>NW_028327179.1:62990018-63615018 GCF_987537825.1 Furipterus horrens | reverse complement strand
TAGGGGCTTCACACTTCCTTTAAGTAGAAGTTCAAAATACAAGTCTGAGACTTATTTATTTAATGAAAACATGCAAAATGGATTCTGAATCAGGGCACATACCTAGGTTGCTGGTTCAATTGAGGGTCAGGGTGCTGTTTGTCTCTCACATGGATCTCTCTCTCTCTCTCTCTCTCTCTCTCTCTCTCTCTCTCTCTCTCTCTCTCTCTCCCTCTCTCTCCTCTTCCTCCCTCTCTCAAGTCAGAAAACATATCCTTGGGTGAGGACTAAAAAATGAAATGAGGGCTAAGTGAACCCTCTATAGTATAGCAACCAGGTAAGTGCTCAACCCCCTGATTTTAGCACAACAAAATTTACAGATCCAAATGGGCTTGTCATTTCTGCTATATGCATGCAGGATCCTGCCAGATCCCAGTGAATAAGTGCAAAGACTTCCAGTAGAAGAAATCCCAACAAGAAATGACAACTGACAGTATTAGAGATCAACAAATGTATACCTTTTAAATAACCAGAGATTAGACAATTCACCTTTCAAATTCCAAGTGATTTATATGCACCTAGAGCCACTTTTTCTATTGCACTCAAGGGGTTGTGACCTTTGGGCAACACTCTGGGAGCCCACTTCACAGGGCACCAGCAGAGTCTAGTGGGAAGGATGCCTCTGAAGACCCTTGCAACAAGGGTCTGTGGTGAAAGTGACAGGAAAGCAGGGACAGCTAGGCAAGGCATAAATTTTGACAAGGCTGCTTCTTTATGGGTCCCTGAGACAACTCTCCCAACTCTTGGTATCTACTCTAGGGCCTTGTAAACTAACCCTTTAATGGCACCATCCTATACGTCAGGGATTAAAGGCAGCAATATCACTTCAGTGGCTAAACACTCTGCCACTCTTATTAGGTCACCTGAGTAAAAGTTACCATTATTAAAAACCAAATAAGCCAGGTTAAGATTACTACAGGGCCAATATTGATCCTGATTTTACCCAAATGAGCTAAAGTCAAAAAACTAATACAAATATAAGAATCAACATGGGTCAGGATGGTGACATAGGTAAACATAGTTCACCATCTCGTACAACCACATCAAAATTACAACTAAAATAAAGAACAACTATCACTCAGAAACATCAAAAATCTAGTTGAATGGAAGTCTGATAACTACAGAATCAAAGAAACCACATCCATCCAGACTGGTAGGAGGGGCAGAGACATGGAATGAGCTGGTCCTATATCCACATGTGGTGGATAAAAATTGAGGAGACATATGTTGGCACCGAGGAGTATCAGCCCCACACCAGGCCCCTCAGCCTAGTGTTTCAATGCCAGGAAGATAAGTCCCCATAACTTCTCTCTGCAAAAAGTAGCAAGGATTGATTTGGTAGAAGAAACTTCTGGAGTCCCAAGCAGTTCCTCTTCAAGAACCCACATACAGACTTACTCAGACTCACTCCCTCCAAGCTCCAGCACCAGAGTAGCAGCTTGAAAGGCACCAGGGGCATACAGGGATGAACTGAAGTGCATGGCATCATGTGGGAGCTGGGGAAAAGTTGTCGCTCAGACAGAAAGGTGAGCAAAGGTTATTGCTCCTTTTCTGAGCCCTCCCCCCACAGAGCCACAAAGCCAACAAGCAAGTGCCATACCTGAGACTCCATCAACCTGGCTAAAAATGAATGCCCCATACTGGAGATACCTTGAGGCTCTGTAAGACCCAACTGATGGGCCTATCCAAACTGTTAACTGAGACTTTTCCATATGAATGTCTGGTCTTGGCTCAGGCTTCACAACTTTTTATATCCTATCAAACAAGCAAAGCTAGCTTTAGTACGCCCCCAGTATCCTTACCTCTTGCTAAGTAGCCCCAAGCCTGGCACTAGCAGCAGTCAGCCCAGATTCACAGATTTACTTTTCCTGGAACTCTCCAAACCCAGGACAAGTGGCAACTATCTCAAATTGTTTTATACTTCATCAGGGTGGCCCTGGACAGAACACAGGTGAGAGTTGCCCTCAGCCTGCACCACCTGGGAAATCCCAGAACCAGCACACCTAGTAGAGAGTTACAGACCACGTCGGAGCACGACTACACTGCCCTTGCACAGCTGACACTCCACGGAGGGCAGAGATTGGTGGTCAGTTGTCACAGCCAGTCCTCCCAGCTGACTGGCTTAGGTAAATCCCTCCCATTGACCTGTCAACAGCAAGCAAATCCCACTTACAAGAGGAGGAGGTACTCAGCCCACATGGAGGCCACACATCAGGTACCCAGCTTGGGTGATCGAGAATGCTGTGCCATTGGACCCTATAGGACACCTATTACATTAGGCCATGCTATTAAGATAGGGAGTCATAGTGTTACAGAGTGGGGGTCTCCAAAAATCCCAGGAGCCTGTGGGTTGGGGGATGGGGAAAAGAGAACAGCTTTTAAGATGCCTTTGCATGAGTATGGCTAGTAGCTAGTGTCTTAGTTACACAAATGGCTTTGGTTCTTCTAAGGCCCCAAGGAGATGGGAGAGAATTTGACTATGAAATGGTGAGGAAAGAGCATACAGAGCCTGTACAAGGTTCTGTGAATGGTCAGGACTGGTTGCCACACCCATTGCATCACAGGACACAGTCAGGGATTTAGAAATAGGCAGCAATCATTTTAAAAAAGAGAGGAGATTCATGCGGTTTGCAAGGAGGGCAGAAGAGAACTCCATGCTGCGTTGAAAGAGAGAATACCATGTGGCTGTGAAAGGGAAAAGCACATGTTTTCCTGGACTGTTATATGGAGGCTGATGACATCATACCTCAGATCCTGAAGGATACAGCTGAAAGATAAGGGATGGGGAACTTCTGGGCATCTTTTTGGCTTATAGCCTTTTGGGAAACAAGGGGATCCCATGGGAGAACAGGGCTCTGATCTGAAGTGCTCACTGTCCTCCCCAGGTTGGAATATTGTAAATAAAAATCTGTTTTATTCAACACTAGTTGTTGGGTTTTACACCAAGATTCCATGTGAAAGAACCCCCTTTCTCTCTGTAACAGTTTAGGCGACCCCAGATGTGACTAATAGAACCTGTAGCCAGATTCACTCTGTAACAATAGCAGCTCTACCTAATACATTGAAACTAACACATGGAGGCTGCCATAATGAGAAGACAAAGAAACATGGCCCAAATGAAAGAACAGAGCAAAACTCCAGAAAAACAACTAAATAAAAGGGAGATAAGCAATCTATCTAATGCAGAGTTCAAAACACCAGTTGCTAAGATGCTCAAGGAACTTACTGAGAATCTGAACAACATAAAGAAGATCTAGACACAAACAAAGGATACACTGCCTGAAACAAAGAACAATTTACAGAGAAACAACAGTAGAATGGATGAAGCTGAGAATCAAACCAATGATTTGAAACATAAGGAAGAAAAAAAACCTGGAACGACAAGAAGAAAATAGAATCCAAAAAAATGAGTATGGTGTAAGCAGCCTGTAGGACAACTTCAATCACTCCAACACTCACATCACAGCGATGCCAGAAGAGAAAGAGCAAGAAACTGGAAATCTCTTTGAAAAAAATAATGAAAGAAAACTTCCCTAACTTGTTGAAGGAAATAAACAATCAAGTCCAAGAAGCACAGAAAGTCCCAAACAAGAGGATGCAAAAAGGCCCACTCCAAGACACATCACAATTTAAATGCTAAAGGTTAAAGATAGAGAGAATCTTAAAAGCAGCTAAAGAAAAGAAGTTAGTTACTTACAGGGGAGTTCCCATAAGACTGTCAGCTGATTTCTCAAAAGAAACTGCAGACTAGAAGGGATTGGCAAGAAATATTCAAAGTCATAACAGCAGGGACCTACAGCCAAGATTGCTCTATCCAGCAATGCTATCATTTAGAATTGAAGGGCAGATAAAGAGCTTCCCAGAAAATAAAAATCTAAAGGAGTTCATCATCACCAAACTATTATTATATGAAATGTTTAAAAAAATTATTTAAGAAAAAGACCAAAACTATGAACAATAAAAGGTCAAAAATATATCTATCAACAATTGAAACCAAAAATCAAACTAAGCAAACAAGATCAGAGACAGGATTAAGGATATGGAGAGCGTTTTGATGGATGTCAGAAGGGTGAGGGTGTGGGAGACTGGGTGAAGAGGTAAGGGGATTAAGAATTACAAATAGGTAGTTACAGAATGGCCACGGAAATGTAACATATAGTATAGAAAATGGAGTAGCCAAAGAACTTATATGCATGACCCATGGACATGAACAATGGTGTGGGGATTGCCTGAGGCAGTGCATAAAGGTGGAGTAATTGGGACAACTGTAATAGAATAGTCAATAAAAAATTTTTTTTAAAGAAACAAAAACTAATATATAAAGCCTAACATTGCCCTGAGACCATGTAATGAGTTGTCAGGTACTAAGATTTTGTTTTGTTTTGCCTTTTTTTTTTTTTTCTATTCATTTGGTCTGCATTTGAGAAGTGGAGGATTTTTGAGGAAGAGATCATGATATCTGTAATGGGTCATTTTTTACTCTTTGTCATTTTTTGCGTTTTACCCCAATGGCAGGTTATTTTTTGCTCACGTATCCTAGCAACCTTGAGCCCCCTTTGCTAGCTGACCCTGGCTGTTATCTGGCTACCACAAGGACATGAGAATAGTTTCACGCCAAGTGTTTATCAGCTGAAGCTCCTTCTAAATTAGAAAGTGTGTATATATGTAGTTTCTCACACCTGTGTAGTTTTTTTTTGTTGTTATCTGGCTACCCCAAGAACATGAGTATAGCTCTTTTGCCTTTAAAAACCTTTTAGTCTGTAAGGCACGGCGGCTCTCCCATCTTCTGCTTCTGAAAGTGGGAAGACCCGTCCCTGGCCAGGTAATAAACACCATAAATTTATTTCTAAATTGCCTCATGTCCTCTTTGCTCGCTAATGCTCCATAACATTGCCTTTTTTTTTTTTTTCTTCTATTCATTTGGTCTGCATTTGAGAAGTGGAAAATTTTTGAGGAAGAGATCATGATATCTCGATGATCTGATCTCTTCGATGGAACTGATAAAAGTAAACAATATAAAAGATGACACAATTTTAAGACCTCTTTTTGTAATTACAGAAATAATTTACATTTACTATTTAAAAATCCAAGCCATACAGACAACATGATAAAAAGTCACTTATAACACCTCCCCTTAAAGAAAGCTGGAGGTTCTGGTTTGAAGTAGGTTCCTCTTTTCTAAAGGTTTGAGGGAAGTCTAGGTAAAGTGTCACTTTCTGGGAAGCTAGGTCCCTGGAGGCCCCACTGGCCTGTGGGTAAGTATTAAGAAAAAGAGGCCCCAGAATTGATGGCCTCAAAGGAGATATGTGCTATTTAAAAGTATTTATATTTACTTTATGTAGATGTATCTGATATCCTCTGTAAACCACTCAGCTAGCACAATCAGTCCTTGCAAATGACTGCAGTCCTGACTATCAATTATTTTTGTTGTCCTCAGTATGTATGACTGACATTTAGAATCTGTTTTAGTTCCAATGAGAGATACCAAGTTGCAAAGACATTTGAAGACATAAAATTTTAATTTTAGTGCCCCAAAGTCCTCAAGAAAATGTCATACCCTCCTGTTTCTCACATGCAGAGATGCTAGCCCACTGTCTAATATCTGACAAATATTGCTGACTAACTGGATAAATTGAAGAAATCCCTTGCATATACATTTCTGCACATGTGGGTAGTTCCAAATATATCACACTAGACCCCCTTGGAAGGACAAATTAAGCTCAGTTGTGCATGGATGAATGAGATTTTTGAAAATATATTTCTTCTTAGAGACCAAAAATTTACATATGCTAATTTAATAAAATGATTCTTGTTGTGAGATCCCCAAAACAGATTATTTTACTAGATTCTCCCGTCTTGTTAGTATTGCAGCAAAGACCCATCAATCGACAGCCAGTGGGGATGGTATGCTGAAACAAAAGAGAGTTTGGTCCTGTTTTCAACTTTGTAACCATGAACCCATCAGCACTACTTGGTTTTGTTTCATTCCAAGCTCACTTCTTTCAGTCCTTTGTCTTGATCTTATTTAAATTTTCAGGATATATAAGACTTACTATAGCATAACCATAAGGGTATTATTGTCTTGAATTCATTTACCTAGGAAGAGGTCTTTTCATGAATCAACATCGAATAGCATCATTTCCTGTAATTAATTACTTGCAATTCCTTCCAAATTCTCAGGCTCCTGCATTCCTCAAGATCATGTCTCTTAAATTAAAATAAAAAAGGGGACTTCCTCCTCCCAGTACCTTATTCCTCATATCCCAACTCTGAGAAATAACTTCTTAGCAGTTGTGTACTGTGAAAGAAGCCATTGAAAACATCCTTCTATTGTGTCAATCCAAGCCTAGCCACAATCCAGCTCAGGGTGCCTTTGATCCATAATCATGCAACTGCATCTCTGACAGAGGTAAATCAATGAGGTAGATGGGTTCAGGCACATCCAATTACTCACTGAAAGCCAGAGGCAGATGGCCTTCATGTGTTATGAGACCGTACCTTGGACAACACAAATGCTGAATCAGATCATCTCAGAGGTGCTGGCTGTTTTCATCAAAGTATGGTTCTCTCCATGCAAAGCAAACCAATTGAATGTGAAAAAATCCTACCCGAGTCTGAGACATTTAATAAAATAATTGTCTTAGAATAAAAAATAACATATGTTAAGATAAATTTGGGTAAAGATTGAAGTCCTATTTTTTTAAATTAAAATGTATAAAATACCAAAAAATTGAAGTTCTATAAATTGTCAAAATTAAGAAACAAATAAGAAGTATTAACTCCAAATAGTATTGAGGATGATGGAAAACACTCATTTATCATTGGGAAGGATTTCCACCAAGCACAACACTAATGGCACTGTTACAGGGTGGAAAAGAGGGTCTCCAAAATTCACCACAGTCTGTGATTTGGGGAATGGAGGATAGGACTCAGTGGAACTCAGCCATTTTTCCTGAGAGATGCCTTTGCATACCTATAGTGGGTAGCTAGTGTCTTAGTTATGCAAATGGCCATGGCTTCCCAAGGCGCCAAGGATATGGGAGGGGTTTTGGCCATAGAATGGTGATGAAAAAGCTTAGGAGGCCTGCACAAGGTTCTGCTAATGGCCAGAACCAGTTACCGCACCCAGTGCATCACAGCTCATGGTCAGGGATTTAAAAATAAGGTAGCAACCACTTTCAGAAAGAAAGCCATGTGGTCTGAAAGAAGAAAGGAGCAGCTCTGCAGTTTGTAGGGAAAATTCAGCCATGCAGCCTGGCTTAGTAACAAGGCTGAAGTGATGCTGCTTTAATTGTGCCTGCCCAGCAGACTCCAAAGCGGCCAAGGACATCAGTTTGCATTCCTGGACTTTTACATGCTGAAAGAATTCTGTTAAAACCTGAATTTCACCATGATCCAGTGCAACACAGTGCATGTTTTCCTGGACTGTTATAAGGAAGATGATGACATCATACCCCAGATGCTGAAGAAGAGAGGTGACAGATAAGAAATGAGGAACTTTTGAGAATGGTTTTGTCTTATAGCCTTTTGGGGAGCCAGGGAAGTACTGGGTCTCATGGGAGAACAGGGCTCTGAGCTAAAGTGCTCACAGCCCTCCCCAGGTTGAAATATTGTAAATGAAGAGCTGTTTTCCTCAACATTAATTGTTGGGTTTTACACCAACAAACGGTGTGAAAGAACCCTCTTTTGCTCAGTAACAGCACCAGCCTGAGAAATTCACCATCTCCCTGTTTCACAATCTAGGCAGCAAAGTCTGGGCAGGAGAAAAAAGACCGCTTCCCCCAAGACCTTCTTAACCTCAAAGGTAATTTAAGTCATCAAGCACATTGGCAAACTATTGCACTTTGCTATACGCAATGGAGTTGAGAACTCCCTCAGGAAATTTGCCTGCTGTGATGCAACACAGAGCCTTCTGTACTATTTGACATTCTCACATCAACCACAGAGTACAGCTGTGTAATTTGGGGAGACCCAAGTTAAATCCTTTCTATAAGCCTGAAGCCCCAGTAATAACCACAAAGCCATTAATAATTCTTTGTCTTATAAAATAAAATATGCATGAAAATTAATCCTTTGTTCTAATTTTTTTTAGGATTTAGGCATCCATCTATCCAGAAAATAGATGATATATATCTGTCACAACAAATAAAGGGAAGATAGTTATATCCAAGCTCCTGGAGAAAACCTTTTTTCCTCATTAAAAAATAACTCATCTTCTCTTTTAATATCTCCTTCAGAGACCACTTGCTCATGCAACTAACCTCATGAGGCAGCAGTGTTGAATGCTGGTTGCCGCAGACCACCTTTTTATCTAATGGAAGTTAAAAAAAAGTTAAAACACTCCCTCCCTTCTTGTTTAAGCATTTGCCTCATTATACCCACAGAGCTTGGTCACCATAAGGAATTTTAAAAGCAAGAGACCTAACCAATAAAAGAACATCATCTCTGAATGTGACAAGGTTTTGTGCAAGCAAGGAAAATCCAGGGACAAATACAATTCTATTTGCAGTTCTCATGTACATACTATATTTAATCAGAGAAGAATGACGAAAGTCCCAGATCCTTAAAGACAGAGAAAAATATTATGCTAGGTAAGCATTTATCACACAAAATGAAATTCCTATTAAGTATAGAAATTAGAGTATGTCCTCAAACCATAATTCTAACTTTAAAAACTATTACATGGGTCTATAAACTAAAGCAATGCTACTGTAATATAATTTTTTCAATATCTATCTCTAGAGCCTTAAAAGCATTTAGGACCCTTCAACCATTTATGCCACTATCATCCTTTGTAGATAATATGAAGAAGACAAAAAGCTTCATGCATAAATCCACTGCAGTATTAGAAACATTATAGAAAAGCCCAAACAGTCAATATAACCAAAAAAGGGTACATGGTTTGTTGAAGTACAAAATCTAAAAAGATATATTTGTACCACTAAAAGAATATTTATTAAGAATTTATAGTATGGTTGAAAGATACATATAAGTATGTCATAATATCTGGAGAAAAGGTCCAAACATACAGATATATGTACAATTCTGGGAACTCAGCCCTGCAGCTTGACCAGCTGCCCAAGCTGTTACCTGCACAAGCTTTCCACCGGCCTCCTGTCCTGTTACCCCAAAGCTATACCTTCCACACACACCTGCAGGTGCCGCAGCTCACCAAGACACCACTACTGGCTGGGTGTTGCTGGGTCCTCTGTCCTCTACTCTGGTGGGGAAAGAAACATTGTCTTTGTTGTGCTGTTACCTAGTGCATGGCACATGCTCCAGGCTCTATGCATGTTCATATGAATAAAGAATGAATGACCTGAGAGGTTGAAAGAAGGTAGGGAGAAGTTAATTTTATTTCCTCCTAGCCCCAAACTGCAATTGAAACTAAATTATGGGGACTTCTGGACAATATGGAGGCATAGACAGACATGCTGTTTCTTCCTCACAACTAAGAAAGAATTTACAACCACTTCAAAACTAAAAACAAAACAAAACAAAAACAAACAAACAAAAAACAGAAAGTCCAGAAAACCGAAACTACAGGAAAGTTCATCAAAGAAAGAAGAAACATTCAGCCCGAAAGGAGTGAGAGCTATACCTAAGACACAGGAGCAAACACAGAAATCTGTCAAGATGAGGAGACAGAGAAGTACAGCCCAAACGAGGGGGCAGATCAAGGTTCCAGTAGGAGAACTAAGCAACAAGGAGATAGCGAACTTAACAGGTGAAGAGATAGCCAACTTAACAGACGCATAGTTCAAAGTACTGATGATAAAGATGCTCACAGAGCTGACAGAAAAGATCGGACAAGACGGAAGAAATGAAGGCCAAATTAAGTGAAAAAAGGAAAATCCACAGGAAATGAGTGGTGAAGGAAAGGAAACCAGGGCTTACATCAACAAATTGGAACATAAAAAGAAATAAACAGTGAACTAGTACAGAAGGATGAAACAAGAATTTTTAAAAATGAGGAGGCTTATAAACCTCTTATAGCTTTAAACGTGTCGATATTCGAATCATAGAGGTGCCAAAGGAGAAGAGGAAGAGCAAGAAATTGAAAAACTGTGTAAAAAAATAATGAAGGAAAACTTCCCAAATTTGGGGAAGGAAATGTACATACAGGTCCAGAAAGCACAGAGAGTTCCAAACAAACTAGACCCAGGGAGGACCACACCAAGACATATCATAATCAAAATGCAAAAGATTAAGGTTAAAGGGAAGTGTTGGATATTAGCGGCTCTGGGTGTAGAAGGATGTTTGGTGATAGAGGCAGTGAGGGCAGCGAGACGTGTCACTGCAGCGCTCAGATTCTCGCAACTGTGCAGGGATCTAACCATCACCATGTTGAGCAAAAGGGCAAAGACCAAGACCACCAAGAAGCGCCCCCAGCGCGCAACATCCAATGTGTTCGCCATGTTTGACCAGTCACAGATTCAGGAGTTTAAAGAGGCCTTCAACTTGATTGATCAGAACCGAGATGGTTTCATTGACAAGGAAGATTTACACAATATGCTTGCCTCCCTGGGGGAAAATCCAACTGATGAGTATCTAGATGCCATGATGAATGAGGCACCAGGTCCCATAAATTTCACTGTGTTCCTCACAATGTTTGGTGAGAAGTTAAATGGTACAGATCCAGAAGAAGTCATCAGAAATGCTTTTGCTTGCTTTGATGAAGAAGCAACTGGCACCATTCAGGAAGATTACCTAAGAGAACTGCTAACAACAATGGGAGATCAGTTTACAGAGGAGGAAGTAGATGAGCTGTACAGAGAAGCACCTACTGACAAAAAGGGAAATTTCAATTACATTGAGTTCACGCGCATCCTTAAACATGGAGCAAAAGACAAAGATGACTGAAAATAACTCCAAATTCCAGCCAAATGTTCCTTGTCTCCATTTTGGGTATTTCTGAGACTTTGTCCTAGAGCCTATAGCATGCCCTAGCTTTAGAGCTTTAGAGCCTTTCTTGTGGTATTTATTCTCAACCATTTTAGGCATATGCATCTCTGTAATCAGACTGGAAATGGGACTTTTTGTCATTTTTGGAATAGGAAATAGGGTAATTTAACTTATCAGCTCCCCCCATAACTACAGTCTACACAGAGTCAATACATTTTTTCAGAGAAAGTTATTCACCCAATTTTTTCTGAACCGTAATTAAACTTTATGATAAAAACTTAAAAAGAAAAGATTAAGGTTAAAGAAAGAGTCTTAAAATCGGCAAGAGAGAAGAGAGTTATCTACAAAGGGGTATTTATAAGACTGTCAGTTGATTTCTCAAAAGAAACTCTGCAGGCAAAAAGGGACTGGCAGGAAATATTCAAAGTGATGAGAGGCAAGGACCTACAACCAAGATTATTCTATCCAGCAAAGCTATCATTTAGAAAGGAAAGGCAGATAAAGTGTTTCCCAGATAAGGTAAAGCTGAAGGAGTTAATCATCGCCAAGCCATTATTATATGAAGTATTAAAGGGACTTATTTAAGAAAAGGAAGATAAAAACTATGAACATTAAAATGACAACAGAATCACAACTATCAACAACAGAAGCTAGGGAATAGAAACAGGGGCAAACTAAGCAGACAACCAGCGTAGGAACAGAATCATAGGTATAGGGAAGATGTGGAGGAGTGTCAGCTGGGAGGGGGTTGGGGAGAAGGAGGGAAGTGGTGCAGAAATTAAGAAGAATAGTATGAGGGTGCATAATAGATAGGGGATGTAGAGAAGAGCTTATTTGCATGACCCATGGACATGGACTAAGGGGGTGAGACTGCTGGAGGGAGAGGGGTGCTGGGTGGACGGAAGCAAGGGAAAAGAAATTGGAAAAACTGTAACAGCATAATCAATAAAACATACAAAATCAAAAAACAAAAACAAAACAAAAAGAATTGACACAATAAACATAGGTAGGTAAAAATAAGTTTACAGTCGTATGTGAAACAGCGTGAACAAAGCTATTGTAATGATCATAACCTGCATCCCTTTTTCCATATGGACAACAGTAAATCTACTTTTGCTCAGCCCTGTATATACATACATTTGGAGTACTATAAAAAGATTATCATATAGTCAATTAAAATAACATATGATATAAAAAATTGTATTGTAGGGGCACCAAATATTCCCTGCAAAAAGTTTCGAAGGTCTGTTAAATATGTAAGTATGTAAGGGCTTTAAATGTTCTTTGTAAGAAGTAGCAAGGACTTGCTAAAAGGCCTTGGAAAAGGAATGTAAAAAGCAGTGTTATAGCAATTAGTGATTTACAGGCTAAAAGCACCTCAGCCTCTATTTGCTTGTGTCTTGTTTATACAAGCTAAAAGCACCTCAGCCTCTATCACCTTCCATTTGCTTGCTTGTGTCTGGTTTATAACATTTGTGAGAGTTATACTTTACAGGATATCTAGCCCTTTGAAAATAAATTGCTTCGCAAAAAGATCCTCCCTGGCTGGAGAGCTATGCTGCCACCGGAGATAACCTTATAGTCTTGCAAATTTTTGTTCCTGTTACTGCCAAGACATTCCTGCCCTCCTGCCCAGCCCCATCTTCCTAAGGCTGTTTCCCACCAAAGAAGAAACAAAGAGACTGCACCAGTATAAAAACCCAGCGTTTATACTCCATTGTAGGTTGGAGCATGTTAGAGACCAGCTCAGGGTCTGTCCAACTCCTGGCCATCATTAAAAATCCTTTGCTTGCTTTATACACCGCTTCAGAGTGTTCAATCTCACCTATGTAGCCATAACAGTATGACATTTGATACATTGTTAAATGGACACAACATTATATTTATGGTATGACTGCAATATTATAATGATATGCTTAAAGACAATATATTACGATGATAATGGTTTTCACTTCTGGTCTTTATAGATGGTTGTTATTTTATCCTTTATTCGTGTTTTTGTTTTCAAATTATCTATCTTATATAATCATTTTCCAATAGTGCAGAGGTCAGTAAACTTTTTCTTGTTTAAAGGGCCAGTTAGTAAATATTTTAGGTTTTACAGGCCATTGGTTTTTGTGTTAACTACTCAGCTCTGCTGTTGTGATTTGAAAGCAGCTATGAATAATATGTAAATGATGGTGTGACTCCATTCTAATAACACTTCGCAAAAATAAGGGGCCAACTAGCCTTAGTTCGCAGATCTTTGTTGTAGATAATGGTACATACATGTTTTTTTTTTTTAAATAAAAGTTTTAAGGTGGTGTAGCAAAAATTAAGAGAAATTTTTATAATGGTGCGGGGGTGGAAATGTAGAAGGTGAAGAAGCTTTGTACGGTGCTTTATGGATAAGAGAACACACGCCAATTATGGAGGACGACAAAAGTAATACCTCAGTGGAAGAAGGAATCAAGCTGATGGTATTTTTATTCAAAAAGAAAGAGTGATAGAAAAGAGTGATACCTTGTCTGTCACTGGATATTGTCCTGAAAGCTTTGACCTATTTCCTATGGCAGGGTGAGGCAGTGGGAAGCTCTTGGGACCACTGAACAGCCAGGTGAGAGAGCAAACTTGGAGCTTACCACCCAAGAAGTCATAGAAAATCTCAGTACCCCAGGCCTCATTCAGTAGCCAAGGAAGGGCCCAGTGGCCTCTGCTCAACGGCACACTGGCACACTAATGCTACACTTTTCTTGAATAATTCTGAGTAACAGAAAATACTTAATATTGTGTCAAAATCCTCTGCCAACTAGTTCTCACTCTGGTCTCAAAGCAAGTCCCTCTGCCACATTTCAAATGTTAGCTATTTGAAGCCATGATCATAGTCCTTTGTTTCCAGCCTAGAAACACTCAAAGCAGTTTTTCTAGAATAAAAGTTGCATATTGGAAGCTTCAGTTATGCCTGGTTCAGTCGACTGAGTATTGTAAAATCATTGAATGAGTAAAAAACATCTTAAAATCATAAAATTTCTCTTAAACATCCAGTCTTTTGATTTTATTAGAAAAAAATTAGGAGAACTGGCAGCACTAGGTCTTGTTCCCACACACCAATTGGCTAACAATCAGCAGCAGCTCCCGATTACAGCCCCACCACCACCACACCAAACCCTGAAACCCTTATCTTGTTGGACCTGAGTGCATCTGCATTTTCTGTTCTGCCCTAAAATAAGCTAGTAAAATGGTGCTGCAAAGCATTAAGCCAAGAGTCTAGAAACAGCTTTTTAACCCTAAGTTTAACAAGTGCAAGGTCTTAACCCTGGGAGATGAGTGTTTCATCGTGTGAAAATGAGGGGGTTAAGTGGAACATGGCTCAGATTCCTTCTCCAATCAGCATTCTATAAATCTATAAATAACTAATTTTTAAATATCGCTATGCTCATTGCCTGAAAAATGCCTGAAATCATAAATTTCATCTGTTAACCAAACCTTAAAAAAAATTTGAAAAATAAAACATCTGAAACCCTCAAAAATCATTTGCAAATTCATACCAAGATGTGCTAAATGTAAAAACAAAGTCATTCACTCTTATTTGTCTCTAAAATGGAATTTCAAAAGCAAGAGTTCTAAAAATTAAGAAAAAAATTCTACCACAAAGTTTAATGTTTTATTAAAGTAGTGCTTCAATTACATTATTCAGTAGAAACAAATGAACACTTGAAAAATGGAATGGTCAGGACCAAAGAATGACATTTTCCTATCTTTGACTTGACACTTCTTTCACCAAAATCCTACCCTGCACCATTACTCTCACACCTACAAATACAACTTGGGTTTAGATATGTTTTATTTCTTTTGCCATAACACCTCAAACTTTTCTATATAGCTGAAATGATTCAGTCAATGCTTTCTCCAACAAACTAAGAACATGTTAGGTTAGCATAATAAATGCCATTTAATCCAGAGCAGGTTGCAAATCCCTGGAGAGGAAGATCTTTTTGCCTCACCTGCACACCTGCAGCCCACTCCATTTGAAAGCTTATGGTCTCACTATTACACAGTTTAAGCCAGGAGAGCATCCTAAGGCCCAGTATCCAGTGTGGCCTCCATTCCAGGCCTGGTCCGCTTGCTAATCATACGCATCAAGTCTGGCCATTCAGTTTACCTGGTCCTAGTGTTACAGAAACAGGGGTGTCCAAAAAAACCCAGAGTTTGCGGGTGGGGGATGGGGAGAGGAAGCAGCTTTCAGAATGCCTTCACATGCTTGAGGCTGGTAACTAGTGTCTTTGTTATGCAAAATATCTTTAATGCATCCAAGGCCTCAGGACCAGGGGATGGTATGGAAAAAGCACACAGAGCCTGCGTGAGGTTCTGTGAATGGTCAGAACTGGTTACCACACCCACTGCATCAAAGGATGCAGTCAGGGATTTAAAAATAAGCGGCAGACCTTTTAGCCAGACTGACCATGCGGTTTTGGGGAACTGACAATGCAGTTTTAAGGAAGGGACATACCTTGCTGCTTTGAAAAGGAAGGCTCTCCATGTGGATTACAAAGGACTAACCATGCAGTTTACAAGGAGGCTGAGAATCCACGAGGTTCTGGATTAAAAGATGGTGGACACCATAACACAGATGAGGTCTCCCCAATCAGAACTGAATAAATGGCAGCTACTGGTAAAGCTGAACTGTTTAGAAAGTAGGGGAACGGTATCACTAACTTTTCTAAAACAAGCCTGCTTTGGTAGGGGGAGGCAAGGATATGTGTTTATGGGTGTTTTAAAGAACATAAGACTTAACAGCAGAAATCCGCAAATAATTAGATCTATATAACTGTTAAATAAACAACTCTTTTTCTTTCCACTAAACTCTGGTATTAAGAGTTATAATTTTGGCGGCGGGCAATCAGGCCCCTAACGAAACAGCCCGTGGGTTTCTGTTCAATTGGAGCAGCCCAGGGGTTCTGTAACACTAGGAGCTTGTGTGTCCTGAGCAGATGGCAAGTCTGACCTACAGAATGTCCTTGACACAACTATTCACTAAAATCCATGTGGAATAGTTAGATTTTAAGAAGTGCTTCTTGTTCCAGAAGATCCTCTGGATCACTGAGACAAGAAAATGTGTGGCAAAGCTTCAAGTCATGAGGGAGCATGTTCCTACAGTAGTGGGCTCTCAAGATGCCCAAGATCAATAGCATTAGGTTTTGGTAAAATTAAGTTTAATCAGAAAATATCACAATGATTTCTAAGTCTGTCACAATGGTAACGTTATATTTAATGACTAAACTATGAGTAGCTTCCCAGGAAGCAATATTGTAAATTTGAGGATGTCACTCTAAGCACTGTGAAAACAAGGAATGTTACTATATCTCCATTCATCATGGTAACCAATTCCTAACCTAAGTGCTCCATTAATACTGTGAAAAACAAAATAATCACTCTTAAAGGACTTTTTTCAATTTGCTTTCTCAAACTAGATGTTCCTCCACTGCAGAGATTTAATTCTGCTGTAACTTCTGCAAATTTTCATGTTAAAATGTAAATAGATTTTTGTCTAGGTGGAAAACTCCCACATATAAACAAACAAATACTTTTCACATAATAGAAGCTCAAGAAATATCTTCCGAGTGAATTAAGGGACTGAAAAATTATTTTAAAATAATAAACTAAAATTTAAAAAATATATAGACATGTATTTATACATCATACATACATGTCTATATATTTACACATACATATATGTGTATATTTACATAATGCATTTTTATTTTGGTTTGTGATCCAAGAGTCCCTTGGTCAAATTTCTCTTTAGAAGCTTTAAGCCTTCTTAACATTCATTATACATATAGTGATATTTTCCTCTCTCCTGAGAAAAAAATGAAAACAACAATTTGTGATTTTCCACTATTTTTCCCAAGGCTGTCAACACCACAATCAGAATGTATATTTCTAAGAAAGATAAATTTTATTTGATTGCAACAAAAAGGATGGAGAATGCTTGCAAAGTTCCTGTGAGAGATGTTTCATCAAAAATTGTGTTAGCTTTCTGTTGAAAGTTGTTAGTAAAGATGTAAAGCATTATTGCCAATAAAACCCCCTACGGAAATTAGGACTGGATGACTTCATTATGAACTGTTACGCCCTTAGAGAGGTTCCAAGAAAACCTGACCTCATCCTTTCAAGTAGACGCCAGGTTTAAGCAAAATATCTGAGCATGTCTCACCATAGCCAAGGGTCCAGATATGAACAGTCATTTGCAAAATGATAAACCACGCAAGCAGAAGAACCAATGTGGAAATATGTAAATGTTATCTCTCCTACTGAAGAATCTCTGAGTCCTTTGAAATTCGAAAATTTCTACTCTATTGCTTCTTTCAGAAAGTCTAAAACGTTAGGCTTCTCCTGAAGAAGGAAGTTACTCAGATATTAGTAAGAGCATCACCTTGTAAAAGGTTATAGAGGTCTGACACTATTCATGGCAGGGCACAAGGGCAGGGAGAAGATGGGTTCCATGTCTAAATGCATCATTTCAGGAAAGCCTCTGGAGTCCCCTGAATAAAAGGTTTTCTCATTAAGGATATTTAACAAGGACATTAGACCTTTAAGATATTGTCCAGCTACAAACTGCATTCAGTCTTTAGTTACGAGTTCTCTTACTAAGCACTGTTCTTAGCACTCAGAAGAATCAACTAACAAAGCAGATAAAAATTCCTGTCTATGTAGAGCTCACCTCTTCCAACTTTTACTTAACCTTATGATATGCATTTCTTGGATGCATACATTGTGCATAATGCCATTCTAAAAGCAATAATATATAGATAGGCCTTCTCAATTATTAGGTTGTCCCTTGGGTCACATCCTCATTTAATATTCAGAGAAGTACTGCAGTGGCAGATAACGGGACAGTGTTTTCAGAACACTAAGATAAATGTAACAAAGCCCTTAACCTTGGGAAGCCAGCTCATCATCTAGTAAAAAGGTTAAAAGGCAGACATACAATAATACCTACCACAGGGGAACTCAATGGGGGTAGAATCATATCTTCCTATTGAGAAACTGAGTGACGACTTCTGCTAGAATTTAAGCTAGATTTTTTAAATGAATAAATTTAAAGATGGGTGAGGAATCTAAGTTTAGAATACAGCATAAGAAAAAAATATTTAATTATAAGCAAGCACACAGAGCTTATTTAGAAAAAATGGAAAAAGATTCATTTGGCTGTAGCAAAGGTCAATGGGGCATACTGGGGATGCAGCTGGCAACAACACTTGCTGACTAAGACTTATTTTTTAGACTCTGATGGCTCCCAAGGATCTTGAACACAGTAATGACATACTCCCATTCAAGATGACAAAGTCAATGTGGCCCAGAAGAGGCAGAAACTGGAGGGCAAACAACAATTTTATCAAGTTCTGGAAACAAAAACAAGTACGTGACTTGATTAAACAATAATTCAGTGACTTGCTGGGTGCTGAAGAGGAAGCAAAGACAAGCTTCAACTTTAAGTGTTAGAGGACACAGCCAGGGTAAATAACGGATTCCGTACCAACAAAATGTCCAAGTAGTAATGAAAACTTCCAACCTTTACCACAAGGAATAGGGTAAATAATTTATGAAAAAGAAAAGTAATATTCTTATAGGATCCAGAGACCTAAAAATACCATCCAAACTCTAATTAAGCAAATTCTAAAGGGATTTGATCTTATAAAGAGGGTGTCTATTATGTTCCAGGCACTGAGCAAATAAACAGGTCTCTGCTCGAGTATGTTTACAAGTTAGAAGGGGAGACAGAAAACAGATACATAAGCCAGAAAATATATAACACATCATCAGGTGGTGTTAACTGGTGTGAAGAAAACAAAATCAAGTAGATGGAAGAGAGCACACTATAAATGGGGTATCAGGGAAAGTCTTTCTGAAGGTGTAACATTTCATTAGCCAACAGAGCTAGCTTGCAGGTAGCTAGGAGCTATCTTCCAGATCAAGGGAACAGCATGCGAGATGAGAGTATACCTGGCATGTTCTAGCAGGAAAGGAGATTGAGGACTGGGGGCTGGTGAAGCAGAGAAAAGAGAATGGTGATGCAGGAGCTGGAGGCCCAGTTATGCAAAACTTTGTAAGCCAAACGAGGAGTTTGGATTTCATTCTGAGCAGGATAGAAACATTAAAGGACCAGGGGCAAAGAAATAATAGGCATTGTGACTGTTGTATGTTGTATTGATGCTACATACCAACACCTAAGATAATGCCTGACACATAGCAGATTTTAGTCAATATTTGTTGAAAGAATAAATGAACATTAGGGCTGCTGTATACAGAATAGATTGTAGATGGGCAAGGAGTGCAGGAACTCACTATAAATCAAGTACAAACATCAATAGATCATGGTGGCTTACTTAGTGGTGGTCATGCTGGATGGAGGGGGTAAGAAGAGGGAGATCAATTTGCTGAAAACTAGATTTGGGTAAAAGAGAGAAATCAGGGGACACAAAAGCATTTGGCCTGAGCAACTGAAATGACAGTGATGGAGGATACTGGAAGCAAAGTCGGCTTGGGGAGTGAAAATTGGGGTGGGAGGGTCAACATATAAATTTAAGATTATGTGGCAGGAAAGGGAAGATGCTGGCAGTAGCATACTCAAGTCTAGGGTTCTTGTAACCAGAAGAAAAATGCAGGTTCAGCTGCCTGCCCCAACACAAGCCAAACAAGTGAAGCACGTGCTGGTGCAAAAGGAAAAAGGTTTTATTCATGTGCTGCATGACTGGAGAGAATGGTAGACTCCTGCCTCAAAGACTATCTCCCCTTCCTCCTCAATCCTGCAGTTCTTATAATGGTAGGGAAATGAGGGCTTTTTTTCTTAACCAATTATCTTTATAGCTTTCGGGGTCTCAGGTCCTGTCTAATAATCTTTCTAACTTTTGGTGCACTTGGGCCCTATCCATTCATCTATCTGGTTTTTGGCATGTTCAGTGTAAGAACCTCCCCCAGTGCCATCTTGGCCAATAGGGTAGACTTCCAGGGACTCTATCTATGGTAAAATTCTGGAAATGAGTCAAGACTGATGAAATCAACTTGAGCACAAAGGCAGTATTATACCAAAGGCAGGGATGCAGGTAAGAAGAGAAGAAATTTGAGAACAAAGCCAAGCAGAATTCCATCATATAGAGGTCAAATTTCAGTTTAGGTTATTAGGGATAAAAATTCAGGGGCCATCAAGATAGCCTGATGAAGAGGATCCAGAGAGGTGGCAGGAAGACAAGAGAATCTGGTGTCCTAGAAGCCAAGAGCTTGAGAAACACGGAGTGGTGTACAGTATGAAAGGCTGCTGAAGATAGAGAACTGACCTTGTATATATTTGACCATGCAGAGACCATTTGTGACCTTCAAGAGAATAGTGGATGGGACAGGTTGGCACAGAATCCTAGGTGGGGTGCTCTCAGAGAGGCAGAAGGAGAGATGAGGCAGGAGTACAAAGGGACTTTAAAATAAACTGATGCTGTTCTGGCCTCAGGCTGCATGGCAGGCATCTGTTTAATTTTTTTCATAATTTACATATACATTAAACACATTGTCTAAATCAAACATTACAGGATAAAATGTGTCTTTATAGGCTGAGATGGAGAGTGCAGAAAGTCAGTGTAAACAACTTTTGAAGGTGCGTTTCATAAAAGGAAACATAACATCAATGCCTTAGCAGGTGTGGGGTCAGGGGATCTGTAAAGTATTAATATATTACAGTGTATTTGTGTGCCAGCAGTTTCCTTCCTGTTGTGCCCTTTACATACAGTTCCTGTATCTGATGTACAGAGACAATACTGAGGAGATGGAGGAGGAGGAGAAATGTCTGGCAGAACGAAATTATTTTTTCTCAATTTCAAAAGCCTTATTTTCGCAAATATTACTTGTGCTCAAAAGAGAGAAAAAATGTAAGTAGTTTTAAATTTTGATGGTAAGAGGAATTATGACTAATAGTAAAGAAAAAGAGAAATCCTTTGAATGATAAAAATCTATTCATGTATTCTATAGTTTTTTCACCTGGTCAGTGTATTATAGGAAGAAAGATGATGAATGGCTGATGAGTTTCATTACCTCTCATACTGACAGGAGGTGAGCAAGGTCTACTGTGCTTAATTCTAGTCTCCCCATCTTTTTCTCATCTCATTAACCTGAATCTGTGAATTTTAATAATGTGCAGGACTGAGATTGCCATTTCTCAAACTGCTGTAACTTATACCATGAAAGTAAAAGCAGGGAATATTTGAGCAAGTTAAGTGGGAGTCAGTTTAAGGGAAAAATAATTAAATTACAATCCCTGGCCATGGATGTGAAGTTTGGTCTTTTTTTTTTTCTCTCCCCATTTAATATACACAATATCTCCCTGACATCTGTGAAATACAAATAGATTTAGAAAGTGTGAAAAAGAAAATCTGTTCCACCAAATATATAAAAGGGACTCCAAATGAAGTCTCCATAATAGCATCTCTATCAAAAGCACAGATGCCTTCTTTTTCCAGCTCTCCCTATTACCCCACCATTCCAAAACCAGCTTTAAGTTCCATCCACTGAATTCACCCAAAAATATTGCAATACAATAAATAACTGATAATACCAGAAGAGCTTGTCTGTACGATATACCCTTATTTTTCAGTCCTCTGTACATCAAGCTTTGGACCAATAAATCAGGAAAAGTGTGGGTTATGAATTAATAATGTGAACAGCACACATCACTTGTTGCTATGGAAATCCAGATGTTTTTCCAGTGACCTGAGGGCTTAGTGGTCCTTGTGATATCTTGCCACTAAGCAGTGACATAATGCACCTACTATTTATTATTCCTACAGTGACCACGTCACAGAATATGACAACCACTTACCAATATCCATACATCTAAACATTATTGTATGGGATATATAAATCACCTATATGCTGCTTTATTTAAAGAAACTTTAAGATACAAATACCTGGTGGTCAGAAAGTTCATAAGAAATACAGGTCTACTATAAACAGAATCATCAGGTGAACTAATCTACCTCTTATACTCATATCTAAACTTGAAAAGCAATACTCATGAAGAAAGTGAAAAAGTTTGAGATGAATAGGAAGGTTATGAGGCCATGACTCCTGCATTTGGTGGGGCATGGTTGGTGTGGGTGGACAGTGGTATTAGTGGCATATATTTTATGAAGGAGACAGGAAGTCAATGGAGTTAAGGAAGAAGAGGGGGAAGCAAAATGAGGAAGCAAAAGAAATGGAAAGGGATAAATCTCAAGGAACACTTTTGATTGCAAGTTATTCAACTGTGAAACACACTCATGCTGAGAATAAAAGTGCTTTACTATAGGTATTGACCTTGACTATAAAACCCCAGAGTTCTAAACATTTTATATAGGAGTTGGGGAGTGTTCACTTTTTGGAACAGGAAATGCTACAAATCCTTTCTTCAATACAGTAAATCTAGTTTTACAAATAAGAAAAAATTATTATATTTATTGAAAGTAGCATTAACAGAGGACTCAAAGTGATTATTAGACAACCCAGGGGCTACAATGAGAGCCTTAAGTAGTTCTACTTAATTGGTGATAATTTAACTCAAGTTAATTTAACTTGAGTTAAATTATCACTAATACTTTTTGCTCTCTAATTGGCTCATCTGAATAAACCAACAAAAATAATCATAAAATCATGGTGGTAGAAGTGACTTGGGATTACCTGGTCCAAGTCCCTACTCATAAAGAAGAAACTAAATCTAAGAGAGGAAAAGTTACTTGAAAAAACCACAATGAACCTTTCACACTGCTTTCTCTAAAAGGCTATGAACATCAAACATGCCCAGTGCTGCATTACAGAAAGGGCATATGGGTACTGAACTTCCTGGTTTCCTAACAATCACCAGTCCTGTTTTTTTATGATGGAAAGGAAGAAGGTGATGAGGAAGAAGCAGGGGTCAGTCTGTCTGTAAGTATTCCTGTTAACACAGAAATTTGCCTGTTGGGCAACTGTCAGGGTGAGTTGGCCAGGAATGATGGCTGTCTCCAATGGAACTGCTGGGTTGTTTCAGAGGCACTAGGAGAGGAGGATGGCAGAAGGGCACTCACCCTTTCTTTTTGCAACTTAGAAGACAGAGTGCTACATTATGCTTCCACAAACCCAACTCAGTGGGGACAGAACTGTGGGAGCCCTGTAGGCCTGAACAGTGGGCCAGGACTGGGCTTCCTGGGGGAATTTCAACAGGTCTAGGAGAAAGAAAGGGAAGTCTGGCATCAGGCAGGCCTCTGGATGCCTAGTCCCACAGGTTGCCTTGGGTCTGAATTATAATAGAAAATGACTCTCTTAAATCAACAGAAATTAAAGATGAGTTTGAAGTAGGAATCAAATGACTCAAGTATGAAAATTCCATTTCATCCATTATTTGAAGTGTGAAAAGAAGAACAACTTTTTCATGAGCCTTCCATCTGGTCATATTAATATGAACACTTACTTTTAATTTCTGTTAAATAGAACACTTACTTTTAATTTCTGTTAAATAGAAACACAAGCTGGATGTGCAATGAAGACCATCATTGCTTCTGTGTGAGCAGTGTGGTTTACCTGAGGAAAAACTTTCTCTGCTTGTGGCATCCATAGCATCACAGGAACACTTACTGGGTCACTGAGTGAAAACCATCAACAAGACACACTTTCAAGGGATGAGAAAAATAAATTGCTGCTTACCAGCTACACATCTCAGATTCTTTAATAACATGATCTGACTTTGACAGGGTGTATTGAGAAAGCAATTAAAAAGATGAAAGAGGATTTCAGAGATGGCAGCCAATTAGGTGGAGGCTGAGTCCACTTGCTCTTGCACCCAGCTTGGACTCTTGGCTGATCTTCTGAAAAATAAACTGAACATTCAATGGAATCTTAGCTGATATGAAGTTTGGAAGCCAAGCAGTACAGAAGATGCTTCATAACAGGCAGTAAGATTTTATAGTTGGAAGGGTAAATACCTCACGCATGGCACCTGCAGCCATGAAGAACCTGGTCAGGGCAGGGACCACCCAGACCAAGGCTGGGAGTGACCTGGATACACAAAGTTGTTCCCACTCAGTACAGCTGCGCAGAAAGATCAGAAAGATGCACCGCAAGGGGATCTGTAGGATCTGCAGGATGGAAAGCATCACCAAAGAGGAAGATCTGCAAAACAGGAAGGTCAGGCTCCAGAACCCCCTGCAGAGTGCATTTCCACAAGAAAAAAAGAGGAATGCCTAAAGGGCCCATTTTGAACTTCTCTCAGGGAGACAAAATACACTGGTTTCTAAGGCTCTATTTCACTGAAGCCAGCAAAGCAGGGAAATTAGAAAGTGGTGCAGCAAGGGAGAACGAGGGCCTCACCCAGACTCAATCGCACACAGAGCTGTTGTCAACACCAAGCAGGAAAGAGCCCACCCTCTTACATAGATTGGCCCTTCCCTTGAAACAGACAGCTAATTCATCAGAAACTATACATTATTGGAAATAAGCTGGAACAGAACAAGATGGGTGGTTCAGGGTCAGGGGGAGGACAACCACAATTTTCCCAGAAGACTGAACAGTGTATCCTTGCGGAGACCCAGGGGTCCCACCCTCCCAATGAGAACAGAAGCTCCCTCTAGAGGCAGGTGAAGGTGATACAGGTGGTGCTGCCAGGAGTTGGACAACCAACCCCAGAACCTTGAGCTGAAAAAAAAACCTGAGGCAGAACCAGGAGAAGTCAAAAGGGGAACACCAAACTGATGAAACGAATTTCACCTCATTCTTCTTCAGAATTTGTGTTTTTTTTCCTTTCTTTGCATAGCCTTTTAATAGTTCTTCTTCTGCTTCAACTGTATTCCAACTAATTCACTACTCTTTGTCATTTATTTTTTCTTTTTATTTCGATTTTATATTATTTTTTATTGTATTGTTATTTCAAACCTCACATTGTACCCTTCCCTTGATTACTCCATTTAGCCTTCCTCCTGCGCTTGCATATTTGAGTTTGGAATTATATATTTTCCCTCTCTTAGTCTGGATTCTGTTCTTCAGTCTTAATATTTTTCCTCCACCTAGCCTATTGTGAGAAATGCTCACAATAAAACACCACCAGGACACAGGACTTCAGCAGCAACCAAGGCAGTTGTTTATTCACATATCTGCAGCTCTGGCACAGCCAAAAAGCCAAATCAAGGTGTGCCCCGAAAAGACAGACCTGGCTGTTTTTATCCTAACATGAGTAAAGCACCCCTAATTCCCCCCACCCCCTTCTTCTCCTTCTCCGTTTTTCCATGCTGGATATTCCAGAGTTACAACCTAATATGATTAACTAAATTAACTGAGGGTGATAATTAACTCAGGTTGATCTGGTTATAGGTCTGTCTCCAGCTCTTCTTTGAAATTTCCCTATCTTGTATGCTGGGCTGTCTAGCTACATTTTCCCATTTCCCAGAGTTCGGTGATGAATATCTCCCCCTCTTTGATCTCAGATATCGTTTGTCCTCAGAAGCATTTGTGCTGAGCTGCAGAATGCCCCGTTCCTGACTTGCAAGTGTGCTGATACTGTTAACTCTGGCTCAGAGACCCCCTGATTCAAGATTTCATTACATTTGTCCTTTGCCGCTAATTATTGTCTACTGGTTTGGGAGTCACCATTTCCTTGCCCCTTACGATCCCCCATGTCTTTTGGGAAATTGACTACTCAAACCATTTTATTTATTCTTCAAACCTAAGAAGGACTTCTTAAATCTTTTTCTTATAGCAAAGATTCCCTTTGGCCTCTAGGAGGAAGAGATTATGAAAAGCTGCCAGTATCTGTTTAGTTAGTGCAGTCTCAATCAGTCTCTGAACTAAAACTCTTATGCAGGGAATAATAGAACAGCCTAAAGCTGTCAGGATGCCTGCTACCACTAAGAGGGATATGAGAGCTGATGAGATTATTCCTTTAATTGCCAAACCAATTTTCTAACTATCCTGCTCAGTTATAGGATTGTTGATGCCTGAGTTTTCTGTTAGTTCATTTGCTAGGGTAAGTCAGTCCCTGCAGAGCCTTAGTGATAGTTCCATCAGGGGCTGTATTATTAGGGATAAAGGTGCAACACTGCCCCCCAAGCATTACACACACACCTCCTTTTCTGCCAACATCATACCCAGTGCCAACCTATTCTCCCAGGCCACTTGACTGGTGGCATCTATTTGTTGAGCTATTCCTTCTATAGCATTCCTAGTATAATTGGTAAACCTCTACGGGTTATAATAAATATAATTTATCCAATCAATATTTTATTAATGAGGCCCTGGCTGCTGTGGCTCAGTGAATTGAGCATCGGCCTGCGAGCCAAGTGTTGCTGGTTCGATTCCCAGTAAGGGCACATAACTAGGTTGCATGTCAGGTCCCCAGTTGGGGGCACGAGTGAGAGGCAACTGCACAGTGATGTTTCTCTCCCTCTCTTTCTCCTTTCCCCTCTAAATAAATAAATAAATAAATAAAAAGCAATAAGTTACTTTAAAAAATTTTTTTTATTAATGGTCGACCACCAGAAGAGTACTAACTCAAACCCTGCTGCTCTCTGATTTAAAGCTTTAAATTTATCTGGAACCTCTCTAGGGACCCTAATGACATCAATGTAGATGTGAAGATTGAATGATTCACTAGGCATTATTGACCTAACATTTTTTTTTAAGTTAAAATCCCTCCAATTTCCTTGGGGCCTTGGAAGAACCAAAGCCACCTATAAAACCAGGACACTAGCTACCAGCCATAGCCATGCAAAGACACCCCTATTTCTCAGCCACAGGCTCTGGGGAACTCCCGGGGACCTTCCTCTGTAACAATTTCCCTTTAGACTTAAGACACTCTATAATCTTATAAAGGACAATGGTCAAAGGTCTCGTGCTTCCTTAGCTACTTCAAGCTGGACATGGTCATAGTTCTATTTACCCTTGGGTCCAGAAATCCTTAACAGAGTGGGAATGAGGAGGGGAGGTTGGCCTTCCCACATGGGGAAGGATTTTGCAAAGTCCAGATCAGGTCATTTGACTGTCCCCGGGCAGCAGCATGCTTGGTTTCCAGGGGCTGGCACTGCTGAACAAACTGGCATCCTTGCAGTATTCTGGGAGCAACAGATTTTGCAACAGGGTTAAAAGGCATAATTAAAATTATAACCACTAGATGAAAACAGGCAGGGATTAATGTTTAATGTCCCCCATTAGAAAAAAAATTTGGCTTCCTTGGTGGAAGGTGTACAAGGCATGTCACACCTGTTCAAAACCATTTGCCCACTAAACTTAGTTTGGGCTCAGAGGAATATTATAGGATTTCCCCCTTCTCAGGCTTCTGGGCTTTTCTGTCCAAGCTATGGGACAGAAAGAGAGAAACAAGTTTTAAAGTGAAGCCCATAGACTGCCCCACACTTGACCAATCCATCCACTTAGTTCTGCCAAACCTTTGAGTCTCAGGAGGCGGCAATGCAGATGGGCTTCTTAAGTGAGGTCTATACATACAGACAATTATTCAGGTAATGGGATTATGGGCTTATGTCCTATGCAAACAGGAGGAAGAATATACATGTTAATTCACACAACATAACCCACAACCAGTGTCTGAATCTGTAAGACTGTGGAGACATTTAGTTACAGGGCTTTTGCTGGAATGATATTTAACAGTGGCAATTTGACAGGTCCTTCTTGACTATAGATTGAACATTTTTGATGATGTTACAAACCTAGGTTTAACTTTTAAATGAAAACAAGCTTCTAAAGACAGTTAACTGCCCTAGTTTATAGTCTACTACTGAGCATTGTGATTTTTCTTAAATTACGATTTTTCTCCTTAAGAATATCCTCCTTGTTATTAAAAGAACTGCATTAAGTCCAGTTTTAATTTAGCCTGTTTATTTGCATAAACACAACAAGAGCAGCAATTGATTATATATTATCTTTAAGTCTGCTTTGTTGGAACTCACACTAGGAACATTCAGGTTGACTTTCAGTCTGCCCTACTGGGCACAGAAACTGAGCCACACACTTGCCATCTGGCCTTGCCTGTAAAACCCATGATTTTCATAAGTCCTTCAGGTTTTCCATTGTGCCTTAAGGTTTTTCCTAGCCATCTTTCAGGAAAGCAACTTTCATTCCTTCCTTAGAAAGATTGCCATGAACCACACAACCAACCAGGTTATTAGGCTTTTTCCTCCTTGGCTTTCATTAGCCTTGAAAGTCAATTCCTGTTCCCCAGGGCTTTCTGGTAACAACCAGAGCCTAGGCATGCCTCTTCAGGCATGACATCCCTGTCAAAGCCACGGTTGACAAAACTACCATTAGCAACTGGTCTTATTACTTTTATGCAAAGAAATCTTATATCATTGCTTACTTCTTTAGAGTGCCAAATACTGGAGGGATCAGGTAGAGAGAAAAATATAAAAGCATGAAGGAAAATTCTTGCCCTTCAAAACTGCATTTCCATGCATTGTATTATATCTTCCATTACTAAAACCATACAATTTCTTTTAAAAACTTTTACAAAATTCTAACAAAACTTTTATGTACCTCTCACAAACTTTCTTCATTTCTATGCCTAGCATTTTCCCTTGTTTACTTTCTTTCATGTGAAGTTTTAACTTTCCCTGGGAAACTTCAATTTTTCCTTTCAGAGCATAAACAGGGCAATAATTCAAAACACAGAGAGCTCGGCCCTCTCTCTCCAGTATGTCCACTGGCCTGCTAAAGAGATGTGCCCTGGCAGAAACATGCTTACCTGCCCAGGTTGGAATGCTCATCAGCCCTGAATGACCCTGTTTGGGTCCCAGGTGGCAAAAATATTTTCATTGACCAGTTTACAGATGACCTTTTCTAGGTCTCAGTGGTCAAAAGCAGATACAGAGAATTTCACAACAGAACAGACCGAAATACACTTTTATGAAATCAGATCTCAAGCAGCTGAGGTTTTCTTTTACCAGGTTTAAAATTTCCATAACTGCTTCCTTTTTATTTTTATTACTTTCCACAGAACTTCTGCAACATTTACAAACTTTCTAAATACCTTTTACTTCTTTAGATTTAACCACAACATGCTTCCAATCCATGTTCTTTTCCACACTGTGAAGGACTATACTCAAACTCAGTATTTGGCAGCTAAAATTTCTAGATTTGCAGAGATATTCTGCAGCATTTTGAAGTTTTTTGCTTCTCCTCCTCTTTTCTAACATACACTTTTGAGCTTTCCTGAGGAGTTTTTCAATTTTCTACCTGGCTCATTCATTTACTTTCTGTAATTTTTTACAAATATCTGGCCAGCCTTTGTTACAAAAGTGGCTTTTAAGAGTCCCTGCTCTACAGCATTCTCTGAATTTAGACCAGAATACTTTCTCATTTGGTCCCTGATCTTCTGTAGGAATGCTGATGGAGTTCTATCTTTCTTGCTGTATTTTGAATGCCTTGGAGACATTCTGTGCTCAGGGGAACAAACTCCTTGATTCCCCTGATGATGAGACTCCTAAAGTCTCTCATCTAGGCCCTATCCTCCAGCCTGTTATTATCCCATCTAGAATCTATACTGGGAAACTTTTGTTTGGCTGGGACCATTCCCTGACCAGGAGGATGCTTGCTTTTTCATATTCTTATAGCAGCCCATCTGATTATTTCTCTTCCTTCCCCACTGAAGAGGATGTTTAGAATGGACATTAGTTACATCCATGTGTAACAACACTCTTTCTTAAGATATAGGCATGCTCCTCCTTGCTGAAGCAGTGAGGAGATTGAGGGCCCTCCAGTTACAACCATAGAGGTGGTGTTGATTGGCAGCAAAGTCTCTACCACTGCCACTTATACCACAGTTTGAAGAAAAGCAGCCTGAGTTTTAAAAGTGTCACTTTTTCTATTTTTCTTCCTCTCTCTGTGTTGGAGAGGCAGACACCCTGCTGTTTGTGTAACCTGTAGCAAGTTAATGATCCTATTTTTCTCAGGACCTAGTAGCTTTTTAGGGGATTAGATGGCTGCTTGGCTAGCAAACTTCACATTGCCCCTTTTTGCAGCTCTAGCAGGGAGTATTCAGATGCAAATTAAATTGCTAGAAGTTAACTAGGGTGGAAAGAAATGCTGTAAGCAATTTCTTTGGGAAAACTCTCAAGGTCTTGTTTGTATTGCTCTAATTCCTTTCTTATAGTAAATTTCTGCCTGTGCCTTGCTGGTTGGGCAACTGTTAGGTGTCCCTGACCTGATCCATCTGTACTGTCTGTCCACAGTGCCTCTGCCCAGTTGGCTGCCAGCTGGCCAGGGCTATAAGGTGGCAGAAGACAGGGCAGAGTGTCCCAGGATTTATCTTCTTTTTATTTTACAGGGAAGAGAGAGACTTGCAGATCTGCTGGTAGGTGGTAACCAGCAGAGACATATTCCCTCTCTTCTTCAGAAGCTGATTATTCACATATTAGGCCAGAAAACAGATTGCCCCTTAATGGGCTCTTCTGGCCAAAGGAGACAATATTTTACCATTTTCTGTTTCTCCTTACGCTGGGTCTGGGGATCTTCTCCCCACTAACCCTACCGTGAGCTCAACCTCCCATACTGGAAATTTGTCACCCACAGCCTGTGAACTCAACACCCCAATACCAGAAGTTTCTTGACCCTGCCCTGTACGTTCTCCCTAATGGACTATTGGGCTGAATGTACGTGGGGCCTTCCTTGGCTCCACTTCATTTCCCCAGGCCTAGAATTTTTATTTCCCATCCTCAGTCGATTCCTGTGGCTGAATCCGGTTGTGTTCTCAACCACCTTTACCAGAGATTTATTGAGCACAGACCCCATGAGCTCAATCCCCTATACTGGAGAATTCTTGCCCATACTCTGTATACTCAACCCCCCTTACCAGAAGTTTCTTATATTCAGTCCTGTGTGCTCAACCCTCTTACCAGAGACTTATTGCACACAGTCCAGGACACTTCGTCCATCTCCAGCCATTTCCCTCGTGGGAGAATGGAACCGCGGAACAGGACTCCACACTCCCTCTGTATCTTGAGATACGTCCCAGCCACACACACATTCGACTCCCAGAGGATGGCCAACCACCAAGGCAGTAGTTAAGTCAAATTTTCATACCTTGGCCTGTGCATGAGGCTACCTGGTTGCCACAGTGTTTGATTTTTTTTCTTTTTTTACTTTTAGTTCCCCCCTGCGTTGATCCACTGCTGTCCCAACAAGAAGTCTCAGGTCATTTCCAGACACTGTGAGGCAGGTTGGCTCTGGGTCAAGCAAGCCACCCAAAAACAGGTAGGATGCATCTCCCCACCTCAGCTCAAAGCCCCTTTCCGCACACAGGAGGAGAATCCCAGAAGAGCCCCCAAATTGTTAGAAATGCTCACAATAAAACACCAGGACACAGGACTTTAGCAGTAACTGAGGCAGTTGTTTATTCATAGATCTGCAGCTCTGGGCATGCCAAAAAGCCAAGTCAAGGTGCGCGCCAAAAAGACTAAGTTGGTTGTTTTTATCCTAATGCAAGTAAAGCCAGAGTTACAATCTAACGCGATTAACTAAATTAACTGAGGGTGATAATTAACTCAGGTTGATCTGGTTATAAGTCTGTCTCCCGCTCTTCTTTGAAATTTCCCTATCTTGTTTGCTGGGCTGTCTAGCTACATTTTCCCATTTCTCAGAGTTTGGTGATGGATATCTCCCTCTCTTTGATCTCAGATAAACTTTGTCCTCAGAAGCATTTGTGCTGAGCTGCGGAATGCCCCCTTCCTGACTAGCAAGTGTGCTGATACTGTTAACTCTGGCTCAGAGACCCCCTGATTCAAGATTTAATTACATTTGTCTTTTGCTGCTAATTATTTTCTACTGGTTTGGGAGTCACCGTTTCCTTGCCCCTTACACTATCAAAATCATTTTTTGTTACTGTAGACATCTCATGTTCCCTTTTCATATTTGTATAATATTCTTATTCTCTTTCCACTTTTATTTATCTTTGCTCAGCTGTCATTGTTATTGACCATGTTGTGGTTTTTCTGCAATTTTAATCCCTTTGGTTCACTACTTTTTAAAATTTATTTAAACCTCATAGAATACTCTTCCTTTTTCTTACTCTATTTTGCCATTGCCCTTCCCTGATTTACTTACATTTTAAATTTTACTTTCTCCCTTTCTTTGCCTTGTTTTTATTCCCTACTCTTTTTACAGAGTGGGGGTGCCCCAAAATTCCTAGAGTCTGTGGGTTGGGAAGTAGGGAGAAGGGAACAACTTTTAAGATGCCTTTGTAGAGAAACAAGATGGCGGAGGAGTAAGTGGAAGCTACACTAACTTCCTCCTAGAACTAGTCTGGATTTACAATGTAATTTTGGAGAAATCATCTGGAATAACGAACCGAACACCAGCTGGAGAGAAGTCTTATAACCACGGAGAGACAGAAAAGGCCGCTACATCACAACGTGACCGGTAGGGAGTGCGGAGACGTGGAAGGGCTGGCTGGGCTCCCACGGGTGGCAGCTGAAGGGGCTGAGAAACAGCTCAGCAGCCGGGGATTCCCCCTGAGAAGGGCAGGGTCTAAACCCCCAGCTGGGCTTCCCAGCCTACAGCGACAGAGTGGAAAGTAAAATAGTATCAGCTGTGAAAAGCGAAAAGCCACAGGCTTTCTTGCTAGCCGGAGAGAAACAGCAGGAGAAAAAGAGCTCTTAAGTGGATCACATACGAAAATATTTTGGCCACCACTTACCCTGGGCTCAAGCAGAGGGAAGGCAGAGAGGACTGGAGACACTTGGGGAGAATTTGGCACGGTGGCTTTGAGGGGAGAACTGGAGGATCAGCTGACTGGGTCCCAGTGCTGACTCATCCCCAGTACTGCGGGTAGACCATTCCCCTCCAAGTGGCGTCAGCCTGAGGGGAAGCAAAAGCCCTGCCTACAGGAATTAAGCTGCCACACCCACAGTCCTTAAGCCTGACAGCTAATCACAGATTGAATAGATTAACAATCAAAGAAGACAGACAACAGCAGTAGATCCCTGGCAGTCTCCAACAGGCTGCCTAGGGCCAGACTGGTACATGATCTGACGCCACCAGAGGCAGATCCAGGAAGTGCAGATCATTCCAAGAAGCACCAACAAACAATAGGAGTCAAAAAAATGGGGAGACAGAGAAACAACCTCCCATCAAAAGGAAAGGTAGAATCCCCAGAAAGAGTGCTAAATGAAATAGAGGGGAGCGAACTATCAGATATGGAATACAAAACATGGATTATGGAGAAGCTGAATGAGCTCAGCGGAAACTTCAAAGAACTCCAGAAAAACTACAAGGAACTCACAGAAAATTACGTGAGCATGAAAAAGGACATAGAAGCTATCAATAAGAGCCAGGAGGAAATGAAAAATACGATCTCTGAATTGAAGAACACAGTAGAAGGAATTAAAAGCAGGCTAGAGGAAGCAGAAGATCGGATCAGCGAGCTGGAGGACAACCTACACAAAAACTCCCAGACAATGCAACAAAATGAAAAAAGACTGAACAAGACTGAAGAGGTTCTAAGACAGCTGCAGGACAACATGAAACGTAATAATATCCGTATCATAGGAATTCCAGAAGGAGAAGAAGAAGAGCAAGGGATAGAAAACCTCTTTGAAAAACTAATGACAGAAAACTTTCCTAACATGACGAGAGAAAGAGTCACGCAAGTCCAGGAAGCACAGAGGGTCCCAATGAAGATGAACCCCAACAGGCCCACTTCAAGACACATCATAATTAAAATGCCAACATTCAAAGACAAAGAGAGAATCCTAAAAGCAGCAAGAGAGAAACAACTAATAACATACAAGGGAGCTCCAATAAGGCTATCATCAGATTTCTCAGCAGAAACACTACAAGCCAGAAGGGAATGGCAAAAAATATTCCAAGCAATGAAAAACAAAGGCCTACAACCAAGAATACTCTACCCAGCAAGGCTTTCATTCAAAATGGAAGGTGAAATAAGGAGTTTCCAAGACAAAAGAAGGCTAAAAGAATACATCTCCACCAAACCAGCATTGCAAGAGATGCTAAAGGGTCTGCTTTAAGAAGATGAAGAAACAGAGAGACAGAGAGGAACACGAGTACAAAGGGGGAAAATGACAATGAATAAGTACTGAAAGAAAGAAGGAACTTCTACCATTTGCAACAACATGATTGGAACTAGAGAGAATTATGCTTAGCGAAATAAGCCAGGCAACAAAAGAAAATTACCTTATGCTGTCACCTGTTACAGGAAACTAATGAACAACACAAACAAATGAGCAAAATTGAACCAGAGGTATGTAAACAAGGAATAAACTAACAGTAACAAAGGGGGAGATGGGAGGGAGAGAAGGGGTAAGAAGGGGAAGGGTCTAGTCAAAGAACATGTATGAATGACCCATGGACATGGACAACTGGGTGGGGACTGACTGTGGGGGGGGGCAGGGTGCAGGGAAGCAAGAGGGGGAAAAAAAGTGAGACAACTGTAGTGGAAAAACAAACAAACAGAAAATTTTTTAGTGGGGGGGGAATAAAAATATAAAGAATAGAAATGCAAGTTCAGTGAATATTAGAAGGACAAGGATTTTCCTTCCGATAAGACAGTCCTACAGATTTAGAGACTTGTATGTGGGTTATGTTACATAAATTAACATGTGTTTTCTGTTTTCAAAGGGCATAAGCCTACAATCTCATTACCTGAGTGATTATCTGTATGCATAGGCCTCACTTAATCCTGTCTGCATTGCTGCCTCCTGAGACTCAATGGTTTGGCTGAACTAAGTGGCTGGGTTGGTGAAGAACGGGGTGGTCTGTGGGCTTCACTTTAAAACTGGTTTCTCTTTTCTATCCTAATGGCTTGGACAGAAAAAGCCCAGAGGCCTGAGATGGGGGAAACCTAAAATATTTCCCTCAGTCCAAAATAAGTATAATGGGCAAAAGGGTTTTGGACAGGTGAGATGTACCTGGCACACCTTCCTCCAAAGAAGCCCTTCTTTTCCCTAATGTGGGACATTGAAAAATTAATACCTGTCTTTTGTCATCTAGTGGTTACGGATTAAATGATGTCCTTTAACCCTGTTGCCCCCAGAATACAACAAGGATGCCAGCCTGTCAAACCAAGCATGCCGTTGTCCAGAGACAGCCAACCAACCTGGAGTCTGCACGATCCTTCCCCTTGTGGGAAGGCCACCCTCCCCTCCACATCCCCACTCTTATTAGGGATTTCTTGACCCACGGGTAGGTAGGACGACGACCATGTCCAGCTTGAAGCAGCTAGAGGAGCTCGAGACCTTCATCCATTGTCCTTTATAAGATTGTAAAGGGTCTTAAGTCTGAGAGGGAGGAATTGTTATTTTTTATTGTTAAAATATTTAACTAATTAATTAATTAATTTTAAAAAAAGAAGAAGAAGAATATATGAAAGGGTGAGGCGGGAGAGCTTGTATGTACGACCCATGGGCATGGACTTGGAGAGGGGATTGTTGGGGAAGGGGGGTGCTGGGCGGAGGGGAGCAAAGGGGAAAAAAAATTGGAACTATTGTAACAATATAATCAATAAAATATACTTTAAAAAAAAAAAAAAAAAAAAAAGATGCCTTTGTATAACTATGGCCGGTAGCTAGTGTCTTAATTATGCACCAAGCAGATGGGAGGGGTTTTGACCATGAAATGGTGAAAAAAAAGCATATAGAGCCTGCTCAAGTTTCTGTGAATGGTCAGAACTGGTTACCACATCACTGCAGCACAAGACACAGTCATGGATTTTAAAATAGGCGGCAGGCATTTTGGCTAGGAGAGAGGAGATCCATGTCATTTGCTAAGAGAATACCATGTGGCTTTGAAAGGAAAGGGAGAACTCCATGTGGCTTTGAAAGCAAAAGAAAATGCCATGTGGCTTTGAAAGGGCAAAGAGAGAACCATGAGTGACCCAGTGCAACATGGCACATTTTCCTGGACTGTTATATGAAGGCTGATGACATCATACCCCAGATCCTGAAGAAAACAGCTGACCAATAAGGGATGGGAAACTTATGGGCATGTTTTTGGCTTCTAGCCTTTTAGGGAGCAAGGGAAGGACTGGGTCCCGTGGGAGAACAGGGCTCTAAGCTAAAGTGCTCACTGCCCTCCCCAGGGTGAAAGACGGTAAATAAAGACCTGTTTTCCTCAACACTAGTTGTTGAGTTTTACACCAAGTTGCTACATGAAAGAACCCCCTTTCACTCTGTAACACTCTTATTATTTCTTCTCCCTCTACCCATTCAATATCATTTTTCTCTCTTTTAGTCATCTCATATTCCCTCTTTCCTATCTTATAATATTCTTAATCTTTCTCCACCTTTATTAATCTTTGCTCAATTGCTGTTGATATTGCTGATGTGGTAGGGGGATATTTTTGCTGGTGTGGGTTTGGTTTTCTGGGTAGTATTGCTTTGTTAACCAGCACCTATGAAACAGTATAGAAGACATGGCAGGATTTGTGGCTCCCAGTCAGCCAGCTAGAGGGGAGAACCCACAAAGGAATGAGCCACCAACAATCAAAGCCTAAGTACAACAAGATAGCTCAAATAAACTGAATAAATGGCAACCTTGGAGCATCCAAATCAGGAGATCTAAGACACTGCATACTGACTCCCACAGAACTCCAACCACAAAAGTCCACCCAATGATGACAGAAGGCCACCCTTACAAAGATAGGTATTCAAAGCAGAGCAAGCTGAGATGCCGAAACAAACAAAAAGAGTCACCTGAAATGGGGAGACAAAAAGAACCCCCAATTGAAAGGAAAGTAAGAATCCCCAAAAAAGAGCTAAACAAAATTGGAGGCAAGCAATCTAACAGATTTAGAATTCAAAATAATAAATATAAGGATGCTCAAGGAACTCAGTGAGAGAACTACAAGGAACTTAGTGGGAACTAAATCAGCATGAAAAAGGACATAGAAACTATGAATAAGAACCAGTAAGAAAGGAAAAATATATGAAATAAAAACATACTAGAAGGAATGAAAATCAGGCAGAATGAAGCAGAGGACTGAATCAGCAATCTGGAAGACAAGGTATAAAGAAATACCCAGTTAGAGCAACAACAACAGAAGAAGAATAAAAAATAAAAAATAAAAGAATGAGGATAGTTTAAGGGATCTTCAGGACAACATGAAATGTAACAACATTAATCATAGGAATATAAGAAGGAGAAGAAAAGTAGCAATGGATAGAACACCTGTTTGGAAAAATGATGACAAAAATCTTCCCTAACTTGGTGAGGGGAAAAAGTCATACATGTTTAAGGAGCACAGAGGGTCCCAATCAAGATAAAGCAAAAGAGGCCGACTCCAAGACGCATCATAATTAAAATGGTAAATTTTAAATACAAAGAAAATCTTAAAGGCAGCAAAGGAGAAACAGCTGGTAACATACAAAGGAGCTCCAATAAGGCTGTTAGCTGATTACTCAACAGAATCACTGCAAGCCAAACGGGAATGGAGCAAAATATTTCAGGTAATGAAAAGCAAGGATCTGTAAAGGCACCAAATATTCCCTGTAAAAAGTTGCAGAGGTCTGCTAAATATGTAAATATGTAGGGGCTTCAAATGTTCTTTGGAAGAAGTGGCAAAGGCCTGCTAAAAAGCCTTAAAAGAAGAATGTTACAGCCACTCAGTGATTTACAAGCTAAAAGACCGCAGCTTAGCCCCTATATCTCCTTCCATTTACTTGTAACTTGTTTATAACTCTTGTAAAGTTATGTCTTACAAAGTGTCTAGCGTTTTTGCAAAATTAATTGGTTTACAAAGAATTTAACCTAACTAAAAAGCTGCAGCTGCAAGCTAAAGATAACCTTATAGCCTAGCAAATTTCTGTTCCTATTACTGCCAAGACATTTCTGCAGTCCTGCCCAAACCCAATTCCTAAGGATGTTTCCTGCCAAAGAAGAAACAAAGGGACACAACCCATATATAAACCCAGCCTTTAAACCCCATTCCATGTCAGAGCTTTGTTAGAGACCAGCTCAGGGTCTCTGCCTGACTGCCAGCAATTATTAAAATCCTTCGCTTACTAAGAGGGAAAAAAAGTGGGACAACTGTAATGGAAAAACAAACAAAAAATCTTTAGTGGGGGAAAAAAAGAAAATATAAAGAATGGAAATCCAAGTTCAGTGAATATTAGAAGGACAAGAATTTTCCTTCACAGTGTATATTTTTCTCCCTATTTGATCCCTCCAGAATTTGGCATTCTGAAAAAGTAGGTAATGACATAAGGTTCTTTGCATAAAACTAATAGGATCAGTTGTTAATAGAGGTTTTTTTGACCAAGAGTTTGACTGGAATGTCATGCCTAAAGGAGACATGCTTGAGCTCTGGTTGTTACCAAAAAGCCCTGAGGAACTAGGTTTGACTTTCAAAGGTAATAAAAGCCCACAAGTAAAAAGGCCTGGTACCTTAGTTGGTTGTGTGGTCCATGGAAATATTTCCAGGGAAGGAATGAAGGTTTCTTTCCTGAAATATGGCTACAAGGGACCTTAAGGCACAATGGAAACCCTGAAAGACTTGGAAAAGACAAGTGTATACAGGCAAGGCTGAATGGAAGGTATGTAGCTCAGCCTCTGTGCGCTGAAGGGCAGATTGAAGGTCACCCTAAGTGTTACTTGTGTAAGTTCCAGCAAAGCAGAACTAAAGATCACAAGTGATCATTTGCTGCTCTTGTTGTGTTTATGCAAATGAACAGGATAAATTAAAAACGGACTTAATGCAGTCCCTTTAATGACAAGGAGAGTAATCTTAAGGAAAAAAATTATGATTCAAGAAAAATCACAATGCTCAGTGGTAGACTGTAAAGTAGTGCAGCTAATTGTCTTTAAAGTTTCCTTTCATTTAAAGTTTATTTTCATTTGAAAGTTAAACTAGGTGTGTGACATCATCAAAGATGCTTAATTTACAGGCAAGAAGAATGTCAAATGCCTTGCAACTGGATGTCTTTCCAATAAGACAGTCCTACAGATTTAGACCCTTGTTTGTGGATTATGTTGCATAAATTAACATGTGTTTTCTGTTTTCAAAGGGCATAAGGCTAGGATCTCATTACCTGAGTGATTGTCTGTACATATAGGTCTCACTTAATCCTGTCTGCATCACTGCCTTCTGAGACTCAATGGTTTGGCTGAACTAAGTGGCTGCGTTGGTGAAGAATGGGGTGGTCTGTGGGCTTCACTTTAAAATAGGTTTCCCTTTTCTATCCTAATGGCTTGGACGGAAAGGACCCAGAGGTATGAGAGGGGGAAACCTGAAATATTTCCCTCAACCCAAACTAAGTATGGTGGGCAAACGGGTTCTGGACAGGTTAGATGTGCCTGGCACACCTTCCTCCAAAGAAGCCCTTTATTTCCCTAATGTGGGACATTGAAAAATTAATACCTGCCTTTTGTCATCTAGTGGTTATGGATTGAATGATGCCTTTTAACCCTGTTGCCAAATCTGTTGCCCCCAGAATACAACAAGGATGCCAGCCTGATAAACCCAGCACACCATTGTCTGGGGACAGCCAAATGACCTGGAGTCTGCAATATCCTTCACCATGTGGGAAGGCCACCCTCCCCTCCGCACCCCTACTCTTATTAGGGATTTCTGCACCCAAGGGTAGGTAGAACGACAACCATGTCCAGCTTGAGGCAGCTAGAGGAGCTCAGGACCTTCGCCCATCGTCCTTTATAAGATTATAAAGGGTCTTAAGTCTGAGAGGGGAAATTGTTTTTTTTCCTGTTTAAAAAATTATTTATTTATTTATTTACTTATTTATTTTTAAAGAATAATATAGGAAAGGGTGAAGCCAGAGAACTTGTATGTACAACCCATGGGCATGGACATAGAGGGGATTGCTGGGGGATGGGTGGTGCTGGGCAGAGGGGAGAAAAGGGGAAAAAATTGGAACTATTGTAACAATATAATCAATAAAATATACTTTAAAAAAAAAGGAAAAATCTGGTGGGGAAAGGGATACAGTAGTGTGGGAAGGTCACCTGTTGAGGAAAGTTGAAACATAATAACTATTTTGCTAGTTCTGGAGGAGGGATTTTGAAGAGGTGAAAAAAAAAAAAAAGACAACTTTGCCTGAGATAAACCTAGTGGAAAACACTGAGATGTTTTAAGACCTTTTAAGGAATCTCAATAGTATTAAAAGTGAATCCTCTTTGTCCCTCCTCCTCTACCACCTTCAGTTAATTATCAATGGTTTTGTAATGGGTTATGTAATTGGATATATTTGTGTGCCTCTGTAAGTATATGAGTGTGTCTGTGTATGTATGCATGTGTGTGAAAGTTGGGTTCTGCTTCCAGGAGAGGACAGACAAGGAAAAGGTGCTGTTTATAGGGTTGCTGTCATAGGATTATTATTATTTTTAAATGTTTCATTTTTTTCAATTACAGTTTACCTTCAATATTATTTTGTATTAGTTTCAGGCAGACAGCATAGTGGTTAGACAATCATATACTTTACAAAGTGATCTTCATGATATTTCCAGTAACCAACTGGCACCATACATAGTTATTACAATATTATTGACTAAATTATTGACTAAATTCTCTTTGGCAAAAACCATACCTGTGAGACCATAGATTTGTTTGACAATCTTGATATCACTTGAAATAAACAAAAAACCAAAACAAAACAAAACAAGCAAACAAACAAAAATCCTCTGCTTACTTTATACACTGCTTCAGAGTGTTCAATCTCACCTATGTAGCTGCAACATATCTACAACCAAGATTACTCTATCCTGCAAGGCTCTCATGTAGAATGGAAAGTGAAATAAAGAGCTTCCCAGATAAAAGAAGGCTAAAAGAGTACATCACCACCAAGCCAGCACTGCAAGAGAAATGGTTATAAAAAGGATAAGAAAAACCTGGCTGCTGTGGCTCAGTGGATTGAGCATCGGCCTGCAAGCTAAGTGTGGCTGGTTCAATTCCCAGTCAGGGCACATTACTAGGTTGCACGTCAGGTCCCCAGTTGGCACGAGTGAGAGGCAACCACACAGTGATGTTTCTCTCCCTCTCTTTCTCCTTTCCCCTCTCTCTAAAAATAAAATAAACAAACAAATAAATAAATTATTTTTTTTAAAAGGATAACAAAGATAGAAACACAGGTACCAGAAAAAATTACAGTGAATAAGTACCTGTAAACAATAACCTTAAACATAAATGGATTAAATTTTCTAGCCAAAAGACATAGGGTAGCTGAATGGAAAAAAAAAAAAAAAAACACGACTTGCATATATGCTTACTATAAGAGTCCCACCTCAGAACAAAAGATCTACACAGACCAAAAATGAAGGAATGGAAAAAATATTCCAAACAAACAAGAAAAAGAAGCCAGCGTAGCAATAATTATATCAGACAAAATAGACTTCAAAACAAAAGCATAAAAAGGGACAAAGTAGGTCACTACATAATATTTAAAGGAATAGTCCAGCAGGAGGATATAACCCTTGTAAACTTATATAAGCACCAAGCATAGGAGTACCTAAATATATAAAGAAAATATTAGAGGACTTCAAGAAAGATATCAACAACAACACTGTTATTGTAGGGGATTTTAACACCCCACAGACAGCAATGAATAGATCTTCCAAACAAAGAGTAAACAATCATGATGTGGGACTGAACAACACTCTAGATCAAATTGATTTAATGATATTTAAGAAGATTTCATTCCATAGAAGCAAAATATACATTTTTTTTCAAATGCACATGGAATATTTTCAAAGATAGACCACATGGTAGGATATAAAACAAGCCTCAACAAATTCAAGAAAATTTAAACCAGTCAAGCATGTGGTGAGACCTGGATGGATTAAAACTAGAAACCAACCTCAAGGAAAAAACTCAAAAACATTCAGATACATGGAGACTAAATAACACAATATTAAATAATGAATGGGTTAATAATGGGGTCAAGTAAGAAATCAAAAAGTATCTGGAAACAGATGAAAATGCACACAACAACCCAAAACCTATGGGAAACAGTGAAGGCAGTACTGAAAGGTAAGTTCATAGCAATACAAGCCTACCTAAAGACTATAGAAAAATTTCAAATAACAATCTAGTCCAATATCTAAAGGAACTAGAGGAACAATAACAAACAAAGCCAAGAGCAAGTAAAAGGAAAGAAATAATCAAGATTAGACCAGAATTAAATGACATAAAAATAAAAGAACAATTCAAAGGATAAAAAAATCCAGGATCCAGTTCTTTAAAAAGATAAACAAAACTGACAAACCTTTAACCAGACTCATCAAGAAAAAAGAGAGGTGACCCATATAAATAAAATAAAAAATGAAAGAGAAGTTACAATTGCTACCACAAAAGTAAAAAGGATTGGAAGAAATTACTATGAACAACTATATGCCAAGAAATTTGACAACCTGAGTGAAATGGTCAAATTTCTAAAAACATACAATCTTCCAAAACTGAATCAAGAAGAAACAGAAAGCCTGAATAAACGAATAACAACTAGTGATTGAAGCAGTAATCAAAAACTCCTGGCACACAAAACCCCTGGACCAGATGGCTTCATAGATGAATTTTACCAAACATTTAAGGAAGAAATAACTCCTGCCCAAACTATTCCAAAAAATTCAAGAAGAGAGAAGACTCCCAAACTCTTTTTACCAGGCCAGTATCACCCTAATTCCAAAACCAGGTCAAGACACATCATCGGCGGCGGCAGCAGCAGCCGTCCGTCTCGAGAGACGATGGTGTAGCTTCTTGAGAGTCTATCTGCACCGCCGAGAATGGCTGTGCAGTCCGACTCGGGAGTGACAATCCCTGCCACACTTGTTACAGGTGAAGGCAGATGGCTGTTGTTGCTGCTGTTGACGCTGCTTCCGCCTCGATCTTTTCTGGACCGCCTCCTCGTTGCGCGCAGCCTCTGCGCGTGATGTACCTTGCCTGACCGCGAGCCTCCAGGCTAGGCGGTCGTCTGCTTGAACTTCCCATGTGTTGAGATTGATGGAGCATTGTGTCATGTCCTTTTTGCAGATGTCTTTGAACCGCAGTTTTGGGCGCCCTGTCATCCTCTGGCCTTCTGCTAGCTCGCCGTAGAGGAGGTCTTTGGGAATACGGCCTGCATCCATTCTTTTGACATGGCCGAGCCACCTGAGGCGTCTCTCACTAAGAACTGCATGCAAACTGCTCATGTTGGCTCGCTTCAGCACCTCGGTGTTGGGGACCTTATCCTGCCAGGCGACATGCAGGACGCGTCGCAGGCACCTCATGTGGAAGCTGTTGAGTTTCCTTTCGTGCCTTGCATAGGTGTTCCACGTCTCGCTGCCATAGAGGAGAGTGCTGAGTACGCAGGCTTGGTAGATGCGCAGTCTGGTTTTCTCAGTGAGGCTGGAATTGTTCCACGCTCGCCAGTTCAGTTTGGCCATAACTGTGGCTGCCCTGGCGATTCTCCGGTTGACCTCCAAGTCGACTGACAGAGAGCTCGAGATGGTGGACCCGAGGTAAGTGAAGTCGTTGACAACCTCCAGGGTGTATCCGTCGATGGTGATGCATGGGGGAGTCCCCGTGCCTTGAGCCATAACGTTCGTCTTCGTCAGGCTGATGGCTAGTCCGAACTCCTTGCATGCGTGGGAAAGGCAAGTGACTAACTGCTGGAGTCCCTCTTCGGAGTGTGATGTCAAGGCTGCGTCGTCGGCGAAGAGCATCTCACGGATGAGCACCTCTTTGACTTTGGTCTTGGCTCGTAGACGGGCCAGGTTGTAGAGCTTGCCATCGGATCTGGTGTGAATGAAGACACCCTCGCTGCAGTCCTTAAAGGCGTATTGGAGGAGCATGGAGAAGAAGATTCCGAACAGCGTAGGCGCAAGGACGCAGCCCTGCTTTACTCCGCTGCTGACTGGGAAGGCCTCAGAGGTTGTGCCGTTGTAGGACACCATGCTGTGCATGTTGTCGTGAAAGGACATGACCACAGCAAGCAGATGTGGTGGACAGCCAATCTTCCGTAGCAAGCTGAAGAGTCCGCTTCGACTGACCAGATCAAACGCCTTCGTGAGGTCGATAAAGGCGAGGTAGAGTGGTTTATGCTGCTTGTGACACTTCTCCTGCAGCTGGCGTAGGGAGAAGATCATGTCCACTTTTGATCGGCCAGCTCTGAAGACACACTGGGACTCTGGGTAGACGCGGGAAGCAAGGGTCTGCAGGTGGGCAAGAGCGACCCAGGCAAATACTTTGCCGACGACGCTGAGGAGAGAGATGCCCCGGTAGTTGTTGCAGTCGCTGCGGTCTCCTTTGTTCTTGTACATGGTGATAATGTTGGCGTCTCTCATATCCTGAGGGATTAACCCTCCTTCCAGCAGAGACAGAGTAGATGGTGGAGCGGCTGTAGCAGGACTGGTTTCCCGCTCTTTAGGATTTCTGGAGGGATTCCGTCGTTTCCTGGTGCTTTCCCGCAAGCGAGGCGGTCGATGGCTTTGCCGAGCTCTGCCGCAGTAGGTGGGGTGTCTAGCTCCTCCATGACTGGTAGGTCTGGGATGGCGTTAAGAGCAGTGTCTGTTACGGTGTTCCTCGTTGCGTACAGCTCGAGGTAGTGCTCGGTCCACCGCCGCATTTGCTGTTCCTGGTCAGTGATGACCTCACCTGTCTTGGACTTAAGGGGGGCGATCTTGGAGGGGATTGGGCCTGTTGCCTTCTTGATACCCTCATACATTCCTCGTGCGTTGCCTATATCGGCGGCTTCCTGGATGCTTCTGCACAGGTTTAGCCAATAGGTGTTGGCACAGTGGCGGGCGGTCTTCTGGACTTTGCTCCTGGCAGCCCGTAGAGCTTGAAGTGTACTGAGAGTGGGCGTGGCCTTGTAAGCCAGTAGGGCCTTCCTCTTAGCCTCGATCACGGGTTCCATTTCTTCCCAGTGAGCCTCGTACCAGTCAGCGTTCTTCCGCTCTTTCTTCCCGTAAGCAATAATGGCGGAGTTGTATATGGCGTCGCGGAGACGTGGCCAATTGGATTCGATAATGTCATCTGCCGCCATTCCCTCGCCGAGTGCATCTTCCATCCTGTTGATGAATTGCTGGGTCTTAACTGGGTTGCTGGCACAACTGGTGTTGATGCGTGGGCGACCCTTCATCTTGGAGTGGTGCAACCTCTTCGACGTTATGCGCACCTTGCTTACCACGAGGGCATGGTCCGTGTCACAGTCTGCACTGTGGTAGCTGCGGGTGAGGAGGGTGCTGCCAATATCCGTTCTTCTGGTGATGACGAGGTCAAGCTGGTGCCAGTGGCGAGAGCGGGGGTGCCTCCATGACACCTGGTGGATCTCTTTGCACTTGAAGAATGTGTTTGTCACGCACAGGCCGTGGTGACACGAAAGCTCAAGCAGTCGCTGACCATTCTCATTGATCTTTCCTCTCCCAAAGTTTCCGAGGCAGGTGGGCCAGGCCATGTGGTCGGCTCCTACTCTTGCGTTGAAGTCTCCAAGGAGATAAAGAATGTTACTTCTGGGGATCTTGGATAACGCTTCGTCCAGTGCATGGTAGAACTGTTCTTTCTCTTCGGTGGTGGCGCAGAGGGTTGGGGCGTACGCGCTAAGAATGCTGACTGGGCCGAAAGTTGTTGACAATCGGAGGGTAAGTAATCTCTCTGTGCCTCCTGTGGGTGGCTCTATGGAGTTAACAAGCGTGTTCTTCACAGCGAACCCAACACCATGCTGTCTTGGTTGGTCCGGAGACTTCCCTTGCCAGTAGAAGGTGTAGTTGGTTTCTCTGATAGTTCCCTTGTCGGCCAACCGGGTCTCCTGTAGAGCCGCAATGTCGATGTTTAGTCGTGCCAGTTCCCTGTCGATGACGGCGGTTTTCCTGGCATCATTGATCCACGGAAGGTCTGCAGTAAGTCCGGGACACATGGTCCTGATGTTCCAGCTAGCGAGGCAAAGAGCTGGAGGCTTCCTTCTTGTTTTTTGCTTGGAATTGCCTGGTGCGAGTGTTTTGCGGCCCACTTTTCAAGAGACGCCTCTCTGATCCCCATGCACCCAGTGGGGCAGGCGAGCCATGGCGAGATGGCACCTAATTGGCTGGGGGCTGCCCAGCTTGAGGCGGGCGGTAGCTGTCCAGTGAGATGCGATGACCTCTCCCACCATCAGAGGAGACCCCTGGCGCTCGTTTCTTTCGCCAATCGGATGAGCTTATAACCGGTATCTGTCTCCTCCCGTGTTGAGTCGACATCTTGCGATGACGCTGGAGTGTCCTCTCCAGTGAAGCTACAAAGCCTGAGCAGGGTGATATGGAGGGCCAGCTGTTGCCCATGCAGCAGACCCCCCCTCTCTTCGCAGCTGAAGGATCCAAGGGGAAAGACAGAGTCAATACAGCTTGGCTTCAGGTGCGCCGCAGGAGTTGCCGGTGTTGACTACAACGTCAAACTGCCGTAGGGACTCCGGCTCCGGATTTTCTGTCGGGGTTTACTCCCTTAGCCTTTCCCCTGAAGAGGTATGCCGCAAGGCAGCGGAGGTTTTTTGGAATCAGAGTTTTCCTTCTCTGAGGTCAAGACACAACAAAGAAAGAAAACTACAGGCCAGTATTGCAGATAAACATAGATGATAAAATCCTCAAGAAAATACTGGCCATCCATATTCAGAAATACAATAAAAAGATCATACACCATGATCAAGTAGAATTCATCCCAGGGATGTGAGGATGGTACAATAGACACAAATCAATAAATGTCATATACCACATAAATAAAAGGACAAAAATTACATGATCATATCAATAGATGCTGATAATGCATTTGATAAAATCCAGCACCCACTTATGATAAAAACACTCAGCAAAGTAAGAATAGATGGAGCATACCCAAGCTTAATAAAGACCATATTCCAGAAACCTACAGCCTACATTATACTCAATGGACAAAAACTAAAAGCTTTCCCCTTAAGATCAGTAACAAGACAAGGCTGTCCACTTTCACCACTCTTATTCAACATAGTACCGGAAATTCTAGCCACAGTTATAAAACAAGAAAAAGAAAAAAAGACATCCAAACTGTAAAAGAGGAAGTAAAACAGTCATTATTTGCATACTACATGATAATGTACATAGAAAACCCTATAGGCTCCACCAAAAACCTACTCAACCTAATAAGTGAATTTGGCAAAATAGTAGGACACAAAGTCAATATTCAGAAATCAATGGCATTTTTGTACACAAACAATGAAATATCAGAAACAGAAACTAGGAAAATAATCCCATTTACAATGCCAACAAGGAAAATAATGTACCTAGGAATACTTAACCAAGAAGGTAAAATACCTGTACTCAGAAAACTACCAAATACTGAAGAAAGAAATTAAGGAAGACACAAATAAATGGAAGCATATACCATGTACACAGCTTGAAAAAATAACATGATTAAAATGTCCTTACTACCCAAAGCAACCTATAGATTTAATGCCATTACTATTAAAATATCAGTGGCATATTTCACAAATATAGAACAAATATTTCAAAAATTTATATGGAACCAAATAAACTCTGAAAAGCCTCAGCAATTTTGAGAAAGAAGAACAAAGTAGGAAGGGTCACAATACCTGACATCAAACTATACTACAGGGCCACTGTAATCAAAACAGTCTGATACTGGCATAGGAATAGACACATCGATCAATGGAACAGAATAGAGAACCCACAAATAAACCTAAGTCTCAAAGGTCAATAAATATACTTGACAAAGGGGGCATGAGCAAACAATGGAGTAAAGATAGCCTCTTCAATAAATGGTGTTGGGAGAACTGGACTGATGCATGCAAAAAAAAATGCAACTGTAAGACCAACTTACATTATCCACCAGAATAAACTCCAAATGGATATAAGACTTGAATATAAGTCATGACACCATAAAAGTCCTAGAGCAAAACATAGGCAGTAAAATTTCAGATATTCCACATAGCAATATTTTTGCCAATGTATCTCCTAGGGCAAGGGAAAAAATAAACAAAAGGAACTACAGCAAATTAAAAACCTTCTGTACAGTTAAAAAAACTATCATCAAAATAAAAAGGAAACTGACCATATGGGTGAACATATTTGCCAATGACATATCTAACAAGGGTTTGATCTCCAAAATATATAATGAACTCATACGACTCAACACCAGGAAAACCAACAATCCAATTAAAAAATGGGGAAAGGATCTGAATGGACACTTCCCTAAAGAGGACATACAGATGGCCAATAGACATATGAATGGATGCTCAACATCATTAGTCATCAGAGAGATACAAAATAAACTGCAATGAGATATAACCTCGACCTGTCAGATAGGCCATCATTAATAAATCAACAAACAACAAGTGTTGGCGAGTATGTGGAGAAAAGGGAACCCTGGTGCACTATTGGTGGGAATGCACACTGGTGCAGCCACTGTGGAAAACAGTATGGAATTTCCTCAAAAAACTACAAATGGAACTGCCTATTGTAGACCCAGCAATTCTGCTGCTGAGAATATACTCTAAGAATCCAAAATAACCAATTCAAAAGAACTTATGCACCCCAATGTTCATAGCAGCATAATTTACAATAGCCAAGTGCTGGAAACAGCCTAAGTGCCCATCTGTAGATGAGTGGATCAAAAAACTGTGGTACATTTACACAATGGAATACTATGCAGCAGAAAGAAGGAAGGGACTCCTGCATTTAGCAACAGCATGGATGGAACTGGGGAGTATTATGCTAGAAATAAGCCAGTCAGTGAAAGACAAATACCGTATAATCTCACCTATAAGAGGAATCTAATTAACAAAATAAACTAATGAACAAAATAGAACCACAGGCATGAAAACATGGACCACACTTAAAGTGATCAGAGCTGAGGGGTAGGGGGATAATGGTGAAAAGAAGAGGAAAGGACTAGACAAATAACATGTATAAATGACACTTGGACATAAACAAGAGTGTGGGAATTGACTATGGGAGCAGGTCTTGGGGTGGGCGGAAGAGGGCAAAGGGGTTAAAATTGGGACAACTGTAATAGAAAAACAATTAAAAATAATTAAAAAACAAAAACAAAAAGACGACAGAATACTTGGGTAAAACAAGTTTCCTTCTAAGGCTATAGGACAGAGCAGATAAAAGATTGATTTTGTCAGAATGGACAATATAAGTCAGTCAAGGAAAAAACAAAGGACCTAAACTGCAGCATATGAACTTACAGTCTATCTTATTTTCTACTGTGGTTGTGGTGCAAATTCTCAGTAGTTTTGGATTTGAGTTCTGTCTTGCAGGTTCTCCTCAGCACCTTACATAACCTCTTTGATTTGCCCATCTGTCTCACTAAGGGCAGAATTCCCACCTTCTTCCTGTTTAAACAAGTAGTGGTATTTTTATGACCTGAAACCAATTTAGTCAACATTCCAGAGGACATACCATGGACTGGTCAAAGTTCAAGGTGCTGGAGAGATGAGAGATAAATTTAACAATATTTTGCCCTCAAGACACATCATGTGTAAGACAAGGAGGCTGTGACCTATTCACTACCCATGTAAATACAATGTGGTACAAGCTGCCTTAGTGATATGAACAAAAGACTTGTGGGAAAATAAGAGGGGAAGTGATGATTCATTATGCTAACAGGTACTATTATTCCAGTATATTATTGTGATTATAACTTATGAAAGAAAGAAAAAAAAAAAAAAAACCTAGCACACTACTATGGAAAATTGTGAGAATAAGCAAAATCCAATGAACAAATTATCTCCACTATCCCTAAATTGTACAAATTACTATCAGCACATGAAAACACTTTACTTGCTTATTTAGAATAATTGTCACCTCACTCATTTTTATAACAAGCCACAGTGCTAACAAGTTTTATGAGCAATGCCAATAGCAGATGCTATTGCCAATTGCCATGTAGGATGAAACAGCTACTTAGTCTTTCATTCAAAACAAAACAAAACAAAAATAATTAGAAATAAGCTAGTCTCAATTATCCACAAAAGATGGAGCTGGAACAGATAACTAACCCACAAATAAAGAGAAAACCTGTTATCTTATTGTATTGATTAAACATTCTTTTCTCCCCCAAACCCCACAAAATCTTTTGATATAGATTTTAAAAATGACTTGCTCGACTTGTTGGCTAACTTAATTTATGAGAAAAATGCACATATTGGGATTTTTAAAAACTGCAAGTATGAAAATAAACTATAAACTCTAGAATCAGTCCCTGGTTTGCTCATGTATTCTGGGCTATAATCATTTGCTTTGCTAAACTGGGTAACTTTTCTTACTCTTCTATCATTATCACACATTATCACACAATGTTGGAACTGGAAGGAAACACAGAAATCAGATGGTCCAACTTACATTACAGATAAGGAAGGGACTGAGGAGGCTTGTCTTCCCATGATCACATCTCGTCTTTTAGCTTTTTCTATATTAAGTCATAGCCAATGCAAACATCAGAGAAGGTAAAGCTTTCAGCAGTCCTTTAAATCATCTACCTTTAAAAGCCAAAAGTGTAAAAGAGATCAAATGATGCCTTGCAAACACATCAGAGCAGCTGCAGTTCCTCTATATTGATGCATTTACAAGACTGTTTTAGCTCAGGATGTGATCTCCTTACCAAGCCAATAATGTACAAAATCTGAACAAACTTAGGTAATTTGCCTTCATGAAATAACTACCCCAGACAAAAAAAAAAAAAGAAAACTGTCAATTGCACTAAACTGTGATTCCAGAATTAGTTAGAACATGCTTCATTAAATTAGGCACTCTGAAATCCTGTAGGTCTAGGAATTATAACAGTGCTATGTTTTTCCAAAGCCACATTCCAGAGAAGGATGCAAGAAGGGGACCAGGTAATTCTACCACACTCTATTTCTCTACCAATCAGACACACACATCATACCAGCATAGGCATGTGGGCTCTAATCCCTTCTTAGTGAACACACATTTTTTAATGAATTCCCAATCTAGAATGAATTACTGTTATAGCCAAAACCAGGGACAGTCCACTGATGAAAAACGCAGATCTGGCTACCTGCTTTATGCTCTCTTGGACAATGACACCGCTGGGGTCTTTAAAGGCTGGCCTTTTCTAGTAGGATATGACCTACTAAATCGCTCTTAAATCCCAGGAAAAAAAGAAAAGATGCTTCCCTTAGTCTTTGAGCTATGCTTATCTCCATATATCCATTTCTGCTGAAGACAGCCTTGTTATCTTGTCAAAGAGAAAAAATAAAAACATGGGAAAACAGCATCACTGCAGATCCCAAGAAAGGTGGGCAAGCGCGCGCGCGTGCGCGCGCGTACACACACACACACACACACACACACACAACAGCAATGTCGAATATTATCTTCAGCAACTAGGAAAATCACCACATGCTATCTGGTGTCCCCCAATTCAGACTGGGGCAGGCTGTGCCTGAAACCACAAGAAGCCCGACATCTCTGCAGTCTAAGTCCCAGCCAGCCCCCGCTCCCACGCACTGAAATTCAGCAGGGAAGTTATGGTGTCCAGACTGTATACAAAACAGACAGACCACTCACCCACAATTGTCAAATGGACCAAGTGGCCGGGACATCAAAGCCACAGAGGGATCAGAAGGCACTGGAGGAAGGTGGGTTGGAGGAGCCACATTGTTTGAGCCCCTGGATTTTGCTGCATTGTCATAGACCGGGATGTAGGAGTAAAAGGAAGCGCACTTTCAGCACAAAAAAAAAAAAAAAAAAAAAGGACCAGACGCGTTTTCCCCAGCGGCTCCACTCCGCCAGTGCGCAGCTCGCATATCGTAGGTGACCCAACCGGCTGTTCGGGCTAAAACTCAAGTAGCCGGCTCCGCTGAGCGGCGCAGCCAGCCGGGGACAGGGAGGTGCTGGAGGAGCATCCACACTGCGTATCTCCGCACCAGTCACTATCCTAAGAAGCAAGAGCCTAATCTGCCACGTGCCCTCTGAGCCAGCATCAGCAAGCCCGTGCGGGGGCTACGGGAGCTCACTCCATTAGCCGTGGACATTGCTTGGAACATAATTGTCGAAAAGGAAGTCCAATACTAAACCCAGATACAGAGCGTTGGTACTCAGGGATGGATGTGGGTTGGGAAGAAGGATTACGTGAATCTCTCCGCCCCTTCTCCGATACCTTTTTCTCTCTGGGAGGCGCTACAAATGAGTTTGGGGGCTTCTTTGTTCCTCTCTGTGTCTAACGGAGGGCCGGGTGTGCCTGCTGTACCCGAGCCCCGTTGACCCCCGGGAACACTACCGGGTCCTCGCGGCGGCGCGCCCCAGGCTGACAATTTAAGCTCCCAGGAGAAGAGAGAGGGTAGGGGAAAGGGTGGATCCCGGGCCTCGGGTAGAGAGGGCGCTGCCGGGCCTCGACAGCAGCAGAGAAGCCGCCCAGAGAAGGGCGGGGAAAGGGGCTGCAGAGTTCCGAAAGGCACCAGCTTACCTTGGCAGCCCAGGCCTGGGCACAGATCATGCTCCTGTTAGCGCGTAGATTAGAGGCAGGGGCCACACACGCCCTTCAGGGCGCACTGAGTCGCGTGGACCTGGGAAAGTGACCAGGGCACCCGCCCGCTCTCGCGGTGCTCCAGGTTCCCCGGGTAAGCGGCGGCCTCCGTTAGGGCGGAGGGACGAGTGTGACTGCTTGAGGGTGTGCGCGAGGAAAGGGCCGCTGGGTCAGAGAAACACAGCATTCCGGCTCTAACAGCGGCGCCTGATGCACGGTAACACAGCACACTTCATTGCTTCATCATCTCGCCCGCATCCGCTCCCTCCTGGCCTGCTCCTCTGTGGGTATCACACTCCCTAACCAACCACTTACCGGGCTCGATCTCTTCAGTGCTGCCCCGCCCTAGAGCCTCCGCGTGCGCACCACCACCGCCCACCCCCCAACCCGTCCCTGCCCCAGACGTAAATGTATATTGATTCTTGTTACCCCTGGCCCTTTCCTTCCAACACTCAGCATAGGTACTGGATATATCCAGCACCAGCTCAGGCCCATGGGCTCTTTTGTGTATATTCAAACAGTGGGTTGAGAAAGGACGTGGTTCAGACACCCCAGCAGGTACCTTACGACAGGTGTTCTCGGCCTCTGTTGTATACCTACCTTATATACATTTATGAACATTCACAGACACATGTCCAGGAACTGTCTAGTATTTGCACCACAAACACACGGAACAAACATCATAATGAAAAATGCAAAGGATGAAAATCACCCCAGAAAACCTATAGTTGGGCAAGCCTAGCTTTGAAACCAGGTTTTATATTAAACAGGACATAATATCAGAATGCTAGAACTGGAAGAAAGACTAAACCCTCTTTATACGGCCAATCAATATGCAAACAGAACAGAACTGCTGGTCACTGTTGGGTTACTAGCTACTTCATAAAGGTACATCTAAGTGCACTTAGTCTATGCTTGGCCTGTATTTGCTCACATAACATGCAGTGGTTTTGAGTATGTTCCATAGTCAATGATTCCATGACCTAACTGCATTCTTCACAATGCTTATTTCTTCCCACTCTAATGCCCAGAACTCCCTACATAAGACTTTTTTCACACCCTGAGAAGTCATCTTTCCCATACCCTAGATACAGTACTCCTCTAGAATAAACAAAGGATGGATCCTGACTCCAGACTCCTTTTCTAAGACAAGGGCACAGATCTCCCAAAACCACATCTCCTCTTCCCCCTCCCACTTCCAAATACTGTAAGTTGGACTGCTTCTCAATGGATCTTATTTCACTGACCAGCCTCTAGGCATTGACTTCTCTCTCACAATCAGAACTTTCCAGAAATGGAAGGCTTGGAAGATGTGATGGTGACTGTAACTGCTGTACCCCTCCCCCCAATGCAGGCCTTCCACTTCTTCATTCCACTGGGGGTAGGGGAGAAGGAGGGAGGGCCACCCCCCATTTCCAGTCAGATACCCACTTTTTGCCTGAAACCTTTAACTCTTCCAGTCAGATAAGCTCAAAGCAGACCACTTCAAAATTTTCACCTAAGGATCCAGGCAGAAAGCTGGGCACAGCTTTCTCCAGCAGATTGTATACTCTACTGTAATCTCCTCCTGAAACCAGAAAAGCCAGTGTTCTTGGTGCCTGTCATCTACTAGACCCAATAAGCAGAGACAGGGATTGAATCTTTATGGGTGTTTTATTCATATGGTCATGGCAGGTTTGTACCCTAAGAGACTATCTTATATTCCATTATAAATGGACCTTTTTTATAAGGAAAAGTGTAGGTAAAGGGTTTGAAATTCAGGGAAAATGTTAATCAGATACAAGTTGCAGCATTCTTTCATCTGTATCCTGGGCAGTGGTGTTTGTGTCCTGGGTGGTGGTGTTCATCTAATATTGGAGTACAATTATTACAGAGTGAGGGTTCCCCAAAATTCCCAGAGCCTGCAGGTTGGGGGATGGGGAGAAGGGAACAGCTCTTAAGATGCCTTTGTATAACTATGGCTGGTAGCTAGTGTCTTAGTTAAGCAAATGACTTTGGTTCTTCCAAGGCCCCAAGGAGATTGGAGGGGTTTTGACCATGAAATGGTGAAAAAAGAGCATACAGAGCCTGCGCAAGTTTCTGCAAATGGTCAGAACCGGTTACCACACCCACTGTGTCACAGGACGCAGTCATGGATTTAAAAATAGGTGGCAGGCATTTTGGATAGAGGAATACCATGCAGCTTTGAAAGGAAAGGGAGAACTCCATGGGGTTTACAAGGAGGCTGGGAACCCTACCTGGTTCTGCAGGAGAGCACTGCAACACAGGCAAAACCTCCCAATCAGGCTTGAATGATTGGGAACTGCTGGTAAAACTGAAGTGTGTCTGGGAAGTAGGAAAACTGTATCTCTGACTTTTCTAAAACTAGCCTGGTTTGGTAGGGGGAGGCAGAACTACGTGTTTGTGGGTGTTTTAAAGAAAATAAGACTTAACAGCGGAAATTTGCCAATAATCTAAATTTGTATAACCTTTAAATAAACAATTTATTTTCTCTTCACCAAACTCTGGTATTGAGAGTTATGCTTCTGTCAGTGGGCAATTGGGCCCCTCATAACTGAAAAGCCTGTGGGTTCTGTTACACAATGACTCAGATACCATCTTGATTGCTTGCATTCCTCCTGAGGCACAAAGGTGGAACTACTTATGGTTTCCTGGAGTCAAGGTGGGTCATACCTCTAGTTCCTGAAACAATAGCTAATTACATACATTTATTACCCAAAACTGAAATTTTCCAACATTTGAGTCCCCCATCACTCCTATATGAAGAAAACCCTCTAGGAACAGACTAGGGCAGGCTGCAGTTTTAAACCTTGTGAGGTTTCTGACCAGCGTGGATGAAAAGGGGCCACATACTAAACCTGACAAACTCAGGGAAGGCCTATGTGGTTGCCTTGCAAACTCAGAGACCTAAAGTAACCACATAGGTGAAATTAAACTTTTAAACTAAAAGCATTTGACGGTGGGTGTTCATGTCTTATGGCAGTGCTTTTTTCTAACAAAGGTCAATCTTCACCTTAACTGAGACTGTCTCTTTTTGCATCTAGGATAACGCACTGTTACAGAGTAAGGATCTCCAAAAATCCCCGGAGCCTGCAGATTGGGGGATGGGGAAAAGAGAACAGCTTTTGAGATGCCTTTGCATGACTATGGCTAGTAGCTTAGTTTCTCAATTATACAAATGGCTTTGGTTCTTCCAAGGCCCCAAGAAGATGGGAGGGGTTTTGACCATGGAATGGTGCAGAAAGAGAGTACAGAGCCTGCGCAAGGTTCTGTGAATGGTCAGAACTGGTTACCACACCCACTACATCAGAGGATACAGTCAGGGGTTTAAAAATAGGCTGCAGACATTTTTTTAGCTGGAAGCTCCATGCGGTTTTGAGAAGAGGGAAGGAGATCTGCATGGTTTGAAAGGAAAGAAGAGAGGAACTCCATGCGGCTTTGAAAGGGCAAAGAGAGAACCATGCGTGATCCAGTGCAACACAGCACATGTTTTCTTGGACTGTCGTATGGAGGCTGATGACATCGTACCCCAGTACCCCAGATCCTGAAGAAGACAGATAACAGATAAGGGATGGGGAACTTCTGGGCATGTTTTTGGCTTCTAGCCTTTTGGGGAGCAAGGGAAGTGCTAGGTCCCATAGGAGAACAGGGCTCTAAGCCAAAGTGCTCACTGTCCTCCCCAGGTTGGAATATTGTAAATAAAGACCTGTTTTCCTCAACACTAGTTGTTGGGTTTTACACCAAGGCGCTGCGTGAAAGAACCCCCTTTCGCTCTGCAAGAATACTTGATAAACAAGTCTTTGGAATAGCAAAGTAATTTCCTTTAACTCCCTTATTATTATTCTTATCATGTTAATTGTTGACTGTTAACTATCCTATACCCACCTATGGGAAAGAAGTATGTGTCTAACATTTTACTTTTTATCCAACCCCAGAGTTCCCCCCAACCTTTGCTTTCTTTCTCTCACCTCACTAACTTATCATCAATGGATTTTGTGTAAGCCACTTATGCCTGCTTTTGATATCGGCCATCGGCAGCCGTCCGTCTCGAGAGACGATGGTGTAGCTTCTTGAGAGTCTATCTGCACCGCCGAGAATGGCTGTGCAGTCCGACTCAGGAGTGACAATCCCTGCCACACTTGTTACAGGTGAAGGCAGATGGCTGTTGTTGCTGCTGTTGACGCTGCTTCCGCCTCGATCTTTTCTGGACCGCCTCCTCGTTGCGCGCAGCCTCTGCGCGTGATGTACCTTGCCTGACCGCGAGCCTCCAGGCTAGGCGGTCGTCTGCTTGAACTTCCCATGTGTTGAGATTGATGGAGCATTGTGTCATGTCCTTTTTGCAGATGTCTTTGAACCGCAGTTTTGGGCACCCTGTCATCCTCTGGCCTTCTGCTAGCTCGCCGTAGAGGAGGTCTTTGGGAATACGGCCTGCATCCATTCTTTTGACATGGCCGAGCCACCTGAGGCGTCTCTCACTAAGAACTGCATGCAAACTGCTCATGTTGGCTCACTTCAGCACCTCGGTGTTGGGGACCTTATCCTGCCAGGCGACATGCAGGACGTGTCGCAGGCACCTCATGTGGAAGCTGTTGAGTTTCCTTTCGTGCCTTGTGTAGGTGTTCCACGTCTCGCTGCCATAGAGGAGAGTGCTGAGTACGCAGGCTTGGTAGATGCGCAGTCTGGTTTTCTCAGTGAGGCTGGAATTGTTCCACGCTCGCCGGTTCAGTTTGGCCATAACTGTGGCTGCTCTGGCGATTCTCCGATTGACCTCCAAGTCAACTGACAGAGAGCTCGAGATGGTGGACCCGAGGTAAGTGAAGTCGTTGACAACCTCCAGGGTGTATCCGTCGATGGTGATGCATGGGGGAGTCCCCGTGCCTTGAGCCATAACGTTCGTCTTCGTCAGGCTGATGGCTAGTCCGAACTCCTTGCATGCGTGGGAAAGGCAAGTGACTAACTGCTGGAGTCCCTCTTCGGAGTGTGATGTCAAGGCTGCGTCGTCGGCGAAGAGCATCTCACGGATGAGCACCTCTTTGACTTTGGTCTTGGCTCGTAGACGGGCCAGGTTGTAGAGCTTGCCATCGGATCTGGTGTGAATGAAGACACCCTCGCTGCAGTCCTTAAAGGCGTATTGGAGGAGCATGGAGAAGAAGATTCCGAACAGCGTAGGCGCGAGGACGCAGCCCTGCTTTACTCCGCTGCTGACTGGGAAGGCCTCAGAGGTTGTGCCGTTGTAGGACACCGTGCTGTGCATGTTGTCGTGAAAGGACATGACCACAGCAAGCAGATGTGGTGGACAGCCAATCTTCCGTAGCAAGCTGAAGAGTCCGCTTTGACTGACCAGATCAAATGCCTTCGTGAGGTCGATAAAGGCGAGGTAGAGTGGTTTATGCTGCTTGTGACACTTCTCCTGCAGCTGGCGTAGGGAGAAGATCATGTCCACTTTTGATCGGCCAGCTCTGAAGACACACTGGGACTCTGGGTAGACGCGGGAAGCAAGGGTCTGCAGGTGGGCAAGAGCGACCCAGGCAAATACTTTGCCGACGACGCTGAGGAGAGAGATGCCCCGGTAGTTGTTGCAGTCGCTGCGGTCTCCTTTGTTCTTGTACATGGTGATAATGTTGGCGTCTCTCATATCCTGAGGGATGTAACCCTCCTTCCAGCAGAGACAGAGTAGATGGTGGAGCGGCTGTAGCAGGACTGGTTTCCCGCTCTTTAGGATTTCTGGAGGGATTCCGTCGTTTCCTGGTGCTTTCCCGCAAGCGAGGCGGTCGATGGCTTTGCCGAGCTCTGCCGCAGTAGGTGGGGTGTCTAGCTCCTCCATGACTGGTAGGTCTGGGATGGCGTTAAGAGCAGTGTCTGTTACGGTGTTCCTCGTTGCGTACAGCTCGAGGTAGTGCTCGGTCCACCGCCACATTTGCTGTTCCTGGTCAGTGATGACCTCACCTGTCTTGGACTTAAGGGGGGCGATCTTGGAGGGGATTGGGCCTGTTGCCTTCTTGATACCCTCATACATTCCTCGTGCGTTGCCTATATCGGCGGCTTCCTGGATGCTTCTGCACAGGTTTAGCCAATAGGTGTTGGCACAGTGGCGGGCGGTCTTCTGGACTTTGCTCCTGGCAGCCCGTAGAGCTTGAAGTGTACTGAGAGTGGGCGTGGCCTTGTAAGCCAGTAGGGCCTTCCTCTTAGCCTCGATCACGGGTTCCATTTCTTCCCAGTGAGCCTCGTACCAGTCAGCGTTCTTCCGCTCTTTCTTCCCGTAAGCAATAATGGCGGAGTTGTATATGGCGTCGCGGAGACGTGGCCAATTGGATTCGATAATGTCATCTGCCGCCATTCCCTCGCCGAGTGCATCTTCCATCCTGTTGATGAATTGCTGGGTCTTAACTGGGTTGCTGGCACAACTGGTGTTGATGCGTGGGCGACCCTTCATCTTGGAGTGGTGCAACCTCTTCGACGTTATGCGCACCTTGCTTACCACGAGGGCATGGTCCGTGTCACAGTCTGCACTGTGGTAGCTGCGGGTGAGGAGGGTGCTGCCAATATCCGTTCTTCTGGTGATGACGAGGTCAAGCTGGTGCCAGTGGCGAGAGCGGGGGTGCCTCCATGACACCTGGTGGATCTCTTTGCACTTGAAGAATGTGTTTGTCACGCACAGGCCGTGGTGACACGAAAGCTCAAGCAGTCGCTGACCATTCTCATTGATCTTTCCTCTCCCAAAGTTTCCGAGGCAGGTGGGCCAGGCCATGTGGTCGGCTCCTACTCTTGCGTTGAAGTCTCCAAGGAGATAAAGAACGTTACTTCTGGGGATCTTGGATAACGCTTCGTCCAGTGCATGGTAGAACTGTTCTTTCTCTTCGGTGGTGGCGCAGAGGGTTGGGGCGTACGCGCTAAGAATGCTGACTGGGCCGAAAGTTGTTGACAATCGGAGGGTAAGTAATCTCTCTGTGCCTCCTGTGGGTGGCTCTATGGAGTTAACAAGCGTGTTCTTCACAGCGAACCCAACACCATGCTGTCTTGGTTGGTCCGGAGACTTCCCTTGCCAGTAGAAGGTGTAGTTGGTTTCTCTGATAGTTCCCTTGTCGGCCAACCGGGTCTCCTGTAGAGCCGCAATGTCGATGTTTAGTCGTGCCAGTTCCCTGTCAATGCCAGCAGTTTTCCTGGCACCATTGATCCACGGAAGGTCTGCAGTAAGTCCGGGACACATGGTCCTGATGTTCCAGCTAGCGAGGCGAAGAGCTGGAGGCTTCTTTCTTGTTGTTTGCTTGGAATTGCCTGGTGCGAGTGTTTTGCGGCCCACTTTTCAAGAGACGCCTCTCTGATCCCCACGCACCCAGTGGGGCAGGCGAGCCATGGTGAGACAGCACCTAATTGGCTGGGGGCTGCCCAGCTTGAGGCGGGCGGTAGCTGTCCAGTGAGATGCGATGACCTCTCCCACCGTCAGAGGAGACCCCTGGCGCTCGTTTCCTTCCCCAATCGGATGAGCTTATAACCGGTATCTGTCTCCTCCCGTGTTGAGTCAACATCTTGCGATGACGCTGGAGTGTCCTCTCCAGTGAAGCTACAAAGCCTGAGCAGGGTGATATGGAGGGCCAGCTGTTGCCCATGCAGCAGACCCCCCCTCTCTTCGCAGCTGAAGGATCCAAGGGGAAAGACAGAGTCAATATAGCTTGGCTTCAGGTGCGCCGCAGGAGTTGCCGGTGTTGACTACAACGTCAAACCGCCGTAGGGACTCCGGCTCCGGATTTTCTGTCGGGGTTTACTCCCTTAGCCTTTCCCCTGAGGAGGTATGCCGCAAGGCAGCGGAGGTTTGGAGTCAGAGTTTCTCTTCTCCTTAGCCTTTCCCCTGAAGAGGTATGCCGCAAGGCATTGGAGGTTTTTTGGAGTCAGAGTTTTCCTTCTCTGGTGTGCCCTGACTGGAAGATTGAACCAGCGACACTTAGCTCGCAGGCCGACGCTCAATCCACTGAGCCTGCTTTTGATAATAATGTATAAAATAAGGTCCAAAACTTCCTTTCTCCAGAGCATTTTTTCAGCCCATTGAGGTTTTGCTTCCTGGCAATTGCCATCATTTGGCTCAAATAAACTCATAAAAATTCCTACAGGTTTGGATGTTTCTTAGGTTGACACCAGAGGCTGGAACAAAACAAAAACCTCTGCCAAAAACCAGCATCCAAGGTTTCTAAACTTGCACAATACCACCAGACCACAGTAAAGGATCATTCTTTCCCTCAATTCGTTGCCAGGATGTTCACCTGATTATTTTAAATGATTCAGCATCAGTTCAGCTTAAAACTGTTTATTTCTCTTTTATCATGGAGACAACTTGACAATTTGAACATTTCTCATAAAGATTATTGATGTACATAATTCAAGAGCCCCAAACTGGGGAACTGCTTAAGTGTTCATGATATTCTGAAGAAACCACTCAAAGGCCTAGCAGATGTGGACATGCTGTTTATTACTCACATTACAGGGGAGTGTACCAGTGGCAGCAGGTCAGAGTGAGAGAGACCACACACCCTCTGTGTCTGAGATTTGTTTTAAGGGGTCCCAGACAAAGGAAGCATGTGTCTTATGTGTGACTCTTAACTAACCTCAGTGTAAAGAGGTGGAGAGCAGGACCAATGAAATGTCATTGGTCCGATCAAGATAGCATAAAATCATAAAACAAAGTGGAGTCACTCATGTCAACCAAAATGTTTTTCAGGCAGCCATGACGCTGGTTCAAGAGGAAAACTACCTAAGTCACTCTGGACACATCTGGCAAAATGACATACCTAAGACATCTGCACATATAATCAAAATAGCCATGACTGCAGAGCAGGGCTACCCATAGATTGGCACTTGGGGAAACTCTACACTTGCCAGCAGGGGTGTCAAGCAGAAGAGCCATGTACCATGCATAGGATCCTGGGAAAATTCCACACTTGACATCAGAGGTGCCAAAACATTTATCAAAAAGACCCAGAGAGTGTAGTACACCACTTTCCAGTTATAACGGAGGCAGTTTCCAGACCATTGCCAAGACAGTTGTGGACTGTCAGAGTGCTGCATGCTATGCTGACCTCCCTTGCCATCAGCTACCAGAGGCTCTTCCCTGCCGGGCTGAGGACTTCCTCTGCCCTGCTGCCCACCTGGCTCTGGAGATCCTTTCTTGCAAGACACTGACAACTTCCTTTCCCACCATGCTGTCTCCAAGAACTGTAGACTGAGACTCTGGGACTTGGGTTCATTATCCCCTATTGATTGCTGTGTGTGTGTTATAATTCTCTTAGATTGTTAGAGTGTGAGTAGAATATTAATGCATGGTGATGTTCTACTTTGACTGAACCTGCATTCAGTAAAAGCTGAGTAAATAGCATACTTACTGTGTGTGACCCTTGTCTATTTCTTGATTCTGGGCTGCTCAGCAGGCCACTAGCTGAGCAGTTGCATGGCTGACTTACAGGGAAGACTATAAACATACACTTGTGACAAAAGAAAAGGTCAAGAAGTAGTCACAGGACAGGAAGCCACTCTGAAATGGGCATAAAAAGGAAGCTACAATCCATTTCCAAAACAATACACATTCTTTCTGGACAGGGGCACCCTAATCAACCCTCGGTCATGGGAGGAGGAAGGGCCATGTCCATTGACCCCACACACCTCCTCAACATTGCTCTTCCACCTCACATTCTTCTCATTAATTCTTCTAGTAGGGGCCCTATATGGTGAGCATGTTGACACATTGCATTCATGTACAATAGTAAAGGCTACACCCCAAGACTAAAAGTGCAAGACAGAAACCGAAGAGACCTAGGATGCGGGAATGCCACAAAGAGCCTAAAGATTTCCACCAAGTCATAAAAGGGCCAGAAGCTATGGCTGATATATGATTGATTATTTTGCTCCTAGGGCAGTTAATGATTGGGATACATTGTTGGCATTATCAGGAATATATACACAACACTCAGTGTACAGAATAGTGCAGTCACCCCTCTGAGCAGCAGTGAGTAAGTTGAATGCCATTCTATTCTGCAGCAAAACTTTCAGAAATAAGAGCTATAGTGTGCTTGTTATAATTAAGGGCTATTGCAGTGTGATTTTCTAGGGCCTTAATGACTTCCTAGGTTAAAACAGTATTAAAATAGTACCTGCAGGGGGCACAAAAAGGGCTAGGGTATAGAACCACCAGTCAGAACACTTGACAGCGTGCCTGAAACATGTCTCAATTCTGAGGGACACCTGGAAGAGTATTCAATACTAGTCCTGGGAATACATGATTCTCTCCAGGTGCAATTCCCCATCCAATAAATGGGAGATAAGGCCAACCATATTGGCCACAGTTCCACAGGGCTCCCCATGGGACAGGATGGGCCTATGTCATGTTAGTAGACCATCCCCAGTAGTCTGTAGCAGTCATTACTGTGATATTCTTGCATAGAGTTGCTGGCATACACCCCATGAGTTGCACAGCTTCATTTGCAGTCTCGTTTCTGCCTTCAATACATATGGGCACAGGCTGTGATACTTCTACCTGTAATGCTGACAGACACCTCATACTGTCCCAAACTGCATATGTGAGCTATAGCTTGGCACAGTTAGCCTGCTCTCTCACAAGGGAAAATGCCTTCTCATGCATCTGTTTGAAATGGGAGTCAGAATACTTCCAGTTTTGCAGCCAATCCCAGTATGTTTGGTTCACAGAGTGACTCCACTATGGTAGGCCAGCAGAGGCCATGGTAGAGAACTCTGAGCAGACCCAACAGTCAGAACATCACAGTGGCGAGCATCCCACCTATTGGGGGAAAGTACTGCTTCCACAGAATCCAACCAGACAACCCCCAAGAATTTGACAGAGAAACCAGGAAAACAAGGTCATAGCATACATTGTATGAAAATAGAAAGAACAAAAGGTTAATGAACACAGCAAATCATAAACCAGTTTCTGAGTCTGAAAGTGTCAGATGAGGTGATTTCCAAAAGCAAGTCTTTTGCTGTAATAAAATTAAGCAGTGACAATCTGATAGATCCTTTTTATCTATAGTTTAAATGTCTCTGGCGATATCATCAGGTGCTTAGGTAAATTCTGTATGGTTGATACTGCTTCAGTAATTCTCAATAATCCCAAATCAAAAAGGAAAGAAAAATGACACATGTTTCAGAGAAAACTGGAGAAATTCAGGATCCAGTCTAATTCATAGGTGAGAAATAAAATTACTTTCCATAATTGTGTATAATAGATTTTTAAAGATTTTATTTATTCATTTTTAGAGGGAGCGGAAAGGAAGTAAAGAAACATCAAACATGTGGTTGCCTGTTGAGCACCCCCAACTGGGGACCTAACCTGCAACCCACGTATGTGCCCTGACTTGGAATCAAACTGGCAACTCTTCGGTTCACAGGCCAGTGCTCAATCCACTGAGCCACACCAGTCAGGGCTATATAATAAATTTAATTAAAACATATTTTTCACCTAAAATCACCCTTATTTTTATCAAAGAGCCAACTCAAGACCAATTCATCTACGGTATTAAGCCCAGTTTTAATTTGGCCTGATTATTTGCATAAACACAACAGGAATAGTAATAGATCATACAGGCTTTCTAAATTATACTTTGCTAGAAATTAGCCCCTCAGGGCTGGGAAGCCAAGCAGATACAGAGAGATCTGATTAAGATCACTAGGGAGAAGTAGCAGGGACCATAGGAGAAGTTTGCAGAGACAATGGAAAGTAGTATAGGATGGGATTGGCTGGGAAATTGAGTGCCTCAGAGCCAATGGAAATAAAAAGAGGGCTGGCTCTTTGGCTCATGAGCTTTTCTGGCTCCAGAGCTGGCTCTCTCTGAGGCTCTGGCTCAGGCTTTCAGCCTCCCTTTCAAGCTCACCCTCAGACTCTTCTTCCTCGAGGATGTCTGGATAATCATGCTGCAGCTGCCTGCATTTTCCAATGAACAATATTTTGTGTGGGAAGAACTCCAGCACAGCCTTGGATTGGACTGGCCCAGCAGAGCATGACAGGTTTATTCTTTGGGTTTTCTAGACAGAACAGGCCCTGAGGCAGAACCCTTTCATTCTTACAAAATTGTGTAGCTTTTGCGTATTACGTTGTTTTAGTTTGTAAACTAACCCTACAGAAACTAACAGGGAAATGATATGAGAACTCAGGTATTAGAGTTTAGCCTTAATTGGTAGGCTTAAATGAATAAAGCTGTGACTTGATAAGCTTAAGTAACTGCTTTTGAATAAAGACTCTTTTCCTTTATAACCAAACGTTTTCCTCTAGAATTTTGCCTAGAGGGTGGCAGCTGGCAGCAGGAACCCAATTGCTATTGGGTAACAAAGCCACAGAGCTGTCATCAGGCTTTAACTGCAGAATCTGCAGATTTAGGTAAGTTCTTGAGGGCCCTGAAATGTCTTGAAATTCTTTCCCATGCCATGTTTCAGGAAAGTAACCTTCCTTATTCAGACAGACTGCCATGAACCACATGATCAAGCAAAGTACTAGGTCATTTCTCCAAGAGGCTTTTATTGGTTTCAAACTCAATCTTTATTCCTTATGGCTTTCTGATGATGTCAAGAGTCCAGGCAAGACTCCTTTGATCATGGCATTCCAGAAAAAGACTTAGTTGATAAAATCGCAACTGCAAACTGGCTTTATGCATCTTATTATGAAGAAATCGGGTTTCTGTTAAATTTATGCAAACAAATATATTTCTATGGAAAGAATAATACTCATTCATGTTTTTAAGAATATTTTATTGTCCCAATTTTTTTTCCCTTTTCTCCCCTCTGTGCAGTAACCTCCTTCCCTCCAACAATCCCACCCCCTTTAGTTCATGTTCCATGGGTCATGAATATAAGTTCTTTGGCTTCACCCTTTTCTGTGTTATTCTTAACTTCCCTCTGTCTATTTTGTACCTACCATTTATGCTTCTTAATCCTTGCACAATTTCCCCATTTCTCCCACTTCCATCTCCCAGCTGATAACCCTCCACAAGATCCCATACCTATGATTCTGTTCCTATTCTGGTTTGCTTAGTTGGATTTAGTTTTTATTTTTTAGATTCAGTTGTTGAGAGTTGTGAATTTGTTGTCATTTTAGTGTTCATAGTTTTGATGTTCTTTTTCTTAAATAAGTCCCTTTAACATTTCATACAATAATGGCTTCCTGATAATGAACTCTTTTAGCTTTATCTTGTCTGAGAAGCACTTTATCTGCCCTTCCATTCTAAATGATAACTTTACTGAATAGAATAATCTTGGTTGTAGGACCTTGTTTTTCATCACATTGAATACTTCTTACCAATCTCTTCTTGTCTGCAAAGTTTCTTTTGAGAAATCAGCTGATAGTCTTATAGGCACCCCTTTGTAGGTAACTCTCTTCTTTTCTCTTGCTTTTTTTAAGATTCTCTCTTTATCTTTCATCTTTGGCATTTTAATTATGATGTGTCTTGGTGTGGTCCTCTTTGGGTCTAGCTTGTTTGGCACTCTGTGCTTCCTGGACTTGTATGTCTACTTCCTTTGACAAATTAGAGAGTTTTTTTAAAATTATTTTTTCACATAAAATTTTAATTTCTTTCTCTTCCTCTTCTCCTTCTGGCACCCCTATGATTAAGATATTGGCACCTTTAAAGTTGTCCCAGAGGTTCATTAGCCTCTCCTCATTTTTTTCAATTCTTGCTTTCTCATTCTGTACTGATTGACTGCTTATTTCTTCCTTATGTTCCAAATCATTGATTTGAATCCTGATTTCCTTCCCTTCACCATTGGTTTTGTGTGGATTTTCCTTTGTTTCATTTTACTTTGCCTTCACTTCTTTTCTTCTGCATTTGCCATATATAAGCATGTCTGTCAAGTCTGTGAGCATCTTCATCACCAGTGTTTTGAACTCTTCATCTGTTAGGTTGGCTACATTCTTGTGTGTTAGGTTGGCTATTTCCTTGTCACTTATTCCTCCCAGTGGAACCTTAATCTGTTCCCTCTTCGGAGCCATACTTCTCTGTCTCCTCATCTTGACAGGCTCCTCTGTTTCTTTGCCTCTGTGTCTTGGGTAGAGCTGTTGTACCTGTTATGTTATAAGGGGCAGAGCCTTAGGTATTCATCAATACAGGGTGACCCATTTCACCAGGTTGTGGTGCTATATGTGGGGGAGAGGTCTGAGAGGGAACAATGCTGCTTGCTCAGCACTCACCCCTTTTCCAGGTACTTCTCCCATTTCCCGTATGGAACTGGCACCTCTCTAGCTATTTCCTCACTGTCATTCCCAGAGTGGGTGGGTGTACAAATGTCTAGGACCACAGGACCATCTAAAGAAGCAGACTCTGCTGAGACACTGGCAGTTTCTTCCTCTGACCCAACCCCCACTTGTTTTCACAGTCAGAAGCAATGAGGCTTTATATTCCCCAGCACTGGAACCATGAGCTTTGCAGTCTGCTGTGGTGCTGGGAGCACTCCCCAGGTGTAAGCACTCCTTACTTTTTAAAATGTATGATTGCGCTTATTGCTGGCCTGCCACTGTGGCCACCACTGCTGCCACCACACTGCTTCCTCTTCACCCTGGCTCCACCCCTCTTACCTGTCTGGATGAGTATTTCTTCTTTATATCTTTCTTTGTTGGACTTCCATGCAGCTCTGTTTTCTGGAATGTCTGGTTGTCTCTAGTTTTGAGATAGTTTTATTCCATCTTAGTTGCATAGGCCTCCATCTTGGCTGAAAGTCCCAATACTTACTCATTAAGGGCTTCCAAATTCCAGAGAGATCAGATAAAGGGAAAACTATAAATGCCTCAGTATTCAATATTGCTTATGAAATTATGCTTTACCAAATTTCTTAAGAAACAGAAAGTTTTCTTATGTTTACAAAACAAATGACTAAAAATTAGCAACATTTTTCAACAAAAAGGTTTAAAAGCCATAATTATCTATAGTTTATTATGTCCTATAATTAATTTCCCTTTATCCTGATTATCTGCAAGCCCCTCTATAAATCCAGTCATTTCATGGAGCTCCAAAATCTTCACTCAGTTCAAGGGTATAATCTGAAAATTCATTCTCAGAAATATGCAATCCAAAGCAAGTCAGAGTCCTCTCCATGAACCCCTACAAAGACATAATACTTTTTTGCAAGTACATTTAGAACAAAACAATGAGTGTTTATAACTCAGGAGATCCAAACTGGGGAGCTGGCTAAGTGTTCGTGATATTCTAAAAATATGACCCAGAGGACTAATAGATGTGAACATGTTGTTTATTACTTTACAGGGGAGTATACCAATGGCAGTGGGTTGGTGCAAGGGAGAATGCACCCTGCTGTGTCTGAGACTTGTTTTAAGGGATCTCAGACAAAGGAGACACATGTCCTATGCATGACTCTAAACTACATCATCTCAATGTGTCTGTGCAGAAAGAAAAGGTCAAGAAGCAGTCACAGGACAAGAAGCCAATCCCAAAAGGAAATGGGGGGGATTACAATCTATATCAAAAACGATACACATTTCTTTTGGCCAGGGGCCCCCTGATCAGCCCTCAGTCATGAGAAGAGGAAGGACCATGTCCTTTGACCCCACAATGTAACAACCCTGAAGTGGGCTTTATTTTTCTCTAGAGAGTTTCTTTTCTTAATACTGAAGGCAAAATATATGAATACAAAAGCACACAGTTTCACATTTTAATGAGTTAAGTAGATAAACTTCTAGTAAAGCACATTTCATAGATAAGTGCAACATACATATGACAACATACACACCGGCTTATTCTCTTGTTTATTCCTCACACTCACATTGTCTTGTGTGTTCCTCTTGGTCCCTCTGCAATATGGGTATCATCATCTGATTTTGTAGAGGAGAAAAGGAAGGCTAACATAGGTTCTATAATTTCCTTAAATTCTCATTGCCAGTAGAAGACCCTGAATCTACTGGTAACTGACTTTAGCTTCCCTAACTTTAAAATGAACTGTATTTGGTAGAGAAATAAAAACACTTGCCATGAAGTTTAAAGCTATTCATGTATAAATTATATTTATCAAGCTTATAATGTACCCCAAACACTGTTATACATATACTAATAATAAGTCACAGTCCCAATGCTTCCAATAATACTCATCTTATTAATGTCAAGATATGGTGAAGGCATTTTGAGAAGCTTATACAAATGTTAGATATTATTATGATTCTAATGCAACATTTGTCTCCACTCTATGTAATCATAAAGAGAGCAGAAAGGGACTGGCATGCCTGTTCATCTCAGGTCACATGAAAAGAGACAAACAGAGCACCATTTGCAAGCAGCACCTACAATGCTGATAAAACTATCACTTGGACTGACCATGGATTTTACCTTTGGGAAGAGATTTTCACAGTAGTGTCACAAGTGAATGCCTTATAGCTAAGGACCCAGCTGTTGTAGCTGAGCTCATGGTGTCCAGTCTGACATAGTCCATATCAGCTGATCAATTGTAGTCAGTGATACAAAATTATCATTTGAGACATCTAACATCCTAAGACTTAGGACAATAATTCAGAGACAAGGTGTCTAACTTTGGTGAGCTGAGCAAGTTACCTAGAGAAACTTCCTCTAATGAGGGAAAAATGATTTTAATTTTGAAGGGTGAGTATGCCTGAAGCAGAGACTGATGTTAAATGAAATAGCATAGGACTTCTATATATATTTATTCACTTATTCAACAATTATTTAATGTGCTAATTTCTGGCATGTAACCTTGAAGAAGACAATATCTATGACTTCATGGAAGTCAGAGTTAAGAGTACTAAAACCTCTAATTAAACAAGTCAGCACTATAGATTTGATGGATGAGGTAAATGGTAAAAATGAAGGTGCACCATAACACATTAAAAAGACCATTAATTCAGACCACAATCTGTCCCTGTAGCTGACTTCCCTGGGTAATCCCTCCCATTTATCTGCCAACAGCAATCAAGGCTCAACTACAAAAGGAGGGTGTACTCAGTCTGCACAGAGGATGCACATTGGGTACTTATTTGGGTGATAAGTGAGGCTATACTACTAGACCCTACAGGACACATACTACATTAGGCCATGCTACCAAGACAGGGAATCATAGCAGCTCTACCTAATACATAGAAAAAAACAGGGAGGCTGCCAAAATGAAAACAAAGAATCATGGTCAAAATGAAAGAATGGATCAAACTCCAGAAAAAGAACTAAACAAAATGGAGAAAAGCAATCTATCATATGCAGAGTTCCAAACAATGTCCCCCATTATGGAAAAAAGAAGGGTTTCTTTGGAGGAAGGTGTGCCAGGCATGTCATACCTGTTCAAAACCCTTTGGCCCACTATACTTAGCTTGGGCCAAGGAAACTATTTTAGGTTTTCCCCCTCTCAGACCTCTGGGTCCTTTCTGTCCAAGCCATTAGGATAGAAAAGAGAAACTAGTTTTAAGGTGAAGCCCACAGAACACCCCATTCTTCACCAACCCAGCCACTTATTTCAGCCAAACCACTGAGTCTCAGGAGGCAGCGATGCAGACTGGATTAAGTGAGGCCTATACGTACAGACAATCACTCAGGTAATGAGATCCTAGGCTTATGCCCTTTGAAAACAGAAAACACATGTTAATTAATGCAACATATCCCACAAACAAGTCTCTAAATCTGTAAGACTGTCTTATTGAAAAGACATCCAGTTGCAAGGCATTTGACATTCTTCTTGCCTGTAAATTAAACATCTTTGATGATGCCACAGACCTAGTTTAACTTAAAAATGAAAGGTAACTTTAAATGAAAAGAAACTTTAAAGACAATTAGCTGCACTAATTTATAGTCTACCACTGAGAATTGTGATGTTTTTTTAAATCACAATTTTTCTCCCTAAGATTACCCTCCTTGTCATTAAAGGGACTACATTAGGTCCATTTTTAATTTATCCTGTTTATTTGCATAAACACAACAAGAGCAGTAAATGATCACTTATGATCTTTAAGTCTGCTTTGCTGGAACTTACACAAGGAACATTTAGGGTGACGTTCAGTCTGCCCTTCAGGGCACAGAAGCTGAGCCACATACCTGCCATTCAGCCTTGCCTGTAAACACCTATCTTTTCCAAGTCCTTCGGGGTTTCCATTGTGCCTTAAGGTCCCTTCTAGCCATCTTTCAGGAAAGAAACCTTCATTTTCTCCCTGGGAAGATTGCCATGGACCACACATGCAACCTAGGTACCAGGCCTTTCTTCTCATGGGCTCTTATTACCTTCTAAGGTCAATCTCAGTTCCTCAGGGCTTTTTGGTAACAACCAGAGCCCAAGCATGTCTTTTTTAGGCATAACATTCCAGTCAAAGTCTTCATCAACAAAACCTCTATTAATAACTAGTCTTTTTAATTTCGTGCAAAGAACCTTATGTCATTACTTAACTTCTTCAGAATGCCAAATTCTGGAGGGATCGGGTAGGGAGAAAAATATAGTGTGAAGAAAAATCCTTGTCCTTCTAATATTAACTAAAATTGCATTTCCATTATTTATATATTTTTCCCTTACTAATAATTTTTTGTTTGTTTGCTTTTCTATTACATTTGTCCCATTTTTTATTTTTTCCTATGGCTTCCCCGCACCCTGCCCACCCTTTCTGCCACAGTCAGTCCCAACCCAGTTGTCAATGTCCATGGGCTATTCATACATGTTCTTTGACTAGACCCTTCCCCTTCTTCCCCCTTCTCTCCCTCGCCCCCCATCACTGTTAGTCTACTCCTTGTTTACATACCTCTGGTTCTATTTTGCTCATTTGTTTGTGTTGTTCATTAGTCTCCTGTAATAGAGGATAGCATAAAAAATTTTTTTTCATTGCCTGGCTTGTTTCATTAAGCATAATTCTCTCTAGTTCCATCCATGTTGTTGCAAATGGTAGAATTTCCCTCTTTCTTTCTGCTACGTAGTACTCCATTGTGTAAATGTACCAGTTTTTTTGATCAACTCATCTACAGATGGGCACTTAGGTTGGTTCCAGCACTTGGCTATTGTAAATAGTGCTGCTATGAACATAGGGCTACATAGATTCTTTTGGATTATTGTTTCAGGATTCTTCGGATATAGATCTAGCAATGAAATCATTGGTTCAAAAGGCAGTTCCATTTTTAGATTTTTGAGAAAATTCCAAACTGTTTTCCACAGTGGCTGCACCAGTCTGCATTCCCACCAGCAGTGCACCAGGGATCCCTTTTCTCCACATTCTTGCCAGCACAAGTTGTTTGAGGATTTGTTGATGGTGGCCATTCTGACTGGTGTGAGGTGGTTTCTCATTGTGGTTTTTATTTGCATCTCTCTAATGGCTAGTGATGTTGAACATTTTTTATATGTCTAATGACCCTCTGTATGTCCACTATGGAGAAGTGTTTGTTCAGGTCCTTTTCCCATTTTTGAATTAGGTTGTCTGTCTTCTTGGTGTTGAGTTGTATAAGTTCTTTGTATATTTTGGAGATCAATCCTTTGTCTGAGGTATCATTGGAAAATATATTTTCCCATATGTTTGGTTTTCTTTTCATCTTGCTGCTCTTTTCTTTTGCTGAGCAGAAACTCTTTAGTTTAATGTAGTCCCATTTGTTTATTCTTTCCTTTATTTCCCTTGTCTTAGGAGCTATATCAGTGAAAATGTTGCTCCGTGGGATATCTGAAATTTTCCTGCCTATGTTTTTCTCCAGAACTTTTATGGTGCCATGGCTTACGATTAAATCTTTGATCCATCTTGAGTTTATTCTGGTATATGGTATAAGTTTCTGGTATAGTTTCTTTTTTTTCCACGTCCCTATCCACTTCTCCTAACACCATTTGATGAAGAGGCTCTTTTCACTCCATTTTATGCTGCTTCCCCCTTTGTCAAATATTAGCTGACCATATTGACCTGGGTTTATTTTTGGCTCTCTATTCTGTTCCATTGGTCTATATGTCTGTTCTTATGCCAGTATCAGACTTTTTTGGTTACCACGGCCTTGTAGTATAGTTTGACATCAGGTATTGTTATTCCTCCTATTGTGTTCTTCTTCCTCAAGATTGCTGTGGCTATTGAGGCTCCTTTTTGGTTCCATATAAATTTTTGAAGTATTTGTTCTAGGTCTGTGAAATATGTCATTGGTATTTTAATAGGGATTGCATTGAATCTATAAATTGCTTTGGGTAGTATGGATATCTTAATGATGTTGATTCTTCCCCTCCATGAACATAGTATATGTTTCCATTTATTTGTATCTTCCTTAATTTCTTTCTTCAGTGTTCTGTAGTTTTTTGAGTGCAGGTCTTTTACCTCCTTGTTTAAGTTTATTCCTAGGTACTTTATTTTTCTTGTTGCTATGGTAAATGGGATTTTTCTTTTAGTTTCTATCTCTGATATTTTATTGTTGGTGTACAGAAATGCCTTTGATTACTGAATATTGACTTTGTACCCTGCTTTTTGCCATATTCACTTATTATGTCAAGCAGTTTTTTTGTGGACTCAGTAGGGTTTTCTATATTCACTGTCATGTCATCTGCTAATAATTACATTTTTACTTCTTCTTTTCAAATTTGGATGCCTTTTATTTCTCTTTCTTGTCTGATTGCTGTGACTAGAACTTCCAAGACTATGTTCAATAGGAGTGGAGAGTGGACATCCTTGTCTTGTTCCTGACCTCAGGTGGAATGCTTTCAATTTTTGTCCATTGAGTATGATGTTGGCTTCAGGTTTCTCTTATATGGCCTTTATTATGTTGACATATGCTCCCTCTATTGCCATTTTGCTAAGTGTTTTCATCATAAATGGGTGTCATACTTTATCAAATGTTTTTTTCTGCATTATTGATATTATCATGTGTTTTTTCTTTCATTATCTTTATGTGGTGAATTATGTTTATTGATTTGCAGATATTAAACCATCCTTGCATCTCTGGAATAAATCCCACTTGATCGTGGTGTATAATCTTTCTAATATGTTTTTGGAACCAGTTTGACAATATTTTGTTGAGGATTTTAGCATCTATGTTCATCAGCGATATTGGCCGGTTGTTTTCTTTTTTTGTTGTGTCTTGACCTGGTTTTGGAATTCGGGTAATACTGGCTTCATAGAACTAGTTTGGGAGTTTTTCCTCTTCTTGGATTTTTTGGAATAGTCTGAGAAGGATAGAAGTTAGTTTTTTCCTAAATGTTTTGTAAAATTCACCTGTGAAATCATCTCGTCCAGGGCTTTTGTGTGCTGGGAATTTTTTGATTACTGCTTTAATTTCACTGGTTTTTATTGATCTATTCAGGCTTTCTGCTTCCTCTTGATTCACTTTTGTATTATTATATGTTTCCAGAAATTTGTTCATCTAGGTTGTCATATTTTTTGTGATACAGTTGTTCGTAATAATTTCTTACAATCCTTTGTATTTCTGTGGTATTGGTTGTGATTTCTCCTCTTTCATTTGTGATTTTACTTATTTGGGTCTCCCCTCTTTTTTTCTTGATGAGCCTGGTTAAAGGCTTGTCGATTTTGTTTATCTTTTCAAAGAACCAACTCCTACTTTTGTTGATCTTTTGAATTGTTTGTTTTGACTCTATGTCATATAATTCTGCACTGATCTTGATGATTTCCTTTCTTCTACTTCCTCTGGCCTTTGTTTGTTGTTCTTCCTCTAGTTCTTGTAGCTTCAGGGTTAGAGTTTTTATTAGAGATTCTTCTATCCTTTTTAGATAAGCCTGTAGTGCTATGAACTTTCCTCTCAGGACTGCTTTTGCTGTTTGGATTGTTCTGTGTTCATTATCATAAGTTTCCAGAAACATCTTGATTTCTTTCTTGATGTCATTGTTAACCTTTTCATTATTTAATAGTATGTTATTCATTTTCCATAAGTTTGAATGTTTTTGAGTTTTTTTCCTTGAGTTTGATTTCTAGTTTGAAGGCATTGTGATCTGAGAAGATGTTTGATGTAATTTCATATTTCTTGAATTTGTTGAGGCTTGTTTTGTGTCCTACCATGTGATCTGTCTTTGAAAATGTTCCATGTGCATTTCAAAAGAATGTATATTTTGCTTCTTTGTTGTGCAAAGTTCTATATATATCAACTAAGTTCATTAGATCTAGAGTGTTGTTTAATGCCTCAATATCTTTGGTGTTTCTTTGCTTTGGAGATTTGTCCATTGTTGACAATGGGTTGTTAAAGTCCCCTACTATCTGTGTGCTGTTGTCTATATCCTTCCTGAAGTCTTTCAAAATTTTCCTTACATATTTGGTTGCTCCTATGTTGGGTGCATATATGTTTAACATGGTTATATCTTCTTGATGGATTGTTCCCTTAAGTATTATAAAATGTCCTTCTTTGACTGTTTATATGGCCTTCACTGTGAAATCTGTTTTGTCAGATATAAGTATTGCTACCCCAGCTTTTTTTTCATGTCCATTTGCTTGATAAACTTTATTCTATCTCTTCACTTTCAGTCTGTGGGTCATGTTTTCATATCCATTTAACTACCCTATATCTTTTAAGTGGAGAATTTAATCCATTTACATTTAAGGTTATTATTGACAGGTATTTATTCATTTCCCTTTGTACTTGTGTTCCTCTCTTTTTCCTTTTTTTTTTTTTTCTTTTTTCTTTTTCTTAAAGCATTCACTTTAGTATCTCTTGCAATGCTGATTTGGTGGAGTAGTATTCTTTTAGTCTTTCTTTGTCTGAGAAACTCCTTATTTCACCTTCCATTTTGAATGAGAGCCTTGCTGGTAGAGTAGTCTTCATTGTAGGCCTTTGTTTTTCATTGCTTGAAATATTTTTTGCCATTCCCTTCTGGCTTGTAGTGTTTCTGTTGAGAAGTCAGTTGATAGCCTTATCAGAGTTCTCTTGTATGTTATTTGCTGTTTTTCTGTTGCTGCTTTTAGGATTCTCACTTTGTCTTTGAATGTTGCTATTTTAATTATGTGCCTTGGAGTGGGCCTTTTGGGGTTCATCTTCATTGGGACACCCTGTGCTTCCTGGATTTTCATGACTTTTTTTCTCATAAATTTAGAAAATTTTTCTGTCATTACTTTTTCAATCAGGTTTTCTAATCCTTTTACCTCCTCTTCTCCTTCATGTATCCCTATGATTCTAATGTTGTTAGTCTCATGTCTGCAGTTCTCTCAAACTCTCTTCATTCTTTTCATTCTTTTTTTCATTTTGTTGTATTGTCTGGGACTTTTTTTCTACATGTTCTCTAACTCACTGATCCAATTTTCTGCTTCATTTAGGCTGCTTTTGATTGATTCTACTGTGTTCTTCAATTCAGAAATTGTATTCTTTGTTTCTTCCTGGTTCTTATTAATAGTTTCTTTGTCCTTTTTTTATGCTGTTGTAGGCCTCCGTAAGTTCCTGGTAGCTTCCCTGCAATTCTTTGTAGTTTTCTTGGAGTTGTTGGTAATTTCCCTGGAGTTTGTCATAGTTTTCTCTGAGATTTTCAAGGTCATTGAGCTTCTTTATAACCATTGTTTTGAATTCCATATCTGATAGTTGGCTTATTTCTATTCCACTTATTTTGCTTTCTGGTGATTCCTCTTTTCCTTTCATAGGGAGGTTGTTTCTGTGTCTCCCCATGTTGAATTCTTCTTGTTTGTTTTTGTTTATTAGATTTGTCTGCTTTGATTTTATGCTTTCATGATATGAGATTCTTTATAGGCCACCTGGGGGATTCAGTGGTGTAGTCTCTTTGATCTTCTGTGCCTAATGTTCTTGTGTTGCCCTTTATGCCATTTGTTTAAGCTGTCGTGTTGTATTTCGGTTACTGTTTGGTGGATCCTCCCCTCTGGCTAGTTGATCGAGAGTCACTCTGCCCGCTTTGTCTTGAGTTCCTTTGTGGAGGTGCTGTTAAAACATAAACACACAACCCAGACAAGAAACCCACACCCTCCAAAATATCCCCCACCTACAATCCCACTATGGGCAACAAAGGAGCCGCGTCCACATGCCAGTAATCTCTGCTCTGCCTCCAGTTGTGTCTCTCTTCCCAAGCTACAGCATCCACTTGAGTCCCTTGCCTGTACACCTACACGTGCCACCTGCCGGCTTGGGGTCCCCACAGATTCTGCAGATCCGCCACAGCTTTCCCATAAGGGCCCATCTCCTTGTCTCAAAACTGCCCATTTGTTCAGTAGGGCCCTGGCACAATCACTCAAAGCACTGGGGCGTGTGCCACTTGCCATCCTAGGGGTCCCCCCCCACCGAGTCTGCAGTTCCACCACAGCTTTCCCTTGTGGGCCCCTCTCCTTGCCTCAAAATTTCCCCCTTTGTTTGGTAGAGCCCTGGTGTGAGCGCTGCGCACACCCAGAGTGCAAAGCTTTTAGTCCCCAAGTTGCAGCCAAAGAGGTCCCCACCTAGATTCAGTTCATACAGTTTCTCCCAGTCCAGGTTGTTCACTGTCCTCCCACGCCTCCGGCCTTTTCACCCAAACCCTCTTGCTGACTCCCTGCAAGACTTCGCTGGTCTGTGCACCCCTGGCAAGGGGAAGCCTCCAAGCAGCTCCTGGCTAACGAGCCGGTCAGCAGCTGCCCCCTTTGGGTGCCTTACAGCAGATGCACCAGTCCCGGAGGCCCAGCGACTCAGCCTGGTGTGCGAGGCCTAACTTTCCTCCCTCCTTCACACTGGTCCCACACTCCCTTCCCTGTTTGCGCTGTCTAGAATCCGCACTCACTCACTCACTCACTGCTCTCCGTGTTTGTACCTTAAGTCCTTCCGTGGTGGGAGCGAGCAGATAACACTGCTACCTACTCTGCCGCCATCTTCCCTCTCGCAGAAAACTTTTTTAAAAAGTGATTTATATAAACTTGGTCCCTGTTAGAATAGAGAAAAATATATATTGATATATATATTTATTATACATAAAAATAAATATGTAGTCAGTTAATAGAGTTTTTAAAATTTATTTTTATTGTTTTTCTATTACAGTTATCCCACTTTTTCCCCCATTGTTAATAGAGTTTTTTTTCATAATTTATTTGTTTGTTTATTCATTTATTTTCAGAGAGAGGGGAAAGGAGAAAGAGAGGAAGAGAAACATCACTATGTCGTTGCCTCTCATTCACGCCCTCAACTGGGGACCTGAGGACATGCAACCTAGTCATGTGCCCTGACTAGGAATCGAACCAGCGACACTTGGTTCGCAAGCCGATACTCAATCCACTGAGCCACAGCAGCCAGGGCTGTTAATAGAGTTTTATTGCTTTCTTTTCTATCTACGCTTTTTTTTTTTTTTGCATTATCTCCCTGAAATCTTTCCTATTTCTTGTATATATTGTAACTTAATTAATTAATTCAATAATTTATAATTTGTTGAATTTCAGTGTAAAGATTAATCATAATTAAAGAGCATATAAACTGTGGTGAAGTTAAATATATAAGTACAAAATGATGTAAGCACCAAAAGTGTATTGTCATTGTGACAGGAGTGAGTGTACGAATTAAGGCTAGGGAAGCTACAGTAGCCTCCACTAACAGGGCTTTTAAGAAAGAACAAGAGTTGTTGAATGGCTAAAAAGGGACTATGACCTAAGAAGAAAGAATAGCATATATAAAAGGGCAGAAAGACTGAATGAATACACTGTATTTGAAAAATGAAGAGTTCATTTACACTGAAGCTAACAAAGAGAGTCATCAGGATAACTAGAAAGAAAGTTTTGGACAGATTATGATGATCCAAACAGTCCCTGCTCCAGATTTTAGAATTAATTCTGTAAGTAATAAAAAATTATAAAGATTTTTAAATCCAGAAAGTAAAGCAAGATTTGTCATTTGAATATATAGCAGAGCAAAATTTACAGCATGACTGAAAATTTATAATAATTTTATATATTTAAAAAAAATTTTAATTATGTTTTATTAATTATGCTATTACAGTTGTCCCAATTTTCCCCTCTGCCCAATACCTCTCTTCCCTCCAGCAATCCCCCTCCTTAGTTCATGACCATGGGTCATGTATAGAAGTTCCTTGGCTTCTCGATTTCCTATACTATTCCTTTTTTAAAAAAAATATACTTCATTGATTATGCTGTTACAGTTGCCCCAATTTCTTTTCCCTTTGTTCCCCTCCACCCAGTGACATCCCTCCCTCCAGTTGTCTCCCCATCTTAGTCCATGCCAATTGATTGTGCATATAGTTTTTCTCAACATCTTCCTGTCTACTCCACTCCCTCTTACTCTGATCTTAATTCCTGTACCATCTCCCTCCCTTTCCCCTTTCTGCTGACCTCCCCCCATAATGTTCCCCATACCTATAATTCCCACTCTCATTGCCTACTTAGTTTGCCTTTGTTTTGGTTCCCTAGCTTCTGTTGTTGGTTGTTGTTATACAGTTTTCTTTTCTTTTTTTTTTTGGTTTTTCAATTACAGTTGTCCCATTTGTCCCCCATTGCTCCCCCCACCCAGCCCATCCCTTCTCCCACAATCATATCCCTCCCCATTGTCTATGTCCATGAGTCATTCATACACGTTCCTTGACAAGACCCTTCCCTTACTTATCCCCCTTCTCTCCCTCCCCCCTCCCCCCCACTGACAACTATTCTAGTCTTTGCCTATTTAGTTCGTTTGTTGTGTTGCTCTTTAGTTTCCTCTATTAGGTGATATCATATGGTATTTTGCTTTCTTTGCCTGGCTTATTTCACTAAGCATAATTCTTTCTAGTTCCATTCATGTTGTCGCAAATGGCAGGAGTTCCTTCTTGCTTTCTGATACATAGTATTCCATTGTGTAAATGTACCACAGTTTTATGATCCACTCATCTACAGATGGGCACTTAGGTTGTTTCCAGCACTTAGCTGTTGTAAACAGGGCTGCTATGCACATAAGGGTGCATAGGTTTTTTTGAACTAGGGTTTTAGGATTTTTCGGGTATAATTCTAGAAGTGGAATCACTGGTTGAAAAGGCAGTTCCATTTTTAGTTTTTTGAGGTAATTCCATACTGTTTTCCATAGTGGCTGCACTAGTCTGCATTCCCACCAACAGTGCAGTAGGGTTCCCTTTTCTCCACATCCTCGCCAGCATTTGTTGTTTGTTGATTTGTTGATGGTGGCCATTCTGACAGGTGTAAAGTGGTATCTCATTGTGGTTTTTACTTGCATCTCTCTGATGGCCAATGATGTTGAGCATTTTTTCACGTGCCTATGGATCTTCTGTATGTCCTCTTTGGAGAAGTGTTTGTTCAGGTCCTTTGCCCATTTTTTAATTGGGTTGTTTGTTTTCTTGATATTGAGTCATATAAGCTCTTTATATATTTTGGAGATCAGTCCCCCGTCTGTGATATCATTGGCAAATTTGTTTTCCCATATGGTTGGTTTCCTTTTCATCTTGCTGATGTTTTCTTTTGCTGAGCAGAAACTCTTTAGTTTGATGTAATCCCATTTGTTTATTTTTTCCTTTATTTCCCTTGCCTTAGGAGATATATCCATGAGGATATTGTTACGTGGGATATCTGAAATTTTCCTGCCTATGTTTTCCTCTAGGACTTTTATGGTGTCATGGCTTTCATTTAAGTCTTTAATCCATCTTGAGTTTATTCTCGTGTGTGGTGTAAGTTGGTGGTCTAGTTTCATTTTTTTGCATGTCCCTGTCCAGTTCTCCCAGCACCATTTGTTAAAGAGGCTCTTCTCACTCCATTTTATGTTCCTTCCTCCTTTATCAAAGATTAGTTGACCATAGAGGCCTGGGTTTCTTTCTGGGCTCTCTATTCTGATCCACTGATCTATATAGCTGTTCTTATGCCAGTACCACACTGTTTTGATCACAGTGGCTTTGTAGTATTGTTTGATGTCTGGTATCATGATTCCTCCTGCTGTGTTCTTCTATTTCAAGATTGGTTTTGCTATTCGGGGTCTTTTTGGGTTATATATGAATTTTTGGAGTATTTGTTCTAGTTCAATGAAATATGTCATTGGTATTTTAATAGGGACTGGACTGAATCTGTAAATTGCTTTGGGTAGTATGGCCATTTTGATGATGTTGATTCTTCCCATTCAAGAACATGTTATTTGCTTCCATTTATTTGTATCTTCCTTAATTTCTTTCTTCAATGTTGTGTAATTTTCAGTGTATGGGTCTTTTATCTCTTTGGTTAAGTTTATTCCTAGGTATTTTATTTTTCTTGTTGCTATAGTAAATGGTATTTTCTTTTTTGCTTCTGTCTCTGAGATTTTATTGTTGGTGTACAGAAATGCCTTAGATTTCTGTATATTTATTTTGTACCCTGCTATTTTGCCAAATTCACTTATTATATCGAGTAGTCTTTTAGTGGAGTTGATAGGGTTTTCTAGGTATACTATCATGTCATCTGCAAATAGAGACAGTTTTACTTCTTCTTTCCCAATTTGGATGCCTTTTATTTCTATATATTTTAGTTCTAAATATATCAGTTAAGTCCATGTGGTTCAGTGTGTTATTCAATGCCTGTATATCCTTGGAGTTCCTTTGCTTGGATGATCTGTCTATTGTTGATAATGGAGTGTTGAAGTCCCCTACTATGAGTGTGTTGCTGTTAATATCCTTCTTGTGGTCTCCTAGTATTTGCTTTATGTATTTGGGTGCTCCTATGTTGGGCGCATATATGTTTATCAGTATTATATCTTCTTGATGGATTGTTCCTTTAAGTATTATGAAATGTCTTTCTTTGTCTCTTTTTATTGTCCTTGCTTTGAAATCCGTTGTGTGTGATATGAGGACTACTACCCCGGCTTTTTTTTCAGGTCTATTTGCTTGGAATATTTTTTTATATCTCATTACTTCCAGTCTATGTAAATCTTTTGTTTTGAGGTGTGTTTCTTGTAGACAGCAAATATGTGGGTCCTGTTTTGTTATCCATTCCGTTACCCTATGTCTTTTAATTGGAGCATTTAATCCATTTACATTTAAGGTTATTATTGACATGTATTTATTCATTTCCCTTTGTATCTCTGTTCCTCTACACTTTTTTTTTTTTTGTTTTTGCTCTTCCTTTTTCTTAGAATATTCCCTTTAGCATCTCTTGCAATGCTGGTTTGGTGGAGATGTATTCTTTTAATCTTCCTTTGTCTGAGAAACTCCTTATTTCACCTTCCATTTTGAATGAGAGCCTTGCTGGGTAGAGTATTCTTGGTTGTAGGCCTTTGTTTTTCATTGCTTGAAATATTTTTGACCATTCCCTTCTGGCTTGTAATGTTTCTGTTGAGAAATCGGTGGATAGCCTTATTGGAGCTCCCTTGGAAGTTATTTGCTGTTTTTCTCTTGCTGCTTTTAGGATTCTCTTTTTGTCTTGGAATGTTGCCATTTTAACTATGATGTGCCTTGGAATGGGATTTTGGGGGTTCCTCTTTTTTGGAAGTCTCTGTGCTTCCTACTCTTGCATAATTTTTTCTCTCATCAGGTTCGGAAAATTTTCTGTCACTATTTCTCCTATCAGTTTTTCAATTCCATGCTCCTTTTCTTCTCCCTCTCTTATTCCAATGATCCTGATATTATTTCTTTTCATGCTATTCTGTAATTCCCTTACATCTTCTTCATAGTTTTTCAATCTTTTTTCATTTTGCTGTATCATTTGAGAATTTTTTCCTACATTATCCTCTAACTCATTAATTCAATCCTCTGCTTTGTTTAGTCTGCTTTTGACTGATTCTACTGTGTTTTTCAGTTCAGAGATTGCATTCTTCATTTCTTCCTGGTTCTTGTTGATAGTTTCTATGTCTTTTCTTATGCTGGTGTAGTTCTCTGCAAGTTCCCTGTAATTTTCTTGGAGCTGTTGGTAACTTCCTTGGAGGTTGTCATAGTTGTTTTTAAGGTTGTCGAGTATATTGAGCTTCTTCACCACCATTGTTTTGAATTCCATGTCTGACATTTGGGCTATGTCTTTCCATCTACCTCTCTTTCTGGGGATTCCTCTTTTGTTTTCATTGAGAGGTTGGTTCTGCGTCTTACCATGTTGGATTCTTCTTGTTTGTTTTTGTTATTTGGATTTGTCTGCTTGCCTTCCCACCTTTGTGGTATGAGATTCTTTATGGTAGATCTGGGGGTTTCAGTGGGGTAGTCTCTTTGATCTCCTGAGCCTGATGTTCTTGGGGTACCTTTTATGTCGTTTGTTTATGCTGTCTGGTTATATTTCAGATGTTTTTTGTTAGGATCTTCCTTCTGGCTAGTTGATTGCGAGTCACTCTATCCACTTTATCTTGAATTCTTTTATGGGGATGTCAGTTCAGCCTTTGTGTGTTGTCTTGTTTTTCTGTACCCACAGCTGGTCTAATGAGGTTGGTCAGAGGTTACTGTTCCTTGCAGCAGTGGGCCCCTGCACAGCGCGTTCCTTCAGTGACTGTTGGAGCTAGCCAAGGTGTCCTTGCAGGCACGCCTGTGAGCGGGTAAGGTGGCCTGAGAGCTTGCCTCAGGCCTGTCGCGCAGTGCTCCGGGAGTTTCCCAATGTGGCCAGAGAGTTAACTTCAGGTCTGCCACACTGTTCTCCAGGAGTTGGCCTCTCGCCTGCCAGTGCTGGGCCCCAGACACTCGTGTACAGTGGAAGTGAGCGATTGGTGCCTATTGATGTCTGCGAGGTATTTTTGCACTCGTGCGCCCCTGCTTGCCCAAGGCAGCCAGGGAGCTAGCCTCCACGCAGCGCTCCAGGTGAGTGTCTGTGAGTCGCTGCTGCCTGCTATTCCAGCACCACAGCCGCCCACCGTTTCCGCACCTGCCTGAACTGTGAATGTTTATTAATTATTTATCACACTCCAGAATATTTTTTTTACTAAACAAAGCCTGATTTAAGCATTGAAAGAAACATAGCCAAGGAGAGAAAACAAAAACAAATAGAAACAAATATCACTAGGTCTTCTTTCTACAGAAATGCAAAGCCTACATGTGGGAGAAAAGTAAAGAATAGTGGTCAAAAGTATGTACTCAAGTCAATAAGCTGTGTTTAAAAACATGGTTCTCCCACTTACTTTTTCTATGTCCTTAAAAAAAATCTATTTAAATTCAATTTTCCTCCATATAGAGTTGATTTACTAATATTAACATTATTTGCTTTAAACATTTTCAGGTTTAAGTGAGATAACGAATGTGAAGCTCATAGCAATCTGGATAGTAGCATTCACTATTCCTTAGTTTGTCCCATTAGTAGTGTTCTTTCTATAAATCCACTTGGAGATGTCACCATGCTGTAATATGTGACTGAATTTAAAGGTATTTGGATAAAAGTTAAACATTAAAAATATTATGGAAGTATTTCAAAGAAATTTTTAAAATCAATTTATACAAAAGTGGGACAAAGAACAGTCAAAAACTTTGAGGGATGGTTTAAATTTAGCAATGAAGGCATAATGCATAAAAAAATACTTTTAAATAGATCTATGAATCAAATAAATGTAAATTACATTGAGAAACCATTTTCACAAATTAAGTTGCTCCCCAAAAACTTCAAGTTAAAACATTTACTAGTTAAGATGCAGTATATTTCTTCTGGTAGAGAAAACAAATTATTCCAACTTATTTAAAATGCAAGGTAAAAGGGCTTCAACCTTAAAAATGTTTCTGTTTTTTGGTTGGGGTAGAGATATAGCATGGGAAGAGGGGAGATGGCTTGAACCAAAAAGGATACATAACAAAAATAAAAAACATTATAGAAACAATAGGATCACAAATTAAATGCAAAAAATAATTAAATTAATTTATTGAAATAGACTTATGAGAAAAAAGTTATTAAAAAAATAGCATTGTGTGATGATAAATCAGATTGATAAGGGCAAGAAAACCATATCATTTGTTCTGATTTTAATAATTAAAAAATTATATAAGTAGATTAAAGCTTTTTGAAAATTATAGTAAAATTTAAAAGAGGATTTCAATTATTTAAATGTAGAATTTAAAAGAGGATTTTAATCATTTAAATTGAATTTAAAATAATATTTCAGATCCAAGGTGACTGAAGAGTAAGTGAATGTTACACTTACCTCTGCCCAGGACCAAAGTGGAATTACAGATGAAATATAGAGCAATCAACCTGAAAAACCAATAACCAAATGAAGACTAGATGAAGAGAAATCTTATGACCAATGATTACAGAAGCCTCATTGAGACTAGTATGAAGGGTGAGGCCACGAAAAGGGCTGGCCCCACTCCCACAGGGGGTGGCTGAGATTCTGGAGGGATATCTAAGCTGTAAAATTTATGTCTGAGAAGTTGTGGGGTCTCAACCCCAAGCCAGATTTGCCAGCCTAAAAAACAAGAGCCAGAAAGAGGCATCCACATGACATATGGCTATGAAAAGTAGTGGGAATTCTGTCTGCCAGAGATAAACAAAAGGCAGGTAGAGACACAGGTACCATCTTAAAAGGTCAATGCACAAAATCTCATTAATAGCCATTCATGGTGGGCACTGCCAGAGAGAGGGCAGAGTGCACAAGAGTTGCCTAAGAAGAGAGTTGGGTTTATGGCTCTGGGAAGAGACCTGAATGGATAGCTGCCACCATACTTGTGTTGAATCACTCTCTTACACTGAAACATGAAGACAACCAAGTCCAGGCCCATGCTGTGTGTCACCATTCAGCTAAAACCAGACACATATATTAGATTATAATTGCACATTTATTAATATCAGAGACTTGTAATTTGAGAAGGTGGTGGGTAAAAATCCTTGAGTTTTCAGAAGCAAGTTTATATAGGGGAAACAAGGGAATTTGGGAGGGGACGTTCCCAGGAGTAGAGCAGATGTGGTGTTTCTCTTGGAAGGAGAAACTAAAAGGCAAGGCAACTGACTGATGTTTCTCTTTCACATCAATGTTTCTCTCTTGTTTTTTTCTCTTCCTTTCTCACTTTCTAAAATCAATAAAAATATAACCGTGGGTGAACATTAAAAAAAATGAGCAAGGGACCTGAATGGACACTTTTCTAAAGAGGACATACAGATGGCCAATAGACATGTAAGGGAAATGTAACATCATTTATGTAACATCTAAATGTAGACATGTAACATCAAAAAAAATGCAAACTAAAATAAAAAAGAAATATTACCTCACACTTGTCAGAATGGCTATCATCAATACATTAACAAATAAAGGTTGATGGATGTGGATAAAAGAGAAAACTTGTGCACTGTTAGTGCAGCCACTGTGAAAAGCAGTATGCAGTTACCTCAAAAAATTAAAAATGGAACTGTCTTATAATCCAGCAACTCCACTTCTGGAAATATATCCAAAGAAATCTGAAACCCTAATCTTAAAGAATATATTCACCCTTATGTTCATTGTAGTGTTATGCCCAATAGCCAAGGTTTGGAAGCAGCCCAAGCACCCATCAGTAGATGAGTGGATAGAAAAAGCAGTGGTATATTTACCACAATTAAATACTAATCAGCCATAAAAATGAGACAATTTTACCTTTACGGACAATATGGATGGACTTGGAGAGTATTATGCTAAGTGGAATAAGCCACTTAGAGAAGGACAAATACCATATGATCTCACTTACATGTAGAATCTAATGATAAAACAAACTGATGAACAAAATAGAAACGGAGGTATGGATACATGGAACAGACTAACAGCTGTCAGAGGGGTGAGAGGAGATGGGACCTGGTGAAAGAAGGTGAAGGAATTAGCTAAAGAACATATATGTATAACCCATGGAAACAGCTAAAAGCTGAAATTTAATTTTTAAATTGCATGCACAGGTAACCCCCACCACCACCCCAAGAAGCAGCAGTTATGTGTAGAAATAAGCTGGAATACTCTCTCCAGCTCCACATGCTCCTGTTTTGTCTGAAAGGAACCAGAAGTTAACTCTTCCTACCTGAGCTCTATGAACAGGTTAATCAAGCCATTTGGGTCAACAGAACCCCAGGTAGGGTGGTTAACATGCAACCCATAATAATTAACCTGAAAGAAGTATGGATATCACAGAAGAAACAACACCCCCTTAAAAAGAAAGCTTTATTGGAATTCAACTAGTATTGCAGAAATTCTTAAAATCAGTATTAATTTGGCAATGCCAGTGTCACTATAAAACACCCATTTTGTCAGGCAAAAAGTCTCATTTTAGTGAATATTGATTTTTACAGGATCTTAGGCCCACAAATGATGTTGTCCAGTACATTCATCCTACAGTGCTAAACCCTTATACTTTGTTGACCATTGTGCCCAGGATAGCAAATGGTTTTCAGTCCTAAACTTGAAGATTGCTTTATTTGCTCCCCAGTAGGTGAACACACTCAACTATCATTTGTCTTTAAATGTCAGGATCTAGGAACTAAAGCGATGCTCCAATACTATTTGTCTGTGATGCCAGAAGAATTTAAGAATTTCTCAACCACATTTAGGGAAATGTTAGCAAAACTTTTAAGGGATATTGAATTGAAATCATGAATTTTTCTACAATATATAGATATCTCATCCTCATATACATACATGAAGGAACCTATTATAGGAGGAATGCTTTGATGGACATTATTAACCACATTTCAAGGGCCTTAACTTAAAAAAGACCATTCAAAAATTATCTAAGCCTGTCAGATATGTGCCAAAAACAATCCTAGGATAGAACATGCCCAAACAGGAAAGTGGGTACAATATAAAGGAATATACCCATTTGAAGACTGGCAAGTTGACTTTACACAGGTACCTAAAATCATAAAAAACTTTAAATTTTTAATAGTTTTTGTAGACACTTTTTCTGGATGGGTAGAGGAATACCCCACTAGAACTGAGAAGGAAAATGAAGTAGCAAAACTTCTATTCAGATAAATAATTCCTAGGTTTGGACTTTCTTAACAGCATTCAAAGCAACAATGGGCCATCCATCATTCACTTCAGAAATCTCCCACAAGTTAGATTAAACACTACATGCAATGTAAACTACATGTGTCTTGGAGACCTAAATCTACAAGGATAACTGAGAAAATTAACCACAAAATAAAAAGGGCTCTGGCATAGTATGCCAAGAAATGCATTTGAAATGAGACAAGGCACTCTCTATTGCCTTGCTCCAAGTTAGGGTAGCACCCTGAAATAGGCTTAAATTAAGCCCTTTTGAAATAGTTTGTCAGACTTTTCCAAGTTCCTCTTTTAAAAACACTCCCTTTAGATTTAGAACATGAATCAAAAATCAAACAATATTTACAATATCAAGGCAAACACTAACAATTTTGCACAAATTTTGCTAATTATAGGTTTATCTACCCATATGAGGAGCCCTTACACTCATTCCAGCCAGGAGACCAAGTCATACTAAAGACCTGGAAGACTGAAGTTCTGAAAAGCAGTTAGCCAAGCAATGGGCCAGTTCCTAGGTCATTTTGCTGATAGCACACTTTTCCCTAAAGCTCATGGGGTAAAGTGGGCACCATCTGAGGAGAACTCAGATCTTGCTGTTGCTATTGATACTGCAAGGGAAAACTGGACCTGCACTCCTGAGAAATATTTAAAATTCTTTTTTCAGAATGGGACAGTGTTTTCCAAAGCTAAGTGACAATGTTACTTTTTATTTTATTCTGTGTTTCCTAAACAGTGGCTTCCTCAGCATATTGATGTTGGGTGTTCCACAAAAAGACCTGCTAAGGATTAGATCATGTGAATCCTTTAGTCTCTCCAGTTTTTTTTTTTTTTTAGTATATTTTATTATGCTATTACAGTTGTCCCAATTTTTCCACCTTTGCCGTGCTCCACCAAGTAACCCCCATCCCTCTAGCAATACCCTTCTCCTTAGTTCATGTCCATAGGTCGTGAATATAAATTCTCTGGCTTCTCCATTTTCTATACTATTCTTAACATCCCCCTGTCTATTTTGTACCTACCAACTATGCTTCTTAAACCCTGTACCTTTTCCACCATTCTCTCCCTTTCTCCTCCCCACTGGTAACCCTCCAAATGATCTCCACATCTATGATTCTGTCCCTGTTCTAGTTGTTTGCTTAGTTTGTTTTTGTTTTTTAGATTTGGTTGTTGATACTCGTGAGTTTGTTGTCATTTTAATGTTCATAGTTTTCCTTTTCTTAAATAAGTCCCTTTAACCTTTCATATAATAAGGGTTTGGTGATGATGAGCTCCTTTCACTTTACCTTATCTAGAAAGCACTTTATCTGCCCTTAAATTCTAAATGATAGCTTTGCTAGATAGAGTAATCTTGGTTGTAGATCCTTGATTTTAATCACTTTGAATGCTTTTTGCCAGTCTCTTCTTGCCTGCAGAATTTTCTTTTGAGAAATCCATTGACAGTCTTATGGGAACTCATTTGTAGGTAACTCTCTGCTTTTCTTTTGCTACTTTTAAGATTCTCTCTTTACCCTTAACCTTTAGCATTTTAATAATGTGTCTTTGTGTGGTCTTCTTTGGGTCTAACTTGTTTGGAACTCCCCTGTGCTTCCTGGACTTGTATGTCTATTTTGAAGGAATTCCCAAACTAGGGAATTTCCCTTCATTATTTTTCAAATAAGTTTTCAGTTTCTTGCTCTTCCTCTTCTCCTTCTGGCATTCCTATAATTCAGATGTTGGTTCTTTGAAGATGTCCAAGTCTTCTTATACTCTCCTCATTTTTTGAATTCTTGTTTCTATATTCTGTTCTGGTTGAAAATTTATTTCTTCCTTATGTTCTAAATCACTGATCTGAATGCTGGCTTCCTTCCTTTCACTGTTGGGTTCCTGTGAATTTTTCTTTATTTCACTTAGTGTAGCCTTCATTTCCTCCCTTATGCTTTTGCCATACTCAACGAGTTCTCTGAGTATCCTGATCACCAGTGTTTTGAACTCTTCATCTGATAGGTTGGCTGTCTCTGTTTTGTTTAGTTCATTTTTTTGAGTTTTGATCTATTTTTTCATTTGGCCATGTTTCTATGTCTCCTCATTTTCACAACCTCCCTGTGTTTGTTTCTATGTATTATGTAAAGCTGCTATGACTCCCTGTCTTGGTATCATGTCCTAACATAGTAGGTGTCCTGTAAGGTACAGTGGCACAGTCTTCCCAATCACCTCACCTGGATACTCAAGTTGCACCCTTCATGTGGGCTGAACACACCCTCCTCTGGTGTTTGAAACTTGGTTGCTGTTAGAAGATCAATGGGAGAAATCTATCCAGGCCAGTCAGCTGCAAGGACTGGCTGTGACCACTAACCACCAACCTCCACCCTTTGTGGAGTATCACCTTTGCAGTGGCAGGGTGGTGGTGCTCCAACATGGCCTGTAACTATTCACTGTCTGTGCTGGCCCTGGTGTTTCCCAGGTAGTGCAGGCCAAGGTCAGCCCCCACCTGTGTTTTGCCTGGGTAACCCTGCCTGAGCTAAAAAGCAATATGAGATGGCTTCTACTTGTGATGGTCTTGGAAATTCACAGGCAAAGCCAAGTTGTTAAATCTAAGCTGGCCACTGCTAGTGCCAGGCTCGGGGCTCACTGAAGCCAGTTGTTGCTTGTTTAATAGGATTTAGGGAGTTATGAAGCATGAGCCAAGACCAGTCAGTCATTCATACCAATAAGCAGCTTAGGTGGGCCTATAAGTTAGATGGGGCAGAGTCTCTGAGGATCTCCAAGGAGAGTCAAACACTGTTAGCCAGGTTGATGGATCTCAGATATGGCACAAACTTGCTGACTCTGTGGGGGGAGGTTTTAGCAGAGGGACAATGACTTCTATTCACCTTGATGCCAGACACTTCAATTCCTCCCTGTATACCACTGGTGCCTTTCAAGCTGCTATCCCACTGTTGGAGGTCAGAGAAAGTGAGTCTGTGTAGGTGAGTCCATGTGTGGGTTTTTTAAGGCAAACTTCCTGGGCTTTAGCAGTTTCTTCCACCAACTCAATCCCCACTGGTTTTTGCAGACAGAAGTGAAGACTTATCTTTCTGACACTGGATCCCTGGTCTGGGGAGCCTGGTGTGGGGCTTGGACTCCTCACTCCTGAGCTATCCTTCCCAAATTTTTATCCACCACATGTGGGTGTGGGACTAGCCCATTCCATGTCTGTACCCCTTCTACCAGTCTGGATGGATGCTGTTTCTTTAATTCCATAGTTGTCAGACTTCCATTCAACTCGATCTGGAAGTTGTCAGGCTCCCATTATACTTGATTTCTGATGGTTCTAAGTGATAACTATTCTATATTGTGATTGTAATATTGACATGGTTGTGCAAAGAGGCGAGCCATGTATGTCTACACCACCATCTTTGACTTCTCAAAATCTCCAGTTTCTGATTTCACTACAATTCCCCCTGCACTTCTAGATATAACCCTTACTAAACACTTGACTTTTGTTGGCACAATGAGTCTTACTTTGGAAGCCCATGTGCAACACCATCTCTTAAAACATGGAGTTTACCAGCCCCACTTGTTCAGCAGTGCCATCCTCTGGACACCATGTATCCTGCCCTCTAAAGTTAGAAACCCTTCTCTCTCACATAAGGGCTTCCCTTTATTTCTGACCCCCATCATCCTTTAGTACATAATAAGAATCTCTGGACCTGGGGACAGCAGGAAGGAACTACAGAAGATAAGACCTTCATCCATTTACCCTTGTAATTTTCCAAAATTTTGAAGGGGGGAATTGTTACCATAAAACACTCAGTTGGAGCAATGGGGGTCTCCTCCATTGGCTAAGATGGTGACAGGGAGAAGTCCTTACACTGAGCATGACAAAAGCTAGAGAGATGAATGGATAATACTCGAGTGCACCAAAAACTAGAAATATAATTGGATAGGGAAAATAAAAACCCTTCCTCCCTATTCCTATAAGAACTGCTGGTTTGAGCTGAAGGAAAGATGGTTTTTGAGTTGGAAGTCCAACATTCTCCCAGGTCATGTGACACCTGAATAAACCTCTTTCCTTTTGCACCAGCACCTGCCTCACAAGGTTGGCTTTTGTTGCAGCAGGCAGTTAAACCTCTGTTTGTTTGGTTACAGTTCTTGATATTTTCATGATTGCCTAAAACTATAATTTCACACTCTAAAGGAGTTCAAACCTACTCACGAATTCTTCAAAGACTTTTGGCCAAGATGGAGGCATAGACCTACATGCTCTGTCTCCCTCCACAACTAAGGACTACAACTACCACAAAACCAAAAATAACCAGAAGTTCCGGAAAATAAAGCTACATGAAAGTCCAATGTATGAAGTCATAAACAAGTAGTGTTTATCCATACGGGTAGGAGGGGTGAACCAGCAGCTGAAAGATTGAGCTGTGCTGGAGGCAGCAGCTGCAGCAATGAACAGTGGGACTTAATCAAGACAGAGAAGGAATGAAGACTAGTCCTGCTGAAATGAACAAAAATACATACAATACAAATGGTGAGGAAGGGAAAGCCAGGGATCAAATAACAAATCAGAACATAGGGAAGGAACAAACAGTCAACCAGTGCAGAAAGAGGAAACAAAAAGTGAGAAATCTGAGGAAAGGCTCAGAAACCTCGGGGACAGCTATAAGCGAACGAACATTTGAATTATAGAATTGCCAGAGGGTGAGGAAGAAGAACTAGAAATTGAAAAATTATGTAAAAAAATAATGAAGCAGACCTTCCCTAACTTGGAGAAGAAAATGGACTTATAGGCCCAGGAAGCAGAGAGAGTTCCAGATAAACTGGACCCAGGGAGAACCACACCAAGACACATTATAGTCAAAATGTCAAAAATTAAAGATAAAGAGAGAATCTTAAAAGCAGTAAGAGAGAAGAGAAGAATTATGTTCAAAGAGCTCCCAATTAGACTATCGGCTGATTTCTCAAAGGAGACTTTACAGGCAAGAAGGGACTGGCAAGAATATTCAAAGTAATGAAAATTAAAAACCTACAACCATGATTACCCTATCCAGTGAAGCTGTCATTCAGAATATAAGGGCAGAGAAAGTGTTTCCAGGACAAAGTAAAACTGAAGGAGTTCATCAGATCCAAACCACTGTTATATGAGGTGTTGAAGGGACTCGTTTAGAAGGAGGAGGATCAAAACTATGAACATTAAAATGAAAACTGTACCACAACAACCAACAGCAGAAGCTAGGGAATCAAAACAAAGGCAAATTAAGTAGGCAACAAGAGGGGAAAAAGAAATATAGGTATGGGGAACATATTGGGGAGAGGTCAGCAGGGATGGGGATGTGGGAAAGGGAGGGAGATGATGCAGGAATTAAGAAGCATAGTAGGATAGAGTGGAGTAGACAGGAAGATGTTGAGAAGAACTATATGCACAACCAATGAACATGACCTAAAAGAGGGGGGACAACTGGAGAGTTCACAGGATAGAGGGGAGCAGAGGGGAAAGAAATTGGGGCAACTGTAACAGCATAATCAATAAAATTTTTTAAAAAACTAAAAAGCTATGCTACATAAAAAAAAAGAATTCTTCAAACTTTTTTCTTTTCCTTTTTAAAAAGATTTTATTTATTTTTAGAGACAGGGTAAGGGAGGGAGAAACAGAGGAAGAGAAACATCAGTATGTGAAAGAATAGTCAATTGATTGCTTTTCACATGAGCCCCAACCAAGGACCAGTCTGCAGCCCAGGCAAGTGCCCTGACTAGGAACTGAGCCAGTGACCCTTTGTTTCATGGAATGATGCTCAACCAACTGAGCCACACCTATCAGGACAAGAGTTTTTCAAATTTCTGATATGATTATCTTCTCACAGTCATCTCTGCCCATGGCCAACTACTTCCATGGGTTTTTGTAACACAGATGAGATGCTCTTATTTAGATACCCAAATAAATAGATAGGAACAGAAAAAAACTATTCTTTGGATGTTTTGGCTGTGAAGAGAAGACATAACATTACACACTTCCTGAATCTTCACTTAACAATATTATTGTAAAAATTCTTTTTGGTTATTCTGCTTCTGGAGCTTTGCCCCATCTCACTGACTCTTCTCTTTGGAAAGCAAAATAGTTTTTCTCCCCACTTGTATGCAGAGTAATTTAGCTTTACCCTAACTATTACTCCTAATTTTTTTTATTTTTCTTTCATTGCTTTTTTTGGAGAGAGAGGAAGAGAGGGAGAAAGAGAGGGAGAGAAACATTGATGTGAGAGACAAACATCAATTGGTTGCCTTTTGTAAAGTCCCCAACTAAGAACTGAACCAGCCACCCAGGCATATGTCCTGACTGTGAATCAAATCTGTGATCCTTTGGTTTGTGGGACAATGTCCAACCAACTGAGCCACACTGGCCAGGGCATAATCCCAAATTTTCCTACATAAATTCTGCAGCCCAGCAGAAAATGGCTGCTGTTCTACTCAAATTATGAATATTATAAACAGTAAAATTTGTTGCCTTGGCTGGAGTGGCTCAGTTGGTTGAAGCATAATCCTGTAAAACAAAAGGACATGAACTCAATTCCTGGTCAAAACACATGCCTAGGCTGCAGTTTCATTCCCCAGATGGGGTATATATGAGAAGCAACAAATTGACATCTTTCCCTCTCTCTCTCTTTGGAACCAAAAAGTAATAATTATAAAAAATAAATTTAGCCCTGGCTAATGTGGCTCAGTTGATTGAGCACTGGATTATGAATAAAAAGGTCACTGGTTCAGTTCCCAGTCAGGACACATGCCTGGGTTGTGGGCCAGGTCCCCAGTTGGGGGCATACAAGAGGCAACCACACGTTGATGTTTTTCTCCCTCTTTTCTCCCTCCCTTCCCCTCTCTCTAAAAATAAATTTTAAAAAATCTTTTTAAAATAAATAAATATATATATATAAATAAATTTAAAACTTTAAATAACAAAATATGTTTTTTCTCTTTTACCATTCTGATTCTATGACTCATTGTTATCTCCCAGTAGTTTCAGAGGTGTTGCCCCTAAGTGCATACTACCAAGATTTTTACAAAGGTACATGAATAATCTAAATTCAAGCTTTATTTATCCCAAAGTAAAAACTTACCCTCAGGTTCTGTTACACTTTATCAACTTATGTAATCTTAACACCTGGTTTATTATTTTTCTCATTATTCTCAGCAAGAGTGGCTCACATATATTTAGATATGTTTTTAATCTCTTTGTCTTCATCTCCTTCATTTGAAAATGGGAATAAATAATAATATATTCTTTATAAATGTATTGTGAATATTAAGTAAAAAATATACTTAGAACAGTGTCTATATAGCACAAGTAAGTATTCAATATAGGTTCATAATTTTTATTTTCATTATTATTATTATATATTGGACTCAATGATCTCCTAATTGTCAGAAAGTTTAAAGAAGCATAATATCACTGAATATCAATTACTTCTACTAATTGTTTTGTGGTATCTATAGGGTTGTCTCTGTATAGTATCATATCATCTGGAAATAGTGACTGTTTTATTTATTTATTTTTCTTTATTATTATTATTTGTTTTTTTTGGCTGGTCACAGTGAACTTTATTGATGGTGCATGACAAGGTAGGGCTTCCTAAGCCCATTTCCTCTTTAAAGGGCCTAGGATGGAAATTAGAGGTCAGGAGATTCTCAGTGTGTTGGGGGATTGGTTGGGGGCAAGGATTCTCCAGCAGCTGAGGGCCTCTTCCTGTTTTGGGGCTGGTGGTCCAGGGGCCTCTTACTCCTTGGTGGCCATGTGGACCATAAGGTCCACCACCCTGTTGCTATAGCCAAACTCATTGTCATACCAGAAAATGAGCTTGACAAAAATGGTCATTGAGAGCAATGCCAGCCCCAGCATTGAATATGGAGGAGTAAGTGTCACTGTTAAAGTCGCAGGAGAACAACCTGGTCCTCAATATAGCCCAGTATGCCCTTGAGGGGGCCCGCTGTTGCCTGTTTCACTACCTTCTTGGTGTCATCATATCTGGCAGCTTTCTCCAGGTGACAGGTCAGATCCACAACCGACACATTGGGGGTGGGGACATGGAAGCCCATGTCAGTGAGCTTCCCATTCAGCTCAGGGATGACTTTGCCCTCAGCCTTGGCAGTGCCAATAGAAGCAGGGATGATGTTCTGGGCAGTCCCTCAGCCATCATGCCACAGCTTCCCAGAGGGGTCATCCATGGTCTTCTGGGTGGCAGTGAAGGCCTGGTCCCTCCATGATGCCAAAGTTGTCATGGATGACCTTGGCCAGGGGAGCCAAGCAGTTGGTGCAGGAGGCATTGCTGACAATCTTCATGGAGTTGTCATACTTGTCATGGTTCACACCAATCCCAAACATGGGGGCATTGACAGAAGGGGCAGAGATGATGACCCTCTTGGCTCCACCTTTCAAGTGAGCCCCAGCCTTCTCCATGGTAGTGAAGACACCAGTGGACTTTACAACATATTCAGCACCATTTGATGTTGGTGGAATCTCACTCCTGGAAGATGGTGATGGACTTTTGATTGACAACAAACCTCCCATTCTCAGCCTTAACTGTGCCTTTGAACTTGCCATGAGTAGAATCATACTTAAACATATAGACCACATAGTTGAGATCAATAAAGGGATCATAGATGGCGACAATATCCACTTTGCCAGAGTAAAAAGCAGCCCTGGTAACCAGGAGCCCAATACAGTCAAATCCGTTCACTCCAACCTTCAACTTCGTGTCTCAGATTTGAGGCTGGTGCTGCACAGGAAAATGCAGCTGCCTGTCGAACAGGAGGAGCAGAGAGCCTTATTTTCCTTTTTGAATGCCTGCTATTTCTTCACCTTGTCTGCTTGCTATGGTTAGAACACCCAGTACTATGTTGAACAAAAGTGGTGAAAGCAGACATTCCTGTTTTATTTATGACCTTAAGGAAAATGCTTTTATTTTTGCCCATTAAGTATGATATTGGTCATGGTTTTGTCATATATGGCCTTTATTAAGTTGAAGTATGTTTCCTCTATTGCCACTTTGCTGAGAACTTTTATTATAAACAGGTTTTGGATTTTATCAAAGGATTTGTCTGAATCTCTTTATATGATCATGTGATTTTTCTCCTTCATTTTGTTTAGTGGTGTATCTTGTTAATTGATTTTTGGATATTGTACCAACTTTGCATCCCCAAATAACTTCCACTTGATCATGGTGTATAATCTTTTTAATGAATTGCTTGATCTGGTTCTCTAATACTATTTTGAGGAGTTTTTGCATCTATATTCACCAGGAATATTGATCAATTATTTTCTTTGTATTGTCTTTATATGGTCTTGTAATTAGAATAATATTGACCTTGTGAAATAAGTTTAGGATTATTTTCACCTCTTGAATTTTCTGGAATAGCTTGAGAATAGGTAGGATGTCTTCTTTGAATGTTTGGTAAAATTCACCTGTGATTCTTGCTTGTTGGCAGTTTTTTTCATTACAGTTTCAATTTCAAAAGTTGTAATTAGTCACTTCAGATTTACTGATTCTTCCTGATTCTGTTTTGGAAGATTGCATGTTTTTATAAATTTATCCATTTTATCCAGGTTGTCCAATCTTTGGCATACAGTTACCCATAATATTTTCTTAAAATCTTTTGTATTTCTTTGTGTCAGTGATTAATTTCCCTCTTTTATTTTGGATTTTGTTTATCTGTGTCTTTTTTCTTTTTTTTTCCTTGATGAGTTCACCAAAATATTGTCAATCTTGTTTATCTTTTCAAAGACCCAGCTTTAGGTTTCATTGATATTTTATTGTTTTTTAATTCTATTTTGTTTATTTCTGCTCTGATATTTAATATTTTCTTTCTTCTACTCACTTTGGATTTTTTGCTTTTTGTTTTGTTTTGTTTTTAGTATTTTTAATTGTAATGTTAGATTGTTTATTTGAGATTTTTCTTGTTTTGTGGTGTTAATCTGTAATGCTATAAATTTCCCTTAAGACTACTTTCACTCTGTCCCTCAGATTTTTGTTGTGTTCTCAATTGTATTTGTTTCAAAGTATTTTTTTTGTTTTATTTCATTGTTAGCCCATTAAATGTTTAGTAACATGTTATTTAGCTTCCATGTATTTTTTCAGTATTTTCCTGTGATTGATTTCTGGTTTCACATAATTTTGAACAGAGAAGATGCTTGATATGATTTCAATCTTCCTAAATTTTTGAGAATGGTTTAATGTCCTGACATGTGGTCTATCATAGAAAATGTTTTATGTGCACAGAAAGAACATATATTCTGTTTTGGGGTGAAATTCTCTGAAGATATCAATTAAATCCATTTCATATAATGTGTCATTTGAGGCTGCTCTTTCTTTGTAGACCTTCTGTCTGGAAGGTATATCCATTGATGTCAATGGGGTGTTAACATCACTTACTATGATTTTATTGCTGTCATTATTTACCTTTATGTCCATCAAGGATTGCTTTATACCTTTAGTTGTTCTTATATTGGGTGAAAAAATGTTTACATCATTTATATCCTCATTAGGTTGTTACTTTACTTATTGTTTAAATTTTATTTATTTACTTAAGGAGAGAGGAAAGGAGGGAGAAGAGAAGGAGGAGAACATTTATGTTTGAGAGATACATCAATTGGTTGCCTCTCACATGCCCCCAGCTGGGAGCCTGATCTGCAACCCAGGCATGTGCCCTGGCTGGGGATCGAACTGGAACTCAGTCCACTGAGCCAGACCAGTCAAGACAGGTTGCTATTTTATCATTATGTAATGTGCTACTTTGTCTCTTTATTTGTCAGATCTAAATATTACTATTCCAGCTCTTTTTCCCATTTGCATAAAATACGTTTGTTCATTCCTTTACTTTTAGTTTGTGTATCTTTTGTTCTGATGTGGATCTCTTGCAGCCAGAATATATATGGGTCTTGTTTTCTTATTAATTCAGTTACCCTGTGTTTTGTTTTATTTTTTTCTTTTAAAGATTCTAGAGAGAGGGGAAGGGAGGAAAGAGAGAGGGAGACAAACATGGATGTGAGAGAAAAACATCAATCAGTTGGTTGCCTCTTGCACATGTCCTGACTGAAAAATGAACTCACAGCCCAGGTATGTGATTCAAACCGACAACCTTTCAGTCTGCAGGGTGACACCCAACCAACTGAGCCATACTGGCCAGGGCTACCCTGTATTTTTGATTGAATCATTTAAGCCATTGTCATTTAATGTCATTATTGATAGTTACATATTTATTTCCATTTTAATTTTTATAATGTGGTCCTTACTTTATTTTTTCTTTTTTTTCTAAAGAAGGCACTTTAGTATTTCTTTTAATACTGTTTTGGTGGTAGAAACACCCCCTACCTCTTTGTTGTCTTGCAAGCCCTTTATTTTTCTTTCAATTTTAAATAACAGCTTTGTTGGGTAAAGTAGTCTTAGTTGAAGGTTTTTACTTTTCATCACTTTAAATATTTTATGCCAATCCCTTCTGGCCTAAAGTATCTCTGGTGAGAAATCAGCTGACAGTCTGATGACAGCTCCCTTGTAGTTAGCTATTTTTATCCTGCTGCTTTTATTGTATTTCTAAGTATTTTGTGCATCCTTGTAACCATTACTTTTAACTCTATACCTGATAACTTGCTTGCCTCCATTTTATTTAGGACTTTTTCTGGAGATTTCTCTTGTTGGTTCATTTTGGGCATGTTTCTTTGCATCTCCATTGTGGCAGCATCTTTGTATTTGTTTCTATGTATTAGTTAGATTTGCAATGTCTCCCAGTCTTGATAGATTTGCCTTATGTAGTAGATGTCCTTTACAATCCATTAACACCATGTTTGTGATCACCTGAGCTGGGTGCTCCAGGAATTTCCCTGTGTAGGTTATATGAGCCTTCCTGCTGTAATTGAGTCTTGATTGCAATTGGTCTATTTGTGTGTGGGGAGTATTTTCAGGCTGGTTGACTATGAGGTTGGCCTTGACCACAGAGCATGACAGTACAGTTGCTTACCACATGAAGTAAATTTGACCTCAGACAATTCTGATGCCTGCCGAGATCTCCCTTTGGACATGCCACTTGTGAAGCTATTGATGTTTTCTGAAGTGGGTCATAGCATTTGTCTGTTTTGGGGTTTCCTGAGAGGGATTCTGGTGTATGTCAATATCAGATGCTGACTGTGACTGGTCCTGTTTAACCTGTTTTGAGCACAAAGTCACTCACTGTTTATGGCTTACTATGCTGGGCCTTGGTGTGCATTGAAAGAACCAAACTACTCATCAAGGCAGGCTTCCACCAGCACCAAGCCCAGAAGTTATTTAGTAAAAAATCCTATTCACCCTGATATTTGCCTTCATCTGCTTTTTCCTTCTGGCTTCCTGTTATACTCAGTCACACAAAGAGCCTCAAGCATAACTCAAATTGTATGGGGTAGGTTCTCAGTAACTCACCAAGTAGGGCTGAGTGCTGTTCACCAGATTAATATAAGTTCAAACTTCATGTTTGTTTTGGGTCTGAAGCCACTCAGCAAAGATCCCAAGTATCACTGCTCTCCATCAGGTTCCTGTAGATCATTGCAGTGAGGTGAGATCTCAGGGAGCTGTGAGCATGAGACTAGCAGTGTTTGTCAGACCCAAACAGACCAAGATTTGGCTACGTGAATAAAGACTCTGCACCAGTTTAGCTCGGGAGAGAAAAATAGCTCCTGTCATAGAGCCATACAACTCAGTCTTTCCCTGACTCTTCCAGGAGTCTGATCTCTGCAGGTCAGGGCCACCAAGAATAAGGAGGGTGGGATCACTGGGACCACAGAGGTGAAGCTAGCATATCTCTCTTACAGGTGAGGCATTGGCAGTGAGGTTCCCAGGAATGTGAGGAGAATGGTCTTTGCCCCAAAGCCACACAACTCAGTCACTGACACCAACTTAGTATGCTCATATGCCCTGGCTCAGGCAGCTGTCTTCTCAGCGGATATCAAGCCCTGTAAGATGGAAAGAGAAGGTGTTTGGAGTATGGGGCTATTGCATTTATTCAGGCTGATGTCATAAGATGGAAAGTGCTCCCCCCCACCAAAAAATAGCATCTGCAATGTGAGAGAGTAACCCAGCAGAGGCATCCTGGCAGCTGTTCTTTTATATGTTTTCTCAGAACCACAAACCCCAATCTCTGATCATACAACTCTAGTCTATTTTGCCTCTCTCCACCAGATATTGTGTGCTGGTCATTTAAGGGATTACCTGTGTCTAACACATTACCATCTCTCCCTGGCAGACAGAATCCCTGCTGTATTTTTTTTACAGCAAGATGTTATGTGGTACTGTTTCCAGCTCTGGTGCTCTGGGCTGAGCAGCTCAGCATATAGTTGACACCCTACACTCCTCACGGAGAATATTTGCAGCTGAAATATCCGTCCAGAATCTCAGCCACTGCTCATGGAAGTGAGGACAACCCCTTCTTTCATTTCTGCCCTTTGTACCAGTATCAATGTAGTTTCTTCTGTAAATCCTTGTTTATAAGGCTTCTGTGTAACTAGTTTTCAGGTGGTCATTCAGGCTGATTGTTCTATAGTTTAGTTGTAATTCTAGTTTTGTCCTGGTAAAACGTGAATGTTCCTTCCCCCTATTTTGCTTCCATCTTGGATCCTAAAGGAATTTATTTAAGAAGAAGAAGATTAAAAATATGAATAAGAAAATATAAAAAAGACAATACATTCTCACTGACAAAGGCAAATACAATAAAAACAATAGATCAAACAACTATATAGCTAGTGCAAAAGTTGAAAGACTAAAGTAAGAAGGTTGTGTGTGACTGCAATAAATTCAGGAATACAGTATTCCCTTACTTATCATGTGTATTACATTCTAGGCCCCCCATGCGATAGGCGAAAATCCACAAAGTAGGAATCTTACATTTATTTTAGTATTTATATATATTTTAAGGATTTATAAACCTTTCCTACACACTTATAAACTGTTCCCAGTCCCTTATTAACCTTTCCCACTCCCTTATTAACCTTTTCCACACTTTTACAAACACTACTTATATTCTTAAACATATTCTACACTCTTAACAACATACATATACAGTACTGCAAAATCCCATGATATAGCAAAAAATCCACAATGAATAATTAAATATAATATTTTTTAAAATTCTGCGACACAGTGAGGTCATGATAAGTGAACCACGATATAGAGATGGACTACTATACACATAGACATGCACATTAAGGAAGTAAAAAAAAACTACAAAAACAAAAAATGCAGGTAGGTAAAAATGGTAGTTATTTTACATTGTGTTTAACTTAAGCGGCCATCAACTTAAAATAGGAAGCTATAGAGAAAAAAGATGGCGGCAGAGTAGGTAGCAGTGTTGTCTGCTTGCTCCCATCTTGGAAGGACTTGCAAAACAAACACAGAGTGGAATGAGTGAATGCGGATTTCAGAGAGGACAAACAGAGATGGGAGTGTGGGAGCAATGTGAAAGAGGGCAGACAGCTCAGTCTGCGGTCTCCAAGAGAAGTCGCTGGGCCTCTCAGCTCAGTGCCTCTGCCACACCACACCTGAAAGGGGTAGCTGCTGACTGACTCGTTAGCTGAGATATGCCTGGAAACTTCCACCTGCCATCGGCACCCACCAGCAAACTCCCTGAGGGAATCAGTGAGAAGGTTTAGCTGAAACAGCCAGAGGTGTGGGAAGACAGAAAACAGCTCAGACTGTGAGTAACTCTGTGAACCAGCTTGGTAGGGAGCCCCTGCACCCAGGGGTGCTCCCATCAAGGCTTCACCAAACAAAAACAGAACTGAGCTTCAGAGAGGAGCCCACATGGAAAAGCTGCGGCAAAACACCAGACTTGGTGGGGACCCTGGGCAGGCAATGCTGCACCTGCATGCCCACACGCACCAAGGCTCCATCAAAAAAAAAAAAAAAAAATTGCGAGGAATTCCAGCCAAGATGGAGATCAAGACAGACATGCTGCATCTCCCTCCACAACTAAAAAGGAATACAACTACCTCAAAACTATAGATAACCAGAAGTTCCAGAAAATTGAGCAGCATGGAAGTCCAACAAACAAAGATATAAATAAGAAATACTCATCCAGAAAGGTAGGCACGGTGGAGAGAGGGTGGAGAGGATGCAGTGTGGTGGCGGCAGTACCGGCAGCAGCAGTGACAGGCCAACAGAAAGTGCAGTCACATGTTTGAAAAACTAGGGAGGGACACCTGGGGAGCACTCCCAGCACCAGACCAGAATGCACAGCTCATGGTCTCAGCGCCAGGGAAAATAGAGCCTCATTGCTTTTGACTGTGCAAACAAGTGGGGGTTGAGGCAGAGTCAGAAACTGCCAGTCTCTCAGCAGAGTCCGCTTGTTTAAAGGGCCCCTACGATCCTAGAATATCTTCAGACCCACCCACTCTGGGAACAACAGCCAGGGCAACAGCTAGGGAGGCACCAGTCCCATAAAAAGTGGGAGAAGTGCCTGAAAAAGGGGCGAGTGCTAAATAAGGGGCATTGTTCCCTCTCAGACCCCTCCCCCACAAACAGTGCCAAAAGATGGTGAAATGGGTCCCCTCTACTGATGAATACCTAAGGCCCCATTCCTTACAATGTAGCAGGAGCAGAGCTCTACCTAAGACACAGAGGTAAACAAACACAGGAGCCTTTCGAGATAAGGAGACAGAAAAATGTGGCTCAAAAGAGGGAATGGATTAAGGTTCCAGTGGGAGAACTAAGTGACAAAGACATAGCCAACCTAACAAATGAGGAGATAGCAAATCTAACAGATGAGGAGTTCAAAACACTGGTAATAAAGATGCTCACAGGCCTGACAGATATGCTTAAGTATAGCAGACACATACGGGAAGAAGTAAAGGCTATGCTAAATGAAGCAAAGGAAAATCCACACAAAACCAGTGGTGAAGGGACTGAAACTGTGGTTCAAATCAATGATTTGGAACATAAGGAAGAAAAAAACAGTCATTCAGTACAGAATGAGAAAACAAGAATTGAAAAAAATGAGAGACATAGGAACCTCTGGAACAACTTTAAACATGCCAACAACCAAACCATAAGGATGCCAAAAGGAGAAGAGAAAAAGGAAGAAATTAAAAACTTATGTGATAAAATAATGAAGGAAAACTCTCTGAATTTGGGGAAGAAAATAGACATACAAGTCCAGGAAGCAGAGAGAGTCCCAAACAAGATAGACCCAAAAAGGACCACACCAAGACACATTATAATTAAAATGACAAAGGTAAAAGATAAAGAGAGAATCTTTAAAACAGCAAGAGAAAAGCAGAGGGTTTCCTACAAAGGGATGCCTAAAAGACTCTCAGCTGATCTCTCAAAAGAAACTTTGCAGGCAAGAAGGGACTGGCAATAAGTATTCAAGGTGATGAAAAGCAAGGACTTACAACCAAGATTACTGTATCCAGCAAAGCTATCATTTACAATGGAAGGGCAGATAAAGTCCTTCCCAGACAAGGTAAAGCTAAAGGAGTTCATCATCACCAAGCCATTATTATATGAAATGTCAAAGAAACTTACTTTAAAAAAAGATCAAAATTATGAACATTAAAATGACAACAAACACAACTACCAACAACTAAATCTAAAAAATAAAAACAAAATCTAACTAAGGAAACCGGAATAGGAACAGCATCATGGTATGGGGATCATTTGGAGGGGTATCAGCTGTGAGGGGGAAGGGAAAGAAATGGGGAAATGGTGCGGGGATTAAGAAGCATAATTGTTTGCTACCAAATAGACAGAAGGAAGTTAAGAATAATATAGGAAAAGATGAAGTCAAAGAATTTATATGCACAGCCCATGGACATGAACTAAGGGTGGTGGGATTGCTGGAGGGAAGGGGAGTACTGGGTGGAGGGGAGCAAAGGGAAAAAATCTGGTATTATTATAACAAAATAATCAATAAAATATACTTTTTAAAAATGCATAACTGAGCCATGGAGAGGGGTCCATACAGGAATGCTGTGGCAGAACCCTAGACTTGGTAAGGACCCCAGACAGGTGTACAACAAGGCTCTGCCAGGTAGGTACACAGACCAGTGCTGCAGCTTTGAGGCAACACAGATACTTTTTTGGAGGAGGAGTGGAGACAGGACACGAGGCTGGGCAGGGACTATGGGCATGTGCACTGCCTTGCCAGAAGAGTAGTGTTGCTAGACAAGCCTGAGGAGTGCTGGAGGGTGCCACAGGACCACTTGGGGGGAGACTCAACTCAGTGTGGCTCACAGCAGAGGGTTGCAGCAGTCCCACGAGTAAGAGAACAGCAGACTCAGAATCCAGCTAGATCTCCGCACAGACAGACGCCAGAAATGAAGATTTTGGAATTTTGTCCAGGGGAAGATCCAGAAAAAGAAGACAGTGCCCAAAGATTGTACTGGGGAAAAGGTCTTTCTTTAATCTGTTTCCTACCTTCTCTCCCTCCTATCCTTCTTTAACTGTTTTTGTTTGTTTTATTATGTTTATCATTCCTCTGACACTAAATATATAACATATAACTGCTACGTAAACCATTTTCTCACTTCATTCTGCATTCTTTCCTCCCTTTTTCAACATACAATGTATTATTTACTTACTGTCTCACATAGCCTTGACTGTACTTGCTACTACTATTATTCTACCATGTTCCCTCTCAAAAATCATCTTTCTTTCCGTTAAAACAACTCCTATCTGTTTTTCCTATAGTATAATAGCCTTAACCTCTTTACATCTATATGAATACTGGCTCATTTTCTGCTGACAGTGTAATTGGGAGTGGGGGATATTTTTGAGCGTGTGGGTTTTTTTCCTGGGTTGTGTGTTTATCTCCACAAAAGAACTCATGACATGGTGGGTAGAGGGACTCTCAATCAACTAGCCAGAGGGAAAGGTGCCACCAAAGAGTAACTGAAATACAACAAGACAGATTAAAAAAAACGGTATAAAGGGCATCCCAAGAGCATCGAACACAAGAGATCAAAGGGACTGCACCACTGACTTTCCCAGGTCTCTCATACAGAATCCCATACCATGAAGGTGCAAAATCAAAGCAGACAAATCTAAGAAACAAAAACAAACAAAAAGAAACATCCAACATGGGTATACAGAGAAACAACATCTCAATGAAAGGAAAAGAGGAATCCCCAGAAAGAGTGCTAGATGAAACAGAGGTAAGCAAACTATCAGACATGGAATTCAAAAGAATGGTTATAAGGAAGCTCAATGAACTTGACAAACTCAGAGAAAACTACAACATACCTAAGGGGAACTACAAAGAACTCCAGGGATACTACAGAGAACTCCAGGGAAGACACAAGGGACTTACTGAGAACTACACCAGCATAAAAGAGGACATAGAAACTATTAATAAGAACCAGGAATAAATGAAGGATACAATTTCTGAACTGAAGAACACAGTAGAATCAATCAAAAACAGGATAAATAAAGCAGAGGATTGGATCAGTGAGTTAGAGGACAACATATAAAAAAATTCCCAGACAATACAACAAAATGAAAAAAGATTGAGGACTTCCAGTCAAGATGAAGGCCTAGACTGGCACGCCCCATCTCCCTCCACAACTAAGAAGTAATAAAGCTACTGCAAAATCAGAAATTACCAGAAGTTCCAGAAAATAAAGCCATGTGGAAGTCCAACATATGAAATTATAAAGAAGTGGTGCTCGTCCAGATGGAGCAGAGTGGGAAAGCAGGAGTGAAGAAGTCAAGCTGTGCTGGTGGTGGCATCTGCAGCAATGATGGCAGGACAGTAGTAAGCACAGACACCCATATTTAAAAAGAGGTGAGAGGCACCCCCAGCTGAAGACCAGAGCCGTCAGCTCGCGATTCCAATGCTGGGGAAAGCAGACTCCCATTGCGTCAGACTGTGAAGGCTAGAGGGGGTAGGGATTGAGGAAGAAGCTCCCAATCTCTCAATGGAGAATAAAACAGCAATAATCTATCTTGGACATCTGGCCCCACACAAAATGCCACAGCATAGTGAGAAGGGTCACCTGGTAGTGACGAGTAGATGGGGCTCCACCCCCTATAGCATAGGAGGTGTGATAGCCCCACCCAGGAAGCAAAGGTAAACACAAAACTGTTAGGATGGCAGAGATCATGATGGAGATCCCAGTGACGCAGCTGACCAGACAGCACATATCAGATCTAACGAATCAGCAGATAGAAAATCTTTCTGAGGCACGGTTCAGAGCTTTGGTAATAAGAATCCTTACAGACCTGACAGCAGACCTTAAACAATATGGGGAAGGAATGAAGGCTAGTCTTACTGAGATAAATGAAAACACATACAAAACAAGTGGTGAGGGAAAGAAAACCAGGGATCAAATAAATAAATCGGAACATAGAGAAGGAACAAACAGTCAACCAGTGCAAAAAGAGGAAATAAAAAGTGAGGAAAATGAGGAGAGGCTCAGAAACCCATGAGACAGGTATAAATGGGCCAATATCCAAAAAATAGGGTTGCCAGAAGGTGAAGAAGAAGAACAAGAAAGTGAAAAATTATGTGAAAAAATAATGAAGAGGAACTTCCCTAACTTGGGGAAGGAAATAGAATTACAGGTCAAGAAGCACAGAGTTCCAAAGAAACTGGACCCAGAGAGAACCACAACAAGACACGTTATAATCAAAATGTCAAAAATTAAGGATAAAGAGAATATTAAAGCAGCAAGAGAGAAGAAGAGAATCATGTACAAAGGGGTCCCAATTAGACTATCAGCTGATTTCACAAAGGAAATTCTGCAGGCAAGAAGGAACTGGCAAGAAATATTCAAAGTAATGAAAAGCAGAAACCTACAGCCACCAATACTCTATCCAGTAAATCTGTCATTCAGAATAGAAGGGCAGAGAAAATGTTTCCAGGACAATGTAATACTGAAGGAGTTCATCAGATCCAAACCAGTGTTATATGAAATGTTAAAGAAACTAGTTTAGGAGAAAGAGGATCAAAGCTATGAACATTAAAATAAAAATTGTATCACAACTACCCACAACAGAAGCTAGGGAACTGAAATAAAGGCAGACTAAGTAGGCAACGAGAGTGGAAAAAGAATATAGGTATGGGGAACAAAATTGGAGGAGGTCAGTGGTGAGGAGGAAGGGGCAAAAGGGAGGGAAATAAAACAGAAATTAAGAAGCATAGTAGGAGGGAATGGAATAGATAGGAAGATGTTGAGAAAAAATATATACACAACCAATGGGCATGGGCTCGGGGGGGGGGACTGGACAACTAGAGGGAGAGGGTCACTGGGTGGAGGGGAACAGAGGAAAAAGAAATTGGGAAACTTTAACAACATAATCAATAAAGCATGTTAAAAAAAAGAAAAAAATTAAAAATAATGAAGAGTGTTTAAGAGAATTGTAGGACAATATGAAATGAAACAATACCCATATCATAGGGATGCAAGAAGGAGAAGAAGAGGAAGAGGAGCATGGTAGAAAACCTGATTGAAAAAGTAATGACAGAAAATTTTCCTAACTTGATGAGAGAAAAAGTCATTCAAATCCAGGAAGCACAGAGGGTCCCAATGAAGATGAACCCAAAAAGGCCCACTCCAAGGCACATCATAATTAAAATAACAACATTCAAAAACAAAGAGAGAAACCTAAAGGCACTAAGGGAAGAAGAGCAAATAACATAAAACGGAGTTTTGATAAGGCTATCAACTGATTTCTCAACAGAAACACTACAAGCCAGAAAGGAATGGCAAAAAATATTTCAAACAATGAAAAACAAACACCTACAACCAAGACTACTCTACCCAGCAAGGCTCTCAATCAAAATGGAAGGTTAATTAAGGAGTTTCCCAGACAAAGGAAGACTAAAAGAATAAATCTCCACCAAACCAGCATTGCAAGACATGCTAAAAGGAATGATTTAAGAAAAAGAAAAGAGAGAGAGAGAGAGAGAGAGAGAGAGAGAGAGGAAGACAGGTACAAAGTGAAATGAATAAATATCTGACAATAATAACCTTAAATGTAAATGGATTAAATGCTCTAATCCAAAGATATAAGGTAGCGAAATGGATATGAAAACATGACCCACATATATGCTGTCTACAAGAGACATACCTCAAAACAAAAATTTACACCTACTGAAAGTGAAGGGATGGAAAAAAATATTCAAAGCAAATGGACATTAAAAAAAAAAAAGCTGGGATAACAATACTTCTATCAGACAAAACAGATTTCACAGCAAAAGAGACAAAGAAGGAAATTTCATAATACCTAAGGGTACAATCACTCAAGAAGATATAACCATGTTAAACATATATGGACCCAACATAGGAGCAGAAATATATAAGAAAAATCTTAGAAGACTACAAGAAGAATATCAGTGACAAGACACTCATAGTAGGAGACTTTAAAAACCCATTGTCAACAATGGACAGATCTTCAAACAAAGAAACACCAAGGATATCTTGACATTGAACAACACTCTAGATCTAATGGACTTAACTGATATATATAGAACTTATTACCCCAAAGAAGCAAAATATACGTTCTTTTCAAATGCACATGGAACATTTTCAAAGATAGACCACATGATAGGACACAAAACAAGAATCAAGAAATTCAAGAAAATTAAAATTATATCAAGCATCTTCTCAGATCGCAATGCTTTGAAATTAGAAATCAACCTCAAGGAAAAATTCAAAGACTTTCAAACTCATGAAAAATGAATAACATAATATTAAATAATAAATAGGTTAACAATGACATCAAGGAAGAAATCAAGAAGTTTCTGGAAAATAATGATAATGAACACACAACAACCCAAAACCTATGGGACACAGCAAACACAGTCCTGTGAGGAAGGTTCATAGCAATACAGGCATACCTAAACAGGAAAGAATAATCTCAAAAAAAAAATCTAACCCTACAGCTACAAGACTAGAACAACAACAAACAAAGCCCAGGAAGGAAATAATCAAGATCAGAGCAGAATTAAATGACATAGAGATAAAACAAATAATTCAAAAGATCAACAAAAGTAAGAGCTCGTTCTTTGAAACAATAAACAAAATTGACAAGCCTTTAGCCTGGATTACCAAGAGAAAAAGAGAGAGAACCCAAAAAACAAAATTAGAAATGAAAGTGGAGAAATCACAACCAATGCCACAGATATACAAGAATTGTAAGAAATTACTACAAACACCTGTAAGGCAAGATTTTTAAAACCTAGAGGAAAGGAACAAATTTCTAAACATATAATCTTCTCTAATTGAATCGTGAAGAAGTAGAAAGCCTGAACAGACCGATAACAAGGAGTGAAGTTGAAGCAGTAATCAAAAAACTCCTGGCACACAAAAGCCCTGGACTGGATGACTTCAGAGGTGAATTTTACAAAGCATTTAAAGAAGAACTAACTCCTGCCCTTCTCAAACTATTCCAAAAAATCCAAGAAGAGGGAAGACTCCCAAACTCTTTCTGTGAAGCCAGTATTACCCTAATTTCAAAACCAGGTCAAGACACAACAAGGAAAGAAAACTACAGGCCAATATCGCTGATGAACATAGATGCTAAAATCCTCAACAAAATATTGGCAAACTGGATCCAGCAACATATTGAAAAGATCATACACCACAATCAAATGGGATTCATCCAGGGATGCAAGGATGATTTAACATTCACAAATCAATAAATGTAATACACCATATAAACAAATGGAAGACAAAAATCACACGATCATATTAATAGATGCTGAGAAAGCATTTGATAAAGTACAACACCCATTAATAATGAAAACACTCAGCAAAATGGGAACAGAGAAAGCATCGTCATCAGCAGCCGTCCGTCTCGAGAGACGATGGTGTAGCTTCTTAAGAATCTATCTGCACCGCCGAGAATGGCTGTGCAGTCCGACTCGGGAGTGACACGGTATCTGTCTCCTCCCGTGTTGAATCGACATCTTGCGATGACGCTGGAGTGTCCTCTCCAGTGAAGCTACAAAGCCTGAGCAGGGTGATATGGAGGGTCTGCTGTTGCCCATGCAGCAGACCCCCCCTCTCTTCGCAGCTGAAGGGTCCAAGGGAAAGACGGAGTCAATACAGCTTGGCTTCAGGTGCGCCGCAGGAGTTGCCGGTGTTGACTACAACGTCAAACCGCCTTAGGGACTCCGGCTCCGGATTTTCTGTCGGGGTTTACTCCCTTAGCCTTTCCCCTGAAGAGGTATGCCGCAAGGCAGCGGAGGTTTTTTGGAGTCAGAGTTTTCCTTCTCTGATGTGCTCTGACTGGAAGATCGAACTAGCGACACTTAGCTCACAGGCCGACGCTCAATCCACTGAGCCAAACCAGCCAGGGCCAAGAGAAAGCATACCTCAACATAATAAAGGGTATATATGATAAATCTGAAGCTAAAATCATACTCAATAGTCAAAAACTGAAAGCATTCCCACTGAGATGAGGAACAAGGCAAGAATGTCCACTCTTTCCACTCCTAATCAACACAGTGTTGGAAGTTCTAGCCACAGCAATCAGACAAGAAAGAGAAATAAAAGGCATCCAAATTGGAAAAGAGAAAGTAAAACTGTCATTATTTGCAGATGACATGATAGAGTACATAGAAAACCCTATAGACTCCACTAAAAAACTACTCAACAACATAAGTGAATTGGGCAAAATAGCAGGGTACAAAGTCAATATTCAGAAATCAAAGGCATTTCTTCTGTCGTCGGCAGCCGTCCGTCTCGAGAGACGATGGTGTAGCTTCTTAAGAGTCTATCTGCACCGCCGAGAATGGTTGTGCAGTCCGACTCGGGAGTGACACGGTATCTGTCTCCTCCCGTGTTGAATCGACATCTTGCGATGACGCTGGAGTGTCCTCTCCAGTGAAGCTGAAGCTACAGAGCCTGGGCAGGGTGATATGGAGGGTCTGCTGTTGCCCATGCAGCAGACCCCCCCTCTCTTCGCAGCTGAAGGATCCAAGGGAAAGACGGAGTCAATACAGCTTGGCTTCAGGTGCGCCGCAGGAGTTGCCGGTGTTGACTACAACGTCAAACCGCCTTAGGAACTCCGGCTCCGGATTTTCTGTCAGGGTTTACTCCCTTAGCCTTTCCCCTGAAGGGGTATGCCGCAAGGCAGCGGAGGTTTTTTGGAATCAGAGTTTTCCTTCTCTTCTGTACACCAACAATAAAATATCAGAGATAGAAACTAGAAAAAAAAATCCCATTTATATAGCAACAGGAAAAATTAAGTACGTAGGAATAAACTTAACCAAAAAGATAAAAAAAACCTGGACTTGGAAAATTACATAACACTGAAGAAAGAAATTAAGGAAGATACAAATAAATGGAAGCATATACCATGTTCATGGATGGGAAGAATCAACATCATTAAAATGTCCATATTATCCAAAGGAATTTATATTTTCAATGCAATTCCTATTAAAATACCAGTGACATATTTCACAGACCTAGAAAAAATACTTCAAAAATTATATGAAACCAAAAAAAGGCCCTGAACAGCCACAGCGATCTTGAGACAGAAGAACACAGTAGGAGGAATCACAATACCCAACATCAAACTAAACTACAAAGCCACTGTAATAAAAACAGCCTGGTACCGGCATAAGAACAGACATATAGATCAATGGAACAGAATAGAGAGCCTAGAAATAAACCTCGGTCCTTATGGCCAACTAATATTCGACAAAGGGAAAAGGAACATTAAATGGAGAGAGAAGAACTCTTCAACAAATGTTGCTGGGATAACTGGACAGGGATGTGCAAAAAACTTTCACCATACACCAGAATAAACTCAAGATGGATCAAAGACTTAAATGTAAGCCGTGACATCAAAGAAGTCCTAGAGGAAAACATATGCAGGAAAATTTCAGATATCTCACATAGCAATATTTTCACTGATACATCTCCTAAAGCAAGGGAAAAAATGAAAGAATAAACAAATGAAACTACATCAAACTAAATAGTTTCTGCTCAGCAAAAGAAGACATCACTAAGATGAAAAGGGAACCAACAATATGGGAAAACATATTTGTCAATGATACCTCAGACTAGGGATTGATCCCAAAAATACATAAAGAACTTACACATCTCAAAATGAAGAAGACAAACAGCCCAATTCAAAAATGGGCAAAGGACCTGAACAAACACATCTCCAAGGAGAATATACATAGGGTCCTTAGGCATATGAAAGATTACTCAACATCACTAGCCATCAGAGAGATGCAAATAAAAACCACAATGAGATACCACTTTATACCAGTCAGAATGGCCATCATCAACAAATCCACAAACAACAAATGCTGGCGACGATATGGAGAAATGAGAACTCGTGCAGCCACTATGAAACACAGTTTGGAATATTCTCAAAAAACTAAAAATGGAACTGCCTTTTGAACCAGCGATTCTACTGCTAGGATTATACCCGAAGAATCCTGAAACTGCAATTCAAAAGAACTTATGCATTCCTATGTTCATAGCAGTGCTATTTACAATAGCCTCATTCTGGAAACAGCCTAAGTGCCCATCTGTAGATTAGTGGATTAAAAAACTGTGGCACATTTACACAATGGAATACTTTGCAACAGAAAGAGAGAAGGAACTCCTACTATTTGCAACAACATGGGTGGAACTAGAGAGAATTATGCTTAGCGAAATAAGCCAGAAAATGAAAGGAAAATATCATATGACATCACCTGATACAGGAGACTAATGAACAACATAAACAAATGAACAAAATTGAACAAGGAAGATAATATCTTTTATCAGGTGAAGTGGGGGAGGGGACAAAGGAGATAACTCGGGGAAGGTTTTAGTAAGGGAACTAGTATAAATAACCCAGGGACATAGACAAGGGGTGGGCAAAGACTATGGGAGAAGGGGTGGGCTGGGGGTGGAGCAATGGGGGAAAAACTGGAACAACTGTAATAGAAAAACAAAATTAAATTTAAAAAATCAGCAATGTTTAAATACATGTCTATATCACAGATAAAACATAATAAAATAGGACATTATAAACACAGCTTTGTATATAGGAAGCACCAGGTAACCAAAACCAAAGTCCATCTTGGACCCCCACCCCCAGAGAAAATGCCACAGCGTGGTGAGAAGGGTAACCTGGTTGTGACAGGTGCATGGGCCTCTGCTTCCTATAATGTATGAGATGTGACATTCCCACCCAGGAAGCAAAGGTAAATATAAAACTGTCAGGATGGCAGAGATCATGATAGAGATCCCAGTGACGCAGCTGACCAGACAGCAAATATCTAATTTAATGAAGCAGCAGATAGGAAATCTTTCTGAGGTACAGTTCAGAGCTTTGGTTATAAAAGCGCTTACAGACCTAACAGCATATCTTAAACAAGAGGGGAAAGGAATGGAGGCTAGTCCTGCTGAAATGAATGAAAGCACATATGACACTAGTGGTGAGGGAAAGAAAACCAGGGATCAAATCAACAAATCGGAACAGAGGGAAGGAACAAACAGTCAACCAGTGCAAAAAGAGGAAATAAAAAGTGGGAAAAATGAGGAGAGGCTCAGAAACCCATGGGACAGCTATAAGCAGGCCAACATCTGAAAAATAGGGTTGCCAGAGGTGAAGAAGAAGAACAAGAAAGCGAAAAATTATGTGAAAAAATAATGAAGAGGAACTTCCCTAACTTGGGGAAGAAAATTGACTTACAGGTCCAGGGTGCACAGAGAGTTCCAAAGAAACTGGACCCAGAGAGAACCACACCAAGACACATTGTAATCAAAATGTCAAAAATTAAGGATAAAGAGAGAAGAAGAGAATTATAGTCCCAATAAGACTATCAGCTGATTTCTCAAAAGAAACTCCGCAGGGAAGAAGGGACTGGCAAGAAATATTCAAAGTAATGAAAAGCAAAAACTTAAAACCACAATTACTCTATCCAGTGAAGCTGTCATTCAGAATAGAAGGGCAGATAAAGTGTTTCCAGGACAAAGTAATACTGAAGGAGTTCATCAGATCCAAACAACTGTTATATAATATGTTAAAGGGACTTGCTTAGGAGAAAGAGAATCAAAGCTATGAATATTAAAATGAAAACTGTATCACAACTACCCACAACAGAAGCTAAGGAACTGAAACAAAGGAAAACTAAGTAGGCCACAAGAGTTGGAAAATAATTAAAGGCAGGGGGAACATTATGGGGAGTGGTCAGCAGGGAGAGGGAAGGGGGTAAAGGGAGGGAGATGGTACAGGAATTAAGAAGCATAATAGGAGGGAGTGGAGTATATTGGAAGAACTATATACACAACCAATGGGCATGGACTAAGTTGGGGGACAACTTGAGGGAGGGGTGTCACTGGGTGGAGGGGAGCAGAGGGAAAAGAAATTGGGACAACTTTAACAGCATAATCAATAAAGCATATTTTAAAAAAAGAATGATTGAATGGATAAGAAAGCCAGATCCATAATATGCTACCCCGTACAAAAGTATCACTTCAGATTGACCACTGACTGAAACTAAAATAATGGAAAAATATATTTCATTCAAATGGGAATGGAAAAAAAAAAGCTGGAATAGCAATAAAAAATATCATAAATTTTAAGGTAATTTTCTTTTCTACTTAGGCTAAACTCTGATTACATTTTTCCTTTTGTGAATACCCTAGAATTGCCAGTAAGAATAAAAGGATTGTTATTGGAGAGTAGAGGCCCCTGCATGGTTTCCAAGAAACTCACTCAGTTGGTGGTAAAAATAGATTTGATGTTATGCTATTCCAGATAAAAAAGGGTGGTTCCCAAGCCACATATTTAGGACATAATAATATTACAAATGCAAGGGAAAGCAAGGTAGCAGAAATACTCATTGTTCTTTTTAGTACGATCGTTGATGTGTACTAAATCTACACTGAAGTGTTGAGTTGAAACACTTTTTAGTCTAATGCCTAAAATGTATTTGGTTTCCAATTAGTGTTACGATCATTTTATTTTGACCAAATATTTTATTAGATGTGTTTCTTATTTTCTATGACTAAAACACCGTAAGAAAAAAATCACAAATATCTAGTGGTTAGTTACAATTTGAAGCTATATATTCTACACGTTTTTTACTGTATACATTAATTCATTTGTTATTTTGACAAATTTGAGTATTTACTATGTAGAAGAAACAGTATTGAGCTATAAAACTTTAGAAATAAATAAGGAATGATAAATATAAGTTATCCTAGTTTTTCCTCATGTTTATGCTCTTTGTTCATGACCTTTGTGAAGCAAACATTAAGACAGGATTAAATATGTGAGAATTTTATTAAGTGTTAAAACAGAAATTTGAGAAGGAGGCTGTAAAATCTGGGAGAGCTATGAGACCAAATATAATCCTGGCCCTGGATGAAGGAGAGAGGGAAGGAAAACCAGGTGCAAAATGTTCCAACCCCCTATGCAGCCATTATAAGGAAGATACAACAAGATTGTCAGGGGTTTCTTAAGACACAGTTGCCTGTCAGAGGAGCTTCACATCTCCCTAAAACAAACCTGCTTTAATATCTCTGCTACTCCCAACTACTGGCAGGGAGCAGCCGATGAGAAGTATGGCTTTGGCTCAAACAAGGCAATAAACTTTAGAACAAATAGCTAGGCTCTGGGTCAATTACACTCTTGGTCAATGTACTTAGTGTGAGATGCATTCTCATGACCACTACAAGCGCTGTTCACATATTCATTGAAATATTACTGTAGATTTCAAGATGGATGCTAAGTACGTGGAAGCTGCACCCACTTGTTCTTGGCCCAAAATTCGACTTACAGCTAAATTACAGAGTAATCAACCAGAATAATCAATGGAAGTATAGCTAAACTAATATGTAACTAAGAATGTACAGAATAAGTCACATAGAGACTGGTAAAAAGGGCAGAGGTGCAGAAAGGAATCCCCTCCCATTCAGGTGTGGTAGTGGCTGAGAAGTTGGAGGGATATCATGGCTGTGAAACTCCCTCTCCCTAGGAGTGTGGAGTCTCAACTCCAAACAGGGATCCCCAACCCAGAGCTCTCAGATCATCTGGTAGTGAAAATCAGTGAGGATTCAATCCACGTGGGAGACTCATACAAAACCGTACTGTTATAGCACCAGCAGGGACAGTTCAGGGTTTGGATTCCAACAGGTGGTGAGGCCATACTGCTATACTAAGGTCCTGTGGAGGGGTCTGCTGGCTACACCCAGCAGTGACTTCAAAGGGCGTTCCTTTTTTCTTGGGACACTTTAGGCAGAGACTTGGACAGTGACTAAACTGTGTGATTGGGGAAATAGTTCTGGCTTTTCCCACCTTGAGCACACAGCTGCTGCCCCTCTCCCATCTGCAGAATCTCTTATCTTGCCTTGTCCTGCTGGGTTCAGCAGTGCAGGAAAGCCTTGCAGAGTTGAGACTTTTGGCTCCCTCCCTCTGTGTCCAGCAGAAAGGGGAAGCTGCACAGAGCCAGGACTTCAAGTTTTGTCCTGCTGGGTCCAGCAGCCAAAGGGGGCTATGCAGAACTGAGACTTTTGACTTCATTCTGTTTGGTTAAGTGGCATCATAGGACCAGAAAACTGTACAGAGCTGGGATTTTTAGACTGTGTCTTTTGGGGAGGTTTCTGTCAGTGAACCGCATGGGTGAACACTGAGCCATGTAGCTACATTTCATGGAGGCAAGTTCAATCTCTCCTGCCAGTTTACCTGGGAAGAGAAAGAAGTGCCTGCTACCTTCCTACAGGCTTTCAACAGAGAGTGTGGCTCAGAAGTGAGGGACATTCAAAGTGTGACACCCTCAAAGACTATTGCTAGTGATCAGGATAAACTTCTTAGTTTCTTTTTGCAGGCTTGGCAGGCATCAACCCTAACAGGAAACTTTTTTTGGCCTATTCTCCTAAGCCTGGGGCAGCTGAACTTGCTCCTGTAGACAGGATGACTTGCTCCAACCAAAATTTCCCCCCTAGGAGAAACTAGAACTGGGAACTCTGCCCTACTGAGCTTTCAACCTGTGGGAGATGCTGTGCATTGTGGCTAGCCAGGGCTTATCCTACAGTATTTCTTTGGAAGTCTCTGAAGGAAGATCAGGCAACCTCAGGGGGAGACCTAGTAGCTGACAGGTGAAGGAGGACCTCAGGGAGCCTTAATTCTTTTACTGATTAGTTCCCAGCTGTAAGTTATAGAAAGTCGACCCTTTTACACAGATTGGCCTTTTTATACACACGCATGTCCAGCAGATGACGACACAAACCATAAACAGTGTGGTATCTATAGACAGGTATTCCGAGGCCATTACACACATCTGACAGTGACCTGTACCTGAACACCACCCAAGGCCCAGAACCAGCACAACCACTAGTGGGTTTCAGACTACACCAGAGCTTGTCCCAACTAGCTACTTAAGTGGTACACACAAAGAAGGATTCTGGCAGAATAAGACTATTCTGGGAAAAACTCCACCTCATGGGACAGCTGCAGCACAGTATCTCATACACACTGATCAAGGTTCAACTTTATAGTCATCCAGGCTAAAGAGTTAACCCCGCCCATGGAAGGGACTATAGCATTCAAGACTCACCTACAACAGAGGTTACACATAACCCACAAGAAACATTTCCGAAGCATGGAGCTCATGTAATCTGGAAGATTGTGCCACTGAGCAAAAAAAAAAAGGACATAAATAATAAAGCCATCAGAACAAATTAGGGAGTAATAGGAGACAAAACTAATACACAGAAAGAAAATGGGGAGATGAATAAAAATGTCACAAATGAGAGAAAAAGAGATGTCTGCAGAAAAATTTAATGAAATGGATAAAATGGAAGCAAACAAAATACCAGACGCAGACTTTAAAACAATTGTCATGAGGATTTTCAAGGCTCTTATGGGAAGAAGGGATGATTTCAGTGAGAGCTTAACAAAGTGACAGTAAGCATTGGAAACGATAGAAACCAAGAAAGAAAGAAAGAAAGAAAGAAAGAAAGAAAGAAAGAAAGAAAGAAAGAAAGAAAGAGAAAGAAAGGTTAAAAAATGAATATAGCATCTAAAATGAAGAACATACTGGAAAAAAAAAATCAACATCAGGTTAAATAAAGTAGAGGACAAATCAACAATTTAACAGACAGGATAGGAGTAAACACCGGGCAAAGGATCTAAAAATAATAATTTTTTAAACAAATAAAGTCACACCACAGTGCCCAGATGTGCCTCTGTGCCCTCCACCCCCAGTAGGCCTATGCACCCCACTGTCACCAGGAGCCAGGGTCCCGGGACTTTAGTACTTACTGGGGAGGGGCATGCCACCTCCCTGACCCTGGGCACCATGAGAACCATGAATGAGACAGAGTCTAACTGGGGAAGCTGCATATCTGCTCAGGAGCCATGAGAATCAGGGGCAGAGAGAGATGGCTGAGGTGGTGCTGGCTGCAGAGACCACACTGAAAATGTGGTGGGAACTCAGCAACACAACAGCAGGAGGCCAAGGCTCAGACTCACTGAAGGGAGCAGTGTGAGCACCCTGCCACCATTCCGTGTTACAGTATAGCTGCTGGACTCTTTCCAGCGCCATCTAGGAGAGATCCAGAGAGAGACTCTAAAACTGTTGGACACACTGGCAGGCTGTTGTCAGGCCTGCTCAAGAGAAATTTTGTGCTTTTTGGAGAGGTGGGGTATGTGGAGAACAGGCCCCCCAGGGCTTGTTGCTGCAGTGTGTGGCCCACATAAAAACTATTTTAAAAGAAAAGCTGAGGTGAGACTCAAGACTCAGCAGGGACCTTGTGAAGGAGTTCTTCCAACAAAGAAACCAGAGTGATAGTGTCATACAGAAGGGACAGTGGGACCTGACCCAGCACACCTGGTGAGCAGGGGACTGCAGAGTAGAGAGTTCGGGCACGAGTCTCCTGTGAGAGTAGCAGGCTGGGGACTAGATGGTGAAGAGCTGAATGCCTGAGATTTGCTGTAGCCAGGCAGGTCTCCTCAAAGGCAGGTGTGCCCAACCCCCATCTGCATGACTACAGGCTCAGTAGATCAGTGAGGCCAGGCTCAGGAGGCCCAGCTGGTTGCATATCCACAGGGAAAAGAAGGAAAAGCTCTCAAAAGGCCATTTCTGAACTTCTACAAGATGCCATGACCTACACTGTTCCTTGGGCCCTGATCCACTGAAACCAGCAGAGCAGAAAGATTAGAGGCAGGCACAACTAGGGGTGTTCAGGGACCCACCCAGTTTCAGCTCTTAGAACTGCTGTCTGCACCAAGCAGGAAAGAGCTGCCCCTTTTGCACAGACTGGCCCCTCACAGGAAATCGGCAGCTAATTCACCAGAAACAATACATTATTGAAAATAATCTGGGACAAACCAAGTCATGTGATGGGGGTTGAGGGGTGTGTAAACACTCCCACCATCTTCCATGAAGACTAAACAGTGCCCCTCTAGGGCTGACCCAGGGTGCCCACACTCCCTATCACATCAGAGGACTCATCTGGAGGCAGGTGGAGGTGGTACTGGCAGTGCTGTCAGTGCTCTCAGGTCTGAGCCTGAAAATCAGCAGGGAAGAATAGTGGGGACCTGCCAAGGTTGAAGGAGATAGCCACAGACAGTGGATCACTTATAGTCTTGAACAGGCTGCCTAGGGTCAGACTATGACACTATCTGATGTGCAAGGGGTAGATCCAGAAAAAGAAGACAGCAGCAAACACTAAACTGCTGAGACAAATTCTAATGTGGTCTTCTTCATTATATCCATCATTGTTTCTCCTGCATAGCTTTTTAACATTCATTTCATTTTCTTCAAGCTTATTCCTACTATTACACGAGTTTCTTATTTTAGTTTATTTCATATCTCATGTTTTGATCCACCTTTTTCTTACTCCACTTTGCCTTCTTCCCTTCTCTTCTTATTTTCATTTTAAATTTTATCTTCTCCCTTGCTATGACTTGTTTATATTTTTCACTCTTACTGTTTCTCCCCCACCCAGCCTCTAAAAACCATTTTATCTTGTCAGTCATCTCACATGCTTTTTCTCAGTCTTAAAATAGCCTTACTCTCTCTCTAACTTTATTAATCTTTGCTCATTGGTTGTTGATATGGTGGCTGTTGTTGCATTTCTTCAATTTTGTTCCTAGATCTTCACTCTTTTGTATTTCAAATCTCAAATTTTATTGTTTTCTTCTCCCATTCCATTTTGCCTTCCTCCTGCATTTTCTTTTTTTCATTTAAATTTTACTTTTTCCCCAACTTCGGACCAAGATGGAGGCCTAGATTGACAGGTTCCATCTCCCTCCACAACTAAGAAGGAGTCGTCATCGGCAGCCGTCCGTCTCGAGAGACGATGGTGTAGCTTCTTAAGAGTCTATCTGCACCGCCGAGAATGGTTGTGCAGTCCGACTCGGGAGTGACACGGTATCTGTCTCCTCCCGTGTTGAATCGACATCTTGCGATGACGCTGGAGTGTCCTCTCCAGTGAAGCTGAAGCTACAGAGCCTGGGCAGGGTGATATGGAGGGTCTGCTGTTGCCCATGCAGCAGACCCCCCCTCTCTTCGCAGCTGAAGGGTCCAAGGGAAAGACGGAGTCAATACAGCTTGGCTTCAGGTGCGCCACAGGAGTTGCCGGTATTGACTACAACGTCAAACCGCCTTAGGGACTCCAGCTCCGGATTTTCTGTCGGGGTTTACTCCCTTAGCCTTTCCCCTGAAGAGGTATGCCGCAAGACAGCGGAGGTTTTTTTGGAATCAGAGTTTTCCTTCTCTGTAAGAAGGAGTATAACTACTGCAAAACCAGAAATAACCAGAAGTTCCAGAAAATAAAGCTATGTGGAAGTCCAATGTATAAAGTTATAAACAAGTGGTGCTTGTCCGGACAGGAAGGAGGGGCAAAGCGAAGGTGGAGAGATCAAGCTGTGCTGATGGCAGCAGCTGCAGTGATGGGCGGCGGGACTTTGGTAAGCACAGATGCCTGTATTTAAGGGGAGGTGAGAAGCACCTGGGAGCACCCCTGGCTGCAGACCAAACACATCAGCTCATGATTCCAATGCTGGGGAAGGCAGACCCACATTGCCTCAGACTGTGAGGCCCAGAGGGCATGGGGATGGAGGAGGAGGTTCCCAGTCTCTCAGTGGAGACAGAACAGCAGGAATCCATCTTGGACCCCTGCCCCCACACAAAGCATCACAGTGTTGTGAGAAGGGTCGCCCAGTAGTGACGAGTGCATGAGGCTCCACCTCTATAGCATAGGAGGTGTGACAGCCCCACCCAGGAAGCAAAAAACTGCCAGGATGGCAAGAATAAAGATAGAGATCCCTATCATGCAGCTGACCAGAAAGAAAATACATGAATTAATAAACAAACATATAAATAAACTTTCTGAGGCTCAGTTCAGAGCTATAGTCATAAGACAGCTTACAGAAATAACAGCGGGACTTAAGCAAGACGGGGAAGGAATGAAGGCTTGTCCTGCTGAAATGAACAAAAACACATACAAAACAAGTGGTGAGGGAAGGAAAACCAGGGATCAAATCAACAAATTGGAACATACGGAAGGAAGAAGCAGTCAACCAGCGCAGAAAGAGGAAACAAAAAGTGAGGAAAATGAGGAGAAGCTCAGAAATCTCTGGGACGACTATAAGAAAATGAACATCTGAATTATAGGGTTTCCAGAAGGTGAACAAGAAGAACAAGAAAATGAAAAATTACGTGAAAAAATAATGAAGAGGAACTTCCCTAACGGGGAAGGAAATAGACTTATAGGTCCAGGAAGCACAGAGAGTTCCAAATAAACTGGACTCAGGGAGATCCACACCAAGGCACATTGTAATCAATATGTCAAAAATTAACAATAAAGAGAGAATCTTAAAAGCAGCAAGAGAGAAGAAAATTATGTACAAAGGTGTCCCAGTTAGACTATCAGCTGATTTCTAAAAGGAGACTCTGCAGGTAAGAAGGGACTGGCAAGAAATATTCAAATTAATGAAAATCAAAAATGTACAGCCATGATTACTCTATCCAGCAAAGCTGTCATTCAGAATAGAAGGGTAGAGAAAGCGCTTCCAGGACAAAGTAAAACTGAAGGAGTTCATTAGATCCAAACCACTGTTATATGAGATGTTAAAGGGACTTGTTTAGAAGAAGGAGGATAAAAACCATGAACATTAAAATAAAAACTGTAGCCCTGGATGGTGGATTCAGTGCTGGCCTGTGAACCAGAGGGTCGCTGGTTCAATTTCCAGTGAGGGCACATGCCTGGGTTGCAGGCCAGGTCCCTAGTTGGGGGCGAGCATGAGGCAACCACACATTGATGTTTCTCTCCCTCTCTCTAAAAATAAATAAATAAAATAAAAAATAAATAAAACTGTATCACAACAACCAACAACAGAAGCTAGGGAATCAAAACAAAGGCAAACTAAGTAGGCAACAAGAGGGGGAAAATAATTATAGGTATGGGGAACATATACAGCGGGGAGGGAGAAAGGGGAAAGGGAGGGGGATGATGCATGAATTAAGAAGCATAGTAGGAGGGAGTGGAGTAGACAGGAAGATGATGAGAAAAACTATATGCACAACCAATGGGCATGGACTAAGCAGGGGACAACTGGAGGGAGGGTGGTCACTGGGTGGAGGGGAGCAGAGGGAAAATAAATCAGGACAACTGAAACAGCATAATCAATAAAACATTTTAGAAATTTAGTTTTTCTCTTTTTCCCTGGTTTTCATTTCTTCCTCTTATTTTTTATTCTCACTCTATCCTTTCAAAATAAAATTTCTTTTCTTTAGACATCTCGGCTCTTTTTTATTTATTTTTTCTGCCTTATTCCCATTCCACCTATATTAATCTTTGCATATCTGTCATTGATATTACTGTGGTGGACCTTTTTCTGCAAGTTGGTTTCTATTTTTCACTGTTTCTTTAAGTTACTTTTAAACATCATACTATACTCTTCTCTTCTCTTATTCCATTTTGCCTTCTTCTATCCCCTTTTAATTTATGATGTAGATTTTATTTTCTTCCTTTCTTCACCTTGTCTCTATTCCCTATTTCTCCCCCTACCCTCACAAAATCATATCACCTTTTTTTCAGTTAGTTATATCATATTTGTTATAATAGTCTTAATATGATTACACCTTTAATAATATTTGCTCATTTGATGTTGGTAGATTAGTTGCAGTTGGGGGTTATTTTTGCAGGTGTGGCTTTCACTTCATGAGTTGTTTTGTTTTGTTCTGGCAGCACCTATACAACAGCACACAAAATGTGGTGGGCAGTGTGACTCTCAGTCAGCCATCTGGGGAGAAGAAACCACCAAAGAATAAACCAAAAACAAGTGAAACTCAATTACATCAAGAGAGCCTACATAAATGACATACCAAGAGCATCTACCTCAGGGGATCAAGGAAACTGTACCACTGAGTCCTCCTACCAGAGAAGGCCATCCCGTGAAGATAGGGAGTCAAAGCAGATCAATCTAACACAGAGAAACAAATAAGAAATTACCTAAAATGGGGAGACAAAGAAATAAACTCCAATAAAAAAAATGAGGAACCCCCAGAAAGAATTCTAAATGAAATTGATGCAAGTGATCTATCAGACACAGAGTTAAAAGTAATGGTTATAAGAATGATCAAAGGGCTCAGTGAGAACTACAAAAAAACTCTATGGAAGTTACAAGTAAGTTACTGGGAAGTTCAGCAGCATGAAAAAAATATCTAAAACTATTAATAAGAGATAGGAGAAAATGAAGAATACAGTATCTGAAATGAGGAATACTCTAGAAGGAATTAAGCAGGCTATGTGAAGCAGATAATCAGTATAACAAGTTGGAGAACAATGTAGAAAAATACTCCCAGACAAAGCAACAAAATGAAAAAAGATTTTAAAAAGCCAAAAGTAGTTTAAGGAAGGTGCAGGACAAGATGAAATGTAATAATAATATTACTATTATATGGATGCCAGAAGGAGAAGAGGAGGAGCAAGTGTTAAAAAAATCTGTTTAAAAAAATGACAGAAAACTTCCCTAATTTGGTGAGGGGGAAAGTCACACAAGTTCATGAAGCAAAGAGGAACTGATCAAGAGAAACCCAAAGAAGCCCACTCCAAGACACATCATAATTAAAATGGCAAAATTTAGACTTCTGGCCAAGATAGAGGCCTCAAAAGACATGCTGGGTCTCTCTCCACAACTAAGAGGAAATGCAACTACCTCAAAAATAGAGATAACCAGAAGTTCCAGAAAATCAAGCTGCATGGAAGTCTAACAAACAAAGATATAAAGAATACTCATCCAGACAGGTAGGAGGGGCGGATCCAGGGCGGAGAGGATGCGTTGTGGTGACAGCAGCAGTGGCAGCAGTGGTAGGCCGGCAGAAAGCACAGTCACACATTTTGAAAAGTTGGGTGGGACACCTGGGGAGCACTCCCAGCTCCTCACCAGACTTTGCAGCTCATGGTCCCAGCACCGGGGTATGGGAAGCCAGGGTGCTTGGTGGTGGCAAATGTAGCTCAGCCCCAGAGTGGGAAACCACTGGGAGCGTGTCTGCATGCAGGACCCACTCCACACACCAATTTTCCCGTGGGGAACCAGGCCTGCATTTCTATAATAGTTAAGAGCTTGCTTTCTGCTAAAGGACTCCCTCGTCCTGGGCTGAGAACAACAGATCCTCAGTGTGGAACCTTGAATCAGTCTCTTAGAGCCTATTCTGGGCCAATTTCTAAGAATGTGGCTAGACTGAAGGGTTAACTCCTAACACTTCTGCCCAAAGGCTTGCAAGGTCGAGCCAGCCCAGGTATCCTGACTCAGCCCAGAGGTCTGCAAGGTGGATCTTGTTAATGGCAGCTGAAGTCTCACAGCCCTGAGGTTAAAAGAAATCTTGGAGTACTTTGTCTCCTTTCCCTTTAGAGATAACATCTTGTGTGAAACATACTCCTTAGATTCATAGCCTTGTTCAGTAGCCATAATAGAAACAACAGATGTGCTTTGAAAACTCCTTGTTTGATCTATATACTTTTATGTTTGTTCTTACATCCTTGAGAAAGTGTATACTAATTACATGACTCTATTATCAGTAACTTCATTTACCTAATAAAAGGGGCGGCTGGGCTGCTAGTTTTTCGCTGACAGCCTGAGTGAGCTTCAGTCCTCCGTCCGTATTTGGCCAAATCATTCTGCTTGCCGAGATTATCTCAGCGTCTCCGCTCACAGAGTATAGCAACACTAGAGGAGTTATCCTTATCATCCATGCATGTGTAACATCCTTTTCTCTAATATGTAAAAGTAATAGTCATATAAGGCAATGATTGGCACTATGATTCACAATTTTCTTGGATGTAATCCACCTAAGAAATCAATAAAAGCCTGTTAAGGTGGGACAAACTGCGCTTTCTCCTCTAAAAAGTGGCCAGTTCTGTCCCTTCTTCTCCACAGGATTCTTGCAGTTGCTGTGCATTTACTCCCTCATCCACAATGCCATGGACTCTACTGGTCAAAGGTCCTTGACACTGGGGAAAGTCAAGTCTCATTGCTTCTGACTGTGCAAACCAGTGGGGGTTCGGATAGAGAAAGAAACTGTTGGCCTCAGCATAGTCCACTTGTTTAAAATGTCTCCATGGTCTTAGAACATCCGCAGACCCACCCACTCTGGGAACGATGGCCAGAGCAATAGCTAGAGAGGTTCCAGTCCTATATGGAAGTGGCAGAAGTGCCTGGAAAAGGGGCTAGTGGCATTGTTCCCTCTCAGACCCATCCCACACATACAGCGCAACAACGTGGTGAAGCCAGTCTCCCTGTACCGACCAATACCTAAGACTCCACACCTTACAATGTAACAGGAGCAACAGCTCTCCCTAAGACACATAGGCAAACAAAAACAGGAGCCTGTCAAGATGAGAAGACAGAGAAGTATAGCTCAAAAGGAGGAACGGATCAAGGTTCCAGTGGGAGAACTAAGTGATGAGGAGATAGCCAACCTAACAGACGCAGAATTTAAAACACTGTTGATAAAGATGCTCACAGGCTTGACATGATGCTTGAGTACAGCAAATGCATAAGGGAAGAGGTGAAGGCTATGCTAAATGAAATAAGGGAAAATCCACACAAAACCAATGATGAAGGGGAGAAAACCGGGGTTCGAATCAATGATTTGGGACATAAGGAAGAAAAAAACAGTCAACCAGTACAGAATGAGAAAACAAGAATAAAAAAAAAAGATGAGGAGTGGCTTCGGAACCTCTGGGACAACTTTAAACGTGTCAACATCCTAATTATAGAGGTGCCAGAAGGAGAAGAGGAAGAGAAAGAAATTGAAAGCTTATGTGAAAAAATAATGAAAAACAACTTCCCAAATTTGATGAAGAAAATAGACAAATACAAGTCCAGGAAGCAGAGAGAGTCCTAAACAAGCTAGACCCAAAGAGGACCACACCAAGACACATAATAATTAAAATGCCAAAGGTGAAAGATAGAGATAATCTTAAAAGTAGCAAGAGAAAAGAAGAGAGTTATCTACAAAGGGATGCCTATAAGACTATCAGCTGATTTCTCAAAAGAAACATTGCAGGCAAAAAGGAACTGGCAAGCAGTATTCAATGTGATGAAAAGCAAAATACTACCACCAAGATTACTCTATCCAGCAAAGCTATCATTTAGAATGGAAGGACAGATGAAGTGCTTCCCAGACAAGGTAAAGATAAAAGAGTTCACCATCACCAAGCCATTATTATATGAAATGTTAAAGGGACTTACTTAAGAAAAAGAAGATCAAAACTATGAACGCTAAAATGACAACAAACTCACAACTATCAACAATTGAATCTAAAAAATAAAAACAAAATCCAACTAAGCAAACCTGAATAGGAACAGAATTATAGGTATACGGATCATTTGGAGGGTTATCAGCTGTGTGGAAAAAGGGAGAGAAATGGGGAAATAGTGCAGGAATTAAGAAGCATAATCGGTTGGTACAAAATAGACAGGGGGAAGTTAAGAATAATATAGGAAAGAGTAAAGCCAAAAAACTTATATGTACAACCCATGGACATGAACTAAGCGGGGTGGGATTGGTGGAGGGAAGGGCGGTACTGAGAAAAGGAGAGCAAAGGGGAAAAATTGGAACTACTGTAAAAACATAATCAATAAAATATACTTAAAAAACAAAATAAAATAAAATGGCAAAATTTAAAGATGAAGACAGCATCTTAACGGGAGCAAGAGAGAAACAACTAGTAATATACAAGGGTGCTCTGATGAGGCTATCAGCTGATTTCTCAGCAGAAACATTACAAGCCAGAAGGGAATAGCACGAAGTGTTCCAAGTAATGAAAAACAAAAGACTGCAACCAAGACTCCTCCATCCAGCAATGCTCTCATTTGAAATGAAAGGCAAAATGTAGACGTTCCCAGACAAAAAAAAATAAAGGTTAAAGAATACTTCTCCTCCAAACCAGCATTGCAAGAGATGCTAAAGGGACCACTTTAAGAAGATGAAAAAGACAGAAATAGTGGAACACAAATAGAAAGAGAAAACCTTGTGATGAATAAGGACCTGTTAGTAATAACCATAAACTCAAATGGATTAAATGCTCCTATCAAAAGACATAGGGTAGCTGAATATATAAGAAAGCATGATCCACATATATGTTGTCTACAAGACCCACCTCAGAAGAAAAGATGTACACAGACTGAAAGGGAAGGGGTTGAAAAAGATATTCTATGCAAATACATGTAAAAAAAAAAAAAGAAAAGCTGGGGTAGCAATACTTATATCAGACAAAATAGAGTTCAAAACAAAGGCCATAAAGACAGCCAGAGAAGGACACTTCATAATTCTTAAGGGAGTGGTCAAAGAAGAGGATATAGCCCTTGTGAACATATATGCACCCAACATAGAAGCACCAAAATATATTTTTAAAATCTTGGAGGACTTTAAAAAAAGATATTGACACAGTCATTTCAAAGGATTTTAATAACCTACTTATAACAATGGATAGATCTTCCAAACAAAGAATAAAGTAAATTTAGGCATTAAACAACACCCTAGATCAAATGGACTTACATGGTACATACAAGACCTATTCAGATCACAATGGCTTGAGAAAAGAAACCAACCTCAAAGAAAAAACTCAAAAACATTTAAATTCATAGAGACTTAACTAAATATTTTAAAATAATGAGTGTATTATCAATGATATAAGGGATAAATTCAAAAGTATCTTGAGGCAAATGAAAATGAGCACACAATAACTGAAAAACTATGAGACACAGTAAAGGCATTCCTGAAAGGAAAGTTCACAGTAATGTAGACCTACGTAAAGTATATAGAAAAGTTTCAAATAAACAACCTAATCCTACATCTATAAGAACTAGAGGAACAAAAAACAAAGACTGGAGTGAGTAGAAAGAAGGAAATAATCAAGATCAGAGCAGAAATAAATGACATAGGGAATAAAAAGACAATTCAAAAGATCAATGAATCCAGGAGCTCATTCTTTGAAAAGAAACAAATACTCAAAACTTTAACCAGATTCATCAAGGAAAAAAGAAAGAGGATACAGATCAATAAAATTATAAACAAAAGAGGTGAAATTGCAACACATAGCACAGAAATACAAAAGTGTAGAAAATTACTATGAACAATTATATGCCAAGAAATTAGACAACCTGGGGGAAATGGACAAATTTCTAGAAACATACAATCTTCCAAAACTGAATCAATAGCAGAAAGCCTGAATAGACTGATAACAACTAGTGAACTTGAAGTGATAATCAGAGAACTCTGAACATACAACATCTCTGAATCAGATGGCTTCACAGGCAAATTTTACCGAACACTTAAAAAGCTAACTCCTATCCTTCTCCAACTATTTCAAAAATTTCAAGAAGAGGGAAGACTCCCAACCTATTTTTATGAGGCCAATATTACTCTAATTTCACAACCAGGTAAGACAACAAAGAAAGAAAACTACAGGTCAATATCGCTGATGAATATCCATGCTAAAATCTTCAACAAAATATTGGCACTTGGATCCAACAATACATGAAAAAGATCATACACCATGATCAAGTGCTACTCATCTGAGGTATGAAAAGATTATGTAACATTGGCAAATCAATAAATGTAATATACCATATAAAAAATGAAGGACAAAAACTGCATAATCATGTCAATAGATGCTGAAAAAGCATTTGAAAAAGTTCCTGCACCCATTTATGATAAAAATACTCAACAAAGTGGGAAAAGAAGGAACATACCTCAACATAATAAAGGCCGTATATGAGAAACCTACAGCCAACATCATACTCAACAGGCAAAAACTAAAAGCTTGCCCCTTAATAACAGGAATGAGGCAAGGGTGTCTGCTTTCACCACTCTTATTCAACATAGTACTGAAAGTTCTAGACACAGCAATTAGACAAGAAAAATAAATAAAATGCATCCCAATTGGAAAAGAAGAAGCAAAACTGTCATTATTCGTAGATTACAAGATAGTGTACATAGAAAACTCTGTAATCTTCACAAAAAACTACTGAACCTAATCACTGAGTTTGGCAAAGTAGTGGGATACAAGGTCACTATTCAGAAATCAATGGCATTTTTGTACAGCAAGAATGACATATGAGAAACAGCAACTTGGAAAATAATCTCTTTAAATTTTTATATAATAAACTTCCTGCCAAGATGGATGTATAGGTGTACACACTGCATCTCCCTTACAACTAACAAGGAATTTTCAACTACCTAAAAACTAAAAAAAAGCCCACCCAGAATCCAGAGAGACAGAAGATAGTGGAGGAGTGAAAGGAGGCTGTGCTTTCTTACTCCCAAGACTGGTCTGGAGTTTCAGCTAATTGTGGAGAAAACATCTCAGTTACCATCAGGATACTGGCTGGAGTTGAGCCTTGTGGCTGCTGGTGGCAGAGGAAGCCAGCTCAAAGTGATGTGTCTGGTGAGGATAGCAGAGATGTGGGAGAGATGTGAGTATTGGCTAGCTTGGCTCCCTGGGAAGTGGCTGGCCGTGTGGAGAGATTTTTCAGAGCCCCAAGGGTTCTTCCTGAGAGGAGTTGGGGGTGGAGATTGGGTTGTGCCCATTGGCAGAGCCAAGATTGAGCCAGGTGGTGTCTGGCACTAGGAGGCAAAGAGCAGTGTATTTTTTATGTTTTTTGTTTGTTTATTTTGTTTGTTTTTTGCTGACCAGGAAGGAAAAGCAGGAGGCAGAGTGAGGTTATTGAGGAGAGTACACACAAGAGTGCATTCACATCTTCTTGCCCTGGGCTGTGGCCAAGGGACGGAGATGCTTTGGAAAAATTTTGGGTGCTTGTTTTTGAGAAAGAGCTGGGGGAGCAATGGACCAGATCCCAGTGCTATGGGAGAAATCTTTTAAGCAGACTACTCCCCTCCAAGTGACATCATCTGGACAAGAGCAGTAGCCCAGCACTGGGAAATTACTCAGCCTTGCCCCATGGTGCTTAAGCCTGACTGCAGATTATAGAGAGACTAGAGGAAAAAAAAAAATTGAAAGAGACAGACAGGCAGTAGAGCACTAGTAGGCTAAAATAGCTGCCTAGATCCATACTGGGACATCAGGGGCAGATCCAGAAAGAGAAGAAAGTGGCAAAAGTCAGATACCACAGGGACCAGTTCCACTGAGATCTTCTACAGGAGTTTTCTGTCTCCTGTATATGTTTTTAACAGTCTTTTTTTTTCTTTCTTTCTTTTTTTTTTTTTTCTTTTTTGGTCCTCACAGTCTATGCATTATACATAACTGTCTTTATATTATAGTATATTTCAAATCTCATATTTTCTCCTCCCATTTCTTAATCAAATATACCATCTTGTTTCCTCCTATTTTTGTTTTAAATTCTAACTTTTCTCTGACTACAACTCATTTCAAATCTGCACTCATTATTTTTCACGTCTCCATACAATTTCTCTTGTCATTAGTCACCCTACATTCTTTTCCCCATCATAAAATACACTTGCTCTCTCTCCGTCTTGATTAATTAGAGCCCATTGAGTGGGAGAGGGAGGTAGTGGTGACATTCCTGCAACTATATTCATAGATATTCACTATTCTTGTGTTTAACATCTCAAATCTTATTGTCCCCCTCTCCTATTCCATTTGTACCTTCCTCGAGCCCTTTCCTTCTTTCATTTCAAATTTCAATTTTTTTTGTGTCTCAGCCTGGATTTCATCCCTCACTCTTAGTATTCCTTCTCTATCAACTCAAAATCACTTCCTTTTACTCCATATATTTCTTAAGCTTCTCTCTCTCTCTCTCTCTCTCTTTCTTTCTTTCTTTCTTTCCTTCTTTCCTTTCACCACTTAATCCCATCCAACTTGTATTAATCTTAGCTCATAGGTTATTGACAGTGCTGTTGTGAAACTTTTTCTCTAGTCTGGTGCCTACTTTTTCTCTTCTCATTAATCTACCATATTTGTGTGTGTGCGTGTGCACATTTGTTTAAACAACTACTATATTAAACCTAGTACTACATATTTCCCCTCTAATCATTTATTTTCCATTTTTACATCCTTTTTTTATATACAAGATAAATTTTACTTCCTTTCTCTCACTGCCTTGTCCTACTCCATACTATTATAGCCCCTTCCCCTCTCAAAAGTCACTTTTCTCTCAGTTAGTCAACACTTATTTGTTTTTCCTTTCCTAAAATAGTCTTAATCTCTATATATCCTTATTAATACTGGCTCATTTGCAGTTGATACAATGACTGAGGGTAGAGGATATCTTTATGAGTGTGGGATTCTTGTCTGGACTTGAGGCTTTGTTTATAGCTCAACAACTGTTTACAGGATGAGGTGGACAGAGTGACTGTCAGATAGCTGGAAGGAAAGACCCACCAATGAGCAACACATTAACAAATAAAACCAAAATTCTACCACGTGGCACAAATAAAAGGCATAAAGTTCATGCCAAGAGTGTCAAGTTCATGAGATCAAGGAGCCTGCACCACTGAATCCAAGAGTACTCCTACCATAGAAAGTCACAGCATGAAAGCAGGAAGTCAAAGCAGATCCATCTAAGAAGCAGAAACAAATAAGAAGAGTCACATAAAATAAGGAGATGAAAATAAAACACCCCATCAAGAGGATAAAAGGAATTCCCAGAAGGAGGGATAGATGAAATAGAAACAAGAAAACTATCAGACATGGAATTCAAAACAATGGTAATAAGGAAATTCAATGAACTCAACAAACTCAGAGAAAACTACAACAAACTCCAGGGGAACTACAAAGAACTCCAGGGAAGCTGTAATGAACTTACTGAGAACTATACCAGCATTAAAAAAGACATAGAAACTATCAGTAAGGGCCAGGGAGGAATGAAGAATACAATTTCTGAAATGAAGAACACAGTAGAAGAAATCAGAAGCAGGCTAAATGAAGCAGAGGATCAAATCAGTGAGCTAGAGAACATGTAGAAAAAAATCCCTAGACAGTGTAACAAAATGAAAAAAGATGAAGAAGAATGAAGAGGGTTTAAGAGATGTGCAGGACAACATGAAACATAATAATATCTTTAGCATAGGGGTACCAGAATGAGAAGAAGAGGAACAAGGGATAGAAAACCCGATTGAAAAATAAATGACAGAAAATTCCATGAACATGAGAAGAGAGAAACACCCACAAGTACAGGTAGCACAGAGGATCCCAATGAAGATGAACACAAAGAGGTCCACTCCAAAGAACATCATAATTAAAATGGCAACATTCAAAGACAAAGAGAGGATCCTAAAGGTAGCAAGAGCAAAACAGCAAATAACATACAAGGGAGCTCTGATAAGGCTATCAGCTGATTTCTCAACAGAAACACTACAAGAAGGAGGAGTAGCAAAAAATATTTCAAGCACTGAAAAACAAAGGTATACAACCAAGATTACTCTACCAAGTGAGGCTATCTTTCAATATGAAAAGTGAAATAAGCAGTTAACCAGACAAAGAAAGACTAAAAGAATACATCTATACCAAACCACCTCTGCAAGAGATGCTAAAGGGGATGCTTTAAGAAGAAGAATAGAGAAGGAGAAGAACACAGGTACAAAGAGAAAAGTCACAATGACTATTTACCTATCAATAATAATCTTAAATGTAAATTGTTTAAAGCTCCAATAAAAAGGCATAGGGTAGCTGAATGGATACAAAAACATGACCCACATATAGGCTGTCCAAAAGAGATCCACCTCAGAACAAAATATCTACACAAACTGAAAGTGAAGAAATGGAAAAAAGTATTTCAAGGAAACGGACATAAAAAAAAAAGCTGGCGTAGGAATACTTACATCAGACAAAATAGATTTCAAAACAAAGGCCATTAAAACACATAAAGAAGGGCATTTTATAATACTAAAGGAAAGAATACATTGAGAAGCTATAACCCCTATAAACATATATGAACCCAGCATAGCAGCACCCAAATATATAAGGAAAATCTTGGAAGACTTCAAGAAGAATATTGAAAGCAACGCAATCAAAGTAGGGGATTTTAACATCCTATTGTCAACAATGGACAGATCTTCCAAGCAATAAAGCATCAAGGATATAGAGGAATTGAACAACATACTAGATCAAATGGACTTAATTGATATATATAAAACCTTTTACCCCAAAGAAGCAAAATATATATTCTTTTCAAGTGCACATAGAACATTTTCAGCGATAGACCATTTGGTAGGATACAAAACAAATCTCAACAAATTTAAGAAAATTGAAATTACATCAAGCATCTTCTCATATCACAATACCTTGAATCTGGAAAGCAACTTCAAGAAAAATATTTTAAAACACTCAAATACATGGAGAATAAAAAACATGCTAATAAGTAATGAATGGATTAACAATGACATCAAGGGATGCATCAAAAAGTTTCTGGAAACAAATGATAATGAACACACAAAAACCCAGAACCTGTGGGAAGTTCACAGCAATACAGGCCCACCTAAAAAGTATAGAAGAATCTCAAATAAAAAATCTAAACCTACAGCTATAAGAACTAGAGGAACAACAACAAACAAAGCCCAGAGCAAGTAGAAGAAAGAAAATAATCAAGATCAGAACAGAAGTAAATGACATAGAGAGTAAATAAACAATTCAAAAGATCAATAAAACTAGGAGATGGTTCTTTAAAAAGATAAACAAAATTAATGAGCCCTTAATGAGGATCATCAAGAAAAAAAGAGAGGGGACCCAAATAAACAAAATCAGAAATGAAAGAGGAGAAATAACAATCAATACTTCACAAATACAAAGGATTGCAAGAAATTACTACAAACAACTAACTATATGACAAGAAATTTGAAATTCTGATTGAAATGGACAAATTTATGGAAACATGTAATCTTCCAAAACTGATTCAAGAAGGAGCAGAAAGCCTGAAGATACTAATAACAATTAGTGAAAATTAAGCAGTAATCAAAAAATTCCCAGTATGCAAAAGCCCTGGACCAGTTGGCATCAGAGGCAAATTTTACCAAACATTTAAGCAAGATCTATCTCCTATTCTTCTTAAACCATTCCAAAAAATCCAAGAAGAGGGAAGACTCCTAAAATCTTTCTATGAACCCAGTGCTACCCTAATTCCAAAACCAGATCAAGACACAACAAAGAAAAAAACTATAGGCCAGTATCACTGATGAACATAGATGCTAAAATCCTCAACAAAATATTGGCAAACTGGATCCAGCAACACATTAGAAAGGTAACACACCCCGATCAAGTGGTATTCATCCAAAGGATACAAGGATGGTTTAATACTCACAAATCATCAAATGTAATACATCACATAAACAAAATGAAAGTAAAAAATCACATGATCTTATTAATAGATGTTGAAAAAGCATTTGATAAAGTACAATACCCATTTATGTTGAAAACACTCAGCAAAATGGGAATAGAGGGAACATATCTCAACATAATAAAGGCCATATAGGGGAAACCTGAAGCTAAAATCATACGCAATTAACAAAATCTGAAAGCATTCCCCCTGAGATCAGGAACAAGACAAGGATGTCCACTCTCTCCACTCCTATTCAACATAGTCCAGGAAGTTCTAGCTACAGCAATCAGAAAAGAAAAAGAAAAGGCATCTAAATTGGAAAAGAGGAAGTAAAACTGTCATTATTTAGAGATGACATGATAGTGTACATAAAAAATTCTATAGTCTCCACTAAAAAACTACTCGACCTAGTAAGTAAATTTGGCAAAATTGAAGGGTAAAAATTTAATATTTGAAAATTGAAGGCATTTCTGTACACCAACAATGAAATATCAGAGATAGAAACTAGCGAAAGAAAACCATTTGTTATAGAAACAAGAAATATAAAGTACCTAGGAATAAACTTAACCAAGGAGGTAAAATACCTGTGCTCAGAAAACTACATAATGCAGAAAAAATAAATTAAAGAAGATACAAATAAATGGAAGAATATACCACGTTCATGGATAAGAAGAATCAACATCATTAAAATGTCCATATAACCCAAAGAAATTTACAGATTCAACACAATCTCTACTAAAATATCAATGACGTATTTCACACACCCAGAACAAATACTTCAAAAATTTATATGGAACCAAAAAAGACCCAAATATTCTCAGCAATCTTGAGGAAGAAAAACGAAGCAGGAGGAATCACAATACCTGATATCAAACTATACTACAAGGCTACCTCAATCAAAATAGACTTTAGGATTTCCAGCCAAGATAGAGGCTTAGACAGACACGCCACATCTCCCGCCACAGCTAAGAAGGAATACCACTACCGCAAAACTAGAGACAACCAGAAGTTCCAGGAAATCAAGCTGCATGGAAGTCCCACAAAGATATAAAGAAGAAATACTCATCCAGACAGGTGGGAGGGGCAGAGCCAGAGCAGAGAGGATGTGGTGTGGTGGCCACAGCAGCGGCAGCAGTGGCAAGCCAGCAGAAAGTGCATTTACACATTTTTAAAAGTAGGGAGGGATACCTGGGGAGCACTCCCAGCAACATACCAGAACGCACAGCTCACAGTTCCAGTGCAGTGGAAAATAAAGCCTCATTGCTTCTGATTGTGCAAACCAGTAGGGGTGGGGCAGAGTCATAAACTGCCAGTCTCTTAGCAAAGTCTGCTTGTTTAAAGAGCCCCCATGGTCCTAGAACATCCGCAGACTCACCCACTCTGGGAACAACGGCCAGGACAACAGCTAGAGAGTTTCCAGTCCTATATGAAAATGAGATAAGTGTCTGAAATAGGGGTGAATACTGAGCAAGCGGCATTTTTCCCTCTCAGAACCCTCCCCCACATTAAGCGCCACCATGTGGTGAAATGGGTCACCCGTCCTGACGAATACCTAAGGCTCCACCCCTTACAATGTAACAGGAGTGACAGCTTTACCTAAGACACAAAGGCAACCAAACACAGGAACCTATCAAGATGAGTAAACAGAAAAGTATAACCCCAGTGGGAGAAATAAATGATGAGGAGATAATCAACCTAATGGATGCAGAGTTCAAAACACTTGTGATAAAGTTGCTTACAGGCTTGACAGATATGCTTAAGTACAGCAAAGGCATAAGGGAAGAAGTGAAGGCTATGCTAAATGAAACAAAATAAAATCACACAAAACCAATGGTGAAGAGAAGGAAATTTGGGGTTCAAAACAATGATTTGGAACAGAAGGAAGAAATAAATAGTCAACCAGTACAGAATGAGAAAACAAGAATTGAAAAAAAATGGAGAGAGGCTCAGGAACCTCTGGGACAACTTTAAACGTACAAACATGTAAATCATAGGGGTGCCAGAAGAAGAGGAAGAGAAAGAAATTGAAAGCTTATGTGAAAAAATAATGAAGAAAAACTTCCCAAATTTGGTGCAGGAAATAGATATCCAAGTCCAGGAAGTACAGAGAATCCCAAACAAGCTAGACCAAAAGAGGACCGCATCAAGACACATCATAATTAAAACGTCAAAGGTGAAAGATAGAGAGAACCTTAAAAGTAGCAAAAGAAGAGAGTTACCTACAAAAGGGTGCCTATTAGACTATCATCTGATTTCTCAAAAGAAGCATTGCAGGCAATAAGAGACTGGCAAGAAGTATCCAATGTAATGAAAGGCAAGGAGATACAACCAAAATTACTTTATCCAGCAAAGCTATAATTTAGAATGGAAGGACAGATGAAGTACTTTCCAGACAAGGTAAAGCTAAAGGAGTTCACCATAACCAAGTTATTATTATATGAAATGTCAAAGGGACTTACTTAAAAAAAAGAAAGTCAAAATGATGAACATTAAAATGACAACAAACTCATAACTATCAACAATTGAATCTAAAAAATAAAAACAAAATCCAACTAAGCAAACCAGAATAGGAGCAGAATCATAGGTATGAGAATGATTTGGAGGGTTATCAGCTGTGCGGGGAAAGGGAAAGAAATGGGGAAATCGTGCAGGAATTAAGAAGCATAATTGGTTGGTACAAAAAAGACAGGGAGAAGTTAAGAATAATATAGGAAAAGGTGAAGAAAACGTATATGCATGACCCATGGACATGAACTAAGCGGGGTGGGATTGCTGGAGGGAAGCGGGGTACTAGGCGGAGGGGAGCAAAGGGGAAAAAATTGGGACTACTGTAACAACCTAATCAATAAAATATACTTTAAAAAAAACAGTCTGGTAGTGGCCTAACAACAGACATATAGACCAATGGAACAGAATAAAGAGCCCAGAAATAAACTCAGATATCTATGGTCAACTAATATTTGACAAAAGGGAAAGAAATACAAAATGGAGTGAGAATAGCCCCTTCAACAAGTGGTGCTGGGAGAACTGGACAGGGCCATGCACATAAGTGAAACTAGACCACCAACTTATACCACACACCAAAATAAACTGAAGATGGATCAAAGGCTTAAATGTAAGCAGTGACACCATAAAAATCAGAGGAAAACATAAGCAGTAAAATTTCAGATATTCTACGTATCAATATTTTCACCAATATATCTCCTATAGCAAAGGAAATAAAGGAAAGAATAAACATATGGGACTATATCAAAGTAAAGAGTTCCTGCTCAGCAAAAGAGAACACCAGCAAGATGATAAAGGAAACAACAGTATGCAAAAACATACTTGTCAATGACACCTGAGACAAGGGTTTGATCTGCAAAATATATAAAGAACTTATATAACTCAATGCCAAGGAGACAGACAATCCAATTAAAAAATGGGCTAAGGATCTGAATGAATACTTCCCCAAAGAGGACATAAGTGGGTTCATAGGCATATGAAAGAATGCTCAACATACCTTGCCATCAGAGAGATGAAAATAAAGACCACAGTGAGATACCACATTACACTAGTCAGAATGGCCATTATCAACAAATCAACAAACAAGTGATGGCGAGGATGTGGATAAAAGGGAACCCTAGTGCACTGTTCGTGGGAATGCACACTGGTGCAGCCCCTATGGAAAACAGTATGGAATTTCATCAAAAAACTAAAAATGAAACTGTCTTTTGATTACAATTCCTTTGCTAGGATTATACTCGAAGAATCCTGAAACACCAATTCAAAAAAACGTATGCACCCTTATGTTCATAGCAGCATTATTTACAATAGTCAAGTGCTGGAAACAGTCTAAGTGCCCATCTGTCAATGAGTGGACAAAAAAACTGGTACATTTACTCATTGATATACTATGCAGCAGAAAGAAAGAAGGAACTCCTACTATTTGGGACAACATGGATGAAAGTGGAGAGAATTATGCTTAGCAAAATAAGCCAGGCAATGAAAGACAAATACCATGTGATCTTACCTAGTACAAGAAACTAATGAACAATACAAACGAATGAGCCAAATTGCACTAGCCACATGTAAACAAGGAACAGAGTGACAGTCACCAAGGTGGGGGGTGGAGAGGAGTAGGGGGGTAAGGAGGTGAAGAGTGTAGTCAAGGAACTAGTATAAATGACCCATGGACATGGACAGCAGGGTGGGGATTGACTATGGGAGAAGGAGTTGAGGGGTCACAAGGAGCAATGGGAGAAATAGTGGGACAACTGTAATAGAAAAACAATAAATACATGTTTAAAAAAGACCCAGAAAATCAAACTACGTGGAAGTTCAACAAACAAAGAAATAAGGAAGAAATACTCTGCCAGACATGTAGAAGAAGTGGAGCTGGGGTGGAGAGGACATGTTGTGGCAAAGACCACAGTGACAGCACAGGGGGTGAAGCCGTGGCGAAAGGTGCAGTCATACATTTTAGAAGTAGGGAAGGAAATATGGGAAGTGATCCCAGCCCTAGACCACACAATGAAGCTCATGGTTCCAGTGTAGGGAAGAATAAAGCCACATTGCTTCTGACTATGAAAACCAGTGGGGTTGGGGTGAAGAAAGAAACTGCTCCTCTTTCAACAGAATCAGCTTGTTTAGCACAGGAATGAGAGAAGTGCCTGAAAAAGAAGCGAATGTGGGGCAAACGTCATTGTTCTATCTCAGATTCCTCCCTCACAGACAGCGCCACAATGTGCTGAAACAGGTCACCCATACTGACAAATACTTAGGCTCTGCTCCTTACAATGGAACAGATATGACAGCTCTACCTAAGACACAGAGGCAAACACAGAAAGCTGTCAAATTGAGGAGACAGATAAGTATGGCCCAAAAGGGGGGCAGATCAAGGTTCCAGTGGGAGAACTGAGAGATGAGGAGAGAGCCACCCTAACAGACGCACAGCTAAAAACACTTGTCACAGACTTGACAGACAAGATTAAGCATGGCAAATGCATAAGGGAAGAAATGAAGGCTATGCTAAATGAAATGAGGGAAAACCCACACGAAACCACTGGTGAAGGGAAGGAAACTGGGATTCAAATCAATGAATTGGAATATAAGGAAGAAATAAATAGTCAACCAGGACAGAAAGAGGAAACAAGGATTGAAAACAATGAGGAGAGGCTTAGAAAGCTCTGGGAAAGCTTTAAACATGTCAACATCTGAATCATATGGGTACCAAGAGAAGAGGAAGAACAAGAAATTGAAAATTTATGTTAAAAAATAATGAAGGAAATCTTCCCTAATTTGGTGAGGTAAATAGACATACAAGTCAAGGAAGCACAGAATCCCAAACAAGCTAGACCCAAAGAGGACCACACCAAGACATATCAGACTTAAAATGTCAAAGGTTAAAGATAAAGAATCTTAAAAGCAAGAGAAAATCAGATAGTTTCCTACAAAAGGGTGCCTATAAGACTATCAGCTGATTTCTCAAGAGAAACTTTGCAGGCAAAAAGAGACTGGCAATAAATATTCAAAGTGATGAAAACCAATGACATACAACCAAGATTACTCTATCCAGCAAAGCTATCATTTATAATGGAAGGGCAGAGAAATTTCCTCCCAGACAAGGTAAAACTAAAGGAGTACATCATCACCAAACCATTATTATATGAAAAAGAAAAAAGAAATTGGGACAACTGTAACAACATAATCAATAAAATATACTTTGAAAAGGAGAAAAATTTCATATAATAATGGTTTGGTGATGATTAACTCTTAGTTTTTCTTGTCTGGAAAGCACTTTATCTGCTCTTTGGTTCTAAATGATGGCATTGTTGCACAGAGCTGTTTTGAATGTAGGTTTCCGCTTTTCATGACTTGGAATATTTTTTGCCAATCCTGTCTAGCCTGTAAGGTTTCTTTTCCGAAATGAGCTGACAGTCTTATGGGAACTTCCTTGTAGGTAACTCTGTTTTTCTCTTTCAGCTTTTAACATTATTTCTTTATCCTTCACCTTTGGTATTTTAATTATGATGTGTCTTGCAGTAGACCTCTTTGTATCCATCTTGTTTGGAACTCTCTGTGCATCCTAGACTTGCATGTCTATTTACTTCACTAAATTAGGTAAGTTTTATTTTATTATTTTTTCAAATAGATTTCCAATTTCTTGTTCTTTCTCTCCTTCTTCTGGCACCTTTATGATGCAAATGTTGGATCTCTTGAAGTTGTCCCAGAGTCTGCTTATATTGTCCTTAATTTTTAAAATTTTTTTTCTTTGTTGTTCTGATTAGTTGTTTTTTGCTTCCTTATGTTCCAAATTATTGATTTGAATTTCTGCTTCATTCACTCTACTCTTGCTTCCCTGTAAATTGTTCTTTATTTCAATTAGCATTTCCCTCATTTCTGACAGGATCTTTTCAATGCTTTTGAGGTCCTCACTAAGTTCCTTGAGCATACTTATAACCATTGTTTTAAGCTCTGCGTCTGATAGATTGCTTATTATCTTTTTGTTTAATTCTTTTTCTGGAGTTTTTATTTGTTCTTTCACTTGGGCATTGTTTCTTTGTCTCCTCATTTTGGCAGCTTCCCTGAGTTTTTTTCTATGTATTAGGTAGAGCTACTTTGACTCCATGTCTTGGTAGTGTGGTCTAATGTAGTAATATCCTGTAGGGTTCAGTGGCACAGCCTCCCCTATCACCCAAGCTCTGTACTCAAGGTGCACCCTTTGTGTTGACTGAGTATACCATTTTCTTGCAGTTGAGACTTCGTTGCTGTTGACAGAGATTTATCCAAGCCAGTCAGTTGCAAGGACAGGCTATAATCAATGACCACCAACCTTCACACTTTATGGAGGATCAGCTGTGCAGGGGAAGGTGGTGGTTCTCTGACGTGGTCTGTAGCTGTCTACTCGGTGCGTTGGCCCTGGGTGGTGTAGGCCAAAGTCAGCCCCCACCTGTGTTTTGCCTGGTTCACCCTGCCTGAGCTATAAAGCAATCTGAGATGGCTTCTACTTGTGCTGGGCTTTGAAATTCCCGGTTGAAGCCATCTGTGAATCTAGGCTAGCTTCTGCTATGGCTGGACCTGGAACTCACTAAGGCCATCTGTTGCTTGTTTGAGAGGATTTAGAAAGGTGTGCAGCATGAGTCAAGACCAGCTATTCATATGGATAAGCAGTTTGGGAAGGCCTGTAATTTGGGTGGGGTGGAGTCTCTGGTGATTTCCAAGCCAGGTCAAACAGTGTTAGCCAGGTTGATGAAGTCTCATATATTGCACAATCTTAATGACAATGTAGGGGGAGGGTTTATCACAGGGACAATGGCCTCTGCTCACATTGATGCCTGACATTTCACTTTCTCCCTGTATGCCACTGGTGCCTTTCAAGCTGCTATCCTGGTGCTGGAGCTCAGAGGGAGTGAGTCTCAGTGAGTCCATGTGAAGGTCCTTTAAAAGGAAATGCTTGAGGCTCCAGAAGGTTCTCCCACTGACTCAGTCCTCACTGGTTTTTGCAGCCAGAAGTTATGGAGACTTATCTTCTTGGCACTGTATTCCTGGGATGTGGGACCTGGTATAGGGTAGTGACTCCTTGCTCCTGGGATATCCCTCCCAAATTTTTACTCACCACACCTGGATGTGGGACCAGTTGATTCCACATCTGCACCCCTTCTACCAGTGTGGATGGATGTGGTTTCTTTAATTTTATAGTTGTCAGACTTCCACTCAACTCAATTTCTGATGATTCTGTGTGATGGTTGTTCTATATTTCAGTTGTAATTTTAATGTGGTTGTGTGAAAAAGTGAGTCATGTCTGCCTACACTGCCATCTTGACCAGAAGTCTTTGTGAGATTTGTTTGCTTGTTTGTTTTTTGTATTAGTTATACTTGTTATGTCTCCTAGTCTTGGCAGGGTGGCCTGCTGTAATAGGTGTCTGGTGGAGCCCAGTGACACAGTTTTCTTCGTTACCTGATTTGGGTACCTCAAGAGTGTTGCTTGTGTGTGTTGCATGTGCCTTCCTGTTGTAATTGTGCCTTGATTGCTATTGGTTCATCAGTGAGTAAGGTTGACACTTTGGCTGTGAGTACTGATCACAACAACAGAGGACATGATGCTCTATGAGGGCTGATACCATGGAGCAGGATTTAGTATAGTGAGACCCTGGTGATGCTGGAAATCAAGGTTCCTAAACTGAGGCATGTTCTCATGCCTCTCAGTCCAGGTGTTCTATGACCCGAGCTGGCGAGCTGGACTCGCTGGCGCCGACAGTCTTTGACTGATCAGGTCTCAGGGTTTCAAGACATCCTGTGACTTAAAAGGAATCTTGCTTAGTACTCCATCTTCCCTGATGTTGACAAGGAAACCAAACAAAGCCAAGCACAGGTAGCGCTGGTAGTGCTTAACCTTGCGTGCTTTCTGTTAATGTTTAAGGAACAGTGTGGCCGTTCCCATAGTCTTAAAAGAATAGATGATTGAACTCCTGTTTTTTGTTTTTGATAGGAAACATTCTTTATAGTTTATATATTAACCTTCTTTTGTTGGAATCCCAAGTAAGTAACTGTATATTGTAATCAATATTGGAATGTGCCTGTGAGCTCATTCCTTACCCTCCCCATTGATTTCTATACTTGTAAAACTCAATAAAAGGAGAGGTCTTTGCGCCTCTCGCTGCCGACCTGCCAGAGCTTGCGGTAGCCCTCCAACTGACTCATTCTCCTTGCTGGAATTACTTCCACATTCTCGACCACATTTAATACAACACCCTGGTACCTTTCATGACCACTCTTTGTGTGTGCCATTTGTGGAGCTTTTTGTGTGGTGATCTGGTGAGTTCTAAACCGGTTACCATGTGAGCTGTTGCTGAGGCTTCTTGGAAGGGCCACCAGACCAGCTGCTGCTTGTGCCTCACTCAAGATCTGGTAGAAGCTACAGTGTTATTTGTAATTGGTAACTGCCTTCACTGGACTCAGGGGTACATGGCAGAAGTCACAATGAGAACCAAGGCAGGCTGCCAGCATTCCTAGGCCTTGTATTCTCAACAAGACGCACAGGACAAGTCAAAACCAGCCATTGTCTGCCTGGGGTCTGCACACCCTTAGGAGTCTTTAGGAAAGTGTATAGCTTAGGTTGAGGCTGGCTATCTGTGAGGATCAGCTGTTGAAAGAGGCTCAAGTGGTATGCATATCAAGTGGGCATGGTCTCAGGGAGTTACCAAGGTAGGGTCAGCAATGTTCACCTGATTAATGTAGATTCAGATATGGCGCCTACCTGCATCTGTAAGCTGTGTGGTGGGAGGTCTCAACACAAGGACAATGGTGGCTGCTCACCCAGTTTTTGACTTGAAACCACACAATCCAGTTTCTTTCTGTATGCCTCTGTTGTTCCTTTACTGGAGCTTATAGTGAGTGTTTTTATGTGAATGAATCTATTCATTGGCCCATTGAGTGAGTGCCTGTGTTCCCACTAGCCTTTTGTCTCACTCAAATGGAATTCTTACCAATTTTTATAGCCAGATGTGCGTACTTTTATTTCTGATACTAGTGATCTGGGCTGGAGAGCCCAGTCTGGGGCTGTGACCCCCTCACTCATCAGGTGGAACCTCCACAGCCAAGATATTCCTCCTGATTCTCAGTCACCACACATGGATGTGGGAACAATTTGTATTGCATCTCTTCTCTTTTCCTCCTGCAAGTCTTGATGGTCTTTTCCTTCATATTCAGATTTATATGAGTTCTCTTTAGTTGTCTTCAAATGCTTCGCTAGAGTGATTGTTAGATAATTTAGTTGTAATTTTGATGTGGTCAAGGGAGAAGGAAAGCACAGCATCCACCTCTTTTACTATCTTTCTAAGTTCAGATTGAAGCTTTATATGGTATCGTTAGTAACTGACAAGACCTTAGTCTTTCAGTTTCACTAGTCTTTGTTTTACTGCACCTTCATCACTAATGTTAATTAAACACCTTCCTGGTCCTTGATACAAACACTGTTTGTATAACTATGAAGACAGTAGTAGAATGCTGTGACTAATTAGAACTTCAGGGAAATTAGGAGTCCAACTTGAAAACATTTTTTATAAATAGTCTTCTTTTCCTTCTTGTCCACTAACCATAACCATGTTCTGTACCTCTATTAAAGGGCATCTGCTAATCTCATGACAGTTGGCTGCTGAAGAACCTTGTTTACACATTCTTGGATTTTTGTGTAAGAAGTTAAGGACATGCCACCCTAAATTGTACCACTTTGGTATATTGACTGTTGAACTGATGATACTTGAAAAACAACAAATATAAGGAGATGCTTTCTTTCTCTGACCTTCCCTCATCTGCCTAAAGATGGAGCCTCCAAATGGAACTCAATTATCATATGTCCCCTTTCTGAAAGTTTTATCAACCAGGGAAGATTGAATTATCACACACACAAAAAAAGACTAGAAGGTGACTCCACACCCAGGCACACTTTATCACACATTATCATATATACCACCTAATCTTTTAAGGGCCCATTTATTTTCCTAATAATATTTTCTCTTCCCTAAATTTCCTACATAACTCCTCCCCTTCCCCTATGAAGATATATACGTGAACTCTCAAATATCAAAGTTTTGGGGGTATTCATTTCTCCCCTGTAATGACACATGTATGTAATGTTAAAAGTTAATAATTTGTGTACTTCTGCTTATCTGCTTGTTGTCAATTTATTTCATAGAGCCTGCTATAGAACATAGGAAGGTAGGGAAAGTCTTTTTTTTCCCCTAAACTTTGATCACTCTATCCTGATTAGTATGTGTATAGTACATATACACTTGTGATCACCAATCTTTTATTTTCAGCTGCTTCTAGAATATTGACCTTCAGATGGTTCCACCTCTCTCAATTCAAATAAATGTCTTCTGCTCCCTAAAATAAACTTCTCTTTCCTGTTCTTAGGATTATTGTGATTTAATTTTCCAAAAGACTGCTCACCTGATCAAGAACCAGAAGGGGACTAAGTACTTCTTTTCGTTGGTTATATCAGATTATGAGTTTTTGAAGGGCAAGAGTTACTCTTTTTTCTTCTTAGAGTGACTACTAAAGTATCTCAATGACTAGTTGATATTGACTGGTTGATTGAAATGCTGTGCTAATTGGAGTAAAATATTATACTTCTTAAATGCAATCAGTCACTAGCTAAAAATTGATAAGAAAGGGTATCTAAGCTGTTTTTCTAATTTGATCAATAACCAAAGGACCACAATGAATTCCTAACCAATCCTTCCATGGGGCTAGCCATGTATACTTCACAATAGTTCTAATTAAAAAAATGAATGATTATAGAAGCCAGTGCTGGTTCTTTCTACATCTTGATAAAAGTGTAAAATTAATTGCTTCCAGACTCCTTTCCAGGTGTTTGATGACCTTACCTTAACTGTACATTCTCTCCATTTTATGTAAAACTTAACTGTATTAACTAAAACTGCTGATGCAAAGTTATGTTTTTCTCTGTCCTTATGCCTATATAAGTATACCCTCACTTTCCTAAAGTTGTAGCACTGTTTCAAGAATTCTTGGAACTCTAGTACTATCAAAACAATTTCAGGCGCCTCACTTATCAATGGTGGGTGTGTGGCAGAGTTTCTGATCCCTGTCAGTTTTAGATTAACCAAACTTGTGGGGAAGACAAGGAAGAAAATGAATTATGCCTTACTAATCAAATTTTAACTGGTCATTTGTATGTAAAAAATAATTAAACCCAAATTTTAAGACTATCACAAATCATGACATACTCATAATAGTACTTGGGACAGCTAAAAACAAAACAAAAAACCCAACAACCCTCATTCCAAAAATATTAAAATTTTCTTATAAACAGAATGATTCAGTGTGAATATATACTTTGTGCAATACACTGTTAATGGGACTAAATTTTTCAAAAATATCTTTTTCTCTGAGAAAGAAAGAATTTCTCAGACACTTTACCCTACAGAGATACATGAACTCTTTACTTTGATTTAAAAAAAAAAAAAAAAGGAAACACTTATTGAGAGGTGCATAAGATTAACACCTTTTCTTTTAAGAATAACGTTGGAGTCTTAGATAATTAGGCAACTATACAAGTCCCCCCACCCTCCAACTTTAGGAATTAACTATACTGCCATACAAGACAGAGATAAAGGGGAAGGATTAATCACTTTGCTATTAGGCAACAATGGCTCGAATGCCTAGAAAAACTTTGTTAGAAAGAAGTCACAACTCTCCGGTTTGAGGCTCTTTTTTTTTTTCTTAATTAATTTTTTAAATTGTATTTCTATTACAATTGTACCACTTTTTCCCTCATTGCTACCCCCTACCCAGCCCACCCCTTCTCCCACAGTCCATCCTGACCCTGTTGTCCATGTTCATGGGTTATTTATAGGGTTCCTTTGATAAACCCCTCCCCTACATGTCCCCTCCCCAGCTCTCCCCTCCCCCCAATAACAGTTACTCTGTTCCTTGTTCAGTTTTGTTCCTTTGTTTGTGTTGTTCATTAGTCTCCTGTATTAGGTGATGTCATGTGGTATTTTTCTTTCATTGCCTGGCTTCTTTCACTAAGCATAATTATCTCTATTTCCATCCATGTTGTCGCAAATGGCAGGAGTTCCTTCTTTCTTTCTGCTGCATAGTACTCCATTGTGTAAATGTACCACAGTTTTTTAATCCACTCATCTACAGATGGGCACTTAGGTTGTTTCCAGCATTAGGCTATTGTAAAGAGCGCTGCAATGAACATAGGGATGCATAGGTTTTTCTTGAACTGGTGTTTCAAGATTCTTTGGGTATAATCCTAGCAGTAGAATTGCTGGTTAAAAAGGCAGTTTCATTTTTAGTTTTTTGAGGAAATTCCATACTGTTTTCAATAGTGGCTGCACCAGCCTGCATTCCCACCATCAGTGCAGTAGGGTTCCCGTTTTTCCACATTGTCACCAGCACTTGTTGTTTGTTAATTTGTTGATGATGGCCATTCTGACAGGTATAAAGTGGTATCTCATTGTGGTTTTGATTTGCATTTCTCTGATGGCTAGTGATGTTGAGCATTTTTTCATGTGTCTATGGACCCACCATAGTGGAGAAGTGTTTGTTCAGGTTCTTTGCCCATTTTTCAATTGGGTTGTCTGTTTTCTCAATGTTGAGTCATATAAGTTCTTTATATATTTTGAAGATCAACCCCTTGTCTGAGGTATCATTGGCAAATATGTTTTCCTGTATGGCTGGTTTTCTTTTCATCTTGCTAATGTTTTCTTTTGCTGAGCAGAAACTCTTTAGTTTGATGTAGTCCCATTTGTTTATTTTTTCCTTTATTTATCTTGCCTTAGGAGATGTATTAGTGAAAATATTGTTATGTGGGATATCTGAAACTTTTCTGTCTATGTTTTCCTCTAGGATTTTTATGGTGTCAAGGCTCACATTTAGGTCTTTGATCCATCTTGAGTTTATTCTGGTGTGTGGTGTAAATTGGTGGTCTAGTTTCATTTTTTGTATGTTCCTGTCCAGTTCTCCCAGCACCATTTGTTTAAGAGGCCCTTCTCACTCCATTTTATGTTCTTTCCCTCTTTATCAAATATGAGTTAACCATATAGTCCTAGATTTATTTCTGGACTCTATTCTGTTCCGTTGTTCTATATGCCTGTTCTTATGCCAGTATCAGATTGTTTTGATCACAGTGGCTTTGTAGTATAGTTTGATGTCTGGTATTGTGATTATTCCTGCTGTGTTCTTCTTTCTCAAAATTGCTTTAGCTATTCAGAGTCTTTTTTGGGTCCATATAAATTTTTAAAGTATTTGTTCTAGGTCTGTGAAACATATCATTGGTATTTTAATAAGAATTGCATTGAATTGTAAATTGCTTTGGGTAGTATGGATATTTTAATGATGTTGATTCTCCCCATCCAAGAACATGGTATTTGCTTCCTTTTTTTTGTATCTTCCTTAATGCCTTTCTTCAGTGTTACATAATTTTCAGAGTACAGGTCTTTTATCTCTTCGGTTAAGTTTATTCCTATTTTTCTTGTTGCTATAGTAAATGGTGTTTTTTGTTTTTGTCTCTGATATTTTATTGTTGGTGTACAAAAATGCCTTGATTTCTGTATATTTATTTTGTACCCTGCTATTTTGCCAAATTTGCATATTATATTGAGTAGTTTTTTAGTGGAGTCTATAGTGTTTTCTATGTATACTATCATGTCATCTGCATATAATGATAGTTTTACTTCCTCTGTCCCAATTCGGATGACTTTTATTTATTTTTCTTGTCTGATTGCTGTGGCTAGGACTTCCAACACTATGTTGCATAGAAGTGGAGAGAGTGGACAGCCTTGTCTAGTTCCTGATTCCAGGGGGAATGCTTTCAGTTTTTGTCCATTGAGTATGATGTTGGCTTAGGTTTCTCATAGATAGCCTTAATTATGTTAAGGTATGCTCCCTCTATTCCCATTTTACTGAGTGTTTTCATCATAAATGGGGGTTGTACTTTATTAAATGCTTTTTCTGCATCTATTGATATAATCATGTGATTTTTGTCTTTCATTTTGCTTAGGTGGTGTATTATATTTATTGATTAGTGAATATTAAACCATCCTTGCATTCCTGGGATGTGTTGCTGGATCCAGTTTGCCAATATTTTGTTGAGATTTTAGCATCTATGTTCATCAGTGATATTGGCCTGTAGTGTTCTTTCTTTATTGTGTCTTGCCCTGGTTTTGGAATTAGGGTAATATTGGCTTCGTAGAAAGAGTTTAGGATTTTCTCCTCTTCTCGGATTTTTTGGAATAGTTTGAGAAGGGTAGGAGTTAGTTATTCCCTAAATGTTTTGTAAAATTCGCCTGTGAAGCCATCCGATCCAGGGCTTTTGTGTGCCGGGAGATTTTTGATTACTGTTTCAATTTAATTCTTTGTTATTGGTCTATTGGGACTTTCTACTTCTTCTTGATTCAGTTTTGGAAGATTATATCTTATATGTTTCTAGAAACTTGTCCATTTCATCTAAGTTTTCCTACTTCTTGCCATACAGTTGTTTGTAGCAATTTCTTACAACCCTTTGTATTTCTGTGGTATCAGTCATGATTTCTCCTCTTTCATTTCTGATTTTGTTTATTTGGGTCCTCTCTCTTTTTTACTTAATTACCCTGGCTAATGGCTTGTCGATTTTTTTTTTTTTTCAAAGAATCAGCTCCTACTTTTGTTGATCTTTTGAATTATTTGTTTAGTCTCTATGTCATTTAATTCTGCTCTGATCTTGATGATTTTCTTCCTTCTACTCGCCCTAGGCTTTGTTTGTTGTTGCTGTTCTAGTTCTTGTAGCTTTAGGGTTAGATTTTTTATTTGAGATTCTTCTATCTTTTTCAGATATACCTGTATTGCTATGAATTTTCCTGTCAGGACTGTTTTTGCTGTGTCCCATAGGTTTTGGGTTGTTGTGTGTTCATTATCATTAGTTTCCAAAACTTCTTCATTTCTTCTTGATGTCATTGTTAACCCATTCATTATTTAATAGCATGTTATTCATTCTCCATGAATTTGAATGTTTTTTTTTTTTCTTTGAGGTTGATTTCTAGTTTCAAGGCATTGTGGTCTGAAAAGATGCTTCATATAATTTCAGTTTTCTTGAATTTGTTGAGGCTTGTTTTGTGTCCTATCATGTGGTCTATCTTTGAAAATGTCCCAGGTGCATTCGAAAAGAATGTATATTTTGCTTCTTTGGGGTGAAAAGTTCTATATATATATCAGTTATGTCCATTTGGTTTAGTGTGCTGTTCAATGCCTGTATATCCTTGGTGCTTCTTTGCTTCAAAAATCTGTCTATTGTTGATAATTGAGTGTTAAAGTCCCCTACTATGAGTGGGTTGCTGTTAATATTCTTCCTGTGGTCTTCTAGTATTTTCTTTATGTATTTGGATGCTCCTATGTTGGGTGCACATACTTTTATCAGTGTTATATATTTTTGATGGATTGTTCCCTTAAGTATTATAAAATGTCCTTTTTTGTCCCTTTTAATGGCCCTTGCTTTGAAATTTGTTTTGTCTGATATGAGTATTGCTACCCCAGCTTTTTTTTTTCATGTCCATTTGCTTGGAATACTTTTTTCCATACCTTCACTTTCAGTCTGTGTAAATCTTTTATTTTGAGGTGTGTTTCTGGTAAACAGCAGGTATGTGGGTCCCGTTTTTGTATCCATTCTACTATCCTATGTCTTTTAATTGGAGCATTTAATCCATTTACATTTAAGGTTATTATTGACATGTATTTATTCATTTCCTTTTGTGCCTGTGTTCTTTTCCCTCTTTTTTTTTTTTCCTTCTCCTTCTAAGATCATTCATTTTGGCATCTCTTGCAATGCTGGTTTGGCAGAAATTTATTCTTTTAGTCTTTCTTTGTCTGAGAAACTCCTTACTTCACCTTCCATTTTGAATGAAAGCCTTGCTGAGTAGACTATTCGTGGTTGTAGGCCTTTGTTTTTCATTGCTTGAAATATTTTTGACCGTTCCCTTCTGGCTGATAGTGTTTTATTGAGAAATCAGTCGATAGCCTTATTGGAGCTCCCTTGTAAGTTATTTGCTGTTTTTCTCTTGCTGCTTTTAGGATTCTCTCTTTGTCTTTGAATGTTGCCATTTTGATTATGGTGTGCCCTGGAGTGGGCGCTTTGGGGTTCCTCTTCTTTGGGACTCTCTCTGCTTCTTGGACTTGCATGACTTTTTCTCTCATCAGGTTAGGAAAATTTTTTGTCGTTAATTTTCTTACCAGGTTTTCTATCTCTTCTTCTTCTTCTTCTTCTTCTTCTTCTTCTTCTTCTTCTTCTTCTTCTTCTTCTTCTTCTTCTTCTTCTTCTTTCTTCTTCTCCTTCTCCTTCTCTTCTTCCTCTTCCTCTTCCTCTTCCTCTTCCTCTTCTTCTTCTTCTTCTTCTTCTTTTCCCATGATCTGGATATTATTTTGTCTCATGTTGTCCTGTAATTCCCTTAGACCTTCTACATACTTTTTCAATCTTTTTTCATTTTGTTGTATTTTCTGGGAATTTTTTTCTACATTGTCCTCTAACTCACTGATCCAATCCTTTGTTTCATTTAGCCTGCTTTTGATTGATTCTACTGTGTTTTTCAGTTCAGAGATTGTATTCTTCATTTCTTCCTGGTTCTTATTAATAGTTTTTATGTCCTTTTCTATGCTGGTGTAATTCTCCATAAGTTCCCTATAGCTTCCCTGCAAGTCTTTGTAATTTTCTCGGATTTGCTGATAATTTCCTTGGAGCTTGTTGTAGTTATCTTTGAGATTGTCAAGTACATTGAGCTTCTTCATCAACATTATTTTGTTCCACGTCTGATATTTGGGTATGTCTATTCCATCTACCTCTCTTTCTGAGGATTCCTTTTTTCCTTTCATTGGAAGGTTGTTTCTGCCTCTTCTCATGTTGGATTCTTCTTTGTTTTTGTTTTTTGGATTTGCCTGCTTTGATTTCCTACCTTTGTGGTATGAGATTCTTTATAGGAGATCTGGAGGTTTCAGTGGTTCAGTCTCTTTGATCTCCTGAGACTGACGTTCTTGGAATACCCTTTATGTTGTTTGTTTATGCTGTCTCATTATATTTCAGTTACTCTTTGGTTGGACCTCCCCTCTGGCTAGTTGATCGAGAGTCACTCTGTCCATCTTGTCTTGAGTTCTTTTGTGGAGATGCTGTTAAAAACATAAACACAGAGTCCAGGCAAGAAACCCACACCCTCAAAAATATCCTCGAACCTCTATCCCACTATCGGCAGTAAATGAGCTAGTATAAATATAACTGTAGAGAGGTTAGGACTATTATATTATAGAAAAAATAGATAAGAGTGTTTTTAAATGAAAAAAACATGATTTTTGAAAGGGGGAATGATATAGTAATAATAGTAGCAAGTAGTGTCAAGGCTGTGCAAGACAGTAAGAATGCAGAATAAAGTAAGAAAGTGGAAGTGTATAGTATTAGATTTATATAGTAGTTATATGCTAGATATTTAATGTGAAAGGGAGGCTAAACAAAACAGACAAACAAACAGACATTAAAGAGGAAGGATGGGAGGGAGAGATGGTATGAAACAGGTTAAAGGGATAGTTTAAAAAATAAAAATAAAAATAAAATTAAAATTAAAATTAATAAAAAAAATTTATAAATAAAATAAAATATATAAAATAAAAGAATAAAAATAAAATGCAACTAAAAACAGTAAAACAGAAGTAAAAGTTTAAAAAAAGAAAGTTTTTACTGAGTTCAGCCTTCGTGTGCAGTCTTCTTTTTCTGAATCCACACCTGGTCAAAATTCCATAAGTTTCAAATTTTTTTCTGGCTGGCTGGCTGTGAGGAGATATGGCTGGTTTCTGTGGCTGCTTTTCTCTCACTCGTGGGCCTGCTGTAACTATCTGCTGTGAGCCTCAGAGTTGGTTCTCTCTCCACTTGACCTGTGGCACCCTCCAGCAGTCCTCGGGCTTCTCTAGCAACGCTGTTCTGTTGGCAAGCCAATGTGCATGTTCTTAGTCCTCAAAACGCCTTGGATCCTGCCTTCGCTTCTCCTCCCAAGAAGTCTCTATGCTCCAAGCCAAGCCACAGCACCAGGCTCTGTCTGTCCCTGGCTGGCAGCACTTCACCATTGGCCTGCACGCACTGCCTGCCCGCCTGGGGCCTCGACTGAGTCCGTGTTTCTAACATAGCTCTTCCTGGCCCAGTTCAACTCTTTTCTGTTCGGTGGCACCACGATGGATACATGCACCCAGGGTGTGGGGCCGCCAGCCTGAGACTCAGTTCACACAGCTTCCCATAGTCTGGGACGCTCACCGTCTCACCGTTCACCTGCACGCACTGCCTGCCTACCTGGAGCCCCAACCAAGTCCATGTTTCTAATGCAGCTCTCCTGACCCAGCTCAACTCCTCTCTTTACCGCGATGTGCACACATGGGGAATGGGCCCTCCAGCCCAGACCTGCCAATCTGGGCTGCTCACCATCCTCCAACACTTCCGACCGCTTCAAGGAAACCTTTCTACTGTTTCCCTACAGGACTCCGCTGGTCCCAGCACCCACAGTAGGCAGCAGTCTCCAAGCAGATCCCGGCCAGTGAGCCAGCCTGCAGCTGCCCCTGTGGGGTGTGGTTTGGTAGCGGCGTCGTGCTTGGTGGGCCCAGCGATTCCTCCTGAGAGTGTGGGTGAGCTTTTTGCCCTTTTCCACTCTGCTGCCACTCTCCCTTCCCTGCTCACACTGTCTGAAATTCGTACTCACTCACTCGTCTCCCTGTCCATATCCCAAGCTTTCCATGACAGGAGTAAGCAGACAACACTGCTACCTACTCCGTTGCCATCTTCCTCCTCCTATAAGGTTTTCTATGTACACTATCATGTCATCTGCAAATAATGACAGTTTTATTTCTTCTTTTCCAATTTGGATGCCTTTTATTCCTTTTTCTTGTCTGACTGCTCTGGCTAGAACTTCCGATACAATGTTGAATAGGAATGGACAGAGTGGAAATCCTTGTCTTGTTCCTGATCTCAGGGGGGATTCTTTTAGCTTTTTCCCATTGAATATGATGTTGATTTCAGGTTGTTCATATATGGACTGTATTATGTTGAAGTATGCTGGCTCTGCTCTCAGTTTTCTGAGTGTTTTCATCGTAAATGAATGTTGTACTTTATCAAATGCTTTTTTAGCATCTATGGGTATGATCGTGTGGTTTTTGTCTTTTAATTTGTTTATTTGATGTATTACATATTGATTTGCGAATATTAAACCATCCTTGCATCCCTGGGATGAATCCCATTTGATCATGGTGTATTGATCTTTTTAATGTGTTGCTGGATCCAGTTTGCCAATATTTTGTTGAGGATTTTAGCATCTTTGTTCATCAGCGATATTGGCCTGTAGTTTTCTTTCTTTGTTATTCTTGACCTGGTTTTGGAATTAGAGTAATAATGGCTTCATAGAAAGTGCTCAGGAGTCTTCATCTTGGACTTTTTGAAATAGTTTGAAAAGGGTAGACATTACTTTTTCCCTAAATGTTTTGTAAAATTTGCCTGTGAAGCCATCCAGTCCAGGGCTTTTGTGTGCCAGGAGTTTTTTGATTACTGCTTCAATTTCACTCTTTGTTATTAGTCTGTTCAGGCTTTCTACTTCTTCTTGATTCAGTTTTGGAAGATTATATATTTCTAGAAATTTTCTATTTCATCTAGGTTGTCAGTTACTTGCCATACAGTTGTTTGTAGTAATTTCTTAAAATCCTTTGTATTTCTGTGATATTGATTGTGACTTATTCTTTTTCATTCCTTATTTTGTTTATTTGGGTCCTCTCTCTTTCTTTCTTGATGATGCTCACTAAAGGTGAGTCGATTTTGTTTATCTTTTCAAAGAACCAGCTCCTACTTTTGTTGAACTTTTGAATTGTTTGTTTAGTCTTTATGTCATTTAATTCTCTTCTGAGCTTGATAATTTCCTTCATTTTACTCTCTCTGGGCTTTGTTTCTTTTTCTTTTTCTTTTTATAATTTATTTGTTTATTTATTTCATTTTTAGAGAGAGGGGAAAGGAGAAAGAGAGAGAGAGAAACATCATTGTGTGGTTGCCTCTCACTCACCCCTAACTGGGGGCCTGACGTGCAACCTAGTCATGTGCTCTGACTGCGGATCGAACCAGCGACACTTGGCTTGCAGGCCGATGCTCAATCCACTGAGCCACAGCAGCCATGGCCTGGGGCTTTGTTTCTTGTTTTTCTAGTTCTTTTTTTTTTAATGTTTTTTATTGATTATATTGTTACAACAGTTCCAATTTTCTCCCCCTTGTTCCCCTCCACCCAGCACCCCCCTCCCCCAGCAATCCCCCCCAAGTCCATACCCCTGGTTCGTAAAAATTAACTATCCCCCCCTCTCAAATATTAGGACCCTTTGTAATCTTGTAAAGGACAATGGGCGAAGGTCTCAAGCTCCTCTAGCTGCTTCAAGCTGGACATGGTCGTCATCCTACCTACCCTTGGGTCCAGAAAACCCTAATAAGAGTGGGGGTGTGGAGGGGAGGGTGGCCTTCCCACATGGGGAAGGATCGTGCAGACTCCAGGTCAGTTGGCTGTCTCCAGTCAACGGCGTGCTTGGTTTAACAGGCTGGTGTCCTTGTTGTGTTCTGGGGGCAACAGATTTGGTGAAAAGGGTTAAAAGACATCATTCAATCCATAACTACTAGATGACAAAAGGCAGGGATTAATTTTTCAATGTTCCACATTAGAAGAAAAACAAAAAAAAAGCTTCTTTGTAAGAAGGTGTGCTAGGCACATCTCGCCTGTCCAAAACCCTTTTGCCCATTATACTTAGTTTGGGCTGAGGTAAATAGTTTAGGTTTTTCCCCCTCTCAGACCTCTGGGCCTTTTCTGTCCAAGCCATTAGGATAGAAAAGAGAAATCCGTTTTAAAGTGAAGCCCACAGACCACCCCATTCTTCCCCAACCCAGCCATTTAGTTCAGCCAAACTGTTGAGTCTCAGGAGGCAGCGCTGCAGAGAGGATTAAGTGAGGCTTATGCGTACAGATAATCACTCAGGTAATGCGATCATTGGCTTATGTCCTTTGAAAACAAAAAACACGTGTTAATTTATGTAACATAACCCGCAAACAAGTCTCTAAATCTGGAGAAGAAACTTTTAAGAAAGTTAGTTGCCCTGTTTTATACTCTACTACTGATCATTGTGATTTTCCTTGAATAATAATTTTTCTCCCTAAGGTTACCCTCCTTGTCTTTAAAGGGACTACATTAAGTCCATTTTTAATTTATCCTGTTCGTTTGCATAAACATAACAAGAGCAGCAAATGATCACTTATGATCTTTAGTTCTGCTTTGCTGGAACTTACCCAAGGAATATTTGGGGTGACCTTCAGTCTGTTCTTCAGGGCACAGAAGCTGTGCCACATATCTGGCATTCATCTTTGCCTGTACACACCTGTTTTTTCCAAGTCTTTCTGGTCTTTCCTTGTGCCTTAAGGTCCCTTCTAGCCATCTTTCAGGAAAACAACCTTCGTTCCTTCCCTGGAAAGATTGCTGTGGACCGCACAACCAACCATAGTACCGGGCCTTTTATCTCACGGGTTTTTATTACCTTTGAAAGTCATTCCCAGTTCCTCAGGGCTTTCTGGTAACAATCTGAGCCCAAGTATGTTTCCTTTAGGCTTGACATTCCAGTCAAAGACTTGGTCAAAAAAAAAAAAAAAAAAAAGAACCTCTGTTGACAACTAGTCTTATTAGTTCTATGCAAAGGAACTTATGTCATTACTTACTTGTTTAGAATGCCAAACTCTGGAGGGATCAAATAGGGAGAAAAATATACAACGTGAAGGAAAATCTTTGTCCTAATATTCACTGAACTGGCATTTCCATTCTTCATATTTTCATTTTTCCCCCACTAAAAAATTTTTGTTTTTCCATTACAGTTGTCTCACTTTTTTAGCCCTCTTGTGTCCCTGCACCCTGTCCCTCCCCTCCCCCACATTTAGTCCCCACTCAGTTGCACCTGTCTGTGGGTCATTCATATATATATATATTTTTTAACTTGACCCATCCCCTTACACCTTTCTTTTCCTCCCCCCCCCCGCCCCCCTTGTTACTGTTAGTCTACTTCTTGTTTACATACCTCTGGTTCAATTTTGCTCATTTGTTTGTGTTGTTCATTAGTTTCCTGTAATAGGTGACAGCATAAGGTATTTTTCTTTCGTTGCCTGGCTTATTTCGCTAAGCATAATTTTCTCTAGTTCCATCCATGTTGTTGCAAATGGTAGAAGTTCCTTCTTTCTTTCTGCTACATAGAATTCCATTGTGTAAATGTACCACAGTTTTTTGATCCACTCATCTACAGATGGGCATTTAGGTTGTTTCCAGCACTTGGCTATTGTAAATAGTGCTGCTATGAACATTGGAGTGCATAGGGTCTTTTGAATTGGTGTTTCAGGATTTTTTGGATATAATCCTAGCAATGGAATTGCTGGTTCAAAAGGCAGTTCCATTTTTAGTTTTTTAAGGAAATTGCAAACTGTTTTCCACAGTGGCTGCACCAATCTGCATTCCCACCAGCAATGCACCAGGGTTCCCGTTTCTCCGCATCCTCTCCAGCACAAGTTGTTTGTTGATTTGTTGATGATTGCCATTTTGACTGGTGTGAGGTGGTATCTCATTGTGGTTTTAATTTGCATCTCTCTGATGGCTAGTGATGTTGAGCATACTTTCATATGTCTATGGGCCCTCTGTATGTCTTCTTTGGAGAAGTGTTTGTTCAGGTCCTTTGCCCATTTTTTAATTGGGTTGTCTGTCTTCTTGGTGTTGAGTCGTATGAGTTCTTTATATATTCTGGAGATCAATCCCTTGTCTGAGATGTCATTGGCGAATATATTTTCCCATATGGTTGGTTTCCTTTGCATCTTGCTGATGTTTTCTTTAGCTGAGCAGAAACTTTTTAGTTTGATGTAGACCCATTTGTTTATTCTTTCCTTTATTTCCCTTGCCTTAGGAGATATATCAGTGAAAATGTTGCTACGTGGGATATCTGAAATTTTCCTGCCTATTTTTTCCTCTAGGACTTTTATGGTGTCACGGCTTACATTTAAGTCTTTGATCCATTTTGAGTTTATTCTGGTGTATGGTGTGAGCTGGTGGTCTAGTTTCATTTTTTTGCATGTCCCTGTCCAGTTCTCCCAACACCATTTGTTGAAGAGGCTCTTTTCACTCCATTTGATGTTCTTTCCCCCTTTGTCAAATATTAGTTGACCATATGAACCTGGGCTTATTTCTGGGCTCTCTATTCTGTTCCATTGATCTATATGTCTGTTTTTATGCCAGTACCAGACTGTTTTGATTACCGTGGCCTTGTAGTATAGTTTGATATCGGGTATTGTGATTCCTCCTACTGTGTTCTTCCTCAAAATTGCTGTGGCTATTCGGGCTCTTTTTTGGTTCCATATAAATTTTTGAAGTATTTGTTCTAGGTCTGTGAAATATGTTGCTGGTATTTTAATTGGGATTGCATTGAATCTATAAATTGCTTTGGGTAGTATGGACATTTTAATGATGTTGATTCTTCCCATCCATGAGCACGGTATACGCTTCCATTTATTTGTATCTTCTTTAATTTCTTTCTTCAGTGTTATGTAGTTTTCTGTGTACAGGTCTTTTACCTCTTTGGTTAAGTTTATTCCTAGGTATTTTATTTTTCTTGTTGCTATGGTAAATGGGATTTTTCTTTCAGTTTCTATCTCTGAGTTTTTATTGTTGGTGTATAAAAATGCCTTCGATTTCTTAATATTGACTTTATATCCTGCTATTTTGCCGAATTCACTTATTAGATTGAGTAGTTTTTTTGTGGAGTCTAAAGGATTTTCTATGTACACTATCATGTCATCTGCAAATAATGACAGTTTTACTTCCTCTTTTCCAATTTGGATGCCTTTTATTTCTCTTTCTTGTCTGATTGCTGTGGCTAGAACTTCCAAGACTATGTTGAATAGGAGTGGAGAGAGTGGACATCCTTGTCTTGTTCCTGATCTCAGGGGGAATGCTCTCAGTTTTTGCCCATTGAGTATGATGTTGGCTCCAGGTTTCTCATATATGGCCTTTATTATGTTGAGGTATGCTCCTTCTATTCCCATTTTGCTGAGAGTTTTTATCATAAATGGGTGTTGTACTTTATCAAATGCTTTTTCCGCATCTATTGATATGATCATGTGGTTTTTGTCTTTCATTTTGTTTATGTGGTGTATCACGTTTATTGATTTGCGAATATTAAACCATCCTTGCATCCCTGGGATGAATCCTACTTGATCGTGGTGTATGATCTTTCTAATGTGTTGCTGGATCCGGTTTGCCAATATTTTGTTGAGGATTTTAGCATCTATGTTCATCAGCGATATTGGTCTGTAGTTTTCTTTCTTTGTTGTGTCTTGATCTGGTTTTGGAATTAGGGTTATACTGGCTTCATAGAATGAGTTTGGCAGTCTTCCCTCTTCTTGTATCTTTTGGAATAGTCTGAGGAGGATAGGAGTTAGTTCTTTCCTAAATGTTTTGTAGAATTCACTTGTGAAGCCATCTGGTCCTGGGCTTTTGTGTGCTGGGAGTTTTTTGATTACTGCTTCAATTTCACTAGCTGTTATTGGTCTATTCAGACTTTCTGCTTCTTCTTGATTCAGTTTGGGCAGACTATAGTTTTCCAGGAATCTGTCCATTTCCTCTAGGTTGTCAAATTTTTTGCCATATAATTGTTTGTAGTAATTTCTTACTATCGTTTGTATTTCTGTGGTATCAGTTGTGATTTCTCCTCTTTCATTTCTGATTTTATTTATTTGGGTTCTCTCTCTTTTTTTCTTGATGAGCCTGGCTAAAGGCTTGTCAATTTTGTTTATCTTTTCAAAGAACAAGCTCCTACTTTTGTTGATCTTTTGAATTGTTACATTAGACTCTATGTCATTTAATTCTGCTCTGATCTTGATGATTTCCTTCCTTCTACTTGATCTGGGTTTTGCTTGTTGTTCTTCCTCTAGTTCTTGTAGCTGTAGGGTTAAATTTTTTATTAGAGATTCTTCTAGCTTTTTTAGGTAGGCTTGTATTGCTGTGAACTTTCCTCTTAAGACTGCTTTCGCTGTATCCCATAGGTTTTGGGTTGTTGTGTGTTCATTATCATTGGTTTCCAGGAACTTTTTGATTTCTTCCTTGATGTCATTGTTAACCCATCCATTATTTAATAGCATGTTATTCATTCTCCATGAGTTTGAATGCTTTTGAGTTTTTTCCTTGAGGTTGATTTCCAATTTTAAGGCATTGTGATCTGAGAAGATGCTTGATATAATTTCAATTTTCTTGAATTTATTGAGGCTTGTTTTGTGTCCTACCATGTGGTCTATCTTTGAAAATGTTCCATGTGCACTGGAGAAATATGTATATTTTGCTTCTTTGGGGTGTAAACTTCTATATATATCGACTAAGTCCATTTGATCTAAAGTGTTGTTCAGTGCCTCAATATCTTTGGTGTTTCTTTGCTTTGAAGATCTGTCCATTGTTGACAATGGGGTGTTAAAGTCCCCTACGATGAGTGTGTTGCTGTCTATATCTTTCTTGGAGTCTTTCAAAATTTTCCTTATATATTTGGGTGCTCCTAAGTTGGGTGCATATATATTTATAAGGGTTATATCTTCTTGATGGATTTTTCCCTTAAGTATTATGAAATGCCCTTCTTTGTCTCTTTTTATGGACTTTGCCGTGAAATCTGTTTTGTCTGATATAAGTATTGCTACCCCGGCTTTTTTTTTCATGTCCATTTGCTTGAAATACCTTTTTCCATCCCTTTACTTTCAGTCTGTGTAGATCTTTTGTTCTAAGGTGTGTCTCTTGTAGACAGCATATATGTGGGTCATTCTTTCTAATCCATTCAGCTACCCTATGTCTTTTAATTGGAGCGTTTAATCCATTTACGTTTAAGGTTATTACTGATAAGTACTTATTCATTGTCATTTTCCCCCTTTGTACTCGTGTTCTTCTCTGTTTCTCTCTGTTTCTTTATCTTCTTAGAGCAGACCCTTTAGCATCTCTTGCATTGCTGGTTTGGTGGAGATGTATTCTTTTAGTCTTCCTTTGTCTGAGAAACTCCTTATTTCGCCTTCCATTTTGAATGAGAGCCTTGCTGGGTAGAGTATTCTTGGTTGTAGGCCTTTGTTTTTCATTGCTTGGAATATTTTTTGCCATTCCCTTCTGGCTTGTAGTGTTTCTGCTGAGAAATCTTAGGATAACCTTATTGGAGCTCCCTTGTATGTTATTAGTTGTTTCCCTCTTGCTGCTTTTAGGATTCTCTCTTTGTCTTTGGATGTTGCCATTTTAATTATGATGTGTCTTGAGGTGGGCCTGTTGGGGTTCATCTTCATTGGGACCCTCTGTGCCTCCTGGATTTGCGTGACTCTCTCCTCATGTGAGGGAAGTTTTCTGTCATTAGTTTTTCAAAGAGGTTTTCTATCCCTTGCTCTTCTTCTTCTCCTTCTGGAATTCCAATGATACGGATATTGTTACGTTTCATGTTGTCCTGCAGCTCTCTTAGAACCTCTTCAGTCTTGTTCAGTCTTTTTTCATTTTGTTGCATTGTCTGGGAGTTTTTGTGTACGTTGTCCTCCAGCTCGCTGATCCGATCTTCTGCTTCCTCTAGCCTGCTTTTAATTCCTTCTACTGTGTTCTTCAATTCAGAGATTGTATTCTTCATTTCCTCCTGGCTCTTATTGATAGCTTCCATGTCCTTTTTGATGCTGGTATAATTCTCAGTAAGTTCCTTATAGTTCTTCTGGAGTTCACTGTAGTTTTTCTGGAGTTCTTTGTAGTTTCCGCTGAGCTCATTTAGCTTCTCCATAATCCATGTTTTAAATTCTGTATCTGATATTTTGCTCCCCTCTATTTCATTTAGCACTCTTTCTGGGGATTCTACCTTTCCTTTTGATGGGGGGTTGTTTCTCTGTCTCCCCATTTTTGTGATTCCTTTTGTTTGTTGGTGCTTCTTGGAATGATCAGTTCTTCCTGGATCTGCCTCTGGTAGCGTCAGATCATGTACCAGACTGGCCCTAGGCAGCCTGTTGGAGACTTCCAGGGATCTACTGCCTTTGTCTCTCTTCTTTAGTTGTTACTATACTCAATCTGTGATCAGCCATCAGGCTTAAGGACCGTGGGTGTGGCAACTTAATTCCTGTAGGCAGGGCTTTTATTTCCCCTTAGTATGACACCACTTGGAGGGGGATGGTCTGTCTGCTGTACTGGGGCTGAGTCAGCACTGGCTGGTCCTGGGAGGGGGTTAGTGTAGCTTCCACTTACTCCTCCGCCCTCCTGGATCTCCGTCTGTGTTGTCCTTGATGATATTTCTTTAATCTGTCTGGTTGTTTTTCAGTTACTTTTTGGTGGATTTTTTCTCTGGTTAGTTGATTGAGAGTCACTCTGCCCAGCTTGTCTTGAGATCTTTTGTGAAGGTGCTGCTAAAACATAATTACACAACCCAGGCAAGAAACCCACACCCTCCAATGTCTCCCCCAAATACAATCCCACTATAGGCTGCAAATGAGCCCGTGTTAATATACTTGTGGAGATACTGGGACTCTTATTTCGTAGGAGAAACAGAAAGGAGTTGTTTTAAATGAAGGAAGGGTAATTTTTGAGCTGGAAGTTGATAGAGTATTAATATTAGCAATTGGGATCAAGGTTATGTAAGAGAGCAATTAACACTTACACTGTCTGTTTGAAAAGGAGGGGAGGGTTACAGTGTGGAGTGTGAAAGTTGAAGTGTATAGTATTAGGATTATATAATCGGTATATACTATATGATTAGCGTGGGAGGTAGGGTAGACACAACAGACATCCAGGTAGACAGACAGCCAGAAATTGAAAGAGAGGGCTGGGGAGGTTAGAAGGTAGGAAATAGATTGAGAGAGAATTTTTTAAGGATAAAAATACAGAGTAGAAAATAGCAAGACAGGAAGGGAGAGAGGAAAGAGAGAGAGAAAGTAGAGAAGAGAAGGGTAGGAGAGAGAACAAAAGAAGAAGGGGAGGTAGAAGAGAGGGGACTGGATTAAAATTCTTTTTTAAATTATATGTTATAAAAAAGATTAGGAGATTAAAACATGATATAAAGTTGCAAGATAGAGAGAAAAGGTGAATATAGAGAGAGAGGAATAGGAGATAGGAAAGCAAGAGGATTTGGGAGGAAAAGAGCTCAGAGGAGGGAAGGAAATCAGGAGGAAGAGGAGATATTAGGGAGGGGAGGATTGAAATTGAAGAGTTGGCAAAAGATAGGATGAAGGAGAGAAATACAAGAGGTAGGGAAAGAAGTGGGGGGATGGGGTAGAAAAAGAGAAGGGGTAAGAATGGGAGAGTAAAGGGAGAGGGTGATAGATTAGAATTATAATTTGAATATTAAGAGATTAGAATATAAAGTGTAATAGGGAGAGAGAGAGATTATGTATAGGGAGAGAAGGAAGATAAGGACAAGAGATGAAAGAAAAAGGAATGTAGACTGAAGGGGGACAAAATAAAGAAAGAAATTTAATAAAGTTGAAGGTGCGTAGCGCAGAGAAAGGAGAGGGTGAGAAAGGGAGAGAACTTAAAATTATAAAATTAACTGAGAATAGGATGCAGGGTAGAATGCTAAGGGGAGAGAACGGAGGGAAGGGGAGGGGAGAAAAGGAGCGAGAATAAGAAGGGACTGACGGTAGGGGTAGTTAGAGAGAGAGTGAGAGATAAAAGAATGAGGATTTTAACTCAATTCAACTTTTATGCACAGTCTCTGGGTATTTTTGGTTTGTTTGTTTTTTGGTTTTTCCTTGCTTCCTTCCTGAGTCTGCTCCTATTCAAAATTCCATGAGTTTCAAATCTTTTCTGGTTGGTTGGCTGGCTGTGGGAGGGTTCTGTTTGATTCTGGGGTTGCTAGTCTTTTTTTTTCGTGGGCCTACCACCGCTCTGCTGTGAGCTGCCTTTAGTTGTTCCCTCCTGAGGCAGCCTCAGCCCTCCTCAGGCTTGTCCAGCTACTCCTTCCCTCTGTTGGTCCAGCCTGTGCCTGCCAGCAATCCCCGCCCTGCCTCCAGTCCTGTCTCTATTCCCAGGCTACAGCTTCTGCTCTCTTTCCTGTCTATATGCCTGCACACCCTATCTCTCTCCCTGTCTCAAGATCGTCCTTTTGTTCTGCAGGACTCTGGCACAGTCGGTCAAAGTGCCGGGCCCAGTGGCCCTTTCCTGCTCAGGGCCTCTCCCCTAGTCTGGAGCTTTGCAGTGGCTTTCCTGCCTGTGCTCTTCTCCTTGCCCCAAAACTTTCTCTATTCCGAGCTACCGCTTCCGCTGGCTTCCCTGTCTATCGGCCTGCGCGCTCTATCTTTCTTCCCGCCACAGCACCGTCCCTTTGTTCTGTGGGACTCTAGTATGGTCGGTCAGCGCAGCACTCTCCTTCCCCGGAGCTCTCTGCCGGTCTGGAGCTTCGCAGCAGCCCTTCCCTGCGGGCCCTTCTCCTTGCCCTAAAACCGTCTCCCCTCCAGAACCTCCGCCTCCGCTCTCTTCCCTACTTACACACCCTGCACGTCCTATTTCTCTCTTAGCCCCAAACCTGCCTTTTGTTCTGTGGGATTCTAGCGCGACTAAAGAGCAAACACTGATTTCAAGAACACAGTTCTCCCCCGGTCCGGAGTTCCGCAGCAGCTTTTCTGTGCGGCCCGTCTCCTAGCCCCAAAACTGCTCCTTTGTTCTGTAAGGCCGTAGTGCAAGTGCTGGGCGCGCCCAGGATGCCGAGCTTTCCGTCGGAGGTTGCAGCTGAGGATGTTTCTCTCTAGACTCAGGTCACACGGTTTCTCCCAGTCCTGGTTGTTCACTGTTCTCTCCCTCCTCTGGCTTTTTCGGCCAAATCCTCTCCCTAGCTCCCTACAAGAATTCACTCCCGGCTAGTTCGCTCTCCGGCTTGATACTGCAAACGCACGGAGTCTCAGAATGACTCAGCCTGCAGTTTGTGATAAACCCCTCCAGCCCCCTCCACGCTGCTCCCACGATCTCCTCCCCGTTCACGTTATCAGATATTCCCACTCACTCAGTCATTCCTCCCCGAGTTTGTTCCTCCTGGATTGTCTCCTTAACAGGAGCGAGCTGAGAACACTGTTCCTACTCCGCGGCCATCTTCGTTTTTCTAGTTCTTGTAGCTGTAGATTTAGGTTTTTTTTTTGTTTTTTTTTTTTTTTGAGCCCTGGCTCGTTTAGCTCAGTGGATTGAGCGTCGGCCTGCGAGCTAAGTGTCGCTGGTTCGATCTTCCAGTCAGGGTACATCAGAGAAGGAAAACTCTGACTCCAAAAAACCTCCGCTGCCTTGCGGCATACCTCTTCAGGGGAAAGGCTAAGGGAGTAAACCCCGACAGAAAATCCGGAGCCGGAGTCCCTAAGGCGGTTTGATGTTGTAGTCAACACCGGCAACTCCTGCGGCGCACCTGAACCCAAGCTGTATCGACTCCGTCTTTCCCTTGGACCCTTCAGCTGCGAAGAGAGGGGGGGTCTGCTGCATGGGCAACAGCAGACCCTCCATATTACCCTGCCCAGGCTCTGTAGCTTCAGCGTCATCACAAGATGTCGATTCAACACGGGAGGAGACAGATACCATGTCACTCCCGAGTCGGACTGCGCAGCCATTCTCGGCGGTGCAGATAGACTCTTAAGAAGCTACACCATCGTCTCTCGAGACGGACGGCTGCCGACGAGATTTAGGTTTTTTATTTGAGATTTTTCTGTCCTTTTTCAGATAGGCCTGTATTGCTATGAAATTTCCTTTCAGGACTGTTTTTGCTGTGTCCCATAGGTTTTGGGCTGTTGTGTGTTCATTATCATTAGTTTCCTGAAACTTCTTGATTTCTTCCTTGATGTCATTGTTAACCCATTCATTATTTAATATCATGTTATTCATTCTCCATGAGTTTCAATGCCTTTGAATTTCTTCCTTGAGGTTGATTTCTAGTTTCAAGGTGTTGTGGTCTGAGAATATTCTTAATAAAATTTCAACTGCTAATATTTGTTGAGGTTTGTTTTGTGTCCTATCACGTGGTCTATCTTTGAAAAAAGTTCCATGTGCTCTTGAAAAGAATATATATTTTGATTCTTTAGGGTGAAAAGTTTTATATATATCAATTAAGTCCATTTGATCTAGAGTGTTGTTCAATGCCTGTATATCCTTGGTGTTTCTTTGCTTCAAATATCTGTCTATTGTTGATAATGGGGTGTTAAAGTCCCCTACTATGAGTGTGTTGCTATTGATATATTTCTTGTAGTCTTCCAAGATTTCCCTTATATACTTAGGTGATTCAATCTTGGGTTCATATATGTTTACAAGTGTTATATCTTCTTGATGGCTTGTTCCCTTAAGTATTATGAAATACCCTTTTTTTTTTATCTCTTTATACTGTCTTTGCTGTGAAATCTCTTCTGTCTCATATAAGTATTGCTATCCCAGCTTTTTTTTCATGTCCATTTGCTTAGAATACTTTTTTTCATTCCATCCCTTTCAGTCTGTGTAAATCTTTTATTTTGAGGTCTGTCTCTTGTAGACAGCATATATGTGGGTCATGTTTTTGTATCCATTTTGCTAGCCTATGTCTTTGGATTGGAGCATTTAATTCATTTACATATAAGGTTATTATTGACAGGTATTTATTCATTTCCCTTTGTACCTGTGCTCCTCTACCTCTCTCTTTTTCTTCTTTTTCTTAGAGCATTGTCCTTAGCATGTCTTGCAATGCTGGTTTGGTAGAAATATATTCTTTTCGTCCTCCTTTGTTTGGGAAACTCCTTATTTCACTTTCCATTTTTGAATGAGAGCCTTGCTGAGTAGAGTAGTCTTGATTGTTGGCCTTTGTTTTTCATTGCTTGAAATATTTTTTTGCCATTCTCTTCTGGCTTGTAGTGTTTCTGTTGAAAAATCAGTTGATAGCCTTATCAGAGCTCCCTTGTATGTTATTTGTTGTTTTTCTCTTTCTGCTTTTAGGATTCTCTCTTTGTCTTTGAATGTTGCCATTTTAATTATGATGTGCCTTGGAGTGGGCTTTTTTAGGCTCATCTTCATTGGGACCCTCTGTGCTTTCTGGACTTGCATGACTTTTTCTCTCATCAAGTTAGGAAAATTTATTGTCATTACTTTTCCAATCAGGTTTTCTATCCCATGCTCCTCTATTTCTCCTCTTATATCCCTATGATACAGATATTGTTTTGTTTCATGTTGTCCTGCAGATCTCTAAACCATCTTCCTTCTTTTTCAATCTTTTTAAATTTTTTTGTATTGTTTGGGAATTTTTTCACGTTGTCCTCTAACTAACTGGTCCAATTCTCTGCTTCGTTTAGCCTGCTTTTGATTGATTCTACTGTGTTCTTCAATTCAGAAATTGTATTCTTTATTTCTCCCTGGCTCTTATGGATAGTTTTTATGTCTTTTTCATGCTGGTATAGTTCTCAGTAAGTTCCTTGTTGTTTCCTTTGAGTTCTTTGTAGTTCCCCTGAAGTTGTTGTAGTTTTTTCTGAGTTTCTTTATTTCATTGAGGTTTCTCATTAGCATTGTTTTGAATTCCATGTCTGATAGTTTGCTTGCCTCTATTTCATCTATCCCTCCTTCTGGAAATTCCTTCTTTCCTTTTGTTGAGGTGTTACTTCTCCTTTTCCCTATTTTGGGTGGCTCTTATTGTTGTTTCTGTTCTCAGATTGACCTACTTTTATTTCCTGCCTTTGTGGTGTGACCTTTTTGTATACAGTTGCTGAGCTGCTGCCTCTGGCTGATGCAACTTGTAGGGGAGTAGTCTGCTTAAGAGATTTCTCCCACAGCACTGGGATCTAGTTCTCTGCTCTCCCAGTTCTTTCTTCAGAGCCAGTGCCCAAAACTTTTATAAAGTGCCTCTAGTTCATTTCACCTTCCTTGGCCTCAGCCAGCGGTGAGTGCACTACATCGCGCAGGCCAGGAATGGGCTGACTATTTGCTCCCAGAGTAGGCAGGTCATGAGTTTTATGTCCTTTTTCATGCTGGTGTAGTTCACTGTAAATACCTTGTAGCTTCTATAGAGTTCCTTGTACTTCTCACTGAGCTCTTTGAGTGTCCTTATAACCATTATATTGAACTCAATATCTGATCGTTTCTTTGCCTCTATTTCACTTAAGAGCCTTTCTGGGGATTCTTCCTTTCCTTTCAATTGAATGTTGTTTTTGTCTCCCCATTTTAGGTGACTCTTCTTGTTTGTTTCTGCTTCTTAGATTGATTTGCCTTGACTCCCTTTCTTCATTATTTCACCTTCTGTGGTAGTAGTTGTGTGGGACTCAGTGGTGCAGTCTCCTTGATCTCCTGCACTTGACGTTCTTGGGCTGCACTTTATGCCATTTACATGAGCTCCATGGTTGTAATTGGGTTTGGGTTGTTGTTGGGTCATTTTTTAGTGGGTCCTTCCCTCTGGCTGGCTGAAATTTACTCTATCCACCACATTTTTTATGCGCTTGTACAGGTGCTGCCAGAAGAAAACCAAACAGCCCATGAAACAAACTCACACCCACAAAAATAACCCCCTCCACAACATTATCAACAGCAAATAAGCTGATACTAACAAAGGTGTGAAGAGATTGAGACTAATATAAGAAAGGAAAAATGAATATGAGATGACTGGCTGCAAGAAAAGTGATTTCACAAGGGCAGAGGAAGGAGCAGTAATAAGAGTATGGAATGGAGACAAGGCAAAGAGAGAAAGTAAATAAAATTTATATTGTAAATAAAAAAGAAATAAGTGAAGATAGAATCAAGTAATGGAATGGAAGTGTATAATGTTAGGTTTAAACTGAAAAATATTTAAAATATACCTATATATCTACCTATATGTGTAGCTGTAAATATACATTGAGAAAAAAAAGAAAAAAATTACAACCAAAAGATTATATATGTAAAAAATAATAGGTATTTAATTGAAGAAAAAGATCCACCACAGTACTATCAGCAATAAATGACCTAAGATGTATATAGGTTGAATGGAAATAAGATAAAGAAAGAAAGAAAAGCTTAAGAGATGTGTAGAGAAAAGAGAAATGATTTTGAGAGGATAGAGGGAGGAGTACTGAGAGTGATGATTGAAAACCAGGCTAAAACAGGGGAAAATTAACACTTAAAATTAAAAAAAAGAAAAGACAGGTGGAAGGCAAAATGGAGTAGGAAAGGGAAGTGGTAAAATTTGATACTTGAAATACAAAAATAGTTACTATCTAGAAATATGAATGAAGAAATGCAACAGCAACGACCTTATCAGCATCTAAAGGAAAGATTGATAAAGGTGGAGAGAAAATAATGGTATTTTAAGAACAGAAAAAAGAATGTGAGATGACTAATGACAATCACAAATGATTTTGAGAGACTAGAGGGAGGAGAAATAGTAAGAGTGTGGAATAAAAACAAGTTGTGGCTAGAGAGGAAATAGAATTTAAATCAAAAATAAGAGAAAGAAGAAGGTAAAATGGAGTAAGAGAAGGGAGGAGCAAAACATGAGATTTGAAATAAACTATAAAATAAAATCTGGTGAAATGTTAGGCCCAAAGTTGAAGAGATAAGATGTAAATGTTAAAAAGCTATGCAGGGGAGAAAATAGCTGTTGTTGTGCCTCTATTCTCTCTACTCTGCTGAGTTTAGTAGATCAGGGCCTGCGGGACTGTGTAGCTCCTGGTATCTGGTGAAGGGCCTTTTCAGAGCTTTTTCCTTTCTCCTGCAGAAATGTTCTCAGCAGGAAACTCCTGAGTCTAGACTTGCTGATCTGCAGAGCCTGGAATCACACAGGTGAGAGTTTGGCTCACCTATCTGTGAGGTGATCTGCCTCACTGCAGCACATCTCAGGCATTCAGCTCCTGCCTCCCAGTCCTGAGTCTGCCACTTTCTCACTAGAGTTTTGGCCAAAATTCTCCACTCTGAAGAGCTCTCTCCTTGTGTTCTGTGCTGAGTCAGGTTCCTACCATTCCTTCAGTGTAATCTATCCCTCTGAATTTTTGGCTAGAAGAGCCACTGTACCTGTGCATACAGGCATATGAGCCCCAGATCCTTGACAAGTCTTGGGTCTCAACTCAACTTCCCTTTTAAGTTTCTGTGAGGCCACCACAATGTAGCACTGTTCCCTGGTGGCCCTGTTCTCCATGTGCTCTCTTTGCCCCCCAAATCACACAGTCTCTCATGGCAAGAGCTGGTTATTGCCTTCCAGAGTCTCCAACAGTTTTATACATGCACATGTCCCTTAATTCTCTCACCTCTTCTAGCTATTGCCTCATTTCTCTACTGCAGAGAAAAACTTTTGAAAAGAGCTATCTAGGAACACTGCCTCTACTTCCTCAGTTCATCAGCCTATTTGAATCTGGCTTCTTCCACCAACACTCAAATAAAATTGCTTTTGTCATGTCACAAATTAATTCCATTTACCATAATCATTGGGTCCTTTTCTATCCTTCTCCAGCCACATTTGACAAATGCATGACTCCTTTTTCTTGATATGCTTACCTCTCTTGTAATCTGTGGCAAGACAATCTCCTGATTTCCTACTCAGTTTAGCATTTTATTTTCTTTCTTGAATACCTATTTGCCCTGGATAATCCCATTCATTTCCATGGTGTTAAATATACTCCATCTGCTGATTGTTTCCAAATTTACATACTCACATACCCATTAGACTCCTTGCTATTTTAGCCTAAATAGCTTTGATCTACAATACATATTTCAAATATAACTTGTCAAAAATGGATATCTTAAGTTTTCTTCATAACCTGCCCTCAACTCACACAGGCTTCATAAACATACCCCTGTGTTACTCAAGCTGGAAACCTGGGAATCATATTTGATTTTAATCAGTAAGTCCTATCTATTCTGCTTCTTAAACATATTTCAAATTCCTCTAGTTCTTTCTATTACCACTGCCAGCATCCTAGTCTGTGCTATATCAGTCCTGGTCTAGATTACTGCCAGAAACCCTAGGCCTATCTCCCTTGGTCTATTTTTGCCCCTCCCAAATGTATTCTTCTTGAAGCATTCTTGCCTATGGCTCCAAACCAATTTCCACTCAGGACTCAGATATGTTATAGGGGTAGAGTCAAGAGGTGATGCTTATGGGGGTTGAGAAGGAAAGAGATAAATCAAGAATAACGAGGGTTTTGCTGGAGCAACTTCACAGGAGGTGATTACTTTTATCAAGGTGAGTAAGTCTGAGTAAGGTATAGGTTTGTTTGGCTGGAAAGGTGATCAAAAGTTCTGTTTTCTGTGAAATGTCAATGGTCAAAAGTGTAGTTGTGCTATACTTGGATGGGATATTACACATAATAGATATCTGTTGAATGAAAAAGTGAATCAAATAAGGCTACCAGAGAATCAAAATATTGAAAGAGAAAGATTAAGATTTGGAAGAGTTGTTATGTTGTAATAGAAATTTCTGGTATTATTTAGATATATAAGTCTGGAGATCAATAGGAAAATTAGACCCAGAGGCTTAGACCTGAGGCTCATCCTGAGAGTTTAAAGTATGGAAAAGATAAGATAGATGTGAGACTTCTAGAAAATTAAATAATTTTTGTGTCATATATTTAATTCACACTAAAATTAGTCTTGTTGAGCCTGAAGGGAAATGTTTAACAATATCCTTGTCTTCTCTACCCACTAGTAGCTAGCATCACTCCCCCCACCCCATTTTGAACAACCCAAAAGGTCTTAAGACATTTCCTGTTCCCTGGGGGTGCAGCAGAAATTACCACCCATTGAGAACGATGGATTAGAGGAACGTCAATTAGAAAATCAGTACTTCTTTTTAGCCACTGAAATGTTAATAGTTGAGAGTATTTGAGAAATAGCTACAAAGCAGTAGCATTCTGAACTTCTATCTTGTAAGAAGCTCTCAGAAAGGATCTGATAACTAAGCAAGCTTCATGCACTCCAAAGGTGTGAGGGGGACAAAGAAGAGGGTAGATGAGAGCTATCAGACAGACAGCATTGGAAGCACAAGCAGAAGAGGAAAGCCAGCTGAGCACCTTTCTTCAACATTGCAGAACACCCTTTCTCCCTTACAGTAATCCTTTCTGCTCTTTATAGGTTTTTGGCACGGTAGAAACAGACAAAATGTTCCCAGCATGGTTGTGCAGTATCGAGCTGGCTCAGGATGGCTGATTAAGAGCAGCTCTTCTCAGTTTTGGTTTCAAGGTTAAAACTGTCAAGCTGGTTCTGAGCTTGAATGACAGGGTTCAGGAAACCAGAACATGCTGACCTACTAGTTTTGCTCCTGTCCTCGTTCCACTCACTGGTGATTTTATAAATGTGGAAAAAGGGAGAGCACAAGAGGTCAGCAGAACAGGAGAGGAACAGGAGTGGGGTGACACAAAGGCAGGACTATTGTCTGAAGTGTTTCCAATGAGGTAAAAATAGCCCAGTTAAGAGTAGGCTGAGATAGCTTTCTGTTCTACAAATGAGTAAAGTTCACAGCTAGACTTCTGCCACTGAGACATGAATTAAAATATTATGCACCAGCCCTGGCTGGGTATCCAAGTTTGTTAGAGTGTCATCCAGAAAGTTATGCACCAATATAGGCTACAGAATGGCACTGCTCCTCATGGGTTGCAGCTAGAGGCAGAGCATCTATTTTTATATGTGTGCCAGGAAAAGAAATGTTAAGCAAAAGCAGAGTTCCTTAGCACAGATTTAGAAATACTGAGGAACTAATCCTTCTCCTGAAACATAACTACTCCATATGGGAGGATGGCAGCTGGGATTAGAACTAGCTCTCTGAGGTGAAGGTCAAAGTGATTCCCCATACCGTGAATGTTTGAAAGGCTCATGCTCTTTATAACTCTAAAAAAGAAATCTTGAATTTAAAAGTCACACCACACAAATTATTTTTTAAATTATTACTATTTTTAAAAGATTTTATCACAGTTTTATTAAATGGTTCTCACCCATAGTATACCTAAAATATTTTTGATTTACCAAAATTTGGGTACAAGGAATACATTGTGTACAAAGCGAAAATCCTTACATATGTATCTGCGTGTCTTATCTCAGTGTTTTGAATAAAGAAATTTGGATTTCTGATAAAGATGGAGGAGTAGGTAAACATGCCTTGCCTCTGAACACAACTATAGCAAAAAAAATACAACTAGACTACAAAACAAATAACACCCAGAATTGTCAGAAAAATCAAGTTCCGTGGATGTCCAACAACCAAGGATGTAAAGAAGCCACATTCATCCAGATGGTTAGGAGGGGTGGAGACACAGAGAGGCACAGAAAAATCAGAGGGGTCCAGAGGCACAGAGAGGCATGGAGACTGCAGAGGCATGGAGAGATGCAGAGATGGGAATGGACAATCCCACATCCTCATATGGTGGATAAAAAAAGGCAGGGATACCTCGGGAGTGAGGGATTATAGCTTCAGCCCAGACCACCCAACCCAGGATTCCAACACCAGGAAGATAAGTCCCTATAACTTCTGGCTATAAAAAACAGTGGGGATTGGGGCAGTGAAAGAAACTGTGGGATTCTCAAGAGACTCCTCTTAGAGGGCCCATAACAGACTTAGGACTCATGCAGACCCACTCGTTCTGAGATTCAACACCAGGGAAACAGTTAGAGGGCACCAGTGACATATGGGGAAAAAGTGAAGTGTGAGTGACAGGAAACAACTTCCTCCTGGGTGAAACTTCAGATGCCAGGCAGCAGCATTGTCCCCTCTGCAAGCCTTCCCACACACAGAGCAACAGAATGGTGACATGGGCTGTCCCCTCACTGATTACCTAAGGCTCTGCCCCATAAAACTTAACAGGTGCGCCTTTCTACAACAGGCCACACTACTAAGAAAGTGAGTCAAAGCAGCTCTACCTAATACACAGAAACAAACACAGGGAGGCTCCCAAATTGAGGAGACAAAGAAATATGGCTCAAATAAAAGAAAAGAATAAAACTCCAGGAAAACAACTAAACAAAATGGAGATATGCCACCTACCAAATGCACAGTTCAAAACACTGGTTATCAGGATAATCCATGAACTAAATGGGTACTTCAATGGCATAAAAAAGACCCAAGCAGAAATGAAAGCTGCATTAAATGAAATAAAGAAAAATCTACAGGGAGCCAACAGTGGAAGGGGTAAAGCCAAGAATCAAATCAAAGATTTGGAAGATAGGAAGGAAAAAGCATTCTATCAGAACAGCAGGAAGAAAGAAGAATTCAGAAAACAACAACAAAACAAAAAAAGAGGATAGGCTTAGGGACATTTGGGAAATCTTTAAACATAGGGATTAGCAGAAGGAGAAGATGAAGACCAAGAAATTGAAAACTTACTTGAAAAATGAATGAATGAAAACTTACAAGTCTGATGAAAGAAACAGACATAAAAGTCCAGGAAGCACAGAGAGTTCCAAACAAGTGGGACCCAAAGAGGGCCACAACAAGACACATCAAAATTAAAATGACAAAGTTTAAAGATAAAGAGAGAATCTTAAAAGCAGCAAGAGAAAAGAACAGAATTACTTACAAAGGAGTTCCCATAAGACTTTCAACTGATTTCTCAAAAGAAACTTTGCAGGCTAGAAGGGACTGTCAAGAAGTACTCGAAGTGATGAAAAGCAAGGACCTACAACCTAGATTATTCTATCCAGAAAAATTATCATTTAGAATGGAAGGGCAGATGAAGTGCTTCCCAGACAAGGTTAAACTAAAGGAATTGTGAGGCTGAGCTGCCTCCAATTCCCTGGCTTGGTTGGAAACTTCTCTGTCTAGCAGAAGTTTCAGGAACACAGTGGAACAAATTTATCCAGGACACTATTTTGTCTGGGGGGAATGGGAGGTGGCTGTTCCCTCTAATGGAGAAAGCACAAGATCTCTGTTCCCTATGTCTTTTATTAAGAAAGGTATGTATGGGAGATACATGGTCAAGATTCATAAATCATGAATTAGCTTGTAGGCGCCTGGGTTACAGTTGACAGTTACTGATTACAAATATCAGTATAGAGAACACAGTGACCAGTCTGTGTCAGGGTCTGCTAAACATCCTGATGCCATGCTGACATCAGGTGCAAGGCTTCATACATTTTTAGCTACAGACTGCTTATAGTTAACTAAGAGATAAGAAAAGCAGAGCAAGCTCTAAAGCATAATATGCATTCTTTAAATCCAATTCCATGGGAACCCTCTGAGGGTCTTCAGTCCTGTGTGCCATACAGCCTTTTGGTTTTCCACTAAGAAGACATAAAGGCCTCCCTGGGGGCATGGCTTGGGCTACAATTCCAGAAACCACAAGGAGCGATTTCCCACCTCCCCCCCACCTTTTTTTTTTTTTTTTTTACAACACTTACAGTAGAAAAGCCTATAAAGCTTGCTACTTGCTTTTCTCAAATATGATTACGGGAAAGCAGCTTGTAGACACACTGGAGGACACAGAGTATAACAATGATCAATAAGCATCCAGCTGCTCCTACTATCTATATACGTAAATTTAATCCTTGAAACCAATTTTTAGGGTTAAGCCATTGAAGATTATTACCTAGGGTTTGAAACACTTTTTGTTTAGTAAGCTGCTTAATGTCCATAAGCTGTTGATGGAGTTCAAATTATAGCCAATCAATTTGGCCTTTTAGGTGGTGGAAAAGGCATCCTGTAGATGATGTTGTATGTTACCCTAAGAATGCTGACTAAAGTTCTATTTTAATGGGGTGACACATAGTCTTAAGAATCCGGGGCCACAGGTAAGCTGTTGTTGGATGACCAGGGCATCCTGTCATTCCCCCAGCCACAGTTTGGCAGATTTTGTAGCTGAGAGTTGGGCTAGGATTTCCTGATCAATGTGAGTCTGCAGCAGGGTGTCATGGGACCAGTCTGTTGTTTAGTCGGCAGCTGTTTAGAGCCTTGAATCTTCAAGGTCTTCAGTAGGACTTGGTCCCCTGGTTGGAGTGGGTGTAGGGGCTTGTCAGGTGGATAGATAAACTTGTAATGAGCAAAATTGTGCAAAATGGTTAATTTACATAATAACTTACAAACCAGACTTCGAGTCTGTAAGACTGTGGAGACACCCAGTCGCAGGGCCTTTGCTGGAATGATAGCATTTTTGATGATGGTACAAACCTAGGACTTTCTGTGTGTAAAGCAGAGACAAGCCTGTTTCTGTAATTAAGGGGTTAAACAGTGGCAGTCATTCCCTGGGAGGGTGTTGGGAGTGTGGAGTGCCCCCCTATTCCTGCTTTGAAGTTAGAGAAAGAGAAACAATTTTATTTTTGGTGATTACTGCATTCCTTTAATGTGCTTAAAAGTGGACTGTTTTTAATATTCAACGACCTTGACAACTTTCACAGAGGCTAGAAAAGGCAGAGGAGATTGCAAGCTTGGCACGGTTTATTCCTGGGACTGCAGCTTCTATGTCTAAAATTTATAATGTTTCAAAGACATATATGTTTACTTTTCCTTCTTATTTCTTTTTCACTTCTATTTTCCTCCTTGCGTTAGCTACTCAAATGTCTTTTTTTCCCAAGCCATGCACAATCTTTTTCCTTTATTTCTTCTTTTTCCTTCCTTTTCCCTCACTTTATTTTTTCTTTCTTTCCCCCTATACAATCCTTCTTGAACTTGCAGACTGTCTATGATTTACTGGGACTTTCTGAATCTTTTTGACCCAACATTCTGAAAGAAACATAATAAATTCTTTAAAACTTAAGTCTAATTAGGTTGTTAAATTAGTTAGATTCTTAGAGAAGGACTCCTTACTCCCTCTTTTTTGTTTTTTAAAATGTTTAAAGGTATGATGGGCTATGTGGCCTGGTTTATTGTTAGTTTTTATTTGCTGATATCTTTTATTTAAAGATATCAGTGGAAAGTTTGTGCAGTTTGGCAAATGTGGGTGACAAATATGGAATGTGCTCTCCTATCAATTAAACTTTGTAAAGTTAGGAATAAACTAAGTAACTGGGGGTTTATAGGCTTCTTAACCTAAGCTTCATTTATATGGAGCATAGTATTTACTGTATAGCCAGAATTACAGACTAGATTTAGGGGTTTATTTGGTCATTGTTGGAGGGCCATAATGGCCCTAGAGAATTCAGCTCTCTGGGTGGATGAATGATTATGGGTTACAAAATCTTTCCAACTTGATCTTTTCCTCCATGTGATGGTTGCTTTTCCAGTTTTTTCTGATTTATTTATAAAAATAGTTTTTGCCCCAGATGTTGGGCAAAAAGGAAGATTGATCTCGTGTTTTTTGACATAATCATCTATTGCGTATTGGAAATTTAGGGATTGACTAAAAAACTGTTGTAAATAAAGTTAAGGGCACGTGAATAATTTTTGGGTCATAGCCAAATAATTGTTGAGCTTTATTTTGCCCTTTGATTATTATCTGGCAAAGGGCAGAGATATAAGTAGTTATAGCTTTTTTAGGTTGCTGGGATAAAGTACAAGATGAATTTGAGTTTTTCTTAAGGGTGTTGAAAAGATGAATAAGCTGGTGGGTAGTTATACCAAGGCTAGGCCTTAGCCAATTGATAACGCCTAACAACTGCTGGAGATTATTGAGCGCTAAAGGCTTTAGAGAATTAATTTGGAGCATTTGAGGTTGCCAAGGCTCTGACTGTTGTACTTTCTGAGGATCTACTTGTAAGCCTGCATGAGCTATAGATTATTGTAAATGAGCAAAGGTATTAGCCAATTGTTTTTTAGCTGTTTTGTAAAACTTTCTTATTTGACAAAGCTTTCCAAGTATTTCAAAATGTAAGCCTGATTGGTCTAGAGTTTTCTTCTTTTTGGTAAGAAGAAAATAATAAATCCTTGAGATATTTCAAGAACCCTTTGAAATACCTCAAGGCTATAAGGAAGTCTTCTAACTTTTAAATCTTGGAAATCTTGTCATCTAAGGAATATATGTTATGAAATGATATTTGACTATGTAAAGTGATAATAAAAGGCATATAATATTAATATAGGCTGATAAAAATTCAGTTCTTAGCATTGAAAGACATAATTTTTTGAATATTGGTTAAGTATTTGAGTAAAATACCACAATATTTATTAAACAGAACTTTAGTTTTTAGGCAATTATAGGAAAAACTTATTTACAGTTTTTCTGTCAAGGTTTGGGTCAGACAGGAGTAGGGAGACCTGTGTCAGCCAGTGGACCTGTGTCAGCTGGCAGAGGAAGCAAGAGACATTGTGGTTTTCCAGGATTCCAGCAGGGAGGGGTTGGCAGAGTTTAATTCTTTGGCAGTACTTTGCACATTTCCCCCTTTTTTCCCTTTTCTACTTCTGTCATGGCTGTGGCACCTTTTAAACTTGAGTTATTTTCTTTACTTTTCCCTTGTTTTTTTGAGACTGCAGTGCTTTGAGCCACGGCAGTATGCAGTAAATTAATCAAATGCCTTTCCTTAATCTGGCATCTAGTTCTATTTATTAGTTGCTGTAGTAACTGAAAGTAAAGCTTTTGTTTTTTTTGATAATCCTAATCCCATTCTTTTATGGGTGTGGGTCCCTTTTAATTGCTTTGGTTTTGCCATTTTCCCCTGCCTCTTGTTTAAAGTGGACCAGTAATTTTTCTGATTTTAAACTAGGGATTAATTGGTGTAGTAAGTCGAGTATGCTGCTTGTGAGGAGGGCTCCCAAGGATATCACCCCTTGGTCATTTCTCTCTCTCTTATGTGCCTTGGTTTTTCTCCCAATTGTTTAAAACAATTGGAAGGGCTCGGAGTGCTGAATGACCAATTCTTATTTTGCACGTCCCTGGACAAGCCAAGAATTATATTACCATGAGTGGAATTTCCTATGAGGACCCTGCATGTCTTGGGGTTTGACCCCAGACATCTCTGCTATGTCCCAAATCATGTAGGGACACCCAAGAATTCGGGACAGAGGGAGGACGTGCCTGTTATCTTTGGAGCATAGTCATTGCCAGAGCCCTTATATAAATTCTATTTTTGGCTTAAAGCTTCTCTCGCTCTCACAAAATCCTATCAGGGCGGAGACACCTCAGGGGTTGGGTAGAGTGCTTATAACTGTGTTCCTTATGTTGCATGGACTTTGACTTACAGCTGGTGGGAGCCTAGTGCTCTAACCCGGTCCATGAACTAGCTTATCCTTTCACAGTCTTACCAGTGGCAAGTGCCCTATTGGCTTTTTTAAATGCTTGTCCCATGCCCCACATTGGGAGCCAGATGAGGATGAGCTGCCTCCAACACCCCAGCTTAGTTGGAGACTTCTCTGTCCAGGAGAGGTTTCAGGACCACGGTGCAACAAATTTATCCAGGACATTGTATTTTGACTGGGGGAAAGGGAAGTGACTGTTCCCTCTAGTGGAGAAAGCACAAGATCTCTGTTCCCCGTGCCTTTTATTGAGAAAGCTATGCATGGGAGATACAAGGTCAAAATTCATAAATCATCAATTAGCTTTTAGGCACCTGGGTTACAGTTGACAGTAACTGATTACAGATATCAATATAGAGAACACAGTGACTAGTCTGTGTCAGGTGCAAGCCTTCATATATTTTTAGCTATATTTATAGTTAATTAAGAGATAAGAAAAGCATAGCAAGCTCTAAAGCACAATATGCATCTTTTAAACCCAATTCCCACAGAAACCCTCTGAGTGGCCTTTGGTCCTGTCTGCCACACAGCCTTTCGGTTTTCCGCAGACTTAAAGGCCTCCTGGGGGGGTGGGGGGTTGGTGGCTGGCTCATGGCTTGGGCTACAAGTCCCAAAACCACAAGAAGCAGTTCCCCACAAAATTCATCATTATCAAGCCATTATTATATAAAATGCTAAAGAGAATTACGTAAGAAAAAGATCAAAATGATGAATATTAAAATGGCAAATTCACAACTCTCAATAATTGAATACAAACTAAGAAAACAATTAGAATTGGAACAGAATCATAGATATGGAGGTCATCTGGAGAGTTATCAGTTGGGAGGAGGAAGAGGTAAATGGGGGGAAAGGTGCAGGGATTAAGAAGCACAAATTAGTAGGTACAATATAGGAGAATGTTAAGAACAGTATAGGTAATGGAGTAGCCAAATAACTTATATGCATGATCCATGGACATGAACTAAAGGGAGGGGATTGTTGGAGGGGATGAGTGGAAGGGGGAAAAATTGGGACAACTGTAATAGTATGGTCAATAACATATACTTCAAAGAAAAAAAAGGGAATAAAAGTAATTTGAAGAGAAGAGAGACATGATGACCTGCTTTAAAAGATTTCTGGCTACTGTCCTGGGAATAGACTGTATTACACTAAACTAGCAGCAGGGAGACCAGTTAATGGAGTATTTTGGTATTCTAAACAACATAATGGGGGCTCTGATCAGGGTGGATTTGTTCAACGTAGGTTTTAGGACTGAGCAATGAGAATGGAATTACAATCAACTGAAATGGAGAAGGCTGGGGAGTGGGGAAATAGTTGGATTGGGATGTGAGGGATTCCTGAGCCCGCAGACCCTTTGACCCAGAGACAAATGACCTAGGGAGAGAAGGGAGAGTAGCCCTCAGATAAGGACACTCCCCAGTTTCTCCTTAACAGAGCTTTTATTGAGTTGGTTATGTGCAGAAATACATGGTGTGCAAAAGCAATCCTTCACCCAACAATAAAGACAGTAAACAGATATAAATTAACATACAATAACAGTCAGACTTTCTGGCAACAGCACACATTATAAAGGTTTAGATTGTTCCTTTGATTTAAACATTCTGTTGATATAAATCTGGTTATACAAAGCAGAGCAGGCAACAAAGGGTACATTACATTCCAATCTTTTCACTTAGTTGTGGGACCGATAGTGTGGAATTAGGAGCATGCCTACCAGCTGCTTCCCGCTTTCGGTCAAGTCTCATTTTTGAGCCTGGCTTGTGCAGCATTTACAATTTCCTATACCACACAAAACAGTCTCCCACACTGGGATAGATGAGATTTTGAGATTAATGATTTATCTGTTAAGACATTTGCCTGGAGATTCCAAGTAGGCAGTTGAGTATGACTTGAGTTCAGGAGAGAGGCCCATATCAGAAATACGAGATCAGAAGGCCTCAACATGTAGTTGCTATCTAAATCTCTAAGACTGGGTAAGATCACCAGAGGTGAAGACTTGGGCACTCCAAAGTTGAGGTTGGAAGAAGGAATTAGTAAGGGAGTCTGAGAGGAAGACTTCTCAAGATAGGAGAATATAGTGAAACTGTAACTGGGCGGCAGTGTCCAGTCACTTGTCCTCATGTATACACATAACACAAAGGTGAAGGAACTAGTTTTATTAACAGGGTTCCCAATTTGAGAAGACTGGGAGCATTCCTGCCCCAAGCCAAATGAGCCAATCTCTCCTGCAAAACAGAGAAAACCATCGTCCCCACGAAGATTAAATTCCAAATCCATGTCTAGAATTTCCCCATTATTGCTTATCTGTAGCTCAAGGTTGTCACTGTAATGAGTCTCCCTCTCTCCAGCTCCAGGCCTTCTCTTTGGGGCCAGAGTCACCATTGTTTCTCAGCAGCTCTCAGGTCTGTGTGATGGTCTTAAGTCTACGTGTGCTGCTCCTGAGGTGAGAATGGAAGCAATCCAGGACCCGTGTGCCATGCTGCACAGGGCTGTAGAGTCCCAAAAGCTAGTGCCCAGGTTTCATACTAGCATGAAATCCTGCCTCCCAGAGCTGGCTTACAACTGTGAGGCCTAAAACCTGAGTGATTGTCTATATGTATAGGCCTCACTTAATCCTGTCTGCATCGCTGCCTCCTGAGACTCAATGCTTTGACTGAACTAAGTGGTTGGGTTGGTGAAGTATGGGGTGGTCTGTGGGCTTCACTTTAAAACTGGTTTCTCTTTTCTATCCTAATGGCTTGGACAGAAAGGGCCCAGAGGTCTGAGGGGGGAAACCTAAAATAGTCCCCTCAGCCCAAACTAAGCATAGTGGGAAAAGGGCTTTGGGTAGGTGTGACGTGCCTTGCACACCTTCCTCCAAAGAAGCCTTTTTTCTTCCTAATGTAGGACACTGAAAAATTAATTCCTGCATTTTGTCATCTAGTGGTTATGGTTTTAATGATGCCTTTTAACCCTTTTGCTAAATCTGTTGCCCCCAGAATACAACAAGGATGCCAGCTTATAAAACCAAGCATGCCGTTACCTGGGGACAGCCAACTGACCTGGAGTCTGCAAGATCCTTCCCCATGTGGGAAGGCTACCCTATTCTCCACATCCCCGCACTTATTAGGGATTTCTAGACCCAAGGGTAGGTAGGACGACAACCATGTCTAGCTTGAGGCAGCTAGAGGAGCATGAGACTGTCGCCCATTGTCCTTTATAAGATTATACAAGGTCTTAAGTTTGAGAGGGGGAAATTGTTACAGAGTGGTGGTACCCCCCCAAAATTAATTAATTTTAGAAAATAATGATATAGGAAAGGGTGTAGCCAAAGAACTTATATGCACGACCCATGGACATGAACTAGGAGGGTGGGATTACTAAAGGGAAGGGGGGTACTGGGCGGAGGGGAGCAAAGGGAAAAAAAATTGGGACTGCTGTAACAACATAATCGATAAAATATACTTTAAAAGGTATTGAAAATTAAAATAATAACCTCTTTCCTGGTGATACTTAAAAAGTATTTGTGTAAGAAAAACCACTGGCAAACACACAAAACCAGGGCCAAACACATAATTCTTGGTATGAATTTTAAATTATTTTATTGCTTTGTCCTGAAAATTTAATGTGTACTTAAAAAGCTTTAATAGAAACAGATATGTAAATCCACTGAGTCTCTACATAAACATTTTCAGACTTTATTCTTGATATATCTTCAAATTATCCACATAAAACTAACTGCTTATGAAGAATGTTTTAAGCTACACTGATGATTTTAAAATAGGGACAAAACATTAAAAATAAAGAATCTTCCTCTTTTCTAAGAGAAATGTTTTATGTTAAGTTATAATGTTCAAACATCTCTGGTGTCAATTCTGGGTGAACCAGGATGGTCGCTTCCTGCCTCGTTCAATGATCCTCTTTTTCCAGTCTTGTTCAGATGGTGTTTCTCCCATGTACAGCAATGTGGTCTCTACAGTAGGTGCCTTAAAAGGGCCCCCTTCCTGTTTCCCTATCTGTCTTCTTATTTCTGCAGTCTCCTTGCACACCTTCTCATAGCAATAGCCACAAAGGACATGTTTCTGTTTCAGGTGACCACATTCAGGACAAACATCTATGTTGTTCTATGAAAAAACAAACAAAAACATATTAAGAAGAGGCAAAGTAATAAATAATTATGAACAGGAGTGATGCTTATATTTGAATATTCTTGGGAGTATTCATGCTGCATGAGAGGTCATATACCATCTAATCCAACCTCACTTTAATAGGAAAACAACATTGAATTTGAGTTAGTAGAAAAACTGGGATTAGAACTCGGGTCCACTGACTTTGAACTACACTAGTCATGTTATGTAAAACAGTACTCTATTCCCCCATCTTCCAATACAAAGCATCTAATAAAAAGGAATTCAATTTTCCTTTCAGTCTACCTTGAGAAAAACAAGATAAATACACTTTACAAGCTGGCTTTCCCTGATTCATCACAGTGAAACTTAAATTCCATTATGTAGTATAAATTGGTAGATGGTGCTATTTTTTTTAAAACAAATGAACACTGATTATTCCTTAATGTAAAACTTCCCTGTTTCAACTTGAATATTTTAGTAGTTTTTATAGTGTCTATTCAATTTTAATGAGACAATTACAACTTTAAAAGAGACTTTTTGATGTGTTTAAAAACAGGTTTGAAATATGAAAAAATAGGAGTGATAGCAGCATGACGACTGCTAGGTCTCTCCCCTCGAAGTTTCAATAAATTGGACAGGAATAACGTAACACAGGATTCCCTGTTCAACACAGAAATACATCTGAGAGATCCACGCATTGAGACATCTGAAGGGGGTGTCTCTCCAAGAAGAAGGAAGGCCAGGTACAGGTACCAAAGATGCAGCCTAGAGCTCACTATGGCCCCAGAAGACTCAGTAGCAGGGGAAGTGTTAGGTTACAGCACAGATACTCTGAGCTCTAAAGAAGAGGGGTAGAATCAAAATTCCTCCTAAATTAATAAGCACACACTATGGTTAAACCCTGTGAAAGGGGCAGAGACAAAACAAAAGTGTGGCAGCTGTAGTCCGGCAGTGGCTATTAACAGGCAGAAAAGAAAGCCACGGATGCACAGCTGCCTCCTCTTACCCTCCCAGAGCTCACAGTGGAAGCAGCAGATGCTGTAGCAGTGGAGGTGTCAGATTACAGTGACTACTCTCGGCAGCCCTGAGTACTACAGGGGCAGAGATGTGGCTGCTGAGGTCTGACAGCCACTATTACTAGGAGGACAGCAAGGCCACAAATGCTGGAACTGACCACTCCCCACCCACCCAACCCTCCACCCACTGCAGTAGAGCCTGGTGGGGCCCCTGGGAAACCTCAGATAGTATAACACTGTTAGCAGCATACAGTTGCAGGAGGCAGCACTGAGCTGTCACAAGCCCAGAGGGCCACTGCTCACCATAATCCCCCATGGGGATGGTACCCAGATTTAGGAATGCCCACTTCTGCAAGGAATACAGGTCATTCCACAGTGAAGGCAACACCACCTCCATGGAGATACCAGAGGCTCCAGTAATGCAAGTTAAGATTCCCCGAAGCCCCAGCAGTCCCTGTCACTGGGTTGAGTTTTAATGTGTGTGCTTGCTGCTCAGGGAGAAATATTTCTGCCCTTCCAGTCCTCAGGGCTGTGAAGAGTGTGTGCTGGCATCAACATGTCGATTGCTACAGTGTCCACTGGGGACTGATGGTGAGGTCTGGGAGGGTGAGGGTAGGTAGCTATGCAATTGTGGCTTATGTTTCAGCAACACCTACTGGAAAAGAAACACCTCTACTTATCAACCTACTAAACAGTGAGGTGTCAAATGTTTTTTTTAGAAAGCAGATTTTATTTCCACAAATGCCTAGGCATAGAAATAATCAATTAAATACAATGAATAACTAAGGTAACAAGGTAACTTAAGAAGGAAATAAAATATCTCCAGCAATAAATGACAGAGATTAAAAGATGAAAGTTTCAAAAAAAAAAAAAACAACCCATGAAAACTCAGGAATAAAATCCATGAACAAAAGGAGTAACTTATCAACAAGATTAAAAGTATAAATAAAATAGCCAAACAAATTCTGGAGATGTAAAATACAATGGTGAGTCAAGGAAATAAAGCTGACCAGGTATAGAAAAGAACTAGTGATGTTGAAGATAGAAATCTAAAAATAAATCAGATGAAAGAAGAGAGAGATTTGAGAGTAAAAATGAAAATGAGCTCTGGAATGGCTCAGCTGGTTAGAATGTTGTTCCATACATAACTAATTAGTTAATAAAAAAATAAAAAAGCAACAACTCTACTAGGGCCAGAAATCCAAGATAGTGGCAGAGTAGGCAGAAGTTACCTTACCTCTTCCCAAGACTAAACTGCGATTACAAATAAATTATAAAATGATCATACTGAATAACAATCTGAAGACTAGCTAAAGAGAAGTCTTATAATCAAGGATTTAAAGCAGCACATCAGAACCCGAGAAGATAGTGGCGGAGTAGGCAGTGGTGTTGTCTGCTTGCTCCCATCACCAAAGGACTTGGAGTGCAAACACAAAGAGAAGTGAGTGAGAGCGGATTTCAAACAGTGTGAACAGGGAAGGGAGTGTGAGAGCAGCATGAAGGAGGGCGGAAAGTTCGGCCGCACGCTCCAGGCTGAGTCGCTGGGCCTCCTGGACTGGTGTGTCTGCCATACCGCACCTGAGGTGGGCAGCTGCTGACCGACCCGTTAGTCAGGAGCTGCTTGGAGACTTCCCCCTGCCAGGGGCGCACCGACCAGCGAAGTCTCGCAGGGAGTCAGCAAGAGGGTTTGGCTGAAAAGGCTGGAGGCGTGGGAGGACAGTGAACAACCTGGACTGGGAGAAACTGTATGAACTGAGTCTAGGTGGGGACCCCCTTGGCTGCAACCCGGGACTGAAAGCTCTGTGCTCTAGGTGCTCACGGCAGGGCCCCACTAAGCAAAGGGGCAGATTTGAGCCACTGAGAGGGGCCCATATGGGAAAGCAGTGGTGGAACTACAGACTCGGAGGGGACCCCAGGTGGGCAGGTGACCCACACCCAGCTCTTTGAGTGATCGCGCCAGGGCCCTACCGAACAAAGGGGCAGTTCTGAGCCATGGAGAGGGGCCCATACGGGAAAACTGTGGCAGAACTGCAGACTTGGTGGGGACCCCAGGCTGGCAGGTGGTGTGTGCAGGCGTATAGGCAGGGACGCAAACAAATGCTGTAGCTCACGAATAGAGACAGAGGTGGAGGCAGAGCAGAGATGACTGGCATGCGCATGCTGGCCCATCAGCAGAACAATGTTGCTAGACAAGCCTGAGGAAGGCTGAGGGTGCCACAGGAGGGAACTGAACTAAATGCGGCTCACAGCAGAGCAATGGTAGGCCCACGAGTAAGAGACTAGCAACCCCAGAATCAAGCTGGATCTCCCCACAGCCAGCCAGCCAAACAGAAAAGATTTGAAACCCATGGAATTTTGACCAGGGGCAGATCCAGAAAAAAGAAGACTGCACTCAAAGGTTGAAATGAGTAAAACTGTTTCTTTCTTTCTTTTTCTTTTCCTTCACTTTTCTTTCTTTTTCTTCCTCCCCTTCCTTTTCTCTTCCTTTCCTTCTATTTTTTTAAACTTTCTTTAATCTGTTTCCTACCTTCTATACCTCCTATCCTTTTTCTTTAATGTTATTTGTTTGTTTGTTTTTTGTTTGCCTGTTTTGTTTATCTGCCCTCTACACTAAACATATAGCATATAACTGCTATATAAAACTAATACTACACACTTCCGCTTTCTCACTTCATTCTGCATTCCTCCCTTCTTTTTTAGACATACAATGTAAATATTACTTGCTGTTCTACATAGCCTTGACCCTACTTGCTACTATTATTATTGAATCAATTTCCCTCTCAAAAATCATCTTTCTTTCATTTAAAACAGATCCTACCTGTCTCTCCTATAATAGAATAGTCTTAACCTCTCTACATTTGTATTAATACTGGCTCGTTTGCTACTGATAGTGGGATTGCGGGTGGGGGATATTTTTGAGGGTGTGGGTTTCTTGCCTGGGTTGTGTGTTTATGTTTTAACAACATCTCCAAAAAAGAACTCAAGACAAGGTGGGCAGAGTGACTCTCAATCAACTAGCCAGAGGGAAGGACCCACCAAAGAGTAACTGAAATAAAACCAGACAGCTTAAACAAACGGCAAAAGCATCAGTCTCAGAAGATCAAAGATACTACCCCACTGAATCCCCAAATATAAAGAATCTCATATTACGAAAGCAGGAAATGAAAGCAGACAAATCTAATAAACAAAAACAAACAAGAAGAATTCAACATGGGGAGACACAGAAACAACCTCCCAGTGGAAGGAAAAGAGGAATCCACAGAAAGAGAGATAGATGAAATACACATAAGTCAAATATCAGACACAGAATTAAAAAAAAACATTATAAAAATGCTCAATGACCTTGACAATATGAAAGAAAACTACAACAAACTCCAGGGAAATTACCAGTAACTCCAAGGAAACTACAAAGAATTGCAGGGAAGATACAAAGAACTTACGGAGAACTACACTAGCATAAAAAAGGACATAGCAACTATGAATAAGAACCAGGAAGAAATAAAGAATAAAATTTCTGAATTGAAGAAAACAGTAGAATCAATCAAACGCGGGCTAAAGAAAGCAGAGGATTGGATCACTGAATTAGAGGACAATGTAAAAAAAATTCCCAGACAATACAACGAAATGAAAAAAGATTTTAAAAGAATGAAGAAAGTTTAAGAGAACTGCAGGACAACATGAGACTAAACAACATTAGAATCATAGGGATATAAGAAAGAGAAGGAGGAAAAAGGGATAGAAAACCTGATTGAAAAAGAAATGACAGAAAATTCTCCTAACCTGATGAGAGAAAAAGTCATGCAAATTCAGGAAACACAGAGGGTCCCAATGAAGATGAATCCAAAAAGAATCACTCCAAGGCACATCATAATTAAAATGGCAACATTCAAAGACAAAGCAAGAATCCTAAAAGCAGCAAGAGAAAAACAGTGAATAACATACAAGGGAGCTTCGATAAGGCTTTCAACTGACTTCTCAACAGAAACACTACAAGCCAGAAGGGAATGGCAAAAAATATTTCAAGCAATAAAAAAAAAGGACTACAACAAAGACTACTCTATCCAGCAAGGCTCTTCTTCAAAATGAAAGGTGAAATAAGCAGTTTCCCAGACAAAGGAAGACTAAAAGAATACATCTCCACCAAACCAGTATTGTAAGAGAAGCTAAAGGGAATGCTTTACAAAAAAGAAGAAAAAGAGAGGGAGAGGAGCACAAGTACAAAGGGAAATGAATAAATACCTATCAATAATACTTTAAATGTAAATGGATTAAATGCTCCAATTAAAAGACATAGGGTAGCGAAATGGATATGAAAACATGACCCACATATATGCTGTTTACAAGAGACACACCTCAAAACAAAAGATTTACACAGACTGAAAGGGAAGAAATGGAAAAAAGTATTTCAAGCAAATTGACACACACAAAAAGCTGGGGTAGCAATACTTACATCACACAAAAAAGATTTCACAGAAAAGGCCATAAGAAGAGACAAAGAAGGACATTTTATAATATTTAAGGGAAAAATCCATCAAGAAGATATAACCCTTATAAAGATATATGCAACGAACAATGTAAGGAAATTTTGAAAGACTTCAGGAAGGATATAGACAATGACACACTGATAGTAGGGGACTTTAACACCACATTGTCAACAATGGACAGATCTTTGAAGCAAAGAAACACCAGAGATAGTGAGGCACTGAACAACACTCCAGATCAAATGGACTTAATTGATATTTATAGAACTTTTCACCCCAAAGAAGCAAATTATACATTCTTTTCAAGTGCACATGGAACTTTTTTCAAAGATAGACCACATGGTAGGACACAAAATAAACCTCAACAAACTCAAAAAAATTGAAATTATATCAGGCACCTTCTCAGACCACAATGGCTTAAAAATTAAAATCAACCTCAATGAAAAAAACTCAAAAATGTTCCAAATTGATGGAAAATGAATAACATGATATTAAATAATGAATGGGTTAACAATGACATTAAGGAAGAAATCAAAAAGTTTCTGGAAACAAATGATAAAGAACCCACAACAACCCAAAACCTATGGGATACAGCGAAAGCAGTCCTGAGAGAAAAGTTCAAGGCAATACAGGCCTACCTAAGGACAGAAGAATCTCTATAAAAAAATCTAACCCTACAGCTACAAGAACTAGAGGAATAACAACAAGCAAAGCCCACAGCAAGTAGAAGGAAGGAAATCGTCAAGAGCAGAGCACATTTAAATGACATAGAGACTAAACTACCAATTCAAAGATGAACAAAAGTAGGAGTTGGTTCTTTGAAAAGATAAACATCAACAAGGCTTTAACCAGACTCATCAGGAAAAAAAGAGGACCCAAATAAATAAAATCAGAAATGAAAGAGGAGAAATCACAACTGATATCACAGAAATACAAAGGATTGTAAGAAATGATTACAAACAACTGTATCACAAGAAATGTGATAACCTACATGAAATGGACAAATTTCTGGAAATATCTAATCTTCCAAAACTGGATCAAGAAGCAGAAAGCCTCAAGACCAACAACAACCAGTGAAATTGAAGCAGTAATCAAAAAACTCCCAGCATACAAAAGCCCTGGACCGGATGGCTTCACAGGTAATTTTACAACACATTTAGGAAAAAACTAACTTCTATCCTTCTCAGACTATTCCACAAAATCCAAGAAGAGGGAAAAATCCCAAACTCTTTCTACGAAGCCAATATTACCTAAATTCCAAAACCAGGTCAAGACACAAGAAAAAAAGAAAACTACAGGTCAAATTCGCTGATGAACATAGATGCTAAAATCCTCAACAAAATATTGGCAAACCAGATCCAGCAACACATTAGAAAGATTATACACCACGATCAAGTGGGATTCATCCCAGGGATGCAAGGATAATTTAATATTCGCAAATCATAAATATAATACACCACATAAACAAAATGAAAGACAAAAAACACATAGTAATATCAACAGATGCAGAAAAAGGATTTGTTAACGTACAAAACCCATTTATGATGAAAAAACTCAACAAAATGGGAATAGAGGGAGCATACCTCAACATAATAAAGGCCATATATGAGAAAGCTGAAGTCCAAATCATACTCAATGGGCAAAAACTGAGACCATTCCCCCTGAGGTCAGGAACAAGGCAAAGATGTTCACTCTCTCCACTCCTATTCAAAATAGTCCTGGAAGTTCTAGTCACAGCAATCAGACAAGAAAGGGAAATAAAAGGCATCCAAATTGGAATAGAGGAAGTAAAACTCATTATTTGCAGATGACACGATAATGTACATAGAAAACCCTATAGTCTCCACGAAAAAACTACTCAACCTAATAAGTGAATTTGGCAAAATAGCAGGGTACAAAGTTAATAATCAGAAACTGAAAGCATTTCTGTATATCAAGAACAAAATGTTAGAGACAGAAACTAAAAAAAAAAAAATCCTATTTACCAAAGAAACAAGAAGAATAAAGTACCTAGGAATAAACTTAACCAAGGATGTAGAAGACCTGTACTCAGAAAACTACATAACACCGAAGAAAGAAATTAAGGAAGAAACAAATAAATGGAAGCAAATTTCATGTTCATGGATGGGAAGAATCAACATTATTAAAATGTCCAAACTACCCAAAGCAATGTATAGATTCAATGCAATCCCTATTAAAATACCAATGACATATTTCAAAGACCTAGAAGAAATACTTCAAAAATTTATATGGAACCAAAAAAGCCTGAATAGCCACAGCAATCTTGAGGAAGAAGAGCACAGTAGGAGCAATCACAATACCTGATATCAAGCTATACTACAAGGCCACGGTAATCAAAACAATCTGGTACTGGCATAAGAACAGACATATAGACCAATGGAACAGAATAGAGAGCCCAGAAATAATCCCAGGTCTATATGGTCAACTAATATTTGACAAAGAGGGAAGGAAGATAAAATGGAGTGAGAAGAGCCTCTTCAACAAATGGTGTTGGGAGAACTGGACAGGGACAAGCAAAAAAATGAAAATAGACCACCAACTTACACCATATATCAGAATAAATTCAAGATGGATCAAAGTCTTAAATGTAAGCCATGGCACCATAAAAGTCCTAGAGTCGCGGTTCCCAACCTGTGGGTCGCAACCCCTTTGGGGGTCAAATGATCCTTTCACAGGGGTCGCCTAAGACTATAGGAATACACATATAGAATTACATAATGTTTTGTGAATAATCATTATGCTTTAATTAAGTTCAATTTGTAACAATGAAAATACATCCTGCATATTAATTAAGTTCAATTTGTAACAATGAAAATATATCCTGCATATCAGATATTTACATTATGATTCATAACAGTAGCAAAATTACAGTTATGAAGTAGCAATAAAAATAATTTTATGGTTGGGAGTGACCACACATGATGAACTGTATTAAAGGGTTGCAGCATTAGGAAAGATGAGAACCACTGTCCTAGTCCTCTAGGCAGGAAAATTTCAGACATCCCGCGTAGCAACATTTTCACTGATATGTCTCCTAAGGCAAGGGAAATAAAGGAAAGAATAAACAAATGGGACTACATCAAACTGAAGAGTTTCTGCTCAACAACAACAACAAAAAAAAAACAGCAAGATGAAAAGAAAATCAACTATATGGGAAAATATATTTGCCAATGATACCTCAGACAAGGGACTGATCTCCAAAATATATAAAGAACTTATATGACTCAACACCAAGAAGACAGACAATCCAATTCAAAAATGGGCAAAGGACCTGAACAAACACTGCTCCAAAGAGGACATACAGAGGGTCATTAGACATATGAAAGAATGCTCAACATCACTAGCCATCAGAGAAATGGAAATAAAAACCACAATGGGATACCATCTCACAACAGTCAGAATGATCATCATCAACAAATCAACAAACAACTTGTGCTGGGGAGCATGCGGAGAAAAGAGATCCCTGGTGCACTGTTGGTGGGAATGCAGACTGGTGCAGCCAAACAGTTTGGAATTTCCTCAAAAAACTAAAAATGGAACTGCGTTTTGAACCAGCAATTCCATTGCTAGTACTATATCCAAAGAATCCTGAAACACCAATGCAAAAGAACCTATGCATGCCTATGTTCATAGCAGTACTATTTACAATAGCCACATGCTGCAAACAACTTAAGTGCCCATCTGTAGATGAGTGGATTAAAAAACTGAGGTACACTTACACAGTGGAGTACTATATAGCAGAAAGAAAGAAGGAACTTCTACCATTTGCCAACAACGTGGATGGAACTAGACAGAATTATACTTAGTGAAAGAAGCCAGGCAACAAAATTAAAATACCTTATGCTAACACCTATTACAGGAGACTAATGAATAACGCAAAAAATTAGCAAAATTGAACCAGAGGTATGTAAACAAGGAGTAGACTAACAGTGACAAGGGGGAATGGGAGAGGGAGAGAAGGGAGAAAGAAGGGAAAGGGTCTAGTCGAAGAACATGTATATATGAGCCATGGACAGGGACAACTGGGTGGGGACTGACTGTGGGAGAAGGGGTGGGTAGAGTGTGGGGAAGAAATAAAATGGGACAAATGTAACAGAAAAACAAACAAAATAATTTTCAGTGTGGGGGAAAAATATATAAAGAATGGAAATGCAATTCTAGTGAATATTAGAAGTACAAGGATTTTCCTTCACACTATATATTTTTTCCCTACCTGACCCCTACAGAATTTGGCATTCCTAAGAAGTAAGTAATGACATAAGGTTCTTTTCATGAAACTAATAAGACCAGTTGTTTAGAGAGGTTTTGTTGACGAAAACTTTGACTGGAATGTCATGCCTAAAGGAGACATGCTTGGGCTCTGGTTGTTACAAAAAAGCCCGGAGGAACTAAGATTGACTTTAGAAGGTAATAAAAGCCCATGAGAAAAAAGGCCTGGTACCTAGGTTGGATGTGCAGTCCATGGCAATCTTTCCAGGGAAGGAATGATGGTTGCTTTTCTGAAAGATGGTTAGAAGGGACCTTAAGGCACAATGGAAAACCTAAAGGACTTGGAAAAGATAGGTGTTTACAGGCAAGGCTGAATGCCAGGTATGTGGCTCAGCTTCTGTGTCCTGAAGGGCAGACTGAAGGTCACCCTAAATGTTCCTTGTGTAAGTTCCAGCTAAGCAGACTTAAAGATCATAGGTGATCATTTGTTGCTCTTGTTGTGTTTATGCAAATGAACAGGATAAATTAAAAATGAACCCGATGCAGTCCCTTTAATGACAAGGAGGGTAATCTTAAGGAGAAAAATAGTGATTCAAGGAAAATTACAATGCTCAGTGGTAGACTATAAAGTAGTGCAGAAAATTGTCTTCAAAGTTTGTTTTCATTAGAAAGTTAAACTATGTCTGTGGCATCATCAAAGATGCTTAATTTACAGGCAAGAATGTCAAATACCTTGCAACTGGATGTCTTTCCAATAAGACAGTCTTACAGATTTAGAGACTGGTTTATGGGTTATGTTGCATAAATTAACATGTGTTTTCTGTTTTCTAAGTGCATAAGCCTAGGATCTCATTACCTGAGTGACTGTCTGTACGTAAAGACCTCACTTAATCTTGTCTGCACCACTGCCTCCTGAGACTCAACGGTTTGGCTGAATTAAGTGCCTGGGTTGGTGAAGAATGGGGTGCTATGTGTGCTTCACCTTAAAACTGGTTTCTCTTTTCTATCCTAATGGCTTGGACGGAAAGGACCCAGAGGTCTGAGAGGGGGAAACCTCAAATATTTCCCTCAACCCAAACTAAGTATGGTGGGCAAAAGGGTTTTGGACAGGTGTGGCATGCCTGGCACACCTTCTTCCAAAGAAGCCCTTTTTTCCCATAACGTGGGACACTGAAAAATTAATACCTGCCTTTTGTCATCTAGTGGTTATGGATTGAATGATGTATTTTAACCCCGTTGCCAGATCTGTTGCCCCCAGAATACAACAAGGACTCCAGTCTGTTAAACCAATCACGCTGTTGTCCAGGGATGGCCAACCAACCTGAAGTCTGCAAGATCCTTCTCCATGTGGGAAGGCCACCCTCCCCTCCACATCCCAACTCTTATTACGGATTTCTGGACCCAAGGGTAGGTAGGACGATGACCATGCCCAGCTTGAAGCAGTTATAGAGGAGTATGAGACCATCGCCCCTGTCCTCTATAAGATTATTAAGGGTCTTCAGTCTGAGAGTGAGGAACTGTTATTTTTTATTGTTATAAAAAATTGTTTAAAAGATAATAATAATATAGGCAAGGAAGAAGCCAGAGAACTTGTATGCACAACCCATGTGCATGGACTGGTGGGGTGGGATTGCTGGGCAGAGGGGATGAAAGGGGAAAAAATTGGAACTATTGTTACAATATAATCAATAAAATATACTAAAAAAAGGAAAAAGAAGCACATCAGAGTGGCAGGAAGGTTGGAGACATGAAGAGCTGGCATTCTCCCACAGGCAGTGTGGCAGCTGAGATTCAGGAGACATATCTCAGCTTCAGGAATGGGTTCTAGCCAGGCTCCCCAGCCCAGAGCACCAGAGTCAGGAAGATGTGCCCACATAATATTTGGCTGAGAAAAGTAGCGGGGTCTCTTTCTGCAAGGGAGCCGCAAGAGTCTGCTAGAGAAACATGCACCCTCTTAAAGGGTCAATGCATAAAATTTTATTTGCAGTCACTCACCCTGTGCTCTGGTGGAGAGAGGGCAGAGCAAACTAGAGCTTTGTGAGGTGAGTCTGTGGTTTGTGGTTCTGGGGAGGGAGCTGAAGGGACAGCTACTAGAAGCCCCGTACTGGGACATTCTCCCATAATGCAGATACCACCTTTCTTGGGTGGACCACCCCACACTGACAGTATCAGCCTGAGGGAAAACCATGACTCCACCCTTAGGCAGTTTACACCCTACTGAAGGATACATCGAGAGACTCTTTCACGACTGAGCTTAACAGGAAGCCAGCAGATGGAGGTGGACCTTGTTGGGGTGCCTTGACACTTTTGCTGACGTTCCCCTAAGCCCAGTGTTGGTAAAATCCAGCCTTGGCATGCAGCTTGGTCCTTCCTGTGTGCATGCACGCGCGGTACAGGCACAAACTATAGCTTGCTTGTAGCTAGCTCCAAATAGGTTGCCAATGGCCATCAACAGGCAGTATTTTATATTAACCTGCACCACAGTCTCTCCATAGAGGCCCAGAGCAACACATCCAGTGGCAAGCTTCAGAAAGCACCAGAACAAGATCCAATAAGCTTCACAAGCCGCATATCCAGATATCTCAGTAGATACCAAACCCTGCTGAGCCAAATTCTGATTCTGTGGTTAGCACTTGCATAGCAGCTCACACACTATGGTCGGGGGTGAGCCACATAGTTGGCCAGCCTGAAGCTGAATCACCTGAATAAACATGCCAATAGCAATCAAGACACAGTTACATCAGGGGGGAGCACATAACCCACAAAAGGGCCACTCCTGGAGCACCCAGCACAGGTAATCAAGGAGACTGCATCACTGGGTCCCACAAAATACCTATTACATAAGGCAACCCCAACAAGAATAGGAGTCATAGCAGACCTATCTAATAGATAGAAACAAATATAAAGTGTCAACAAACATGGAGAGAGAAAGAAACATGTCCCAAATGAAAGAACAGAAGAAGTCTTCAAAAAAATGTTATATAAAATGGAGGGAAGCAATTTATCAGATATAGGCTTCAAAGCCATGGTTATACTATGCTCAATAACATAAAAAAGGACATAAAAATCATAAAAAAGGACCAACCAGAAATGCAGAATACAATATTTGAAAAGAAAAATACAGTGGAAATAAATAAAGAGTAGGTTGGATAAAGAAGAGAATAGAATCAGCAATCTGGAAGACAAGGTAGAAAAAAACAACCAATCAGAGGAGCAAAATGAAAAAAGAATTTTTTAAAAAAGGATAGTTTAAGGGACCTTTGAGACAACATGAAGCATAATAATTACCAAATCATAGGGGTGCCAGAAGGTGAAGAGAGAGAACAAGGGATTGAGAACCAATTTGAAGGAAGAATGACTAAAAACTTCTCTAACCTGGTGAAGGAAAAAAGACACACAAACCCAGAAGTCAGAGAATCCCAAACAAGATAAACCCAGAAATGCCCATAAGGCACATCACAATTAAATTAGCATTGGTTAAAGGGAATCATAAAAACCACAGGAGAAAGACAGTTTCCTACAATGGAGCTCCCATAAGACTGTCAGCTGATTTCTCAACAAAAACATTTCAGGCCCGAAGGGATTGGCATGAAATATTCAAAGTGATGAAAAGGAAGGATCTACAGCCAAGACTACTTTACCCAGCAAGGCTATCATTTAAGTTGAAGGAGAAATAAAGAGCTTCCCAGACAAGAAAAAGCTGAAGGAGTTTGTTATCACCAAACCAGTATTACATAAATGCTGTAAGACCTGCTTTGAAAAGAATAAATAAATAAATAATATAAAACAAAAGAGGAACATAGTTAACAGAACAAAATGGCAATAAATATGCAACTATTTATAATCACTTTAAATGTAAATGCCTTAAATGCTCCAATCAAAAGACAGGGTAACGAGTGGATAAGAAAACAAGAGCAATAAATATGATATCACCTCATAATAAAAGATACACACAGATCAAAATAAAGGGATGAAAAAAAGATATTTCATGCAAATAGAATGAAATAAAAAGCTGCGGTAGCAATACTTGTATCTTATAAAACAGACTAAAAATAAAAGGTTATACAGTAAGAGACAAAGGACACTACAAATGGGAGCAATCCAAGAAGAGAATTCAACCCATGTAAACATTTATGCAGATGACCTAAGAGCACCTAAATATATATAAAGCAAACAATAATCAATATAAAGGGAGAGACTGACAATAATATAGTCATACTAGGGGATTTTAACATCTCAATGGCATCAATGGACAGAGCTTCCACACAGAATATCAACAAGGAAATGGCGGCCTTATAGGACACATTAGATCAGATGGATTTAATTGATTATCTTCAAAGCATTTCACCTCAAAGCAGCAGAATATACTTTCTTTTCAAGTGCACATCGAACATTTCCTAGGACTGACCACGTTAGGACATAAAACAGTCTCAATAAATTTAAGAAGACTGAAATCGTATCAAGCATCTTTCTGACAATAATGCTCTAAAACAAAAAATCCACACAAGAAAACTAAAAAACACACAATACTGGAGGCTAAACAACAATGAATTGGTTAACAATAAGATCAAGGAAGAAATCAGCACTGGCTGGTGTGGCTCAGTAGATTGAATGCCGGCCTGTGAATCAAAGGGTCACCAGTTTGATTTCTGGTCAGGACACATGCCTGGATTTCGGACCAGGCTTCCAGATGGGTACATGCAGGAGGCAGCCAATCAATGTATCTCTTCCTTTCTTTCTCCCTCTCTGCTCCTCTCTCAGAAAATGAACAAAATCTTTTTTTAAAAAAAATCAAGGAAGAAATCAAAGGTACTTTGAAACAAATAAAAATGAGAACCCAACAACTCAAAACCAGTGGTACACAGGGAAGCAATCCTAAGGAAAATTCATACTATTACAAATTCTTTCAAGAAATAAAAAATAGCTCAAACAAACAATCCCACTTTATACTAAAAGGACCTTGAAAAAAAAAAAAAGCCCAAAGTGAGTAGAAAAAAGGAAATAGAAATAAAAGATCAGAGCAGAAATAAACAAAATTGAATGTAAAAAATACAATACAAAAGATCAATGAATCTGTTACAGAAAGGTAAAAAGGGGGTTTCCAAAAATTCCCACAACCTGTGGTTTGTGGAATGGTGGACGGAGCTCAATAGAGCACAGCCATTTTTCCTAAAAGATGCCTTTGCATATCTATGGTGGGTAGCCAGTCTTAGTTATGCAAATGGCCATGGGCTCCCAGGCACCAAGGAGATGGGAAGGGTTTTGGCCATAAAATGATGAGATAAGAGCTTATGGGGCCTGTACAAGGTTCTGCTAATGTCAACAACCAGTTACCACACCCACTGCATCACAGGCCACAGCAAAAACTTTAAAAATAAGGCGGCAGCCATTTGCAAGGAGGTAGGAAGAAAGCCGCATGTTTTGTAAGGAGGTAGAGAGAAAGCCATGTGGTTTAAAAAAAGGCAAAAAGAACCATGTGGATTTTAAGAAGGTTAAGAGAAAGGGCCACTTGGTCTGAGAGAAGGAGCAGCTATGTAGTTCATAGGAATAATCAGCCATGTGGCCTGGGCTATGAAGAAAGCTGGCATACTGCTGCTTTAATCCTAATTAAGTGGATTCCAAAGCCGCCCAAAACTCCTGCCTTGCAGAACTGGACTTTTGGACTTCTAAAACTTGGGAAATGTGGAGACTCTCTTGCGACTTGTGCCTTTACTGAACTTCACCGTAATCCAGTGAAACACGGCATATGCTTTCCTGAACTATTGTAAGGAAGCTGATGACATCCTGGACTATTACAAGAAGGCTAATGACATCATAGCCCGGATCCTGAAGAAAAGAGCTGACAAGGAATGGGGAGCTTCTGTGCATGATTTTAGCTTATAGCCTTTTTGGGAGCGAGGATAGTGCTGGGTCTCATGGGAGAACAGGGCTGAGCTGAAGTGCTCACAGCTCACCTGACCCAGGTTGGAATATTGTAAATAAAATCCTGTTTTCCTCAACACTAATTGTTGGGTTTTACACCAGGGTACCACATGAAAAAACCCCTTTTCCTCAGTAAGTTTTGTTGATTCAGATGGGACTAATGGAACCTGTAGTCAGATCCCATACCCATGTGGAGCATGGCTGCAAGAACTTCCCAGTCTCAGGGAACTGCCCTGAACTCCAGCTCAAGGCGCCAGTAGCCAAGAACGCCACAATGGTATAAGAAAACAGGTTTGGGAAGGAAGGGAACCCCTAGGCTCTGTGAGCTTAACTCGTATGCATGTTGAGGATCAAACACTGAGCAGCATGGGCGTGCTGCCATTTTTGGTATACCACATGAGTGTTCTGCCAATGAAGAATGAGTCATGTGGGTGCTCCACCATCTTGTGGGTGGTATTCAAGGGTGCTGCCATCTTTTAAGTTACTGCATGGGAGGGTGCCACCATATTTGAAGTGGGCAAAATGGTGGGTTAGGCGCGCTCTTCAGGTGACGTGCTTTGTTTACAGTGAACCCCAACAAAGGATGGCAATATTTCCTTTGCCAGATACTGAGTTTGAATATAGTCCTTCACAGTGTAAAAAAGAACATGGATTGGAAGTGGGTTATAGTTAAATCTGAAAAAGTAAAAGGTATTTAGAAAGTCTGTGAACGTTGCAGAAGTTCTGTGAAAAGCTGTAAAAATAAATGGAAACCGTTACGAAAGTTTTTAAACCTGGGAAAAGGAAATCTCAGCTACTTGGATTCTAAATTTTATGGAAATATGATGTTTCAAATTTTACTGTTCTGAATTTTGTTCTGTTTTGGAATTCTCTGTATCTGTTTTTGGCCAAAGAGACCTAGGACAGGTCATCTGTAAACTGGTAAAAGGGCATGCCTTTGCCAAGAGACCAGTCGGTGAACTGGTAGGCAAGAGGGTACCTCTGCCATTGAAGTAAGGGGCCAGGGAATGCTAATGAGTATGTCAGCTGTGGGTGAAAGAGCACATCTCTATAGGAGGCCAGTAAATACTGGTGAGAGTGCCTAGCTTTCTGTGTTTTGAATTATTGCTCTGTTTATGCTCTCAAAGGAATATTTTGGTTCCCCAGGAAAAGTATAAGGCATGTAAATGAAAAAAGTTGGTGAAAGGTATATAGAAGTTTCGTTAGAAAGTTTGTAAAAGTTTTAAAAAGAAATGATATGGTTTTAGCAATGGAAGGTATAAGGCATGGAGATGCAATTTTAGTGAATATTTGAAGAACAAGAATTTTCCTTCACACTTTTATATTTTTCTCCCTACCCAATTCCTCCAGAATTTGGCATTCTGAAGGAATAAGTAATGACATAAGGTTTCTTTGCATAAAACCAGTAAAATCAGTTGCGAATGGTGAATTTGTCAACCAAGACTTTGACTGGGATGTCATGCCTAAAGGAGGCAAGTCTGGGTTCTGGTTGTTACCAAAGAGCCCCTGGGAACTGGAATTGACTCAGAAGTAATGAAAACTCACAAGGAAAAGAGCCTGATACTGTACCTTAGTTGGTTGTACAATTCGTGGCGATCTTTCCAGGGCAAGAATCAAGGTTGCCTTCCTAAAAGATGGCTAAAAAGGAACCTTAAGACACAATTGAAAACCTAAGGGACTTGAAAGAAACAGGTGTTCATAGGCCAGGCCAGGTGGCAAGTGTGTGGTTCAGCTTCTGTGTCCTAAAGGACAGACAAAAAAGTCAAATCTAAAGGTTTCTTGTGTTAAGTTCCAGCAAAGTAAACTTAAAAGATCATATGTAATCAACTGCTGCTCTTGTCGTGTCTTTGCAAATGAACAAATGAAAATAAAACTGGACTTAATGAATTCTCTTTAATGACAAGGATGGTTAATCTTGAAAAGAAAAAATCATGATCCAAGGAAAACCACAATGCTTAGTGGTGGACTATAGACTAGTGCAGCTGTCCTTAGTTTGTTTTCATTTAAAAGTAAAACTGGATTCGCAACATCATCAGAGATGATCTATTTACAGGAAAGAAGAATGTGTGAAATGCCTTGCAACTGAACGTTTTCCCAAAAAGACAGTCTCACAGACTGGTTTGTGGGTTGTGTTATATGAACTAACATGCGTGTCCTTCCTTGTTTTCATAGAGCACAAGCCTACCTGTGTGACCGTCTGTAATATAGGCCTCACTTAAGAAGCGCATCTGCTTCGCTGCCTCCTGAGACTCAACAATTTGGCTGAACTAAGTGATTGGGTTGGTGAAGTATGGGGTGGTCTGTGGACTTCACTTTAAAACTGGTTCCCTTTATTTATTAATGGCTTGGACAGAAAGGGCCCAGAGGTCTGAAGGTGGCAGGGGAGGGATCCTAAAATATTTCCCTCAGCCCAAGCTAAATGTAGTGGGCAGAAAAGGCTTTGGAAAGGTGTGACATGCCTTGCACACCTTCCTCCAGATAAGTCATTTTTTCCTAATGTGAAACATTAAAAAATTGTCCCTGCCTTTGTCACTTAGTGGTTATGGTTCTAGGTATGCCTTTTAACCCTGTTGCCAAATATGTTACCCCCAAAATACAACAAGAATGCTAGCTTGTTCATCAGTGCCAGCCCTTGGACACCAAGCATGCCACTCCTGGGAAGAAAGCCAACTGACCTGGATTCTGCAAAATACTTCCCCACATGGGAAGGCCACCCTCCCCTCCACACCCCGAACTCTATTAGGGATCCCTGGATTCAAGGGTAGAAAGGACAATGGCCATGTCCAACTTGAAGCAGCTAGAGGAGCATCACATCTCCACCCACTGTCCTTTATACGATTATAAAGGGTCTTAAATCTGAAAGGGGAGGAATTGTTACAGGGTGAAAAAAGGGGTCCCCAAAAATTCCCCACAGCCCATGGTTTGGGGAATGGGGGATGGGACTCAGTGGAGCACAGCCATTTTTATTAAAAGATACCTTTGCATATCTATGGTGGGTAGCTAGTGTCTTAGTTATGTTAATGACCATGGCCTTCCAAGGTGCTACTGAGATGCTAGGGGTTTTGGCCATAGAATGGTGACAAAAGAGCTTACAGGGCCTGTGCAAGGTTCCGCTACTTGCCAGAACTGGTTACCCTGGCCACTGCATCACAGGCTGCGGTCAGAAATTTAAAAATAAGGTGGCAGCCATTAAGAAGGTAGAGAGAAAACCATGTGGTTTGCAAGGAGGTAAGAAGAAAGTCACACAGTTTGCAAGGAGATAGAGAAAAACTATGCAGTTATAAAAGGGTACAGAGCCATGCAGTCTGAAAGAAAGGAAGGGGGGGACATGCAGTCTGGGCTAGTAAAAAGGCTGGCATGCTGCTGCTTTAATCATGCAGACTTCAGCAGACTCCAAGCTGCCAAGGACTCCACTTTGCAGACCTGGACTTTTGGACTTTTAAAACTTGGGACATGTGAAAAGGACTCTTGTTATAACCTGAATTTCATCATGATCCAGTGCAACATGGCACACACTATTAATAGGAGGCTGATTACATTGTACCCCAGATCCTGAAGAAGAGGGCTAACAAATAAGAAATGGGGAATTCTGGGCATGGTTTTGGCTTATAGCCTTTTGGGGAGCAAGGGAAGTGCTGAGTCCCAGGGAAGAACAAGGCTCTGAGCTGAAGTGCTCACAGCCCTCCCCAGGTCAATATGAATATTGTAAAGACCTGTTTTCCTCAACACTGATTGTTGAGTTTTACACCAATGTGCCATGTGAAAGAACCCCCTTTTGCTTGGTAACAAATCCAACAGCTGGTTCTTTGAAAAGATAAATAAGATTGACAAACCTTTAAGCAGACTCATCAGAAAAAGAGGACCCAAATAAATTAAATCAGAAATGAAAAAGGAGAATAACTGACACCAAAGAAATACAAAGGATTATAAGAAAATATTATGAACACTAACAAATTGAACAATCTGGAAAAAATGGGAAAATTACTAGAAATATACAATCTTCCAAAACTGAATCAGAGAATTTGAACAGACAGATTACAACTAGTGGAACTGAAGCAGCAACCAAAAAACTCCCAACAAACAAAAGCCCTGAACCAAATGGCATCACATGCAAATTTTACCAAACATTCAGAGAAGAACTAAGACCTATCCTTCTGAAACTATTTTAAAAAATCCAAGAGGTGGAAAGATTCTTAAGCTCGTTTTATGAGGCCAGAATTAACCTAATTTCTAAACTGGTAAAGACACTACAAAGGAAGAAAATTATAAGCCAATATTCCTGATGAATACAGATGCTAAAATCCTCAACAAAGTAATAGCAAACTGGATCCAGCAGTACATTAAAAAGATCACGTACCATGATCAAGTACCATTTTTTTCTAGGGATGCAAAGTTGGTACAAGAACTACAAAACAAACATGATACACCACATAAATAAAATGAAGGATATAAACCACATGATGCAGAAAACAAGCAACCATTTATGAGAAAAACTCAGCAAAGCGGAAACACAGAATCACATCTCAACGTAATAAATGTCATACATGACAAACCAACACCAACATCATACTTAATGGGCAAACCCTACAAGCCTTCCCCTAAAGATCAAGAACAAGACAGAAATGATCACTTTCACCACTCTTATTCAACATGATATGGGAATTTCTAGCCACAGCAATCAGATAAGAAAAATAAAAGGCATCCAAAAGGAAGAAGTATAACTGTTATTATTTGCAAATTACACAATACTGTATATAGAGAACTGTAAAGATTCCACAACGAGTATCACCTCATACCTGTCAGAATGGCTATCATGAGTAAATCAAGAAACAACAAATGTTGGTGTTGATTTGCAGAAAAGGGAACCCTCAAGCACTGTTGGTGGAAGTGCAGATTGGTGCAGCCATTGTGAAAAGCAGGATGGAATTACCTCAAAAAATTAAAAATAGAACTGCCTATGACCCAGCAATTCCACTACTGGGAACTGATCTGATGGTACTCAAAATATTAATTCAGGATAATGTGTGTACCCCTATGTTCACTGCAGTGTTATTTATGATAGCTAAGATTTGGAAGTAGCCCAAGTGTCCATCAGTAAGTGAGTAGGGGAAAAAGCTGTGGTACATTTAAACAATAAAATACTATTTGGCTGTTAAAAAGAAGGAAAACTTACCCTTCAAATGAAAATGAACTTATGAGCAAAATAGTGACAGACTCCTGGATAGAGAGTAGAATGACAGCTATCAGGAGGGAGGGTAGATGGATTGAGCAAAAAGGTAAAAAAAGAAAAGTGGACATGGACAACAGTGTGGTGATTTCCAGGGGGAGGTGGAGGGGTGGAGAAGGGTATAAGGCAGATAAATGGTGATAGCCAAAGACTTGCCCTGGGACATGAACACAGAGTAGTACGGTATACAAAGGATGTGTTGTAGAATTGTGTGCTTGAAAGCTGTAAACTGAGGAGACAAATAAATATGGCCCAGATCAAAGAACAGGAAAAAAAAAAAAATGAAATGGAGATAGCCAATGTATTAGACGCAAAGTTCAAAACATTGGCTATCAAGATGCTCAAGAGAACTCCTTGAGTATGGCAAAAAAAATTAAAGGAAGAAATTAAGGTTACACTAAGTGAAGTAACAAATAACCCACAGGAAACCAACAGAGAAGGGAAGGAAGCCAGGATTCAAATCAATGATTTTGAACATAAGGAAGAGGTAAACTTTCAACCACAACAAAAAGAAATAAGAATTCAAAAAAATGAGGAAAGGATTATAAACTTCTGGCACATCTCCAAATTTGCCAACATCTGAATCATATGGATGCTAGGAGAAGAGGAAGAGCAAGAAATCAAAAACTTACTTGAAAACTAATGAAAGAAAACTTCCCTAATTTGGTCTAAGAAAATGACATACAAGTCTAGGAAGCACAGAGTCCCAAATAACTTGGACCCAGAGAAAAACAAAGCAAGACATGTCATGATTAAAATGCCAAAGGTTAAAGAGAGAATCTTAAAAGCAGCAAGAAAAAAGCAAAGAGTTATCTACAAAGGAGTTCCCATAAGACTATCAGCTGATATCGCAAAATAAACTTTGCAGGCCAGAAGGGACTGGCAAGAAGTATTCAAAATGATGAAAAGCAAGGACCTACAACCTAGATTACTCTATCCACCAAAGCTATCATTTAGAATGGAAGGGCAGATAAAAGTGCTTCCCAAACAAGGTAAAGCTAAAGGAGTCTGTCACCACCAAGCCATTATTACATGAAATGTTAAAGAGACTTATTTAAGAAAAAGAAGATCAAAACTATGAACATAAGAATGGCAAGAAATTCACAATTATCAACAACTGAATCTAAAAAAACAAACTAAGCAAACAACCAGAACAGGAACAGAATCATAGATGTGGAGATCATTTGGAAGGTTATCAGCTGGGAGGAGGAAGGAGGAGAAGGGGTAAAACACGTGTGGATTAAGAAGCTTAATTGGTAGGTACAAAACAGACAGAGGGGTGTTAAGAATAGTATAGCGAATGAAGAAGCCAAAGAACTTATATGCATGACCCGTGGACACGAACTAAGTGTGTGGAGGGGGGTTGCCAGAGGAAATTGGGGTACTGGGTGGAGGGAGGCAAAAGGGGAAGAATTGGTACTACCGTAATAGCATAATCAATAAAATGTTTTTTAAAAACAATGAAATCTCAGGGAAAAAATTCCATTTGCAATTGCAACAAAAAATACCTAGGAATAAATTTAACAGGGAGTGAAGATCCTCTATACTGAAAACTGTAAGACACTGCTGAAAGAAATTGAAGAAGACACAAAGAAATGGAAAAATATTCCATGTTCATGGGTTGGAATAATCAACAGTTAAAATGGCCATATCACCTAAAGCTTTATACAGCTTTAATGCAATCCCTTTCAAAATCCCAATGGCATGTTTTTAAAGAAATAGAATTTTTAAAAATCATCAAATGTGTAGGGAACCATGAAAGATCCCAAAGAGCCAAAGTAATCCTGGGATAAAAAGAACAAAGCCTGAGGTATCACACTCCCTGATTTCAAATCATACTACAAAGCTGTAATAATCAAAATAGTTGGACGAAAACAGACACATAGATCAATGGAAAAGAACTGAGAATCCATAAGTAAATACACACCCACACCCGCACACATGAAACTAATTTTTGACAAAGGAGTCAAATATATACAATGGAGAAAAAAGCCTCTTCAATAAATGGTGCTGGGAAAATTGGAAAGTCACATGCAAAAGAACAGAATGCTATTTGATACCATACACAAAAATTAACTTAAAATGGATCAAAGACCTAAATATAAGATGTGGAGCAGTAAAATACATAGAAGAAAGTATAGGTACTAAACGTATGGATCTTGATCTCAAGAGAGGATTTTATAAATTTGACCCCAAAGGCAAGAAGTAGAAATAAAAATAAACGAATGGGACTATATCAAACTAAAAACTGCACACCAAAAGAAACTGCCAACAAAACAAAAAGGCAACCAACTGAATGGGAGAAAATATTTGCAAACAATACCTCTGATAAGAGACTAATATGCAAAATATAAAAATAACTCATGCAACTAAACAAAAAAAACCACAATCAATTAAAAAATGGGCAGAGGACCTGAACAGACACTTCTCTCAGTAAGACATACAAATGGCCAACAGATTTTTAAAATGACGCTCAACTTCATTAGTGGTAAGAGAAAAGCAAATCAATGAGATAGCACCTCACACCTGTTAAGATGGCTATTATCAATAAGACAGGAAATAACAAATGTTGGAAAGGATAGGGGGAAAAAGGGACCCTCATACACTGCTAGTGGAAATGTAAATTGGTATAACCATTATGGAAAACAGTATGGATATTCCTCAAAAACTTAAGAATCGAGCTACCATATGACCCAGGCAAGCCCTCTTTTGGATTATCAACTGAAAAATTTCAAAAAAGATTTGTAAAGGTGTATATACACCCCTACGTTTATTATAGCATTATCTATGGTGGCCAAAACATGAAAACAGGTTCCTTTTGACAGATGACTGGAGATGTGATACATATACATAATGAACTACTACTGATCCATAAGAAATAAAAAAAATATCGCCATTTGAATCTTGGGAATATCATGCTAAGGCAGTAAGTCAGCAGGAAAAAGAATTATATGACTTCACTTACATGTGGGATATAAAACAGAAAGCAACAAACAAAACAACTCATTAGCACACACAATAGTATGATGGTTAGCAGAGGGAAAGGGGGTATGGAAAGTAGAAGAGGGTAAAGTAAGTCAAATTCATGGTGATGGAAGAAGACTTAATTTGGGGTGGTGAAAACACAATGCAATATACAGATAATGGTTATAGAATTGTACAGGTGAAACTTATTAGCTAATCCACTCCAATAAATTTAATAACTAAACCATGCATGCAGGATAATATATGTAGCAGAAAACAGTTCAATGAAGACAATGAATGCACAGGATAAGAGGTCTTCTTTTCCCTCAGAAAGAACACATAGTCAGGGAAATCACAACAGACTGGATCAAGATCTTATTCCTTAAATTTTCTCACCCAATTGTATGAATTACTGTTGTTGTAATTAATGAATATTTTTGAGTTCCAGATTTTAAATCTAGATCCAACTTTGACTCAGTAATACTTCTTAGCTTCATTAAGTTCTAAGGTTCAGTTTAATGTTCTGAAGTTTATATGCACTGTGTGCTGCTGCTGTGGAAATTCCAGTAATTTAAATATGGCTATTAAAGCCATAAATTAACAGATCAAAGGTAATAAACAACTATACTTTTTGTTTACTATATCAATGAAGAGAGTATATCCATGTATCCAATGAAGAGAGTAGAGATCTGGAATTGCCTGAGGACAGAACAAACACACAAGTTTAAAGAGTAGAATTTCAGCTAAAAAATTAGACTGCCAGGGCTCAAATCCTGGCTCCACCACTTAACAGTTTGTGACCACAGGTAAATTCTTTTTGCCTCAGTTTCTTCATCCTAAAAATGATGAAAGCAATATTTACTTTGGAGGGCTATTGTTAGAATTTGATCAGATAATTCATATCTTAGACATATCACAGGCTTTTAGGAGATGTTAGCTATTTTTAATATTACTAATCTAAGGATTTTCCTTCACAGTATTTTACCGGTCACAGTGACAAACATAATAAAAATGTAAAGGCCAGTAAAACCCAAGATCTATTATAACTACTGCTTCTAATTTTAATTTGAGGTTCTGCCACAATTAAGATGTTTACTCATATATGGTTCAAAGTTACATAGCTCAGGACTGGCACAGCTCACAGTTAAAAAGTCATTCAGGGTCTTCACAACCCAGTCCTCTGTGCAGACTCCAATTCCCTTCTTCAAAGAGTTCCTACTAATCAGGCTACAAGATAGTAGACATACATACTCAGAATACTGCATTTTATATTTAGGCCAGAAGAAAGTAGACTTATAAAATCTGAGAATAATTTACCCATAGGTTATATGAATATACCAGGAGGATATGCAGTGGTAGTCATGAGAAAAAGCACACCCACAAAAATCAACATATTACCTTAATTTTAATAAGCTTCTGAGGATTTCTTCTCCTACAGCGGTTAACTTCAATACTGCGTCTATTTTTGGGTGCTGCCATCCAAAAGATACTATCCAAAAGGCTGGAAATTTTATTTCCATTAGCATCATTTGTTGGTTCTGTAAATATATTTGGACCTTGGACAGCTAATGCTGGTCCTACAAAATAAAACATGGAGATTCAGAATCAGATTTTAGCTTCTAAATAACTATTTACAGATATCATTCTCCTTTACAATCAACAGTGATATGCAAACAGACATACTCGTAATTTAGAATATTAACATTCAATACATTTACCAGAAAATGTTAGCTATTAAGTTTTACTAAAGCTCATACATAAAGCAATTTTAAAAAATACAAACAGAAGTTTTTCTTAAAACACCTGCTGAAATGAATCAGTGAAATTCTATCAAGACTTTCTCACCTTATGAAAAACAGTACTCTGGGGTTTAGTGGTAAACATGAAAAAAAGTCTGAGGCACTTAATTTAAACAAGACAAACAAAAAGAAAACCATTCAACTATCCATATCCAGTTGGTGGACAGTTACCTAAATTACAAGTAAATCTAAGCATGAGAGTCCCCAAATGCACCTCTAAGCAACAGTGAGATAAAACTCCCTACTGACCCCTTTTTATTAATTCAAGCCAAGTTCCTTTGGCATCTACTCGTAAGTTGGCAGGCCCAATTTAAGTCATTTAGTTCATAATATTTAATATTGATTCCTGTCTGTTCCCTAAGAAAATAAAACGAGCTCTCCATTCTTTGTATGGTATTAATTCATATGACCAGCAACGTTTCACTTTTTCTCTAAATTGCTTATAAAACCAAACAGATTCCTTAACCCTCTCCTTGCTATTCCTCAGACTTGCGATGCTTCTTTTGATTTTAGGAACAGTTAAGAATATAAAAAGCTTTGTAACACTTAACAACTGGTATTTCCTTTAAATATATCTAAAAGTATTTCTAAGCATAGGCCAGTGGGTTAAAAGCACAGGCTCTGGAAGGCGTGTTTAACCTTGGGACCCTTCTCAGCCTACTTCATCAGATGAAAGGTGGGTATGTCTAATGGAATTGTTCTGGAACTTATCCTAGGAACCATAGGTAGGCTTTGGCATATAGTGAGTGCTCTCTCAGTTCAGGCTGCCTGGGTATTATCATGCTTGGGACACCTTAGAAAGGGAGCTGAATGTAAATACCAAAACAATGACAATTTTAATATCTAAGAAGCTTCCAATTAAAATTAGTTTCCAGAGGAAACACAGGTGGGACAGGAGAGTGAAGAATTAGGAAAACTCCCTGACAAGTGGAACAGGGAAACTAAGACAGAAAGCCGAACACAATGGCCAAGCAATTATAATTACCAGGGCGGAAGACCTGGCAGGGGAGAAACCTGGAAAAACAAGAACCTCACCCTCAGGGTAACATTTCCTCCCCTGAACTTTCCTCTCTGGAGAGATAATATCTAGGCCTCAGTTATATTTCAGATCCAGGCCCAGAAAACCAGCAAAACCAGGACCAATTGCAATGACTAAAGACCAGCCCCATCACTGAACAATCAGTGGAGATCATGACCCTAAACATGACACATCTGGAGAACTGATAAATATGCTACTGAAACCCTCCCTTGAGACCGCAGCTAAGATTCCCACCCACAAAGATAAAAGCCTCAAGACAGAGGACCCAGCTCAAACGTGCTCTCCCTGTGGGGAGCAGTGAGGCCATTTCCTTTCCTTTCTTCTGCCCCCTCAACCCCCCCCCCACTTCTTTCATCACAGGCCTCCTAAACTCTTTAAGTCAATGGGCAGCTAAGCCTTTCCTTGTTTCAATGTAGGCAGCTTTAAGAAATGCATCCTCATAGACACCTGGACTCCTGTTGTGAAATCTTTCGTATACAAGACAATAACTCATGTACTATAGCTGGACCCAGGCAGATCCTCTCAGGGCCAGGCCCCAGTCCAGTAACAGGGGAATTTGGATTCAACTGTACATGACTCAGATACAAGAGAAGATAAAATAGCTTTAGGGTGTGAGAGGACTGGAAATGAAAGATAAAAAGAATCCAGATAGTGGCAGACCTAGATGCTGAGCTAATAATGAGCTTGGATAACCTTCTGTGTAGGAAAGTGACAGAGGACTTTCTTCTTTCTTGTGGGGGAGGAGCAGAAAAAACAGCTGTCTTTCGTTCCTAAGTAAGTGTCCTTGACAACGTCCCCTACCGCGGATATGAACACGGGAAAACGCAGAGTATGAATTGTGCCCACCACGCTGCCCGGGGGTTTCCCTCATCCACCCATTGTCTGCTCCGGTCTTCTTCACGTACCCCACGGAGAGCTGGGAAGGCCTGGCCTGCTCTCTAGAAGTTTCCGCGGCAATAGCTCGCAAAAGCTTCGGAGGAGTCGGGCTATGGGCCGCAACGAAACCACCAACACCAACATGGCCGCCAACTTCTTCAAAGCCGAAGACCGATCCTTCTCGGCTGGCGAGTCCCGCCCCTTTCCTCAGCACGCTCCCAGACGCAAGGTCCGGCAAACTCAGCTTCTGGAACTACAACGCCCAGCCTGCCGCTGGAGCGACTCTCACTCTCCTCCAATCAAAGCGAGGAAAAGGAAGGCGCGGGGAGGGCAATGAAAAGAAGCCGGCTGCAGTGCGCAGGTGTGGGGAAGTGCTTTGAGTCTCCGGGTAAAGATGGCGGAGCGCGGTTACAGCTTTTCGTTGACTACGTTCAGGTATGGAAATCCTCCGTGTAGCTGAGGTTGCAGGATCTTCGCCGACCGGATTTTTTTACTTCTTGTCCTCTGGCTCGGTGCTTTCGGAGGGCCCAGTAGGGAATGCGGGTGGAAATGCGACATTGCAAAGTCATCTGGCGGGCCCGTCCGCGGCCTGGGAAGCTGTGTTCCCGGGAGGCCGCGGGAACGCTCGTCGGGGGATTGCGGGCGGCCCTGGCCTTCTGGGAAGGTTCGGCCCTCAGCCAGGAATTTGCTTTCGCTTTGGAACTAGAGAAGACGGCAGCTTTAGCTGAGCTATATCCGGGTGCGCCGTTCAGAGTTCAGTATTTTCTTTCTGACCCAGATGGACCTGATCCCGGAGCTTTCTGGAGCTCGGAATGTTCAGATCTCAGAAAGCCTGAACTTTATCATTTGGTCTGTCTTAGTCTCCTTTTGGTACTACGTAGTGTCTTTCGAAATCATCTGCTTTCGATTTCCTCAGTGCCCCTATTAGAAGTTAAGGAGCTAAAAATTAGCCTGTTGATGTTACTCTGCTTAAGTCAGCTAATTTTGTTGTGTACGAGTCTTTAAACTACCATACCTAGACGTATTTCTTACATGGGACTAGATGTGTGTCTGTCAGCCAAATGATTGTGGACTCCTGGTAATAGAGTGTTGGATTGACTGAACAAACCTTACACTTTGTTGTGGAAGACAAATATTGTAAAAAATGACTCAAGTATGATAATTCTTAGCCAAAGAGGAAGTACAGGACACCATAGGCATGAGGGTGTGTGATTCAACCTAGTTGGGGGTGGTCAGGGCAGTTTCCCCAGGATTAAAGGTGACCAGGAAAGAGTTCACCAGTTAATCGGAATCCTGAAATGCATTCCGAACAGGGATTACCTTGTCAAAGGATTTTTGAAACCTAAGAGTAGTCTCTTGTGTCTGGAACAAGGTGGGATGATATGAATTGAGATTTGAGTGGTAGTATTCATACTTTTATGAAGATAGAAGTTGACTTTTTGAAACTCAAGTTTATTTTTTCAGTAGTAGACTGGAGCTATGTACCTAGCTCTGTCACTTTGGACAAATTACTTTAACTCAAGGACTTTATAAAATAAGAAGGTGGGTCTGTGACATTTATGATAATTCTAATTCAACAACTAGATTGAAATAAACTACGTATAAAAAACCATTTGGGGGCAAGTATTTGGCTACCAAACCCATGGAACCAGATGTGTTACGTATAACCAGTTCATGACTTCTAGAAATAGTTTTATACTATTATAAGAAGTACTTTTCTTGTGACTAATATCTAGGTCTTATATCTTAGGCCATTGTACTTTCTCAAATGTATATATATGACTTCACCAACATGAAATATGTGCTGCTGCTGTTCGGTATTTAACAGACACATTCATGTTCTTAACATTACTATTTTGGTATTTACTTACTGCTAATTGGAATAGGTAAAACTACTACAGTACTATTATCCCCATATTACAGATGAGGAAACTGAGCTACAGAGAGGTTTAATAACTTGAAGTCACAAGGTGGAGGTAAGTGGTGAAAGGCAACAGTAATATTTCATTACATGGCAGACAAAAAAACAACCAAAGGACTTTAGTACTTCACTGTGAATATGTTCAAATTGCCTGGTAAACTTTAGTTTCTCTCCAATTTTTAAAATTAATTTTAGGATGAAGGAAGAGAGAGAAACATAAATTTGTTGTTCCACTTATTTATGCATTCATTGGTTGATTCTTTATGTGCTCTGACTGGGGATTGAACCTGCAGTCCAGCATATTGAGGTGACACTCTAACCAACTAAGTTACCTGGCCAGGGCCTCTTGAGTTTTGATTAATGAACCTATATATATATGCTCTTTTTAGAGAAGTTTCTTTAATATTTGAGAATGTGTGAATTTAACAGATACCTTGGTTTCTTTTTAAGCCCATCTGGTAAACTTGTCCAGATTGAATATGCTTTGGCTGCTGTAGCTGGTGGAGCCCCTTCAGTGGGAATTAAAGGTAATTAAATACATTCATTTCAGATTCCTGTTAATAGTTATCCTAATGTCCTTGTGGAATTCATTAGCATTTAGTTTATAAATAAATAGCTGTGGCAGCATAATTTTTAACCATTCTTTTTGTAAGTCTGTAGTATTTTGAGGTTTAAAGGAAGTAATAAGCCTGCGAAGATTAATTTTTTTCAAATTAATAAAGCGCCTTTATTAGTTGTGATCATCTAGTCCTTCCCATTCAGATAACTGAGTATTCTTTCATTTTTCCATTAATTGTATATTACTATTCTCTGGCAGTTTTTATCTTTCCTATAATTTAGAAAAGGTTGTTTATGTAACTTAACCTAAAGATACTCTTTAAAAAAAAAATTCACTGATTTTAAATCTCATAAGAACAGTAGACAATTCCATTTTAAAACATGTGACCTCTTAGGTATTCTCTAATATTTTAAGAAAAGTTGTATAATACTGTTGACTATAGGGATTTCTTAGTGTATATAGATGACCTGGCTGGTTTAGCTCAGTGGATTGAGCGTCGGCCTGCAAGCTAAGTGTCGCTGGTTCGATCTTCCAGTCAGGGCACATCAGAGAAGGAAGACTCTGACTCCAAAAAACCTCCACTGCCTTGCGGCATACCTCTTCAGGGGAAAGGCTAAGGGAGTAAACCCCGACAGAAAATCCGGAGCCGGAGTCCCTAAGGCGGTTTGACGTTGTAGTCAACACCGGCAACTCCTGCGGCGCACCTGAAGCCAAGCTGTATTGACTCCGTCTTTCCCTTGGACCCTTCAGCTGCGAAGAGAGGGGGGGTCTGCTGCATGGGCAACAGCAGACCCTCCATATCACCCTGCCCAGGCTCTGTAGCTTCAGCGTCATCGCAAGATGTCGATTCAACACGGGAGGAGACAGATACCGTGTCACTCCCGAGTCGGACTGCACAGCCATTCTCGGCGGTGCAGATAGACTCTTAAGAAGCTACACCATCGTCTCTCGAGACGGACGGCTGCCGACGATAGATGACCAGTGAGGGAGAAATTGACTTACTGTTATTTCTTAGATCGTTTTAATATAGAAATCCAGAAGAAAAAGTTTTTTATGTAAGAGGAAGTGGGTGAGATGTAGCAATAATTTGAAAACTGTTGAAGCATTTTTTAAATGATTGAACATTTAGGTGTTGTTTTGTTGTTGTATTTTTAAGCTGCAAATGGTGTGGTATTAGCAACGGAGAAGAAACAGAAATCCATTCTGTATGATGAGCGAAGTGTACACAAAGTGGAGCCAATTACCAAACATATAGGCTTGGTATATAGTGGCATGGGCCCGGATTATAGGTATGTTGTTATAGTATTTATTAATATTCTCACCATTTCATGACTTGCTCATAATCTATATTTGAGGAGAAAAAAAAATAGGAATGTTTATCCTTTAATCTCCCAACTCCCTTTTTACTAGTTTTGTGTAGCAACAGCAGCATCACTAATAGCTGAACTTAGTTTGCCTGTACCTGACAGACTGAGGATTACTTTAAGGAGGATACTCAATGCAAGTTTGTTGTAAAAGGAGATAGGTACAGTACTTACTCCTCTTAACTTCTGTTTAGTAGTTTCTCCCTTCTATTCATAATCCCTCTTCTACTATCCTAGGGCAGTGCTTCAAGGGCTTTGCTGTTTTCTAATGCATTTTAAAAACACTAAAAGCAATAGTAGTTACAATAGGTGTAATAAACTATATTTTAAAAAGTCATCAAGCAGCCCTGGCCTAGTGGCTCAGGTGATTGGAGTGTTGTCCCATACACCAAAAGGTTGGGGATTGGATTCCTGGTCGAGGCACATATCTAGGTTGTGGGTTCAGTCTCCAGTTGGTGCATGTATGGGAGGCAACCAATTGGGGTGTCTGTCTGTCTGTCTGTCTCTCTCTCTCTCTCTCTCTCTCTCTCTCTTTCTCTCCCCACCCCTTCCTCTCTCTCCCTCTCTTCCCCTTATCCCCCTCTCTACCTTCCCCCCCTTCTTCCCCCTCCTCCTTCCTCTAAAATCAATAAACATGATTTTAAAAAATGCTTGGGGGATAAAAAGCCATCATGCAGCAGAAGAAAGCATCACCATCCAGAGTTAACTCCATTATATTTATTTCTGTTTTTAATTAAAGTGACCAAATTCTCAAAATGCTCTGAAAGTTGTTGAATATGGCAGCTGTTCAAGATCCAGATGTGCACCTGTTTACTCCTTTTGTATTTCACAGAAGGAGATAGTTACATCAGGGCACCAGCAACTTGAAAGAGATTGACAGTTTCCTATGTCTGTCATTTAACAATAAAAGGAGTATGACTTCATTTTTAATTTTGTGTGGAACAAGATAGGTAGAGCCAGAATTTCACTTTAATTAAGTTGAAATGTGGCTGGTATGTGATCAGGCTTCACTACAGTGGATCCTGTTACTGCTGTACAGAAGTATTGCCTCAGTGTGCTACCACTGACAGAATAAACAGAGAAGATGACTTTAGAATTGTATAGGGAAATACAATCGTTCAGATCAGTAGTTCGTGAGCAGATAAAGGTACATCCTATTTATCTTTCTGTACGTTTGATGGCTCTGTAATATATTCTTTTAAATTTTACATTTTGTATGTTTTATAAGTAGTTTTTGCTGTCCCTCAATCTCTGAAAAATACTCTTTGAAGTGTAGTCTATTGGAAAAGATTGAGGCAAGTGAGAAAAAAATGCCTGAAATTTTTTGTATGTGTGTTCACATATGCAGGTGTATGTGTGTGTTGGACTGCAATATAAAACAACAAGATGACTGCCCTTGGGATAAGGAGCACAATCTTGAAACCATAGAGGGAGATAAAGCTCTCATTGTGTACACTAAATCTGTTATTATTAAGCTGACTGGTACCCCTAGTCTCTCTTTTTATTTATTTATTTATTTTTTGCCTTGTTCTTATTCATTTCCTACGGCTCATTTTCTCTGTGGTGGTGTGGTATTTTCTTGTAAATTAACTGGAATTATGTAAGCAAGACTTAACTTTGAGTAGACAGCTACTATTAAAGAGATATATGTAAAACTTGTGCTGTAGGTATATGCCTTTAGAAGGAGAATGAGTCTTTAGGTAGTAGAGTATCTTAATTTTAATTAAACCTTATTTCTTCCTTGTTTGCTAGAGTACTTGTGCACAGAGCTCGAAAACTAGCTCAGCAATATTATCTTGTTTACCAAGAACCTATTCCCACAGCTCAGCTAGTACAGAGAATAGCTTCTGTGATGCAAGAATATACCCAGTCAGGGTAAGTTGATTTATTACTTGAAATGTGTAATGAATTAGAAAAAAATAATTTTAGACGAGTAGATGTACTTTTTTTTTAAAGAGGACTTACTATTTCTGTATTTGTTTAACAAATAGGGAAAATCATGAATATGAATAATTTCTCACCTGGAGCTAGAATATTTTCTTAAGGAAAAATTGAACGTTTTCTTGCTGTTCATGTTATAGGAGAAAGCAGCAGAAAGTTGCTTCTATATAGAGTACTTTGCCAGTTACTAAAACAGTCCTTTATACCCAGACAACCCTGGTGCTTCCAAGTTTATCTTCTCAATCAGAAATTAACATAAGGTCACCATGAAAGCAATAGCTCCTTGACACTTCTGTATTCATTTTAATTCTGTTGTGTTTGGGTGTGAACATGGATGAGGTAGTATAAAGGTAGTTGCTAATATGTAATGTTCGTGAGAAAGTTGCATTTGTTGAAGGTTGTCATTTTGTTAGGACACTAAATGTTACTCCACACTTATTAAAACCAATATTTGTGTTATTTCATTTAACAGAGTAATCAAACTTTTTCCTTGGTACCACAAAGAGAATTAATTTTGAATTGATTTGTTCAGAAAAGTATTAAATACTTTTTAAGGAACTTAAAGTCTAATTCTGTATACCTGATAATTTGCTTTACTTGAGAGTTTTAATAAGTAGATTGACTTTTACAACATGAAGATGTCAGGTAATTTTTATTTTCCTTTCTTCAGTGGTGTCCGTCCATTTGGAGTTTCTTTATTAATTTGTGGTTGGAATGAGGGACGACCATATTTATTTCAGTCAGATCCATCAGTAAGTATTGTCACATATATTTGAGGGATTTGTTAAAGTGCTTCTTTAATATCTAATAAAAACAATCATAAATTTTTAATTAAGATTTTGTCTTTCATTTGGGCTTTAGAATGTATGAAGTAGTGCATATTTATTTGCACATTTGAAGTGTTGGTGTTTCAGTCTTTTGATACGATGCTACATTAGTTCTGTTTTCTCTGTTCTGTCTTGTTCATTAACTTCACATAATTGATTTGTTGAAATACAGTAGTTATCAGATCTCTTTTAAATCTGGAATTCTGTTACTTTGAGAAATATTGTAGTGAAATATACTGGTCTAGAGTACAGTATTATAGTTTAATCTTGGGGCTGACTTGAATGTGACTAATACTGCACAAAAATTGATGTAACTTTCTTTGCAAAATGGATGACTTGTCTACTCTAAAGCAGAGGATTGGTCTTTTGAGTTAAAAGGTATATGAATGCTGCTACTCCACATCCTTCTTATTTGCTGTGAGGAAAACTGGGAGAAAAAAATCATGATTAGGAACTGATCTTTCATATTTTATGGATCATTAGAAATTTATAGGTTCATCTAATTCAAATGTTATGATCTAACCTTGTGATTTGAAAAGGCAAAGAAAAGAATTTTGGTTGTTACTTACATCAGAAAAATTAAGTATTTTGAGAATTTAGTTACTACATCTCTGAGTTTCTAAAGCAATGTGACAAGCTCTCTTACTTTCCTTTCCAGTGAGTAGCTGAAAGCCACCATTGCTGGAATTCACATTTCATCTTTTGCCCTTTTACTCTGTTTTATCTTAAAGGCATTTGTTTCTCTTAAAATGTTTTGTATTTGTGTGTGTGCATTCATATGTATTTTTCCAACAGATGAAGTTATGACATTGCTGCTGCTTTCATTTACTTTAATTTATTCACCAGTAATAATGAAGAATTGAGCACCATTTTTCAGATACATATAGGTTTTGTAGAGCCCCTTAATCTTAGTAAGCTAAAATATTACTCTTTAATTGTTTGCTTTAAGTTAGCCTCAGCTTCCTTTAACTGGCTTTTTTATATAAATTGTGTACGATAAATTGCACATTTTTAGAGGGTGCAATTTGATGAGTTTTGATGTATGTAAATACCTGAGAAAACCATCACCACAGTCAAGATATTGAACTTCTTCACAGCTCCCAAAGTTTCTTAATGCCTTTTTGTAATTTATCCCTGTAACCTTTCTAAAAAGAATAACCTACTTTGTGACCTTAGAAGTTAGAGACAAATTATAGAGCTAAAAATAAATGGCAGGGCTATGATTGATTAACGATTTGAATATGGGTTTTCCTTCCTGGTTAGGGAGCTTACTTTGCTTGGAAAGCCACGGCAATGGGAAAGAATTATGTGAATGGGAAAACCTTCCTTGAGAAAAGGTAAGCTCACCATAACTAATTATTTGCAGACTTACTTCATGGTTTTCTGCTTTATTTTATTTATTTATTTTTGTTTTCAGATCTCTTTAAATAAGGAATGTCATGAATCCAAATAAATTTGTTGTAATACTCTATATTCAAGCCTAGTTACAGATGAAACAAAAAATTCTCCACCCTAGCTCTCTATTCTTCATTATATTAAGTGATAATACTAATTTCTTAAGAACATTTTCTAGCAAACACCCCCAAAAAAACGGGGCATGGGATTTGGAGAAAACTTTTGGGAAGAAAAATTTTAAATGATTTAAATGGTAACATGTTACATTATGACAATTATAAATATAAATTGTGAAGCCAAATATCTGATGATAGAGTAAATATATGATACACATGCTTGATAAAAAATGGAGCACTATAAAAACCTGCTGTCACTGCCCTAGCACAGTAAATTGCTTTCATATGTTTCCAGTTGTATTCTAGACTCCGCATTATTGTAGTTCACTAAAAAATGTCGTGCATTTTGAATGGAAAAAGTTTGTAATTGACATTAACTAACAGATGACCCTTCTTGGTACATTTCCACATAGTGTTAAGATTGCTAACAGTCTTAGACCTGGGATTAATTTGTAAACTAATATAATTTTAGGATCTTAAAGCACTTTCCTTTTCCTTTTACATTTTATTAATGAGTCTTTGAAACATTTCACATAGAGGTACAACTTATAAGAACAAACAAGAAATTTTAGCAAGTCTTGTTTTCTTTATTTTATTTTTGAGAATTATTATAATATTGCCACCACCTTGTGATTATATTGGACTATTTATACTTAAAGAAGTTTCCTAAAATAAACTCATGTTTCTTATTTATGGAGAGCTGTCTCAGTGAGGTGACAAAAGTAATCTGTAACCTAGTATTTTAAGAGTGCTTTACATTTTTTAAATGTGTTAAGCTGTTGCTATAATTGTGTTTAAATAATTATAAATAATTTTTTTCCTTCAAAAAATTATTTAGATACAATGAAGATCTAGAACTTGAAGATGCCATTCATACAGCCATATTAACCCTAAAGGTTAGTTCAGTATCTAACAGTTGAATTTATAATGATTTTATAATTAACTATTTGGAAAATTGACATTTTTTCTTTCCTCATTAATAGGAAAGTTTTGAAGGGCAAATGACAGAAGATAACATAGAAGTTGGGATCTGCAATGAAACTGGATTTAGGAGACTGACTCCAACTGAAGTTAAGGATTACTTAGCTGCCATAGCATAATAATGAACGACCTAAAAATCCAGAATTTCAGATAATCACTGTACTTAAACATGTTTAAAGTATGTTTTGTTTTGCAAACTTTTTGCATATGTATTTCTACATGATTTAATGGACTGATGTTTTTAAAATGACACTTATGAATCATAATAAACTGTTCAACTTCCAGCTTTTTAGGAGTTAGTAAATTTTTAAAACAGTTAATTTCTGAAACTACATTGCAAAACAGAATGGTGAAATCAGTCTTTAGTTTTCATGCAATTTTGGTTAAGTCATATCTCTTTACTACCGGATGTGTGTTCTTCAATAAAGCAAAGTGCTGATTTTGGTAAACACTACTTTTAAGAGGTGAGAGAATCTGTAGACTTTAATGGAGTCATTAGATGAGATTGGAAACACAGATGTTTCTTAGGCATCATTAGGTGTGGATCGGTAAAACCCTAGGATGTTCTGTGAGATAGAATTGTAGCTTTGAAGAGTAGTAAGTCTCCTATAGGAAATATATTATGTAAGTATGTAAATTATGTTACTGGTTCCTGTTGGTTTCTCCATCACAAGTAGATAAATGTATTTTAAAAGAGCTCTTTAGTTTTATAAATTTAAAGTCAAGGATGGATAGACATGAGTGCTGGAAATAAAATACTAATACTTTAGTGTCAAAACCATGGTTCAAGACTCCCTCCTTCATGTAATCAGTAACTTTACTGCAAACTAAAGTCTATACAAGCAAGCAAATTAAATAGAGTATCTGAACTCTGTTTTCATTATATATGAAGGCATAGTGTAGTTTTGTTTGTCTTTTCTAAGGCACCTTAGGATAAGAGAAATCACATCATTAGTCTGGCTCACAAAAGATAGGGAGGGTTTATAAGTGTCATTCTTACCAAGAGAAATAGTAGGCATTTCCATGATTGCAGTGTAGTTCAAAGGATTTTGACTAAAATTTAGCCAACTTCTGGGAAAAAGAGTTAGAGCATTTTTGTCAGGATTCCCCGTTATACCCCACCATCTGTGTAGCAGAAGTGTTATGGTACATGGTAACTTATTTCAAGATGTATGTCTCGAAAACCTTACCTAATAATATTTCCTCATGGGCACTTGGTATATTGTGAGCCCAGCACACTAGAAAGAAAACAGTGATAAAAAGGGATTGTTTTCAGAGTTAGGTCACACTTCTACTTACTGGCTAAGGAACTGCATAAGGTAATTATCTCAGAGGATTTTCTAAAACTAAATTTTGATAATACAAGTGAAAGTCCTGTCAAGGTTAATGGTTTGGTTAAGTACTCTAAGTTTTAGCTACTTTTGAATTTGCTTTCTAAGGTCCAATGCTAGAAAACTAGAGGAATGCCAAAATTCTACAAGTCAAGGGAAAAGTAAAAGATATTTACAGTATTCCCTCACTTCTCACGGGTATTAGGTTCTAGATAACCCCCATAATAGGTGAAAATCCGTGAAGTAGGAACCTTACATTTATTTTAGTATTTATATATATTTTAAGGCTTTATAAACACTTCCCACACACTTATAAACCATCCCCAGTCCCTTATTAACCTTTTCCCCACTTTTATAAACACTACTTAATGTTCTTAAACATATTCTACACTCTTAAACCTATCTAACTTTAACAACATATGTATACAGTACTGCAAAATCTCGTGATATAGCAAAAAATCCGCGATAAATAATTAAAATATTTTTTAAAAGCCCACAATACAGTGAGGCCGTGATAACTGAACCATGATATAGGAAGGGACTACTATATATTTAGGACAAAAGGAAACCACATGGATTTTCTTACAGAATAAAGAGTAAAAATTAGCTGAAGCAAATTGTGTTGAGAATTTAATTTCTGCCTCTTGCCTCATTAAATGTGAAGCACAGTTCAGTTGAGGCTGTATTCTTTTCATTGAACTCAAAAATAAGCTCTAGGCCCTGGCTGGGTAGGTCAGTTGGTTAGAACATCATCTCAGTATGCCAAGATTGTAGGTTCAAATGCCTGGTCAGAGCACAGACAAGAATCAACCAATTGAATGCATAATTAAGTAAACAAATCAGTTTCTCTTTCTCTTCACTCTGTGCTCCCTCTCTCTTCCTCTCTTTCTAAAATAAGTAAATAAAAAAATAATAAGCCCCTTTGTCAAAGTTACTGGGTAACTATCCCTAAATGTTCCAAAATTCTAATCATTTCTAGCCTATAGATTCTAGCTTTCACTTAAGCATCAAAATGCACTTAACTATCATAGCCCCTCTCTATTTTTGGTTCAATTTGTATCTTCTCTTAAAAATTTTGTCTCCACTTGCTCCTTTTCTCTTTTCCAGTTTCTCACTGAACTATGAGTTCAAGTTTGCAAAACAATTATTAGCAGTGAGAAATGGGAATATTTAAGATTCACAACAAAAAGTGAAATAAGGAAGACTAATATTGATCTTTTCAATTACTGAGTGCTGTTTGGGCACTGTTTAGGTGATAGGGGTGGTCAAAAGAGTTTTCTCAATTCAGTTGTGTTCATGGACCAAAAGTGCCAGATCTCAGTCCCTAAAGTCACCACTTTATCAGGTGTCTGTCTCCTTGCCCTTGGAGGCAAGTTCTGTGAGCCCTCCTAAAGAAACACAAACTTGAAAGAAATAAGATGAAGGGATTAGTGAAAGAACATAATAGCATAATTCACAGATAAGACAAAGGTGTGGTGGTGGGCAAAGGGGGGAAAATTGGAACATCTTTAATAGTGTCAACAATTTAAAAACAAAACAAACCTTAGAATATATAATGAATTACCCAAGAACTCAAGAGTTGGTAGCTCCCTTGGTTTAGAATTCTAATTTCCTGAAGGGCAGTCCAGTGGTTTTATGTTACTGTAATGTCATATTGCCTTACATGGTTTCTTCAAGAACAAGCAGTACCTACCGCCATGAACATATTTTAAAAGTCAGATAACTTGAACACTTCATCAAAAGCCATGTCCCTGAGTTTCATCACTTTTAACTTTTTTAGGTATTTCATTAGGTACTCTTTTCAAAATGGTAGGCTTACATAATTATTTCTGGGTACCTGAAGTTTAGCCATTATATAAACTTTATTCTGAAAGGTGAGAATTTAGAATACTTAATTTATCACCCTCGTTTTCTCTCTGCCTCAATTTTATTAGATCACAATGTTGTAAGAGGTTTTTTATTATGGCTGTGTAAGTATACTAATATTTTCTAAATAATTTTCCTGGAAGTCTCGCTTTTTTGTTGGCTTTGTTTCCTGTGTAGGTATCACTAATTTTTGCCGGTTTTCCCCAACAAGGTTGTAAAACCCTCTATAAACTTTTTCTCATGGTCAGATATCAGGTAATCTAACAGCTCAGTTCAACCCTCAAACCCACGCTCCCAACTCCATTCCAAGAAGTTTCTTGGAACCCTCTCTCCTTGGTTGGCAGGGTTTAAAAATTCTAGGCTAGAAATAATTATCTCCACATTTTAAAAGCATTACGTACTTCCCTCTAGATTCCAGTGTTGCTGTTGAGAAGTCTAATGCGATTGTTTATGTGTGATGCCAAATCCTTTATACCTTTTTGTCCCCTATGTAGCCCTTAGGATCGTTTCCTTTATCCAAACGTTCTGAAATCTCACAGTGATGTGGCTTTGTGTGAGTTTATTAAGAAAATCGTTTGTATCTTTCAGATCACCCGCGACATACGCAGGGTTAATGTCCATTGTGCTGAGTTCTCAGCAGGCCCTTGCACTGCAGAAATTGGTACCTTTTCAGTTTTGGTAAATTTTCTATTATTGAAAATTACCTCTTTGTTTTCTTTGTTTTTGTTTCTAAAACTCCTATTAATTGAATACTGGGCCCTTTTGTTGCTGTATTTTTCACCTTTTCTACTTTTTGTAGGGATTTTTACCCACTTTTCCTACTTTCCTATTGATGTTTAAGATATGGAATAACATTTTTAATTTTGAAGAACTCGTTCCTATACTTTGTCACCTCCATAAAAAAAATTCTTCTCTTGATTCATGGCTGTAATATCTTTTATCTGAGGATGCTAAAGAATATTTTTTGAAATCATTTTGTTCTGCATTGTTTCCTTCAACTTCTAAACCAAAAAAATGTTTGGAAGTGCTGTTTGTGAGTGAGTCTCAAATCTACATACTGGGGGATGGTGAATATCAGCATCTACAAACCATTTCTCTATGGTCTTTCATTTGCTCAGTTTCTCCAGAATAAAAAGTTTTTAGGGGAGGGTGGTGGGTGGTGAGAACGGGAGAGGAGTGCCAGCATTCTGGGAGTGGCAGAGAAGGGACCCCATAGCATTTTACCATTCAATGGGAAAACTTTCACTCTTCTCATGACGTGTGTAGAACCCTTCAGGTTCCCTGTCTTCCTCATCATAAACTCTAGTCTTCTGCCCCTCTACACAGAATGGAAGTGAGGATTTGGGTGGGTTTTTTTGTTTGTTTTTTTTTCCCTATACAAACTTAAGCAATGCCTATTCAATTCTGCCTCACTGCTCCCCTCCCTTCTGCCTTCCAGGCATCTGTCTGCAGTTTCAAAGCCATTCTGGGATTCTGCCTTGGGAATAGAATCACTTGATGGGGACGGTTTTCTTCACTCCTAACTCCTCCATCTTCAGAGAGGCTTCCTTTGTTTAAATAACCTCTCTGTGGCAGACTTAACTCTAAAAATATGTCTACCCTTTAGGTTGTTGAGAAAATTGAATAAATTTATATGTGAAAAGCACTTCGAACAATGGGTGCCATATAGAAACATCGAATAATTACTATCGCTCTTTGTCTTCCAAAGTGTCATGTGCAGCCATCTCGTTCTTTTTGTTTTTGTGCGTTTATTGTTTTTTCGTTTCTTTACTGTCAATTGAAGTAAGATTCGAGGAAGGCATGCATAGGATTAATTTTAACTGAAGCCCTCTTTTTAGAATTAGTCTTTCTTTAATAAAGCCCTAACCTTTCTGGGTGATTTTGGGCACTCTACAAGGCTAATATAAACCTCCCAGCCCTTAAGAAGTCACCTAATCATTGCTCTTTTGAGGAGGGGCACGTCATCCCTACGTCCCACTTTCTAGGAGAGCCCATATAGTGTAATGGAAAGTGCGTTGGCCTGGAGTCAAAAATCCCAGCTCCACCACTTAACAGATGTGTAACCTCTGCCAGAGTTTTTCTAAGACAGCCTTGCCTGGTACTCCGTAGGGGTTTGAGCAACACGGTGTACTTGGCTAGAGTTGGGATTAACAGGGAGGGTTTCACCACTAAAATGCACTGAGTGCTATCTAGGAAAGGTCCTGGATAAGGTCCAACCGTGATTACGTGCTAAGGCGCGGGGTCAGCCTGCTTGGGACCCTGTCGGTACCTCAGTGGGTGTGAGGTAGAGAGAGCCCCGCGAACTCCGTTCCGGCTCCTCTCCTGGGGCCTGGTGGCTGTGACTCTACAAGCCCATCCAGCAGCAGGAGTGGTAGAAGCCACGTGCCATCAAAAAACATGGCCGCCAAGTTAGCCTCAGTCCGGCTCGGGAAGCCGCGCTGCCGCCTGGGAATCCGGTTCTGCGTCACCCGGCTCAGGGCTACAGGAAGCGGAAAGCGCCAGAGGCGGTGTGGCTCGCGCGGGCTGGGCGGCGGCCTGAGTTGGGAGGGGGCTGCCGTGTGAGGTTTCCCGGTGGGTCCCAGTTCGGGGAGCGCATGTGCCTGCTGTTCGCGGTCCTAGGCTCTGCGGGTGAGGAGCTGGGAGAGGGAAGAGGGGAGGGAGACGGGCGCCCCTTTGAGGCCGGGCGGGGACTGAGCCGGGCCGGCCTAGGTGGAGGGTGGCCAGCGCCGAGCCTGCGCGCCCTGCTCCCGCCTTCGTTCCACGTCCGGGCCGCGGCGCTGTTTGAGCCGAAGCCTGCCTGGCAGGCTTGAGCGGTACTGGTGGGCCGCGCAGCGCCAAAGCCCGCCTGGAAGGCCTTGCTGACCTCGGGACGGGCTCGAACTATACCATAAAGTTGATCTTCAGAGTGGGAGAGGGAGAGGGAGCCAAACTAGTGGACTCCTTCGTTCTTTAAAATAGTTGGTTGCCGTTAAATGCAGGAATGAGGCACGTGTACCGTGTGCCCCTTGTTTAATCATTAAAGGGGACCCATTCATGAAGGAGGAGAAGATTAGAAAGCCTTAGTGTGGTCATTTTGGGGGAGAGTCTTGCTTTGGACAATTTGCTAATACCTGTGTATAGTTTTATTTTAATCATTTCATTTTAACTTCCGAGCTTTTATTAAAGTTTCTTTACAACCAAAGACTAAGGCTGCTCATAGGGAATTCCTTACGTAGCATATTGCCGGACTCCTGCATTTAATCCTGATTCGGGACATTCTGTGGACCCCATTACCTTCAAGCTGAAGAAATAAAGATGTAAAGTTTGTAAGAGTTCCAGCACACCTAAGGAAGTAGAGCTATAATTTCTTCCTTAGCTGTCAGAGGCGGGAGTCACTCCAAAATCAGACATGCAGACACTGAGTTTCCTAGACTCGGCCTCCATAAGCTTTGTTGCTGGATTGAAGTTTTGTAATCCCCATCATAATTTTTGAGGACTTTAAATTTGTCTTGCTTCTTTTCTCTTGATAGGAAAGGAATAATGCTGTCAGCATGTCTGCACACTCCATGCTCTATGAACGAATCGCCGTAGCCAAGGAACTAATTAAGAGAGCAGAATCACTTTCTAGATCAAGAAAAGGTGGCATTGAAGGTGCTGCAAAGCTGTGCAGCAAATTGAAAGCTGAACTGAAATTTTTACAGAAAGTAGAAGCTGGCAAAGTAGCTATTAAGGAGTCCCATTTACAGAGCACTAATTTAACGCACCTAAGAGCCATAGTGGAATCAGCAGAAAACCTGGAAGAAGTTGTCAGTGTTCTCCATGTATTTGGTTACACAGATACCTTGGGAGAAAAGCAGACCCTAGTCGTGGATGTTGTTGCAAATGGCGGTCATACTTGGGTGAAAGCCATTGGCCGAAAGGCTGAAGCTCTGCATAATATTTGGCTGGGCAGGGGCCAGTATGGTGACAAAAGCATCATTGAGCAAGCTGAAGACTTCCTTCAGGCCAGTCACCAGCAGCCAGTGCAATATAGCAATCCTCACATCATCTTTGCATTCTACAACAGTGTCTCCAGTCCCATGGCAGAGAAGCTGAAAGAAATGGGCATATCTGTGAGAGGAGACATAGTAGCGGTTAACTTTCTGTTGGATCACCCTGAAGAGCCCCAACCTAGTGAGAGAGAATCAGATGAAGAGGGCCCTGAACTTTTCCAGGTGACCCGAGTAGACCGAGAAAATATACTAGCAAGTGTTGCGTTTCCTACAGAGATTAAGATTGATGTGTGCAAAAGGGTAAATCTGGACATTACTACTTTAATCACATATGTATCTGCTCTCAGCTATGGAGGTTGCCACTTTATCTTTAAAGAAAAAGTGCTCACAGAACAAGCAGAGCAAGAGAGAAAAGAGCAGGTTCTACCACAGCTCAAGGCATTTATGAAGGACAAGGAGCTGTTTGCTTGTGCATCTGCTGTCAAGGATTTTCAGTCTATTCTAGATACTTTAGGAGGACCTGGGGAAAGAGAGAGGGCCACTATACTAATTAAGCGAATTACTGTGGTGCCAGACCAGCCCTCTGAGCGTGCCTTGGGACTAGTGGCCAGTTCAAAAATCAATAGTCGTTCATTAACAATTTTCGGGACAGGAGATACCCTAAAAGCCATAACAATGACTGCCAATAGTGGTTTTGTCAGAGCTGCCAACAACCAGGGTGTTAAATTTAGTGTGTTTATCCATCAACCCAGAGCACTTACTGAGAGCAAAGAGGCTCTAGCCACCCCCTTACTAAACGACTGCACAACTGACACTGAACACTGATGGTATCCTTTAAATATTATCATGGAAATAAGTTTTCATACCAAAGGCTGTATCTTCCTATCTTAATTGGAAAAAATAAAAAGAAGTCTATAGTAAAATAATAACTTAGAATTTAAACAAGTAGAGTGGATTTGTTTCTCATCTATAAAGTATATAACTTCCTAAAGTAGAAAAAACACAGGAGACAACCTTATTTATCAAACTGTCTACATTATAGTAGTTAAGAACAGAAGTACATATATGTAAGACTTTTAGCTGTGTCAAAATGCTTTTATCTGTTTGATTCAGAAGGGCTGCAACCCCACCTACTGGTAATCACATTTCATGGACTATGGCTACATTGCATCTTGCATTAAACATCTGGTGAAAACTGAAGCTTGTTTTTTATTATATGGGTTTATAAACTGATAATGAGTTGAGGCTAGGAGGTAATAGTATATAATTAATTTTAGGTTCTAAAGTCATGGCCATTATTAATGAAGAGAAACTGATTGCTATATGTTAGGTGCAGTCTGGGTATATTTACAGAAGATCTATAGAATATATTTTTTTCCCCGTTTTTAAAGTAAATTCTGATCTTGCAAGTCCAATGGATCTTTTGATACACCTTTGTGAAAAGGAAGATAGCCAACAATTATATTACTGTAAACCTAGGACATTTGAGGTAAAATATTAATTTGAACAAATTGAAAAAGAATTATATAAAACGTGTAAGAAGAATACAGATCTTTTAAATACAGTCTCCATGTTGCAAATATTTGAATTATGAATCCTACTTTTCCTTTTGTGACAAGTGACAACTGCATTGTCTGTTATGAAACAGTGTTAGGGAGATTCCATACCTGTTGAATGACACTTTGTAATTGAGAAGAAATCTTTAAGCCCATATTGTGTTAGGTACTTAATTTGTAACAAAGCAAACAAATTAGCAAAATAGATATGTATTCACATTTTAGAAATGGAAAAATTGAGCTTAGGTCTTAAACTAAGTGTAGGAGCCAGTATTAGATGATTTTATGTCATCACAGTCTAAGGGAAACCCAATTTCCAGCCACAATTTTTGTTGGGGAGGTGGAATTTGATTATTGGGGCCCATGAACATTCTGAAATGAAATGCAAAATTAAGTGTAGAGAGTGTTTCTCTTAGGAGAGATTCTATTACTCAGAACACCTTTTCTAGTGGAGAAGGCTGTGATTGGTGTTCTGATTTAGTGTAGAGAAGTATATTTAACTTGCATTGCAACCAAAATTGCCTAGTGTTGGAAATTGTACTTGGGCTTTTTGAAGCACTGATGGAAGTCCTATTAAGTACTTATTTCTGTAAATATTGAGAATTAGTATAATAGTTTGGTATGAAAGATAATTGATCTTTGCTGTAAGGAATTCTTTGTCTAAAATGGAGGTAAACTGAAGTATAATTAAAATCTAAAAGAATTCTGTTTAAAATACTGTGGGAACAGTAATGTAATTTTTGCTTAAGTCAGGAAGTCAGGGAGGAAGTGATATTTGAGTGTTCTTAGTGTGATTTCATAAGATGTGTACAGGGAATGAGTGGGATTGGAAAGGTCCAGAAGTGAGTATGAGGACTTGTTTAAAATGTAGGCTCAGGTCAACAATTTATAAAAAATGAAACTAGTGCATTAGAGAGCCATTGACAATTTTAAAGAAATGGTGGATGAAGGTCAGATCTCATGAGAACAATGAAAACCTGTAGTTGAAAGATTAATTGAAGCAAAGATAGGACTATAATGGCCTTGGCTAGAGCAGTGATGATGGAATGTAGAGTCATGGGTATAAGCTGGATTTGCTCAAGACAGAATTAACATAATATAATTTATTCAGTACACCTTTTTGAGTGTTATGTGCCAGACAGTACGAAGGGCGAGCTTTTAAGGAGTAGCAAGAAAAAGGTATCGATAGATTTCTATCCCTGCCTACTATGAATTGATACTTAAGAACTTGGGATCTTTGCCAACCAATATGTTTACAGCTATAGCACTCTGAAGAAAGTGTATTCTGAAGTGGTCACAGCTGTAGTCCCCCAACAGCTGTTATCTTTTTTCCAGACAATGACTACAATTTTAAACAATAATGCAAAGCAATAGATACAACAATAGAATAGTGCCTGCTCTAGAAATGACCCATACACACCCCCAAAACCACTCAGGCTGATCAAAAAATCATAATTTCAAAGTAAAAAAGAGGGAAGTAATTTTAAAAATGGCAAAAGTTAAAATGTTCAGTCAAACACCGGTTAAAAATTGTCAAGTTATACAACAAAGCAAATGTCCAAAAATTATGGAAAGCAAAGATATGTTGAAATTATTACTAGAAATTGAAAGTGAGGGGGGAAAGTAAAGTCGTTATTTAGAAGGGAGTCAACAACAACTTCATACTTTTTGCCATTAAAATTTAAAGCAATATAATTTAGGGTATCAAACAGGACATGTAACTGGTAGAATAAATTAGACCAAGCTGAATCACTTTGAAATGAGGGGCAAGGATGGAGAAGGAATGCTGTTCATGTAAGATAAAATGATAGTATTCTCAAGGAAGCATTAAAAACTAGAATAAAATAAAAGCTATAAGACCAAGAAGGAGATAAAACAGGTTTGGAGAAAGTTAATTATAGGAAAGTATACTATAGCTATAAACTTTTGATATATTTGACAATAAAACATGATTTTCTTAGAAAGTGTAATTTATAATTGGAGAAGAAGTAGAAAACCTAAATAATTGATAGTCATTGAAAAATTATTGAAGTACAGTAGTTAATGACCTACAAGAAATTTCCAGGTCCAGTTATCTTCATTAGATAAGCTATTGCTTACTTTTTTGTTCCCCCATTGCCCTTTGGCCTAATGATTTTAACATGCATTGATGATTATGATGAATCAACTATTCTATTAGGAGTGAAAAAATGCTGATTTTCCCAATTATTTTTTCATTTCCTTTTTGTTAGCTATCATTCTCCTACAAAAAAAGAGGAACTAGAAGAGGTCCTATGAACTGGGGTCAATTGGTTACTCTCCTGAAAGAGTGGAATATATCCTTAATTCTTTCTCTATAACAGCAGTACAATTTTGTGAGGGAAATTCAATTTTGTGAATACCGTATTAGACTCATCAATTACTATATATTCAAATTTATGAAAATCAATTACAAATCATTCTTTTTTGTTATTCATTTTATTTTATTTTATTGGTCTTTACACCTTTATTTTTAATTATATTTTATTGATTATATTACAGTTGTCCTGATTTTTCCCCCTTTGACCTCCTCCACCCAGCACCACCCACTCCCTCAGGAAATCAATTGTTCATGCCCATGGGTCATGTGTATAAGTTCTTCGGCTACTCCATTTCCTATACTGTACTTTACAACCTTATGGCTATTCTGTAACTACCTATTTGTACTTCTTAATCCCTTCACCTCTTCACCCATTCCCCCCAAGCCCCTCGCATCTGGCAATCATTAAAACACTCTGTACCAATGATTCTATCTCTGTTCTTGTTTGCTTAGTTTGTTTTTTAGATTCACTTTTTGATAGCTATATATTTATTGCCTGGACTTCTGTGTCTTTTTCTTTCACAAGACTAGGGAAGTTTTTGGTTATTATTTCTTCAAATAGGTTCTCAATGCCTTGCTCACTCTCTTCTGGTATTCCCATGATGTGGCTGTTGTTATACTTCATGTTGTCCCAAAGGTTTCTTAAGGTCTTCTCATTCTTTTTAATTTTTTTTTCTCTGCTCTGCTTGGGTGTTCTTTTCTACCTGGTTTTCCAAATCACTGCTTGGATCCTCTGCATCATCTAACTTACTGTTTATTCCTTCCAGTGTATTATTTATTTCAGATATTGCATTCTTTTAAAAATTTTTATTTCTAACTGGTCCTTTTCTATTGCTTCTGTGTATCATGCTATTGAGTATCCTTATAATTATCACTCTAAAGTCTTTCTCTTATAAATTGCTTGCCTCCCTTTCTTGTAGGATTTTTCTCCCTCTCCTTTTGGAGGATTTTTTTATTCTTTCATTTGGGGCCTGTTTCTTTGTCATCCAATTTTGGCTGCTTCTTTGTATTTGTTTTTATGTAATAGGTAGATCTGTAAAGATTCTGATTCAGATTATGTCAGATACTGCCCATGACTGGCCCTGGACAACCTGTTTGGAGCTCTCAGCAACCCACAGCTGTGGCGCCCTCTGCTGGGCCTCTGTGTGCAGAAAGAATCAGCTGTGTACCAAAGCTGACATTTTCCAGCATCAGACTCATGAGAGAGTCAGCTAAAGTCTTAGAGCTCCCAGAGATCCATCTTAGTTGATAAACTTAGTCGCTCATATAGCCTCAAGCTAGACTCAGCAGCCTGGCTTAGAACCCACAGGGTGGGGCAGAGTAACTCCTGTGGACAGGGCTATTGCTTCCTCTCAGGCTGATGCCACTTGGAGAGGAGTGCTCTGCCTGAGAAAAATGGCCTCTGCAGTATGGGGAATGACCCAGCACAGGGATCCTGGTGGCTGTTCCTTCAGTTCTCTTCCCAGAGCTCCCAGCCACAAACTCTCCTCACATTTCTAGTCCACTCTTCCCTCCCTCTGCCAGAGTCCAGGGTAAGTGACTGTCAAATAAATTTTATGCATTGGCCTTTTAAAAGGCTCATTGTGTCTCCAGCTGACCCTCCCTGATAGAAACCTTGCTGCTTTTCACAGCTGGATGTTATCTGGTTCCTTTCCAGGGTCTGGTACTGTAGGCTAGGGAGCCCAGCTTTGGGTTAGAACATACACTTCTTGAGGTAACATGCCGGCCACTGAAATATCTCCCAGGCATTTTAGGTCCTGCCCGTGGAAGCTCAGCCAGCCCTCTCATACCTCTTCCACACTCCCTGCCAGTCATATTGTGGTTAAGTGTTTTATCTCTCTCTGTACTTGGTTATAAGACTTCTCTTGAGATAGTGTTCAGTTGGTTATTCAGGATAATTCTTCTATAATTTAGTTGTAATTCCAGTTTGGTCCTGCCAGGAGGTTTGTGCAGCTTCTACTTACTCCTCTGCCATCTTGCATCTGAATATTAATTTTGTATCCTGCTACTTTGCCAATTTTATTTATTAGGCCTAGGAGTTTTTTGGTGGAGTCTTTAGGGTTTTCTATACACAATACCATGTCATCTGAAAATAATGACAAGTTTATTCTCTCCCTTCCAATTTGGATGCCTTTTATTTCTTTTTCTTGTCTGCTCTCTGTGTCTAGGACTTTCAGGACTATGCTGAATAAGAGTGGTGAAAGCAGACATCGCTTTCTTTTTTTCTTTTTTATTTATTTATTTATTTGTTTGTTTGCTTATTTATTTTATTTTTAGAGAGAGGGGAAAGGAGAAAGAGAGGGAGAGAAACATCGCTGTGTGGTCGCCTCTCACTCGCGCCCCCAACTGGGGACCTGACGTGCAACCTAGTCATGTGCCCTGACTGGGAATCGAACCAGCGACACTTGGCTCGCAGGCCGACGCTCAATCCACCGAGCCACAGCAGCCAGGGCTTAGACATCGCTTTCTTATTCCTGATCTTAAGGAAAACACTTTTAATCTTTTGCCCATTGAATATGATATTGTTTGTAGGTTTTTCATATATGGCCTTAATTATGTTGAGGTATGACGTCGCCATTCCAACTTTGCTGATTTTTTTTTTCATAAATGGGTGCTGCATTTTATTAAAATTTTTTCTGCATCTGTTGATAATGATCATGTGATTTTTATCTTTCCTTTTGTTTATGTGTGCCTTTCTTTTTTTATTGATTTGCAAATATTGTACCAACCTCGCATCCTGAAGATAAATATTTCTTGATGATGGTGTATAATTTTTTTAATGTATTGCTGGGTCCGGTTTGCTAATAATTTGTTGAGGATTTTAACATTTATGTTTATCAGGAATATTGACCTATAATTTTCTTTTTTTGTAGTGTCTTTATCTGCTTTTGGAATTAGGATAATGCTGGCTTCATAAAATGAACCTGGAAGTCTTCCTTCCTCTTGAATCTTTTGGAATAGTTTGAAAGGCATAGGTGTTAAGGTTTTTTTATTTTATTTTATTTTTTAGTGTTTGGTAAAATTTGCCTGTGAAGCCATCCAGTCCAGGACTTTTATTTGCCAGTGTTTTAAATTACTGCTTTAGTTTTATTAGTTGTCATTGACCTATCTAGGTTTTCTCATTCTTCCTGATTCACTTTTGAAAGGTTGTATATTTCTAGAAATTTATCCATTTTGCCCACCTTGTCCAATTGCATAGTTGTTCATAGTATTTTCTTACATTCCTTTGTATTTCTGTGATATTGATTGTTACTTCTCTTTTATTTCTGATTTTATTTATTGGGTCCTCTTTTATTTTTTTGATGAACTGGTTGCAGTTTCACTAATCTTGTTTATCTTTTCAATGGACCAGCTCTTGGTTTCATTGATCTTTTACTTTTACTTTTCTTTTTTTTAGTTTATATGTTATCTATTTCTGTTCTGATCTTTATTATTTCTTTTCTTCTACTTATTCTGAGCTTTGTTTGCTGTTATTTTTCCAGTTCATTTAGGTGTAGGGTTAACCTGTTTATTTGAGATTTTTCTTGCTTCTTGATATCAGCTTGTAATGTTATGTACTTTGCTCTCAGGACTGCTATTGCTATGCCCCATAGATGGTGGGCTGTTGTGTGTTCATTTTAATTTGTTTTCAGGTAATTTTTGATTTCTTCCTTGATTTCATTGATAATCCATTAATTACTTAATATTATGCTATTTAGTTTATATGTATTTGCTTTTGAGCACTTTATTGAAGTTGACTTCTAGTTTAATGCCATTGTGATCTGAGGAAATGCTTGATAGGATTTCAATCTTCTTGAATTTGTTAAGACTTACTTTGTGTCCTAAGATATGGTCTAATTTTGAGAATGTTTCATGTGCACTTGAGGAACATGGATATTCTGTTTCTTTGGGATGTTTTGTAAATGTCAATTAAATCTATTCAATCTGGTGTATGATTTAATGTCACACTTTTCTTGTTGATTTTTATTTTCCTGGATTCTATCCACTGTTTACAGTGAGGTGTTAAAATTTCCTACTATGATGACATTGTTGTCATTCTTTTCCCTAAAGTCCACCAAGATTTTCTCTATACATTTAGGTCTTCCTATATTGGATGCATGCATATTTACAAGGGTTATATAATTTTGTTGGGTTGATCCCTTTACTATTATTGTAACAGGGTGCAGACTGGGGATCCCCTGAAAATAGGGAGAAAACCCTGACAATCCTCTGTTGTGGGAAGGGGGAAATGGATGATACAATGTTCAAGATACTTTGCATAACAATGGCAAGTTAATAGCTATACCTTTCTTGAAGGGCGAGGACTGCTGCCCAGGATGAAGAGTGTACGAAAGGTGTACATGATTTTAAGAGCATATAGGGACTTGTGACATAGCCAGGGGAAATGGATGCCCCTGTGTCATGGGGAACTCTTGCCCTGACTAAAGATGGAAGCTAAAAAAAAAGGTGAAAGATACAGGGGAACTAGTAAAAGCAGCACATCATAGGAGGGGTTGGATAAGAGGTCACATAGGAAGTTCTGGGCCAACCATTTAAAACAAAGGTCAGCTGAGAGAGAAGGAGGTAGAAGCCATGTGGTCTGAAAGGGTGTAAGAAGAAGCCACATGATCTGAAAGGGTGTAACAGGAGTCGGCTGTGAGGTCTGATGCATAAGGGGGAAGCTATACAGTTTGGAGTAAGAGCATTCCACCAGGTCTGGAGTAAGAAGAGAGTGGCAGAGCTGATGGAGCTTTGCAGGGACCTGCCTAACCAAACACAGATTTGGGGGAGATGCTTGGAGCTGAACTGCGACCAGGAATGTTGAGCTGCAGGCTTCTGCTTCTCTGAACATGATCCAGTGTAACATGTCACATTTCCCTAAACCACTACATGGTGGCTGCGAACAGTGTACCCCAGATCCTGAAGGAGAGAGCTACTATGAAAGGATGGCAACTCTGAAACCCACAAGTGCACATTCCAGGGAGAATAGAAATCTGTTTGTGCAGCTGGTTTAAGAACAGATAAGGATATGGGGAATTTCCAGGCATGGTTTTGGCTTATAGCCTTTTGGGGAGCAAGGGAAGTGCTGGGTCTTGTGGGAGAAGAGCTCTGAGCAGGATTTCTCCTAGCCCTGCCCCCTTGAGGTTGGAATCCTGTTAATAAAACCTATTTCCTTCAACACTAAATGTTAAGAAATGTGTCAAGGTGCAACGTGGTCAAACCATGGTTTGCTCAGTTGCATTATGTAAAGACTTTTGTCTCTTGTTAGGGCTTTTTAAATTTAAAAAAAATTTTTTTTTTTTTTTTGGTTTTTCAATTACAGTTGTCCCATTTTTCCCTCATTTCTCTCCCCCACCCAGCCCACCCCCTCTCCCGCAATCATATCCCTCCCCGTTGTCCGTATCCATGAGTCATTTATACACATTCTTTGACTAAACCCTTCCCTTACTTATCCCCCTTCTCTCCATCCCCCCGCCCCCCATTGACTGCTATTCTGCTCTTTGTTCTATTTAGTTCTTTTGTTTGTGTTGTTCTTTAGTTTCCTGTATTAGGTGATATCATATGATTTTTTTCTTTCTTTGCCTGGCTTATTTCACCAAGCATAATTCTTTCTAGTTCCATCCATGTTGCCGCAAATGGCAGGAGTTCCTTCTTTCTTTCTGCTATACAGTATTCCATTGTATAAATGTACCACAGTTTTTTAATCCACTCACCTATAGATGGGCACTTAGGTTGTTTCCAGCACTTAGCTATTGTAAACAGTGCTTCTATGAACATAGGGGTGCATAAGTTCTTTTGAATTGGTGTTTCAAGATTCTTTGGGTATAATCCTAGTAGTGGAATCGCTGGTTCAAAAGGCAGTTCCATTTTTAATTGTTTGAGGAAATTCCATACTGTTTTCCATAGTGACTGCACCAGTCTGCATTCCCACCAACAGTGCAGTAGGGTTCCCTTTTCTCCACATCCTCTCCAGCACTTGTTGTTTGTTGATTTGTTGATGATGGCCATTCTGACTGGTGTAAAATGGTATCTCATTGTGGTTTTTATTTGCATCTCCCTGATGGCTAATGATGTTGACCATTTTTTCATGTGTCTATGGACCTTCTGTATGTCCTCTTCAGAGAAGTGTTTGTTCAGGTCCTTTGCCGATTTTTTAATTGGGTTGTTTGTTTTCTTGATGTTGAGTCATATAAGCTCTTTATATATTTTGGAAATCAGTCCCCTGTCTGTAATGTCATTGGCAAATGTGTTTTCCCATATGGTTGGTTTCATCTTGCTGATGTTTTCTTTTGCTGAGCAGAAACTCTTTAGTTTGATGTAATCCCATTTGTTTATTTTTTCCTTTATTTCTCTTGCTTTAGGAGATGTATCTGTGAAGAAATTGTTATGTGAGATATCTGAAATTTTCTTGCCTATGTTTTCCTCTAGGACTTTTATGGTGTCATGTCTTACATTTAAGTCTTTGATCCATCTTGAGTTTATTCTTGTGTGTGGAGTAAGTTGGTGGTCTAGTTTTATTTTTTTGCAAGTCCCTATCCAGTTCTCCCAGCACCATTTGTTAAAGAGGCTCTTCTCACTCCATTTTATGTTCCTTCCTCCTTTATCAAAGATTAGTTGACCATAGGGGCCTGGGTTTATTTCTGTACTCTCTATTCTGTTCCACTGATCTATATGTCTGTTCTTATGCCAGTACCAGACTGTTTTGATCACAGTGGCTTTGTAGTATTGTTTGATATCTGGTGTTGTGATTCCTCCTGCTGTGTTCTTCTGTCTCAAGATTGCTTTTGCTATTTGGGGTCTTTTTTGGTTCCATATGAATTTATGGAGTGTTTGTTCTAGATCAGTGAAATATGTCATTGGTATTTTAATAGGGATTGCATTGAATCTGTAAATTGCTTTGGGTAGTATGGCTATTTTGATGATGTTGATTTTTCCCATTCAAGAACATGTTATTTGCTTCCATTTATTTGTATCTTCCTTAATTTATTTCTTCAATGTTATGTAATTTTCAGTGTACAGGTCTTTTATCTCTTTGGTTAAGTTTACTCCTAGGTACTTTATTTTTCTTGTTGCTATAGTAAATGGTATTTTCTTTTTTGTTTCTGTCTCTGATACTTTATTGTTGGTGTACAGAAATGCCTTAGATTTCTGTATATTTATTTTGTACCCTGCTATTTTGCCAAATTCACTTATTATATCGAGTAGTCTTTTAGTGGAGTTTATAGGATTTTCTAGGTATACTATCATGTCATCTGCATATAGTGATAGTTTTACTTCTTCTTTCCCAATTTGGATGCCTTTTATTTCTTTCTTTTGTCTGATATGAGGACTGCTACCCCGGCTTTTCTTTCCGGTCCATTTGCTTGAAATATTTTTTTATACCCTTTACTTTCAGTCTGTGTAAATCTTTTGTTTTGAGGTGTGTTTCTTGTAGACAGCAAATATGTGGGTCCTGCTTTCTTATCCATTCCGTTACCCTATGTGTTTTAATGGGAGCATTTAATCTATTTACATTTAAGGTTATTATTGACATGTATTTATTCATTTCCCTTTGTACCTCTGTTCCTCTCCTCTTTTCTTCTTCTTTTTCTCAAAACATTCCCTTTAGCATCTCTTGCGATGCTGGTTTAGTGGAGATATATTCTTTTAGTCTTCCTTTGTCTGAGAAACTCCTTATTTCACCTTCTATTTTGAATGAGAGCCTTGCTGGGTAGAGTATTCTTGGTTGTAGGCCTTTGTTTTTCATTGCTTGAAATATTTTTGACCATTCCCTTCTGGCTTGTAATGTTTCTGTTGAGAAATCAGTTGATAGCCTTATCGGAGCTCCCTTGTATGTTATTTGCTGTTTTTCTCTTGCTGCTTTTAGGATTCTCTCTTTGTCTTGGAATATTCCCATTTTAATTATGATGTGCCTTGGAGTGGGTTTTTTTGGGTTCCTCTTCATTGGAACTCTCTGTGCTTCCTGAACTTCTTTAACTTTTTCTCTCATCAGGTTCGGAAAATTTTCTGTCACTATTTCTCCTATCAGTTTTTCAGTCCCATGCTCCTTTTCTTCTCCCTCTCTAATTCCAATGATCCTGATATTATTTCTTATCATGCTATCCTGTAATTCCCTTACATCTTGTTCACATTTTTTCAATCCTTTTTCATTTTGCTGTATTGTCTGGGAGTTTTTCTCTACATTATCTTCTAACTAATAAATCCGATCCTCTGCTTCGTTTAGTCTGCTTTTGACTGATTCTACTGTGTTTTTTAGTTCAGATATTGAATTCTTCATTTCTTCCTGGTTCTTGTTAATAGTTTCTATGTCTTTTCTTATGCTGGTGTAGTTCTCTGCAAGTTCCCTGTAATTTTCTTGGAGCTACTGGTAATTCCTTGGAGGTTGTCATAGTTGTTTTTAAGGTTGTCAAGTATATTGAGCTTCTTTACCACCATTGTTTTGAATTCCATGTCTGACATTTGGGCTATGTCTATTCCATCTACCTCTCTTTCTGAGGATTCCTCTTTTCTTTTCATTGAGGGGTTATTTTTGCATCTTACCATGTTGGATTTTTCTTGTTTGTTTTTATTTTTTGGGAGGATGGTCTGCTTTGACTTCCCACCTTTGTGGTGTGGATTCTTTATAGGAGATCTGGGGGGTTCACTGGTGCAGTCTCTTTGATCTCCAGAGCCTAATGTTCTTGGTTTACCCTTTTTGTCATTTGTTTATGCTATCTGGTTATATTTCAAATGTTCTTTGGTAGGATCTTCCTTCTGGCTAGTTGGTTGAGAGTCACTCTATTCACTTTGTCTTGAGTTCTTTTGTGGAGATGCTGTTAAAAACATAAACACACAGCCCAGGCAGGAGACTCACACCCTCAAAAATATCCCCTACCCTCTATCCCGCTATCGTCAGCCAATGAGCCAGTATTAATATAAATATAAAGAGATTAGAGCTTTTATACTATAAGAAAAATAGATAAGTGTTGTTTTTAGGAAGGAAAAATATGATTTTTTAATAGAAGGGATGATAGATTAATAATAGTTGAGACTATGGAAGCCAGTAGGTAATATTTGCATTATATGTTAATAAAAATAGAAGTAAAGGATGGAAAAATGCAGAATGTAGTAAGAAAGTAGGATTGTATTGTATTGGATTTATATAGTAATTATATTCTATTTATTTAGAGTGAAAGGGGGGTTAAACTAGACACACAAACAACGATTAAAAAGGAAGGATGAAAAGGAGAGATTATATTGAACACTTTAGAGATATAGTGGGTTTTTTTTTTCCTTCCCTTTTTTCTTCCTTTCCCTTCTTCTTTCTCCCCTCCTCTTCTCTCCTCCCTTTTTCTTTTTTTTTAAGGACCGGAAAAAAAAAAAAAAAAAAAAGGAATGTTTTTACTCAGTTCAGCCTTGGTGTGTCGTCTTCCTTTTTTTTTTTTTTAAGGAAGGAAAAAGAAAAAAAAAGGAATGTTTTTACTCAGTTCAGCCTTGGTGTGTCGTCTTCTTTTTCTGCGTTCCCAAGCTGGTCTAATGTGGCGGTTCAGAGGTTCTTGTTCCTTGCAGCAATGTTGTGCGCCTGCGGTGGCTGGCATGGTGCACTCCCTTGCGGCCTGCTGGAGCCAGCTGAGGTGTCCTTGCACGCGCGCCCCTGCATGCTTGGGGCGGCCTGAGAGCTTGCCCCCTGATTGGTGCCTATTGTAGCCAGGCCGAGGTGTTTTCACACTCTCGCACCCTAGCCTTTAGTCCAGCTGAGCCAAGCTCCGGGTGTTGGTCTCTCTCCTCTTAGGGCGGGGCCCCGGACACTTGTGCACAGTGAAAGTGAGCGTCTGTGAGTCGCTGCTGCCTGCTGTTCCCGTGCCCGTGCCACAGCCGCCCGCCTTCCCTCACCCGTCTGGGGGGGCATGAGCAGAGTCTGAGCAAGTGGTTTGCGTTCCAGCCTGGGGCCTGGCGCCCACTGGAGTTGGCTAGGGGTGTCTGCACATGGTCTTCTGCGTGTTCAGTGGGCCCTCCCTGTGCCCGTTGGGGCACTGATCTTATGTCCGTTGGGGAGTGTCCGAGGGGTGCCTGGACTCACGGCCCCGCGCACCTGGGCCAGTGAATGAGGGCACTTCCCTATGCGCGCCCCCGTGACCCAAGGATAGGGTTGGGGAGTGGATGAGCACGCCTCTGCGCTTGTGCTCCTCAAGAACGGCCTACCACCCCCAAACTTTCCACCCCTCTCTGCAGTCCACTAGAGAAAAATATAAAGGAGAATTATGTTCTCACTTGCCTGGCAGCACACTGTCTCCTGTCCTTCAGCACCAATGCCACTTGGTCGAGTCCCATTTCTGCCAGCGGGCAGAGATCTGCTCTCCTCCCGACTCCTCTCTGGGCAAGCCTGTGGTCGCCAAAAAACCTTTGTGTACTTCCAGCTGCAGCTCAGGCAGCCACCCCAATCAGGAATCCCATTTCGCCCCCTTTTCCTCCACTATCTTCATTAAACAGGTTGTTCCCAGATGGTTTTTCTCTAATCCAGCAGTGCCATGGCTCGACTCCTGCCAGTGCCCTGCTGCTCACTGAGATGTTCTGTCTGCAATTAGTCCAAACTACAGACGGATCTCGGGAACCTGAGAGTGCAGCCTCCCCCCACTCCTCCGCCATCTTCCCCCTAAAAGGAACACGTCTAGGGCTTTTGTTTTGAAGTCTATTGTTTTCAGATAAAAGTATTGCTATCTCAGGGTTTTTGTTGTTGTTGTAGTTGTGGTTGTTGTTGTTTCCATGTGCATGGAATATATGAGGTCTGTCTGGAAAAAGTCCAACCATTATTAATATAATGAGAATAGTTTGCATGACATCAATATAACCTGGCAGCCAAGGATACTGGTCTGGACTGTGCAAGCATGAATAAGGATGACTTCACTGTACTAATTAATCACTGTGGGTGGTAGAGGCCATCACATTCAAAATGACTGAGTGAGAGAGCAATGAATTTGCATCAAATTTTGTGTTAAACTTCAACATTCCCCTGTGAAAACTATCAGATGATTCAGAAGGCCACAGCTATGGGCAACTGGTGGTTGGTGGCCTCATCATGACAACATGCCTGCTCATGGCATCACATTTCATACAGAGATTTTTGGTGAAACATCAACTCACCCAGGTGATAGAATTGCCCCTATAGCCCAGATTTAGTGGCCTGTGCTTCTGTCTTTTCCCAAAACTAAAATCATCTTTCAAAGGGAAGAGATTTTAGACCATCAATGAGATTCAGGAAAATATGATGGGGCAGCTGATGGTGAATGGAAGAACTATGTGAGATCCCAAGGTGCATACTTGGAAGGGGACTGAGGTACCATTGTCCTATGCACAATGTTTCTTGTATCTAATATCATATCTTTTTCAATAAACGTCTATTTTTTATATTACATGGCTGAGTACTTTCTGGACAGACCTTGTCATATTCTTCCACCTACTTATTTTCAGCCTGTTTGTGTCTTTTGTTCTGAAGTGGGTTTCTCATAGCCAGCATATATAAGGGTCATGTTTTATTGTCCATTCAGTGACCCTATGTATTTTGATTGAAGTATTTAATCTATTTACTTTTAATGTTATTATAGATAGGTACTTATTGACATTTTTTCTTTATACCTATATTCCTCTATTTCTTTTTATTTTATAGCAGACCCTTTAACATTTCTTGCAATGCTGGTTTGGTGGTAATTAACTTTTTTATCTTTCTTTTGTCTGGGAAGCTTTTATTTTTGACTTCAATTTTAAATGGTAGCCTTACTGGGTAGACTAGTCTTGATTGCATGTTTTTATTTTTCATCACTTTGAATACTTTATACCAATCCCTTATGGCCTGAAGTGTTTCTGTTGAGAAATTAGCTGACAGCCTCATGGGAAGTCCCTTGTAGGTAACTTTTTTTCTTGTGGTTTTTAAGATTCTCTCTGTCTTGGCCCTTTGCCATTTTAATTATAATATGTCTTGATATGGGTCTCTTTGGGTTTATCTTAATTGGAACTCTCTGTGCTTCCTGAACTGATTGCATTTTTTCTTCACCACATTATAGAAATCTTCTGCCATTATTTCTTCAAACAAGTTCTCTATTCCATGTTCACTCTCTTCTTCTTATACCCAATGATAAGTATGTTGTTACATATGATGTTGTCCCAGAAGTGTCTTAGACTTTCCTCATTTCTCTGAGGTCTCTTTTCTTTTTCATTTTCTCTTTGGGTGGATACTATTGTCTTGTACTCCAATTCACTGATTCTATCCTGTGTTTCTTCAAACCTGATATTGATTTTTTTCTAGTGTATTCTTTATTTCAGATATTGTATTTTTCATTTCTGACTGGTTATTTTTATTGTTTCTATGTATTTTTTAAAGATTTTATTTATTTATTTTCAGAGAGAGGGGAAGAGGTGGAGAAAGAGAGGGAGAGAAACATCAATGTGTGGTTGCCTTTCATGTTGTCCCCACCTGGGGACCTGGCTCACAACCCAGACATGTGCCCTACTGGTAATCAGACCAGTGAGTGACCCTTTGGTTTGGAGACCAGCACTCAATCCACTGAGCCACACTAGCCAGGGCTCTTGCATTTTTTAATGCTTACTATTTCTCTAAGTTATCACTGAGATCATCCATTTCCCCCCTATGGTTCTTGAACATCCTTATAACCATCATTTTAAACTCTGCATCTGGCATTTAGGTTGCTACTATTTTACCTATTTCTTTTCATTCTTTTTCTGAAAATTTTCCTTTTTCTTACATTTGGGACATTTTTCTTTTTCTGCCCATTTTTTCTTTGGGTGTTAGATACATGTTCTATGTCTCCCAAAGTTTTTTTCATGGTTTTTTGATGAAAGTGTCTTGTGGGGCTCAGTGTTCCAGGAGTGTTTCTTATGGATTATGTGCACCCTCTATTGTAGTTCAATCTTGAATGGTCTTGGCTCTTTTGTGGTTAGAGTTAACACTTCAGAATGGGAACCTATAAGGGTAGACCTCAACCATTGTGTGAGATGCTGTGCAGGGTTGGCCCCATGAGGTGGCATTGTTTGCAGCAGGGTCTGGTACCCGCAGAATCTCCCTTTGGGTCTTTGGGTTGTTTGGCACATTGGGTTGATCTCTGGTGTGGTCTGAAACCCAGGACTAGTTCTGTTGATTCTGGGTCTACCTGGGTGGGGTTCAGATACAGGTTGTTGTCAGACATTGTTTGTGACTGACCTTGGGCTCCTTTTCTGTAGCTATCATTCTATTCACTGTTTGTGTCTGTGTCTACTGGATCTGCATGTGTGTGTGAGGGGCCAATCTGTATAAAAGGGTCAGGTTCTTCCTGCTTAGAGCTGGGGGCAGCTCTGTAAAAAGACAGAGGCTCCCTGAGGTCTACCTCCCCCATTCAGTTACTCTGCTTTTTCCTGAGGTTACCTCATCTTCCTCCAGAACCCTTCAATGAGAGACTGTAGCATGAACCCAGGCTAGTTGGGTTCATGGATTCTCTACCTGGGGTGTCACACAGTCACTAGGCACTCAATGAGAGGAAAGTAGCCCCTGCTTTAAATCCAAACCTCTCATTCTCTGCCAGAGTCTGCAACTCTAGTTCCTCTTAGGGGGCTTCCTGGCTGCAGATTCAGATTGGAAACAGCCAGGTGTTCCCTTTGTAGGAGCAAACTCAGCCACTCTGGACTCAAGGGGATAAGTAAAAAGTGTCTTCCATCAGGAATGATGCTAGACCAGTCCACAGGCATAAGCCAAGTTTTCTGTTGCATTCCAAGATAATATCCTCTGAGGGTCTCACACTTTGAAAGTACCTGTTAGGAGCTGCCCTTCCTTTCCCCTGTGCAACTGCATCCAGCAGGGGTATCTGGGACTCAGCAGGGCTGGTCTAAACAGTTTCATGCTTGGAGCAGTGCCTGCAAACCTGTAGGAGGGAAGCAGGCACTTATTTTCCTTCCTAGGGTAGCATGCACTGAACTTGCAGGGGAGATTGGATTTGCTTCTGTTCAAAGTAGCCAAGGAGCCCACATTTGTGCAATCTAGCTCTAAGACAGAGCTTCCCCAGGTGACAAGAGTCCAAAAATCTCAATTCTGTGTAGTTGCTCGGCTCACCACCAAACCAAGCAGAACTGGGCCAAAAATCCAAGACCTACCTTGCATTACAATCTCTTCTCATGGCTGGTTACATCAGGGCATGACCAAAAGTTCCTGCTCTGTGGGAGCCTCTAACCCAGCAGGGTGGGTCTAAAAGCCCAAGCATGGCCCAGCCCATGACTGAATACATCAAAACAAACCAAAATTACAAGCTCTGCACAGTTCCTCTATGCCTCTTAACACAGAAGCTGGAGTGGTTCAACAGGTGGAAGGAGGAGTGCTGACTGCACTCAAGTTGGGAAAGAACAGTCCTCTTTCCCAAGCCACTCAGTTAAGTCACTCTCATTGTCTCTAACTGAAGCCACCCCAGAAAATAGAAGGACCCCTAAAGTCACTGTTGGGTATAGCCAGCAGGCCACTCTGCGGCACCCAAGTGTGGCTGCATGGCCTTTCCAGCAGTCAAAGTCCATACTGCAAACTCCAGGTTGGTACTGTAACAATAGGAGTGCTCTACCCTGGGAAAATGTGCTCTGAGTCCTTCAGATGAGATGATTCCCCACTGATTCCCACTGCCAGGTATTGCAGATTCCTCTCCCTGTTGCTGTGGATCGTGCTCCCTGTATGGGGTTAAGACTCCTTGCTCCTAAGTGGTGAGTTCCACAGTTGCAATATTTGTCTGGTTTCTCAACTGTCTCTGCACCTGTGTTCAGGAATTTCCCCACTCCATCTCTCAACCTTTCTCACCAGTCTCTATGTAGCATATTTTGTACTCCTTGGTTATAATATTTCATATAAGCTAGATTTCAGTAGGTTGTTCAGGTTGATTGCTCTGCAGTTCAGCTGTAAATTTAATTTGGGGCCAGGGACAAGTGGATGCAGCTTCCATCTACTTTACAGCCACCTAAAACTTTTTAGTTTGATGTAGTTGCATTGGTTTATTTCTTCTTTTCTTTCCCTTGCCCAAGGAGATATATCTGAAAAACAGTATTGCTGTGAGAAATGTGCTGGATTTTACTCCTTATGCCTTCTCATATTTTTATACTTTTGAGTCTTACATTAAAGTTGGTCTAGTTTTATTCTTTTTGCATGCATCCATCTAATTTCTCAACACACATTCAATCCGGTCTTGACCCTGTTGTATATTCTTGTCATCTTTGTCAAATATTAATTGACCATACAGGGGGAAGAATGGCCTCCCAAATGTACAACCTAGTGCATGTCTGAGTCCTTGAAGAGGGTCTGGTATGCTGCACAGAGCTTGGAATTCCAGAGCAATTATCCCTGGGTGGCTGCCCCTGACAGAGCCTCAGGCCATGTACAAAATGGACAGATCAGGGCCCCAGGGAGTCTTCAGGACAAAGCTAGTGTGGCTCACCAGGAAAATGTCATGTGGTGTGGGGGAATGCTCAAAACAGAAAAGGTAAAAACAAACAAACAAAGAAAATGTGGTTCATATGGGATGTGCAAAAAGATGGCCCTTGATCTGAAGCCATACAACTCTGTTTCTCCCTGTGTGTTGTCAGGGACTTGCTAGTGTATCTCAGGCTAATGCCATGAAGGGGGGTATTGCTTTACCCAGGTAGGATGGCACCTGTTAGTCATGCTGTGAGAGTATTTAACACATAGGATTTGAAGAATGTTTCTCCAGCCCCTGCCCCAAAACTATACAACTCAGTCTCTGCCTTTATGACTCTGGCACCCCTCAAGCTACTGTTCATCAACCAAAGCCCAGGATGAGTGACTAGAAGTAAGAGTTTGTGTGCTGTCTCTTTAAGACACCTAGGTTTACATCAGCCTTTTATCCCACGCTGATAGATGGAATCCTGGCTGATTTTCAGTCAGATATTATGTGGGGTCCTTTTTCTCATACTGGTGCTCTGAGCTAGGGAGCTCAGCATGAGACAGAAACCCCTTGCTGCTCAGAGGGGACCTCTGCAGCTGAGATTTCCCTCTGTATTCTCAACCACAGCATACAGATGCAGGGCCATCTCATTTTGCATCTCCACCTCTCCTACCCGTCTCAACTGGTTTCTTCTGTGTATATGACTTCTGCTCAGCTAGTATTTAGTTGTTATCCAGGTTAATTGTTCTATAATTTAGTTATAGTTTTGATGTGGTCATGGGAAGAGGTCAATGCTTCTTCTACCTACTCTGCATTTTGGATGTTCTGCACTCATTTTTGTTAGGTATATTCCCAAGTATGTTGCTTTCTTGTTCCTATTTATCTTTCTTTTATTGAGTACTCATTTAATTTTGTGATGGTGAAAGAACATATAATGTGATTTAAATGATTTTAAGTTTTTGGGACTTGGTATATGAGTCCAGGGTATGTTCTATTATATGATCTGTGATAAATGTCCTATGTGCAATTTATATGTTTATGAGCATTTGCCATTATATACCTATATTTATCTATATCTAATTTATACCTATCTATATATAGTTATATAGTCATGTGCTACACAATGACATTTTGGTCAATAGTGGACCACATATATAATCATAATTCCATATTATACTGGAGCTGAAACATTCCTATTATCTAGTGACATCATGATCATCATATGTCATAGCACAATGCATTACTCTTATGCTTGTGGCAATGCTGGTGTAAGTGAACCTAATGTGCTGCCAATCATATAAAAGTGTAACACATACAATTAGGTACAGTACATAATAGTTGATAATGATAACAAATTACTATGTTACTGAATTATGTATTTACTATACCAGGGCTTGGTTGGATGATTCTTCTGCTCCATCCAAGTGACATTGCCCAGGGTCACTCAATAGTACTTATCTAGAAGCTTGCATGTTCAGTGGAGTCAAGATAGCTTCACTTACATGGCTGTCTGTCACCTTGGCAAGGATGACTAAAAGGCTCTGCTCGTGTGGGTTTCTCTTTATCTCCATGTGGTCTCTCTAGCAGGGTGGTTGTAATTGTAATGTTGCAACTCAAGTCTCTAAGAGACAGTGTTCTAGCAGTAAAATTTTACCATCACTTGAGGTCCAACTAGGCCCAGAAATCAGCACAACATCTTCCCTATTCCAGCATTCAAAGCACCCTCAGCTCACTTCATTGGGAGGGAACTTAGAGCCCAGCATTGAAGAAAGTGATGCTGAAGAATTTGCAACTATTGTAATCTATCATGAAGATTCCAACTTTTTCCTGCAAAATGCATTACAGAGATTTTTTTCTACTTATCTTTGGTCTTCCAATGTTATGTTCTTTTGTTATATAGAAGTGTTGAATTTGTATGTAATAAAATATTTTAATATTTGTATTTTTTATATGGCTTTTAGGTTTTGTGTCATGCTTAGGCCATACCCATTTAAAATTACTTAGGAGGAAGGAAGATGGTGGAGGAGTGAGGGAAGGCTGCGCTTTCTAGCTCCCCAGACCCGTCTGTAGTTTGGACTAATTGCATACAGAATATCTCAGTTAACATCTGGACACTAGCAGGAGTTGAGCCTTGGCACTGCTGGATCAGAGAAGACCATCTGGAAGTGACCTGTTTGGTGAGGATAGTGGAGGAGAAAGGGATGAGATGGGATTTCTGACTGGGTTGGCTTCCTGAGCTATGGCTGGAAGTACACAAAGACGTTTTAGTGACCACAGGCTTCCCCAGAGAGGAATCAGGAGGAGAGCAGGGCTCTGCCCGCTGGCAGAGCCAGGAGTGGGCCAGGTGGCATCTGGCACTGAGAGGCAAGAAACAGCGTACTGCCGTGTATGTAAGAACGTGTTTTTCCTTTTTCTTTTCTCTTGTATTCTGCGGAGAGGGGAGGAGAGGTTAGCGGTTGGATGAGATTCTTGAGGAGCGCAGGTGCAGAAGTGCACTCGCCCACTCCCCAACCCTCCCCCTGGGTCGCGGGAGCATGCACAGGGATGTGCCCACCCCCTCTACCCCCGTCCGCTGGCCCAGGCACACAACCAACTCCCTGGCCACGTCCAGGTGCCCCTCGGGCCTGCCACAACAGACATAAAATCAACACGCCAGCGGACAGGCACAGATGCCCACCTCCGCTGTGCTCAGGTGCCTGCGGCCCCGCCCCAACAGGTGCAAAATCAACCCGCTGGGCATGCAGGCGACTGTGTGCAGGCACCCCTGGCCCACCCCGATAGGCGCCAAACCAGCGCACCAGCCACTTGCCGAGGTACTACTCACGCACGCCCAAGCAGGTGCAAGAACAGCAGGTGGCCGAAGCTCAAGACACCCACCTCCACCGTGCATAGGTGTCCGGGACTGCGCCCCAAGGGGCAAAAACCAACTTCCTGGGCATGGCTCAGCAGGCGTGAGGCTAGTGTGCAGGCTACCACACGTGTGCGCGCACACAAGCACCCCGGCCCGCTCTAACAGGCACCAGACAAATGCACTGGCCACCGCGCTTGGGTGTCACACGGGCATGAGACCCAGTGGGTGCAAGGCTAGCGAGCCCAATGCTGCACTCAGGTGCACACCACTGCTGCCATGCCCAAGAATCTCTGGCCCGCCTCAATAGGTGCCAAACCAACGCGCCAACCACTGCGCCCAGGTACCACCTGGGCACGCCCCAGTAGGCGTGAAACCAATGTGCCACCCACCCCAATAGGCCCACAACAAACCCGCCCACTGGTGAGTAGAAGCCTTGCCCTTCGCTGGAACAAGAGAGCAACCAGTCTGCCTTGGACCCACCCGCCCCAGTGCGCAACAGGTCAACCCGTGCCCAGCCTTCACAAGGGAAGGCACTCGCCTCTGGCTGAGGACAAAGGACAGTGAAAAGAACTAGAGGCACTTTGTAATAAGTTTTGGGTGCTGGCCCTTGAGAAAGAGCTGGGAGAGCAGTGGACTAGGTCCCAGTACAGAAGTATCCCAAGTGCTATGGGAGAAATCACTTAAGCAGACTGGTCCCCTCCAAGTGGCATTAACTGGAGACAGCAGCACAACAACTGTATCTAAGAAGTTCACACCATAAAGGCAGAAAATAAAAGCAGATCAATCTAAGAAGCAGAAACAAAACCAGTGTCCAAAATGGAGAGGCAGAATAACACCCCACCAAACAGAAACAACACCCCACCAAAAAGAAAGGACGAATTCCAAGAAGGAAGGATAGATGACACAGAAGTGAGCAAGCTATCAGACATGGAATTCAAAACAATAGTAATGAGAAAGCTCAATGAACTCGACAAACTCAAAGAAAATTAAAACAATCTCCAGGGGAGCTATAAAGAGCTCCAGGGAAGCTATAAGGAGCTTACTGAAAACCACGCCAGCATAAAAAAAGACATAGAAACTATGAACAAGAACCAGGAAGAAATGAAACATACACTTACTGGACTGAAGAATGCAGTAGAATCAATCAAAAGCAGGCTAAATGAAGCAGAAGACTGGATCAGTGATAGAGGACAACGTAGAAAAAAATTCCCAAACAATACAACAAAATGAAAAAACACTGAAACAGAGTGAAGAGACTTTAAGAGAACTGCAGGACTGTTGTATTAAATGTGGCGAGGGCGCGGATGTAATTCCAGCAAGGAGAATGGGTCGGATGGAGGGCTGCTACACGCTCTGGCAGGTCAGTGAAGAGCTGTGCAGAGACCTCTCCTTTTATTAAGTTTTGCAAGTATAGAAATCAATAGGGAGGGTAAAGAATGAGCTCACAGGTACATTCCAATAATGATTACAATATACAATTACTTAGTTGGGATTAAAACAATGGGAGGTTAATATATAAACTGTGAAGAATGATTTCTATCAAAAGCAAAAAATAGGAATTCAATCATCTATTCTTTTAAGATTATGGGAACAGCCACACTGTTCCTTAAACTTTAACAGAAAGCACACAGGGTTAAACACCACCTGTTCTTGGCTTTGTTTGGTTTCTTTGGCAACAACAGGGAAGATGGAGTACTCTGCAAGATTCCTTTTAAGTCACAGAATGTCTTGAAACCCTTAGCCTGATCAGTCAAAGACTGTCGGCCCCAGCAAGTCCAGCTCTCCAGCTCGGGTCATAGAGCACCTGGACCGAGAAGCATAAGAACATGCCTCAGTTTAGGAACCTTGATTTCCAGCATCACAGGACAACATGAGGTGAAACAATATTCGAATCATTGGGATAAAAGAAGGAGAAGAAGAAAAACGAGGGATAGAAACCCTGATTGAAAAAGTCATGACAGAAAATTTTCCTAACTTGATGAGAGAAAAAGTCATGCAAGTCCAGGAAGCACAGAGGGTCCCAATGAAAATGAATCCAAAAAGGTCTACTCCAAGACACATCATATTTAAAATGGCAACATTCAAAGACAAAGTGAGAATCCTAAAAGCAGCAAGAGAAAAACAGCAAATAACATACAAGGGAGCTCCGATCAGGCTATCAACTGATTTCTCAACAGAAACACTGCAAGCAAGGAGGGAATGGCAAAAAATATTCCAAGCAATCAAAAACAAAGGCCTACAACCAAGAATACCCAGCAAGGCTCTCCTTCAAAATGGAAGGTGAAATAAGGTGTTTACCAGACAAAAGAATACTAAAAGAATACATCTCCACCAAACTAGCTTTGCAAGAGATGCTAAAGGGAATGCTGTAAGAAAAAGAAGAAAAAGAGAGAGTAAGAGGAACACAGGAAAAAAGGAAAATGAATAAATACCTGTCAATAATAACCTTAAATGTAAATGGATTAAATGCTCCAATCAAAAGACATAGGGTAGCTGACTAGATATGAAAACATGACCCACAATATGCTGTCTACAAGACACAAACCTCAAAACAAAAGATCTACACAGACTGAAAGTGAAAGGATGGAAAAAGTATTCCAAGCAAATGAACATGAAAAAAAAGCTGTGGTAGAAATACTTATATCAGACAAAATAGATTTCACAGCAAAGGCCATAAAAAGAGACAAAGAAGGACATTTTATAATACTTAAGGGCACAATCCATCAAGAAGATATAACGCTCATAAACATATATGCACCCAACATAGGTGCACCAAGATATATAAGGAAAATATCGGAAGATTACAAAAAAATATGTCAACAGCAACACACTCATAGTAATACCTCATTGTCAACAATGGACAGATCTTCGAAGGAAAAAAACACCAAGAATATTGAGGCTTTGAACAACACTCTAGACAAAATGGACTTAATTGGTAAATATAGAACTTTTCACCCCAGTGAAGCAAAATATACATTCTTTTCAAATGCACATGGGACATTTTCAAAGATAGACCACATAGTAGGACACTAAACAATCCTCAACAAATTCAAGAAAACTGAAATTATATTAAGCATCTTCTCAGATCACAATGCCCTGAAACTAGAAATCAACCTCCAGGAAAAAAACTCAAAAACATTCTAACTAATGGAGAACAAATAACATGCTATCAAATAATGAATGGGTTAACAATAAAATCAAGCAAGAAATAAAAAAGTTTTTGGAAACTAATGATAATAAACACACAACAGCCAAAACCTATAGGATACAGCGAAAGCTGTCCTGACAGGAAAGTTCATAGCAATACAGGCCTACCTAAAAAGGATAGAAGAATTCCAAATAAAAAATCTAACCCTACAGCTACAAGAACTAGAACAACAACAACAAACAAAGCCCAGAACGAGTAGAAGAAAGGAAATCATCAAGATCAGAGCAGAGTTAAATGACACAGAGATTAAACAAACAATTCAAAAAATCAACAAAAGTAGGAGCTGATTCTTTGAAAAGATAAACAAAATCGACAAGCCTTTAGCTAGGCTCATCAAGAAAAAAAGAGAGAGAACTCAAATAAAGAAAATCAGAAATGATAAAGGAAATATCACGACTGATATAACAGAAATACAAAAGATTGTAAGAAATTACTACAAACAACTATATGGCAAGAAACTTGACAACCAAGATAAAATGGACAAATTTCTAGAAACATATAATCTTCTAAAACTAATTCAAGAAGAAGAAAAAAGCCTAAACAGACCAATAACAAAGAGTGAAATTGAAACAGTAATCAAAAATCTCCCAGTGCACAAAAGCCCTAGACCGGTTGGCTTCACAGGTGAATTTTACAAAACGTTTAGGGAAGAAATAACAGCTACCCTTCTCAAACTATTCCAAAAAATCCAAGAAGAGGGAAGACTCCCAAATTCTTTCTATGAACCCAGTATTACCCTAATTCCAAAACCAGGTCAAGACACAACAAAGAAAGAAAACTACTGGCCAATATCACTGATGAACATAGATACTAAAATCCTCAACAAAATATTGGCAAACAGGATCCAGCAACACATTAAAAATATCATACACCACGATTAAGTGGGATTCATCCCAGGGATGCAAGGATGGTTTAATATTCGCAAATCAATAAGCATAATACACCACCTAAGCAAAATGAAAGATGAAAACCACATGATTATATCAATACATACTGAAAAGGCATTTGATAAAGTACAACACCCATTTATGATGAAAACACTCAGCGAAATGGGAATAGAGGGAGCATACCTCAACATAATAAAGGCCATGTGTGAGAAACCCGAAGCCTACATCATACTCAATGGATAAAAACTGAAAGCATTCCCCCTCAGATCACAAACAACACAAGGTTGTCCACTCCCTCCACTCCTATTCAACATGGTATTGGAAGTTCTTGCCACAACAGTGAGACAAGAAAAAGAAATAAAAGGCATCCAATTGGGAAAAAAGAAGTAAAACTACCATCTTATGCAGATGACATGATAGTATACATAGAAAACCCTATAGACTCCTCCAAAAAACTACTTGACTTAACAAGTGAATTGGGCAAAATAGCAGGTACAAAGTCAATATCTGGAAATCAAAGGCATTTCTATACACCAACAATAAAATACCAGAGATAGAAACCAGAAAAAAAATCCCATTTACTACAGCAACAAGAAAAATAAAGTACCTAGGAATAAATTTAACCAAAGATGTAAAAGACATGTGCTCAGAAAACTACATAACCCTGAAGACAGAAATTAAGGAAGATACAAATAAATGGAATTATATACCATGTTCATGGATGGGAAGAATCAACATCATTAAAATGTCCATACTACCCAAAGCAATTTATAGATTCAATGCAATCCCTATTAAAATACCAGCAACTTATTTCACAGACCTAGAATAAGTACTTCAAAAACTTATATGGAACCAAACAAGACCCCGAATAGCCATAGCAATCTTGAGACAGAAGAACACAATAGGAGGATTCACAATATCTGATATCAAACTATACTACAAGGTTACTGTAATCAAAACGGCCTGGTACTGGCATAAGAACAGACATATAGATCAATGGAACATAATGGAGATCCCTGAAATAAACCCAGGCCTCTATGGTCAACTAATATTTGAAAAAGGGGGAAGGAACATAAAATTAAATGAGAAGAGCCTCTTCAACAAATGGTGCTGGGAGAACTGGACAGGGACATGCAAAAAAATGAAACTAGAACACCAACTTACGCCACACACCAGAATAAACTCAAGATGGATCAAAGACTTAAATGTAAGGTGTGACACCATAAAAATTTTAGAGGAATACATTGGCAGGATAATTTCAGATATCCCATGTAACAATATTTTCACTTATACATCTCCTAAGCAAGGGAAATAAAGGAAAAAATAAACAAACGGGACTACATCAAACTAAAGAGTTTCTGCTCAGCAAAAGAAAACATCAGCAAGATGAAAAGGGAACCAACCATATGGGAAAACATATTTCCCAATGATACATCAGACAAGGGTTTGATCTCCAAAATATGTAAAGAACTTACACATCTCAACACAAAGAAGACAGACAGTCCAATTGAAAAATGGGCAAAGGACCTGAACAGACACTTCTCTAAGGAGGATATACAGAGGGTCCAGAGGCATATGAAAGAATGCTCAACATCACTAGCCATCAGAGAGATGCAAATAAAAACCACAATGAGATACCACTTTATACCAGTCAGAATGGCCATCATCAACCAATCAACAAACAACAAGTGCTGGCGAGGATGTGGAGAAACGGGAACCCTACTGCACTGTTGGTGGGAATGCAGACTGGTGCAGCCACTATGGAAAACAGTATGGAATTTCCTCAAAAAACCTAAAAATGGAACTGCCTTTTGAACCAGCGATTCCACTGCTAGGATTATACTCGAAGAATCTTGAAACCCTAATTCAAAAGAACTTATGCACCCCTATGTTCATTGCAGCACTGCTTATAATAGCCAAGTGCTGGAAACAATCTAAGTGCCCATCTGTAGACGAGTGGATCAAAAAACTGTGGTACATTTACACAATGGAATACTATGTAGCAGAGAGAAAGAATGAACTCCTGCCATTTGCAACAGCATGGATGGAACTAGAGAGAATTATGCTTAGCGAAATAAGCCAGGCAATGAAAGAAAAATACCATATGCTATCACCCAATACAGGAAACTAATGAACAACACAAATAAATAAACAAAACTGAACAAGAAAAATGGTAACAGTTATCAGGGGGGAGAGAGGGAAGGGGCTAAGTAGGGGAAGGGTTTAGCAAAGGAACTAATATAAATAATTCATGAACATGGACAACAGGGTCGGGATGGACCATGGGAGAAGAGGGGGCTGGGTGTGGGTTAGCAATGAGGGAAAAAGTGGGACAATTGTAACAGAAAAACAATAAAAAGATAAATTAATAAAATAAAATCTTAAAAATATAAATAAATAAAACAAAATTACTTTTAAAAAATTCCCCTATATATTTTTCTGAGGTTTATTTGATTTTATTTTGGTGCACACATATTCAATGTATGTTATAATATGAAGTCAGAACCTATGAATTATTTTCCAGGACGAGAAGAAAATGAATGTTAGTCTTTTTTCTCTTTTTATTTAACTTTATCATTGCTCCATGAACAAATTATATTTTGTGTTTCTATATTATACTAGTAAAATAACATTTTAGATGTACCTCAACTTAATTTGGAAGACTAGTTTAATACAAACGAACTCTTCTCATAGATGTTCAATGTTTGTACTCTGCTAAACTGTCAAAACTATTTAATGAGAATTTTCACTGTTTCCATTTTTCTTTACTACTGAACTCCATGAAATTTTAAGAAATATTATGTTCTCCTATTTTGGAAGGACCTCTTTGGTTTTGATCTATTATTTTCAATTTCTTACCAGAGTTTTGGCTTATTATTCGGATTTTCTTAAGAAGCAAGCCATACAGATATCAGTATAAAATATTTTACAGTTTGGGTACTAGGATTAGCCCATAAGATAAAAACTTTTTTTAAAGCTTTGATTAATGTTATTTTTAGAGAGAGAATAAGGAAGGGAGTAAAAGAGGGAGAGAAACGCTAATGTGGGAGAGAAACATTGATTGCCCCTCACACACTCCCAACCAGGAACCTGGCCCACCTCACAGTCATGTGCCTGACCAAGGAATTGAGCCAGTGACCTTTTGCTTTGTGGAACAATACCCAACCCAGTAAGCCACACAAGTCAGAACAAGATCAGCACTTTTAATGCAAGATATTTCATTTTAGTAAAGAAGGGCTTTTTCACTTTTCCCTTAGAAATGCAAAGGAAGGGTTTATAAGGCATACCATATAACTCCAAAATCACACTAAAAGTAATTTCAAATGGAGCACTTTGTCTTATTTTTTTGGTGACAAGTCTATCTACTAGTATGCTGTATAGCAAACAGCACACACCTACAACACAGACATGCAATTATATACATGTATACATGTATGTAGACATTTTGCATAATTTTCTCCCTTTAAAAAGAAAAGAATCTTTTGTAAGTAATATTCTTCAAAATAATTTCTTATCTTTGTTAAGGAAAATAATTGTCCATAATTTAAGGATTAAGGGAGAAATTCTTGATTGAGTTGCATATGTGTGTACATGTGCATTATATGTATTGACTGGGGTGTAAATGAAAGTAGAGGACTGTAGTTTCTAAATCTTCAGCTCAAAAAAGAAGATAAAGAGGCTTTGAGGCTTATTCTAAGATATTTCACAGTGAGTGAAAACATAAGCATTCTTAGCCAGTAGAACTACCTTAGAAGATAAAGGTAATGATAATAACAAAAATAATACTAATAATAGCAATATAAGTGATAATGAAAATGTCTTCTCTGGGCCTAATTTAATCACTTATAAAATAAGGAGAAGAATTTAAATAAGTTGTCTTTTAAAAATGATTTATACATCTATATACATTTATATATACTATATATGCTACACACATGCCTCTAATTTTGGAACCCTTTCTTCTGTATCACTTGACCTTCAATTTTTTTTAACCCTCTCCTGAGGATGTGTTTATTGATTTGAGAAAGAGAGAAAGATAAAGAGAAAGATAAACTGGCTGCCTGCTGTATGTACCCTGACTGGGGAACAAACCCACAACCTAGGTATATGAGGTCTGTCCAGAAGGTATCTAGCCATGTAATATGAAAAATAGAGATATTTATTGAAGAAGATACAAGATTCAAGAAATACGGTATATAGGACAAAGATGCCTCAGTCTCTAAAGTAGGCACCTTGGGATCTCACACAGTTCACTCAATGGCCAAAAGTTGCCCTGTGGTATTTTTCTGATTCTCATCAATGATCTGAAATCTCTTCCTTTTTAAAGGTGATTTTAGTTTTGGGAAAAGACAGAAGTCACAGGCCACAAAATCTGGGCTGTGGAAGGGCTTAACCACCTGGGTGATAAGATGTTTCACCAAAAATCTCTACATGAGATGTGATGCATGAGTTGGTGTGTTTTCATGATTAAGCTGTCAATCACCAATTGCTTATAGTTGTGATTTTCTGTGTCATCCAAATAGTTTCCATGAAGGAATGTTGAAGTTCAGCACAAAATTTGATGCACACTCATTGCTCTACTTGCTATTTTGAATGTGATGGTCACACAATACACATGCTCACTTACTGGCTTCTATCACCCTCACTGACTAGTATAGTGCAGTCATCATTGTTCACACATGCACATTCCAGTCCACTCTCCTTGGCTGCCAGGTTATGTCAATGTTGCACAAACACCCTCATTATATTAACAATGGCTGGACTTTTCTGGACAGACCTTGTATATGCCCCGATGGGAATTAAACTCACATTTTGGTGTACAGGATAATGTTGCAACCAACTGAGCCACCAAGTCAGGGCTCTCTATTATTTTATTTAGCATTTCAACTACACTTTGTTTTGAGAATTCTAATTCATTTTGATGTTTTTGTTTGAATCCTAAAACAATTACTTCCCTTTTCTTAGCTCCTGGTAATAATTCTAAAATGGCAAGTAGAAGACCTTGTGAGGTTTGAAAATTGTACTCCATGACCACACACCTCCCAGAACAGAGGTCCTAACAAATTTTTTTTTTGGTCCTAACAATTTTTAATGTGGGCTATTTCCATTTTCTGTGGTGAAAAGCATACTGTTTTGGGATGTCTTTCATGTATGTCTGTGTGTGTGTTTCAGGGTACAGGAGTGAATGAGGGAGAGGAAGAAACTTTTGTGAACAGGTAAGTTTCAATGTTAATGGCAAACAACTCAAAGACTCTCAAGTGTACAAATAGATCTTGAGCCCGAGATTGAAGACTGTTCATTGACAAATGTGCTGCTTAGCACTTGTTCAATTAACTCTGAATTTTAGCTCTGCCCAAACATGCACAAGCCCTTGGGACAGACAGTGGTGGGAAACAGTGTGCAGCCCCCTTCTTAACCATGAACACTGTCACCAGAGGAAGCATGGAGAATTATATACATGGCATTCAGTTCTTAAAGATCAACTTCAGTTCCAATTCTGTTTAAACTTCCTGCTTTTGTTTATCCTTTTTCCTTCTCACCTTATAATACACCTAAATCCCCCCTCTTTTTACTTAAAGTGGGGGTACAAATAAAATAAGCTTCTACTAAATAATCTGTAATTTTCATTATCTTCATTTATTATTTCAAGACATGTAAGAGAAAAAGAGTGAATTATACAATGTTACCAGCAGAGCTTTTGATATGATGTGTGATTCTACATTCCATTTTTACCACAAATAATGCAAACAAAATGAAAACACTTGGCATGTAGGCAGAATTTGGAAAGAAAGTTATTCACAAAATTTATATCCTTTACATTTTAGTCCTGATGTCATCAGTTCTAATTTGCTTCATCATTTAATATTACCTTCTTGTGATATGTAGCCCTCTTAACATTTCTTCTGTTGAATATTCTTGTGACCTTAGCCTTTATATAGAAACAACAACAACAAGAGTAAAAAATGTGTGAGTTGGAACCAGAAAGTAAATTTAGTTCTACTTGCATAAGAGGGTGCCTCTGAATTCGTGCTGTACCTCTTGCTCTTTTGCACAATTAGTATTGAACTAAGGGAACATATCATACTTTTTCCTGCATGATTTCTAGAATACAGGACATTGGTTCAAAAAACAAATGCTACAGTAGGACAAGGTTACAACTGCAAAGAAAACCCTGCAGGAGAAAATTAAAATGGAAGATGCTAATAGATCCTATTCATTTGTGAATTTCTGAGAATGGAATTAAGCTATGGTTTGACTATAGCAGAAGTGTTGCTTTTCTTTACACATTTATCAAGGGTGATAGAATGCATTATAAAGGTGCATGGATGAAAAGGAAAAACCAACAAAAACAGGCTAATCAAAACAAAAGCAAAGTTCAAACTGGAAAGTCAACCAAGTATCCCTACATAATGTTCAGAGCAGAGTGTGCTTATAGGCAATGGAATCCCTGAGAAGGTCTGTTGTTGGTGCTTTCTCAGTGATGCCACTGAACTCTGAGCAGCTGTCAATCAAGTCAGTCACATTGCTGATTATCTAGTTCCTGAATTGGTTCTTGACTGGTCTCATCAGTAAAGAAGGAAAATTGTCTCTCTGTGGTCAATTCATTTGTAATTGGCTCTATGACCACAGTGTAATGATATTGAGCCTTGGCTGGTTGAAATAGTTATTTCTTCTGTAAGCATTTAACTTATGTCCTCCAATGACAAAGTTTGTGATAACTCTGAAAAATAACCACAACAAATGAAACATGGCTCTATATTAGACTGTTTATTCTGATGAGTTTATCCCATTTTAAAACCAAGGCAATTTTTAAAAAAAGAAAAAGACAATGACAAATTATTTTAGGAAAAATTTGCTTTCCCTTAAAATTCATGCCTTCCCTAACCCATGAAGCTCAGTTGTTTAGACATCATCCCACAAAGTGAAAAGTTGCCAGTTGATTCCCAGTTAGGGGACATACCTAGGTTGTGGGTTCAGTCCCTGGTTGCAGAGTGTACAAGAGACAACAGATCAATGTTTCTCTCTCACATTAATGTTTCTTTCTCTCTCCCTTTTCTTCTATAATTAATTAATTAACTAACTAACTAACTAATTAACTAATTAATTAATGACTGCTTTCACTCAGTTAAGGTAAACCCTCCTTTATTCCCACTTACAAAACTTGCTTTTGGCCTCTTAATGTTTATACAAGTGATCAGATGACGCAATCTAAAAAATTAACTCACCAAATTTTACATTGAAAAAAACTGATATTTTAAATCATGCAAGACATTGTTATCTCATAAAACTACCATGTGTGTTTGAATGTGTGGAGGAAGGTAAATAACCTTTCTTAAATATAGAAATCAATAAAAATACACAATAGCTAACTCATAACTAGATTTCCAAAATATTTTTCCTTACCATCCTTGCTTTTTTCTTGCACAAAGCTATCCAGACAGTGGCTTAGTTGACTGAAGTGTTGTGTGCTAAGCCAGGGATGGGGCTTTTGCAAGCTAACAACATGGAGAATAAACTATTCATTCAGAAATAATCTTTTCATTAAGGAAAACAAAGTCATATCGAACGAATTCTCATTAATAAGCTCATAAGTTGAAAAATATAGAACAAATGTTTTCAACTTCAGAATTAACGTAGCAAAATATAAGCCAGTAAATAAAAATAAAGTTTATACTTACCTCACCCCTTTTACTGATTCTATCCAAAACAGAGCTGTTAACCTGAAAAACTTGAATATGTTTTAGCATTTTGGCAAGTTTTTGTAAGTGTGTGGAGTAAAATAAAACTGAGCCGTGTTACAGCCAGTTGGGTCATATTGGTTATATTTAAAGATTTTTGTCCTTCAATATTAGCTTTCTTCACTCATTTTGAAATGTTGCTGCAAAAATGAATGCATATTTTAAGTAAAAGCTCAAATTTCTCCAGCCCCATCACAGAAGAATTCAAGTGAGTTATGACAATATGAGAAAAAAATAGGTGAACTGGCATGATGGCAATTATAGAAAAGGTCTATGGGTGGAGTAAGCCAGAGAGATGATCAGAACATCCTGGTTGGTGATGCTGCTGGATGCACTGGGTCAAGCAGCAGTTCACCCTGAATTAGGGAGGCTGAGCTTCCTGAAAATTGGCATGAGCTTGTTGAAAATAGACCTGACTCTGCCTCTTGGAAGTATGGGTCCGCCTAGTTGTCAAAACTGGTTTCTCAGATGAGAGTGGTAGCCACAGCCCAGAGTGGGGGGATTAAATGCGCCAATGTACATCAAGTACACAAAGGATGCTCATAAATCAGGATGCTGATTGATGACACCTGCAGTGTCTCAAGATTTTCTCATCCCTCTTCTATCTCCTGCCTCAGTTTCAAGTAAATATTTCAAAATGATCCCTTTTGATTTATAATGTTAGAAAGAAAAAATCCTGGCGTTGTTACTGAGTCTCAATTCCTGGGCAGCAGATTTTGTGCTTGGCTGGAAAACTAGAGTGAAAGTAAAATTTTAAAACATTAAGAGGTTGATAAAGAACTGAAGAACAGCACTGAAAAATACAACCAAGATGGGTTGTTCTGATGCAATAGAGGAGAAAACCTTTGCCTAGGGGGTAGTTGCCACAGACCACCACTGGGTTTAGGTTTCAACTCCATAAATCTATAAATTCAGTTTAATCTGTCAGAGTCCAGAGCTGGGCATAATTGCCATAAACAAAACTCACAAGAAAATGACAGCAATGAATGTCCCTTTATTAGTTTTTTTCAAAGATGTCAATGTAAGAAATGTCCAAATTTGTAGGGAATTTTTATGAGTTTCTTTGAGCCAAACTCAAAATGTATGCTGAAGATTAAGATCTCAGATGCTCCTGAGAATAACATTTTTTGAGCTTCTTTTGTGCTTTTGAAATTAAAAAGGACAGTAAGGAGATTACATGGAGGTGGAGTGAAGCAATTTTGGTATAAGATTACAGGATAATTTACAGGATGATATGCTCTCTTGAAGGTCCTTATTTAAAAGATGCAGAGAAACATTGGACAGGGCTTATTTAAGGCAAAGATCGTCGGCAGCCGTCCGTCTCGAGAGACGATGGCGTAGCTTCTTGAGAGTCTATCTGCACCGCCGAGAATGGCTGTGCAGTCGGACTCGGGAGTGACAATCCCTGTCACACTTGTTACAGGTGAAGGCAGATGGCTGTTGTTGCTGCTGCTGACGCTGCTTCCGCCTCGATCTTTTCTGGACCGCCTCCTCGTTGCGCGCAGCCTCTGCGCGTGACGTACCTTGCCTGACCGTTAGCCTCCAGGCTAGGCGGTCGTCTGCTTGAACTTCCCATGTGTTGAGATTGATGGAGCATTGTGTCATGTCCTTTTTGCAGATGTCTTTGAACCGCAGTTTTAGGCGCCCTGTCATCCTCTTGCCTTCTGCTAGCTCGCCGTAGAGGAGGTCTTTGGGAATACGGCCTGCATCCATTCTTTTGACATGGCCGAGCCACCTGAGGCGTCTCTCACTAAGAACTGCATGCAAACTGCTCATGTTGGCTCGCTTCAGCACCTCGGTGTTGGGGACCTTATCCTGCCAGGCGACATGCAGGACGCGTCGCAGGCACCTCATGTGGAAGCTGTTGAGTTTCCTTTCGTGCCTTGCGTAGGTGGTCCACGTCTCGCTGCCATAGAGGAGAGTGCTGAGTACGCAGGCTTGGTAGATGCGCAGTCTGGTTTTCTCAGTGAGGCTGGAATTGTTCCACGCTCGCCGGTTCAGTCTGGCCATAACTGTGGCTGCCCTGGCGATTCTCCGGTTGACCTCCAAGTCGACTGACAGAGAGCTCGAGATGGTGGACCCGAGGTAAGTGAAATCGTTGACAACCTCCAGGGTGTATCCGTCGATGGTGATGCATGGGGTGTCCCCATGCCTTGAGCCATAACGTTCGTCTTCGTCAGGCTGATGGCTAGTCCGAACTCCTTGCATGCGTGGGAAAGGCAAGTGACTAACTGCTGGAGTCCCTCTTCGGAGTGTGATGTCAAGGCTGCGTCGTCGGCGAAGAGCATCTCACGGATGAGCACCTCTTTGACTTTGGTCTTGGCTCGTAGACGGGCCAGGTTGTAGAGCTTGCCATCGGATCTGGTGTGAATGAAGACACCCTCGCTGCAGTCCTTAAAGGCGTATTGGAGGAGCATGGAGAAGAAGATTCTGAACAGCGTAGGCATGAGGACGCAGCCCTGCTTTACTCCGCTGCTGACTGGGAAGGCCTCAGAGGTTGCGCCGTTGTAGGACACCGTGCTGTGCATGTTGTCGTGAAAGGACATGACCACAGCAAGCAGATGTGGTGGACAGCCAATCTTCCGTAGCAAGCTGAAGAGTCCGCTTCGACTGACCAGATCAAACGCCTTCGTGAGGTCGATAAAGGCGAGGTAGAGTGGTTTATGCTGCTCGTGACACTTCTCCTGCAGCTGGCGTAGGGAGAAGATCATGTCCACTGTTGATCGGCCAGCTCTGAAGCCGCACTGGGACTCTGGGTAGACGCGGGAAGCAAGGGTCTGCAGGCGGGCAGGAGCGACCCGGGCGAATACTTTGCCAACGACGCTGAGGAGAGAGATGCCCCGGTAGTTGTTGCAGTCGCTGCGGTCTCCTTTGTTCTTGTACATGGTGATAATGTTGGCGTCTCTCATATCCTGGGGGATGTAACCCTCCTTCCAGCAGAGACAGAGTAGATGGTGGAGCGGCTGTAGTAGGACTGGTTTCCCGCTCTTTAGGATTTCTGGAGGGATTCCGTCGCTTCCTGGTGCTTTCCCGCAAGCGAGGCGGTCGATGGCTTTGCCGAGCTCTGCCGCAGTAGGTGGGGTGTCTAGCTCCTCCATGACTGGTAGGTCTGGGATGGCGTTAAGAGCAGTGTCTATTACGGTGTTCCTCGTTGCGTACAGCTCGAGGTAGTGCTCGGTCCACCGCCGCATTTGCTGTTCCTGGTCAGTGATGACCTCACCTGTCTTGGACTTAAGGGGGGCGATCTTGGAGGGGATTGGGCCTGTTGCCTTCTTGATACCCTCATACATTCCTCGTGCATTGCCTATATCGGCGGCTTCCTGGATGCTTCTGCACAGGTTTAGCCAATAGGTGTTGGCACAGTGGCGGGCGGTCTTCTGGACTTTGTTCCTGGCAGCCCGTAGAGCTTGAAGTGTGCTGGGAGTGGGCGTGGCCTTGTAAGCCAGTAGGGCCTTCCTCTTAGCCTCGATCACGGGTTCCATTTCTTCCCAGTGAGCCTCGTACCAGTCAGCGTTCTTCCGCTCTTTCTTCCCGTAAGCAATAATGGCGGAGTTGTATATGGCGTCGCGGAGACGTGACCAATTGGATTCGATAATGTCGTGTGCCGCCATTCCCTCGCCGAGTGCATCTTCCATCCTGTTGATGAATTGCTGGGTCTTAACTGGGTTGCTGGCACAACTGGTGTTGATGCGTGGGCGACCCTTCATCTTGGAGTGGTGCAACCTCTTCGACGTTATGCGCACCTTGCTTACCACGAGGGCATGGTCCGTGTCACAGTCCGCACTGTGGTAGCTGCGGGTGAGGAGGGTGCTGCCAATATCCGTTCTTCTGGTGATGATGAGGTCAAGCTGGTGCCAGTGGCGAGAGCGGGGGTGCCTCCATGACACCTGGTGGATCTCTTTGCACTTGAAGAATGTGTTTGTTATGCACAGGCCGTGGTGACACGAAAGCTCAAGCAGTCGCTGACCATTCTCATTGATCTTTCCTCTCCCAAAGTTTCTGAGGCAGGTGGGCCAGGCCACGTGGTCGGCTCCTACTCTTGCGTTGAAGTCTCCAAGGAGATAAAGAGCGTTACTTCTGGGGATCTTGGATAACGCTTCGTCCAGTGCATGGTAGAACTGTTCTTTCTCTTCGGTGGTGGCGCAGAGGGTTGGGGCGTACGTGCTAAGAATGCTGACTGGGCCGAAAGTTGTTGACAATCGGAGGGTAAGTAATCTCTCTGTGCCTGCTGTGGGTGGCTCTATGGAGTTAACAAGCGTGTTCTTCACAGCGAACCCAACACCGTGCTGTCTTGGTTGGTCCGGAGACTTCCCTTGCCAGTAGAAGGTGTAGTTGGTTTCTCTGATAGTTCCGTTGTCGGCCAACCGGGTCTCCTGTAGAGCCGCAATGTCGATGTTTAGTCGTGCCAGTTCCCTGTCGATGACGGCGGTTTTCCTGGCATCATTGATCCACGGAAGGTCTGCAGTAAGTCCGGGACACATGGTCCTGATGTTCCAGCTAGCGAGGCGAAGAGCTGGAGGCTTCTTTCTTGTTTTTTGCTTGGAATTGCCTGGTGCGAGTGTTTTGTGGCCCACTTTTCAAGAGACGCCTCTCTGATCCCCACGCACCCAGTGGGGCAGGCGAGCCATGGCGAGACGGCACCTAATTGGCTGGGGGCTGCCCAGCTTGAGGCAGGTGGTAGCTGTCCAGTGAGGTGCGATGACCTCTCCCACCATCAGAGGAGACCCCTGGCGCTCGTTTCCTTCGCCAATCGGATGAGCTTATAACCGGTATCTGTCTCCTCCCGTATTGAGTCGACATCTTGCGATGACGCTGGAGTGTCCTCTCCAGTGAAGCTACAAAGCCTGGGCAGGGTGATATGGAGGGCCAGCTGTTGCCCATGCAGCAGACACCCCCTCTCTTCGCAGCTGAACGATCCAAGGGAAAGACGGAGTCAATACAGCTTGGCTTCAGGTGCGCCGCAGGAGTTGCCGGTGTTGACTACGTCAAACCGCCTTAGGGACTCCGGCTCCGGATTTTCTGTCAGGGTTTACTCTCTTAGCCTTTCCCCTGAAGAGGTATGCCTCAAGGCAGCGGAGGTTTTTTGGAATCAGAGTTTTCCTTCTCTGATGTGCTCTGACTGGAAGATCGAACCAGCGACACTTAGCTCGCAGGCCGACGCTCAATCCACTGAGCCAAACCAGCCAGGGTCTAAGGCAAAGATAAACTTTCTATTACAGAAGTAATGTGGCCCCACATCCACTTTTGGAAGATAAAAATATGAAGGCATAACTCTGCTGCAAGACCCCCATGAGAAATGAGAGGTTCTTGCCCTACACCAGCCCCCAGTTTAGGGTTCCAGTGCCAGAAAGAGAAGTTCCCATAACCTCTGGTTGTAAAAACCAGTGGGTATTGTGGCTGAGTGAGAGAGAGGGCTTCTGGACTCCCATTGGTTTTCTCTGAAAGGGTTCACACATGAACTTACTTGGACTCACTCCCTCTAAGCCCCAGCTCTGGGGTTGTAGCAGCTCAAAAGATACCAGGGACATACAAGATGAAACTGAATTATCTAGCATCAAGGAGAGGGCTGGAGGGAAGCTTTCTTCCAGAAAGAAGAGCTGTCAGAGGCCATTGTTACATTTGTGAGTCTTCCCACACAGAGCCAGCAGGTGGGTGCAATATCTAAGACTTCATCAAACTGGCTGTCGTTATTGGCCTCACCTTGGTGATTGCTTGAGACTACACCCACCCAACTTGTGGGCCTACCCAACCTGTTTCCAGTGGTTTTTCCATAAAAATGACCTGTTTTGGCTCATGCTATAGACATTCCTAAAATCTCTCAAATAACAGCATGTTACACATCAAGGGTTACATAGGGTTCCTCAGTACAGATTGAGATGCTGGTGTAGGCTGGGGCCAATCTGTTCCCCACGCACCCTCAGTGTTCGATTGCTTCTATGGCCTTATGTGATGACCACTTTCCACTCTGAGAATGAGGGCAGTCTACCTCCTAGTGTCAGGGATCAGAGTTTGAACCTTTGCATGTAGAACATGACCCTGGGGGTCGCCTAGTGCAATCCCTTGTCCAGGGAATTTGCACTTAAGGTATGCTCAGACTTTTTGTCCTTAGCATCTCTGTGGCTTTCCTGGGTTACCTTGAGGGGGCTGGGCATTGTCAATGGCATTGCTAACAGCTAGCACTATTAGCTAGCACTTTTTCTCACACTGGCTCTGCTCTTTCTTTTCCTCCAGATTATGATTGTTAAAGACTGAGAAGGCAATATCTATCAGCTGAACCATAAGAGTTTGGGGATCCACTAGTAATTTCTGAAGATTTCTATGACTATCAGGGGGTGACTGGATGATAAAGTATTGTCCCATTAATACTTGGCCCTCTGGAGAGGATGGGTCTAGATTAGTATATTTCTGGAATGCCTCCACCAGTTAGTTGTGAAAGAGAGCAGGGTTATCCCCATTTTACCTGTGTTACTTCTCTGATTTTATCATAATTCACTGGCTTTTTAATGCAATTTTTTATTCCAACAAATAAGCATTGTATCATGGTGTTTTTATTTCTGTTCCCTTCCACTGTATTATAGTCCCTTTTGGGGTCTTGATCTGACACTGCCTGAGCTGTGGGTCCTACATTATTGGGATTTTGATCATGTAATTGGGATGCATGTTCATGGGCCACTTCCCAAATTTGTTTTTCTTCTGGAGAGCAACCGGTGGTTAGAATTACATAAAGGTCTTTGCAGGACATACAAAGGCAAGGGTTAATGTTTGGAATTTACTAGTGAAACATGAGGGATCCTTGGAGAAAGTTTTTAGTCTACTTTTGCACTGCTTCAGGTCAGTTATTAAAAAGGCTACATGTACCCAAATGTGGCCTTCTGTACCTGCTAATTCCCTCAGGGGCAGGAGAGTAGGATTTGTGGGGAGATATGATGCTCCACCTCAAGTATGCCCCACTGAACTAGGTTTCTTTTAAGTTGGTAATTTTGGATAAATTGGAGAGTAGGGTGGTGGAGAAGTTAATTCCTCTGAGGTGAGAGCAGAAGCTTCAGGACTTTGGGGCCTACTTGGTTACTCCTGAAAGACAGATGGGGAACCTAGAGGTGGGTCATTGTTGACCCCTAGATAGGCTGCCTCTCTTGGCGCAGAACAAAGGGCTGTATTGTGATAAAGTGCCATGAAAGCTTGAACATAGAAAACCTCTGACCATTTGCCTAACTTTCCACAAAGCAGGTGTAACTGGAGTACAGTGTTGTAATTGTTACTCTCATTTTCAGTCCAGCCTTCCCCATCTTCTAGTTTATACCGAGACCAAGCCATATTGTATAAGAAAATTAGCCTTTTTTTAGATTGTCAGGGTCAAATTCATCCCAATTTCTAAGAATGCATCCCAGTGGGGACCCTGAGGGGATGGAGAGTATATTACCCATCTTGCTGAGGTGTACCTAGGGAAAAGAAAAAGTAGAACTCCCTGGATTCCTAGAGGTATCCCCCTTCATTTGCTTAAGGAGTTCTCTAGTGGGTTATAGGTCATCCCCCAATATCCTACCTCTCTGCAATATTAGACATCTCTGGTGATACAAAAGCTTGTATCAAGCGGCATAAAACAAACTAGAGTTACCATGGGCTAATTGTACCCTCTTTCTTGGCATCTAATTCAGAGGCTATAGTTAAATATGACATGGCCTGCCTTATGAAAAGTCCAAGTAAGCTGATCTCCTGCAAGAAGTTGTAGGGAGGGGACTGTACTAGTCATTTAAAACATTTTCTGAAAATACTGGAGACCACAAGAAAAACTACTCAATCCAGACAGACTATTTCTGAGTATGAGAAAAAAAAAATCCTCCAATTCTGTGGGCCAGGGTCTCTTTTGTCCCAAAGACCTACAGGACTAAAACATCTAAAGAGGAGATGTATGTCCTTCTCTGCAAAGTATGAGAGAGGAAATTGATTAACTTGAACTAGTTTCCTCTGCTCTTAGTGAGTGCAGAGTGGGCAGGAGCATTTTAGTTTTTTATACAAACCTACCTCACCTGCTCTAGGGTAGTACTGATTGAAATGGCACATCAACCTCGACCTATATTTAGCACTAGAGAAAATGCAGCAAATATTTTTGTTGCAAAAAAGACAGGCAGGAAAGAGGTGCAAATAGAGAGGCTAAAAATTAAACAGGTGTAGCAAGTTTTAGAAGGAACATGGTTGGTTTGTGGATGAGGCTGACAGTGCAAGAGGACATAGCGAACAAGGAAGGTGCACCTGGCAACCCTTTCTGAGAGTTACAATAGTCAAAAAAAGACACGTGGAAGAAATGATGTTATGTATTAGTGTGTCTTTTTTCCTTTTTTTAAAGTATATTTTATTGATTATGTTGTTACAGTGGCTCCAATTTTTTCCCCCTTTGTTTCCCTCTGCCCAGTACCCTCCTTCCCTCCAGCAATTCCATCCCCCCTTAGTTCATGCCCACGGGTCGTGCATATAAGTTGTTTGGCTTCACCCTTTCCTATATCATTCTTAACTCTCCCCCTAAGAATTTCTGCTAGAATTCCAGCCAATAAAAGACAAATAAAAGGCTACAAGACAAATAATTCTATGACACACTCTTGCTAAAGCATGGCCATGCCTTTTTTCTCTGATTTTTTTCTCCTAAACTCTAAGGGTCTGCACGAGACTTGCAACCATGGGCGCAGCAGGCAATGGCAGCTGTCCCAGGCTTACGCCCTGAACCTGTACCCAAGGCCCCCCTTTTCTCTGACTTTCTCTCTTGTTGCTTCTTCTTCCTTTGTTTCAGTGTCCCCAGCTCTCTTAAATATACTCCCCAAATTGCCTGGACTTGTGTTGTAAAGTAATTCCTATGTGAAGTTAAGAACCTACACACTACCAACAGGCCCAAGGCAGATCCTCTCTTGTCCCAGATCCCATCCAGTAAAAACTACTGTTAAATTCAGTTTTCAGGTGAGGAAATTGAGGCTCTGGCCAGTTAGTGACAAACCCAAAGTGACAGATTTCTTAATCACACCACTGAGACAAGAAACTGGCTCTCCTTATTTCTGCTCACATTCATTCTTACTGTTTGCTGAAATTACAGCTCTGCTAAAAACAAATATAACCAGGTAAGATGAGAACATTTGCTTAACATATTTTTTGAGTTAAAAACACATATATCTTTGAAAATAATGAAATGATTAAGTTCACCAAGAATGTGAGAGTTCACAAAGTGACACTTTCTATTACTCGAGATATCTAATCTATACATTTGCTTTCCTAAGATTTATCTATATATTTATTCTACCACAGATAGCCTATGGAAAGATACTTTAATTTTAGCCTTTTAATTATAGGTTTCTATTACAATGACAATTTACAAATTCCTGTCATATTTAACAGATACCAATGTTTTTGGAAATCCAAATTTAGAACACTTGTTCTAAAAGTGTCCTTGAGAGACACAAGATGGCAGACGAGTAGGTGGAAGTTACACTAACCTCATCCCAGCACCAAACTGGAATTACAACTAAATTATAGAAAAAGTATCCTCAATAACCAACTAAACACTAGCTGGAGAGAAACCTTATAACCACAGACAGCCATAAGAAACAATTTCACCACAATGTGACTGGTAAAGAGTTAAGAGGAGGCATGAGAGGGCTGGCTGAGCAGTGATGGGGAATTCTCCCTGAAAAGTGTGGGGTCTAAACCCAAACATGGAGCCCCCAAGCTACAGCACCAGAACCAGGAAAGGGACCCAATAAAACATACAGCTGTGAAAAGCAGCAGGGTTTCTGTCCACCAGGAAGAGATGGCTAGAGATGCAGAGAGCTTCTTAAAGAGCCAATGGACAAAATTCCATTTGCAACCGCTTACCCTGAGCTCTGGCAGAGGGAGGGCAGAGTGGATCAGAAACACGTGAAGAGAGTTGTGCTGGTGGCTCTGGGGAGAGAACTAAAAGCACAAACATCAGGATCACTGTGCTGAGTCATTCCCAATACTGCAGAGGTAATTTCACTAAGGCAGACCACTCCCCTCTGAGTGGCCTCAGCCTGGGGGGAATCAATAGCTTCACCAGAAAGAATTACTCTACTCAACTCTGTGGTTTTAAGTGAGGCTGCTGACTATAGTTGTGAGGCTATATCACTGATTAAGTTTAACAACTAAGGCAGATACCTGGAAGCTCTGAGACTTTAGCTGATGTCCCCTGGTCCTGGTGCTGGTAAAAGCTGGCCTTGATGCACAGCCTGGTTCTTTTTGCACACAAATAAGCAAAGCAAGGGAGCCATAAGCTCTGGATCATTGATAGTTCCATGTAGATTGCCAGACAAAATCACAAGCAGTGTCTGACAAAGGCCTGCATCAGAGTCTTTCCAGGTCTACCTAATATAATACATAGAAACAAATACAAAGAAACAGCCAAAATGAGAAGGCAAAGAAACAAGCTTCAGATGAAAGAACAGGAGAATTTTCCAGAAGAACTAGGTAAAATTCAGGTAAGCAATTTCTCAGGGAGTTTAGATTAATGAATATAAAGATACTCAATAGCATATAAAAATACATAGAAACCGGACTTCCAGCCAAGATGGAGGCTTAGACGGACACGCTAGGTCTCCCTCTACAACTAGAGAGGAATACAACTATTTCAAAACAAAGGATAACTAGAAATTCCAGAAAATAAAACTACACGGAAGCCCAACATATGAAGTTATAAACCAGCGGTGCCATTTGGGCAGGTAAGAGTTAAAGAGGGCAGCGCTGTTTGCGGTCGCACCTGGGACAGCGGCGGGTTGGCGAAAAATCCCGGTGGCAGTCAAGCCCCTGGCAGTGCGCGACCCCAGCGCTGGGGAGAGCGGCCACCGCATCGCCTTGAACAGTGAGGCCCAGGGGGGCGGGAGGACGGATCCCGGTCTCCTAGCTGAATAACTGTGTGAATCCATCCTGGACCCCCGCCCCCAAAGAAAGAAAGCACCACAGGGCTGCGAAATAGGTCGCAGACAGGCGCCGGTCGCTGACTTGTGACGCGTACACAGGCACTGCCCCCGACAGCCGGCCCAAGAAAACAAAACGCATCTGTCAAAATGAGGCAGACAACTATAGAAATCCCGGTGACACAGCTCACCAGGCAGCAGATAGAGAACCTGACAGATGAACAGATAAGAAACCTGTCAGAGGCTCAGTTCTGGGCCATTGTTATCAGGTGGCTTACAGAATTCACAAAAGAGCAGGAAAAAGATAAGAAAGAAGTGAAAAACTTTCATAACGAAAGGAACAAACCCGCATACGAGACAGATGGTGAGGAAAAAAAATCCAGAGTTCATTTCAACAAACTGGAATATGGAGAAGGAACAAGCAGTCAACCAATGCAGCGAGAGGAAATGGGAAGCAACAATGAGAGGATCAGAAACCTCTGGGACAGCTATAAAAGGCCCAACATAAGAATCATTGGTTTGCCAGAGAATGAGGAAGATGAACTAGAACTTGAAAAATTGAGTGAAAATATAATAAAGGAGAACTTCCCAGACTTGGGAAAGGGAATAGACTTGCAGGTCCAGGAAGCAAGGAGAGTTCCCAAGAGACTGGACCCAGGGAGAACCACTCCAAGACACATTATAATCAAAATGTCAAAAATTAAAGATAAAGAGAGAATCTTAAAAGCAGCAAGAGAGAAGAAAAGAATTATGTACAAAGGGGTCCCAATTAGACTATCAGCTGACTTCTCAAGGGAGACCCTACAGGCAAGAAGGGACTGGCAAGAAATATTCAAAGTAATGAAAATCCAAAACCTACAACCACAAATACTCTATCCAGCGAAATTGTCATTCAGAATAGAAGGACAGAGAAAGTGTTTCCAGGACAAAATAAAACTGAAAGAGTTCATTAGATCCAAACCACTGTTATATGAGATGTTAAAGGGACTGGTTTAAAAAACAGAAGCTAGGGAGATGAAACAAAGGCAAACTAAACAGGCAACGAGAGTGGAAAAGGAACTGTGGGTACGGGAAGCATATTGGGGGGAGGTCAACAGGGAGGGGGAGTGGGGAGAGGGAGGGAAATGATATAGGAATTGGGGATCATGGTAGGAGGGAATGGAATAGATGGAGAGAGGTTGGGAGAAACTGTATGCACAACTAATGGACATAATCTAAAAGGGGGGGACAACTGGAGGGAGGGGGGCCACCGGGTGGAGGGGAGCAGAGGGAAGGGAAATTGGCACAAATGTAATATTTTAATCAATAAAACACATTAAATCTGAAAAAAAATACATAGAAACCATAGAAAGGACCAGTTAGAAATAAAGAATGCAATATCTGAAATAAATCATACACTGGAAGAAATAAACCATAGGCTAGATGAAGCAGAAGATCGAGTCAGTGATTTGGAAGACAAGGTAGAAAAAAATACCCTAACAGAGCAACAAAAAAATTTTTTTAAATGAGGAGAGCTTAAGAAACATTTTGGACAACATGAAGAGTAACAAAATCTGCATGAGGAAAATACCAGAAGGAGAAGAGAGTGGGCAAAGGATTGAAAGCCTATTTGAAGAAATAATGACTGAAAACTTTCCTAATTTTGTGAAGAAAAAAGACATATGTATAGGAAGTTCAGAGAATATCAAAGAAGTTGGACCCAAAGAGGTCTACACTGAGACACATCAAATTAAAATGGCAAGGCTTAAAACAAGGAAACAATCCTAAAGGCTGCAGGAGAAAAGAAGGTAGTTAACTATGAGGGAGCTCCAATTAAAACTGTCATTTGACTCCTCAAAAGAAAAATTTTAGGTCAGAAGGGAGTGATATGAAATATCCAAAGTGATAAAAAGTAAGGATCTACAACTAAGGCTACTTTACATAGCAAGGCTATCACTTCAAATTGAAGGAGAAACAAGGAGCTTCCCAGACAATAAAAAGCTAAGTGGGTTTGTTAACACCAAACCAGTACTGCAACAAATATTAAAGGGCTTACTTTAAGAAGAATTTGAAGAAAAATAGAAAGAAAATAAAAACAGAGGAAAATAGTGTAACAATAAAATGGCACTAAATATGTATCTATCAATAATCACCTTAAATGTAAATGGATTAAATGCTCCAACCAAAAGAAATAGAGTAGCTGAACAGATAAGAAACCATGACTCATATGAGGTCTGTCTGGAAAAAGTCCAGTCATTATTGATATAACAAGTATGGTTCACATAACATTGATATAACCTGGCAGCCACAGAGAGTGGACTGGAATGTGCATATGTGAACAATGACAACTTCACTGTATTAGTCACTGGAGGCAGTAGAAACCATTGAGTGAGCATGTGTACTACGTAGCCATCACACTAAAATGAGCAAGTAAAGGAACAAGTACGCATCAAATTTTTCATTAAGCTTGAACATTTCTAGGGGAAAAGTATTCAGATGAAAGAGAAGACCACAGCTATTGGTAACTAGTGATTGGCAGTTTCATCATGACAATGCACTCGTTCATGCATCACATCTCATGCAGAGTTTTATGGCAAAACATCAAATCACCTAGGTGACTCAGCCGCCTACAGCCCAGATTTAGTGCCCTGTGACTTCTGCCTTTTCCCAGAACTAAAATAACATTTAAAAAGGAGGAAATTTCACCATTGATGAGATTTGGGGAAATAGAGCAGCTATGGTGATTGGGAGAACTGTGTGAGGTCCAAGGTATCTACTTTGAAGGAGACTGAGGTGTCATTATCTTATGTACAATGTTTCTTGTATCTTGTATCTTCTTCATAAATGTCTCTATTTTTCATATTACACTGTTGGAGACCTTCTGGACAGACTTCATATAGCTGTCTCCAAGAGACCCACCTCAAATTGAAAGATACAGGTTTTCCGTTGTGCTTTGAGGTCACTTTTAGTCATCTCTCAGGAAAGCAACCTTCATTCCTTCCCTGGAAAGTTTGCCATGGACCGCACATCCAACCTAGGTACTAGGCCTTTTTCCTTGTGGGCTTTTATTACCTTCTAAGGTCACCCTTGGTTCCTTAGCTCATCCCATGATAACCCAGAAAGTGTCTCCAAGGCCCCCTTCCTCTAATATGCCAGTGAGCCAAAGCAACCTAGCCTGGGTTCTCCTGTTGCTCTCTCTATGCTAATCCCTTCTTTGTTTCACTGACTTGAATGTGCTTTAGCTTTGGCCAATAAATTCTTGCTTGCTACCTTGAATTTTGTATCTTGACTAAATTTTTTCTTTCAGTAAGACAACAACTGAAGTCTTGTTATCTTGTTGGTAAGAGTTGTGCTGCAGAGACTCTTCAAGTCACAACTTCAGGTACATTTTTCCATAGATGGGGTCCCAGATCCTTCCAAAAGAGTGAAAAGATCCAGGATTAGTCAAGAATAGTTAATGGTCGACAAGAAATTATGTACAGTACTAATATGTTTACTCTTTTCCTAGAATAGAGACAGAGATCAGTCCACATTTTTTTTAAAAGAATATTTGTTTTTATTTATTTATTTATTTATTTATTTATTTATCTGTTTTTTTAGAGAGAGGGGAAAGGAGAAAGAGAGGGAGAGAAACATCAATGTGTGGTTGCCTCTCATGTGCCCGCAATTTGGAACCTGGCATGCAATTTGGTCATGTGCCCTGACTGGGAATCGAACCAGCGACACTTCGTTCACAGGCCGACGCTCAATCCACTGAGCCACAGCAGCTAGGGCACATGATTGTTCTTATGTGGTGTTAAGGACTTTGTGGGTTTCAATTTCAGATAAGGAACTGTGGACCAGTTTTACTTTCATTTGACATTTTTATTTGAACATATTTCTTATTAATAATGAACTGTCAATTAATATTTTAAACATTTGCATGGAAACCCCTAAAAGTTTGTAATTCTAGTCTGTTTTTTCTTCTTCTTGTCCTATGACATTGGTTCTCAAACTACATGGCACATCAAAATCATCTGGAGAATTGGATAAAATATGTTTATTTCTGGGGTCCACAGCCAGTAATTGGCATTTACAAAACTACTCCAGATAATTTTGAAGCAAGTTGAATTGGACCCATAAAAAACCGCCCCTGCCATTTGTTGCTTAAGTGCAAGCAGAAGGCCTGGGACAAAGGGGCATTCTACAGAGGTCACTACATTTCAGTGGCAGCAGATTTGTGTGTATTGAGTCTCACTCAATCCCTGGTATAGATCCTACCTGGAGGACACTGTCCCCAGTCTTCATGGATGGGAAGGGCTGGGCAAGGATTCAGGAACTAGAAGCATGAGAAGGGAAGGGAACTAATGCTGGACTCCTGTACATGTGTCAGATGCTTTTCAGAGGCTGAGTCACTAAATAACCACAGCATGATGCTCAGGGTTTATTTCTCCATTCTTGCTGGAGAAAAAAAGATCAGAGAGATTAAGTTCCATCTCATAGAGATGGGTTTAGAATGTTTTGGGAGCCAATGCTTTTACCCTTGTTTATCACTTCCTCTCTTCTCCTCTTTCTAATGGCAAACAAAGGGATGTGTGCATTCTTATTCTTATTCTTAGTTCTTGGGGGTCCTTTTCTTGTTTTATTTTAATTAATTTTTTCCCTTTTCCACCATTCTCACTTTTCCCCTATATAGCTTGGGAACCAATGTTACAGGGTGGCAAGAAGAGAAATATAATAGAATCATAAATTTTGTTTTGTTTTTTTAATGCAGAAATTTAAAAATAATTTTGCACCTCATTATTGATAAGAAATATGTGCCTCCTATATATCATTACCTTAGTGGTTTCACGTATCCTTGTGAACTTTACAGTGCTTTTGGCATGTGTATGATTATCTCTGATATGAAAATCCTGGTGTGCTTAAGGAGTTCTCTATGGGAGTTTTTTGGGGTACATCCTGAGGAATGAGATTTCTGGATCCTGGAGATTCAAAAGGCACCATATTCACTTTTCAATGTGTGTTGAAGTCCAAGTTTTACCCTGGCATTTGTTGCAAAACTGCAAAAGTGGCCACTGAACAAGGTTTTCTTAAGCTTAGGCTCTGAGCACATTTCAGCTTTCTGGACACTATAAACATTTGAGAAATGATAAAGATTTAGTTTTTGAACATAATGATCATCTAGTTCAGTGCTCTCATTTTGCAAGAAAAAAAAAGGTAGAGACTGAGGGTGGTCATGACCTGATTAAGGCTTTGGGAGAAAGAGAATTTTCTAGGTAGTCTGGTGTTACAGTAAACCTTTAACAAGTAAACTAGCTTTGAGAGATAAATCAGGTTAGAGTACAAGCTGGGTTTAATATTTACTAAGATTAATATGGGTAGCATTATAAAAGTATAGTGTATTTATGCCCAATTACATGTCTAGATTACTTAGCTATTTATTCATCCAAGTATTTAGATTACCTATCATCTATTTGTCTATCTACATACCTATCTAATTTATACTTATTTCACTTTTTATCATGTTATTAGCCACTAGGATCGTTGACTAGATTCATTAATAGTGGTACTCTAATTTTATTCTAACTCTTTTTCTATTTATTAGCTGGGATAATTTTATAAAGAGAATTTACCCCTCATCAACTACATTGATAGCTTATATTTAGGTCATACAGAAAAGACAGAATAAATGGTTGAGTATTTCTCTTTACTTACTAATGTTCTCAACAATATGTTAATTCCTTAGTGTCCACCAAAGGTGAACAATGAGACTTGTGTTGTTTTTGTTGTATCATTATACATTTATGAATTTACACACATTTGTGTGATTCAACCCATTGAAGTTATTGTGTTATTTTTGCGAAATGGGGTTTTACTCAGGTCAACTGCTGGGTTCCTTTGTCATAATTCTGATAATCACCGAAAACTCTGTTGTTGTTTGACAAGGCCAGATGTTTCAGGCACATCTGGGACTTCTGGTTCCTTTGGGAAAAATAAGATTTAAAGAACACAAGCTGGGTGTGTCAGACATTTTATAAAAGATAACTGTTTTTCATCACCCTGAGAGTCATGAAGAAAAGGGGATTAGGCACCATCAATCCATTTGTAAATCTGCAGATTAGGGCAAGTAACCATGTGTCTGTGCTGTCCTTACATTTTTCTCTTTGTACAGCCAGCCACTGCTGCTGAGATAATGCAGTTAGCAAACAACAGAGGACTGCTGGAGTCAGCTCTGCCCAGGACATTCGGTGCAATTGTTCCTCCTGGAACCTAAGGACAGACCAACCAGACCACAGATGGCAGCTTGACATGATAAGAACAGGGGCATCTGTCTCACTAACAACTAAATCCATGTCATGGTCAGCCACTTACTTGCCTTGTGCCATGGCCAAGTTATTTAAGCTCTCTGAGCCTCAGTCTCTTAATCTGTAAAATAGAATTAGTAACACCTATATTATACTTCTTTATGAGAATTAAAGTGTGATCTTTTGTATCTTAAAAATTTAACTGTAAAACTCATAGCACAATAGCAGATACACATTAAATATCAGCAAAAACAGTTATTATAGACTCTTCTTTCATATCCCAAAATATTAAATTAAGGATGTTTATTTTAACATTAGATAGAAATTAGGTACTCTACTCCTAATTAAATAATGCATTGTGTTACTGTGAAAACAAATAAACAAACACTAAGAAACAAATCCAGACAAAGAAGCAGGCAAACTGTTTACAGATCCAATGCAATCCATTTAAATCTAAAATGTTTTCTGTCTTTAGACAAATTTGTAAAGGTAAGTACCTTCCCACTTCTTTCTCCCCTGAAATTAGTGGCAAGCATATGATAAATCTTCAATTTATGAAATCAGGGAAAGTACATTTTATAAGCATTAAGTTAAAAAAGTCATGTCCAGATGAAAGGGTACAAGAGACTACTAGGTCTCCTAGAGTCTCCAACAGGGTAATTTACTTCTCTAGTATGTCCCAGGGAGAGTGATTCCTTATTGTCCAAAGTCCTGTTCTTTGATCCTATTTCTCATGCTCAAAAAACCCCCAGAGGAGAGCTGGGGCCATTGCCTATGTAAATATCTCTATATTAAATTAAGCCTGTGACCAGCACTCATGTGTTTTAAGAAAAAATAATCACAAAGGAAAGAGTAAATTTAGGTAGAAGTATTCTTATGTGTCATATCATCAATATGCACTAAAGACATTCTGAGACTTACTATAATAGTCAGATGGGCCCCCACAGTTCACTGTATGCATATCTATGCATGCTTACCTCATCACGCTGTATTCATTGCTTAATTGTTGGATGGCAAGGACTGCTTTTTAAAAATATTTTTATGTCAGGTGCCTAGGCCAGTGGCTATTATATAAAAACTTAAATACAGTTCTTTAATGGTGGTCACTAAAGTCTATTAAGATTTCTTCAAAAAGATTTACTTATATTTTTAAAATAACATATTCAAATTGTACAAAACTAACAAAATATTGGCAAGCGAATAGGTACATGATAATCTAATCACCTATATAACCACCATGAGGATTTTGCTGTTTTTCACACAAAATTTTAGAATGTCGTGTCGTCGTGTGTCGGCAGCCATCCGTCTCGAGAGACGATGGTGTAGCTTCTTAAGAGTCTATCTGCACCGCCAAGAATGGCTGTGCAGTCCGACTCGGGAGTGACACGGTATCTGTCTCCTCCCGTGTTGAATCGACATCTTGCGATGAAGCTACAGAGCCTGGGCAGGGTGATATGGAGGGTCTGCTGTTGCCCATGCAGCAGACCCCCTCTCTCTTCGCAGCTGAAGGATCCAAGGGAAAGACAGAGTCAATACAGCTTGGCTTCAGGTGCGCCGCAGGAGTTGCTGGTGTTGACTACAACGTCAAACTGCCTTAGGGACTCCGGCTCCGGATTTTCTGTCGGGGTTTACTCCCTTAGCCTTTCCCCTGAAGAGGTATGCCGCAAGGCAGCGGAGGTTTTTTGGAATCAGAGTTTTCCTTCTCTGTTTTAGAATGTATAGTTTACATATTTCCTATGTTGTTTTTTTCTTAACCTAACATGATGTCATAACATTATTGTGTTGTTACATAGTTATTATAATCTTTTAATCTTTTAAAAATAGCTATATAATTTAGACATTTTGGATGTTTACCATTTTTCACATAATAAATATTATATCACTATAAGCACTAAATATTTATTTAATTATATTTCTTAAAGGCAATTAGAAATATTTCTTTGTGAAAAATTAAAGATGTGGAATTTCTGTATTAAAAGATATGAATATTTTTATGGGTTTGACATATATTGTCCAATTACTAATATAAACTTAATATAATCTTATATGTATAAATATGTTTCACCACGCCTTGTTGAGATGTGTTTTTATGATAATTTTCATAATAGTATAACGGTAAAAATAGAATTATGTTTGATTATTGTTGAGGGTAAATTTTTTTTTTGTTATTCATGTAGATTCTTTTTTTTTGTTTGTTTAGTTTTTATTTCATAATCATAAACTTAACTCTGCAATCTAGCTAGACTTGGAAGGGGTAAGGAAAATATGGAACCCAATGAACTGCGGCGAGAGCACGAAGATTACAGAACATTCCAAGCAGAGAGGGGTGAAGGGGTGATCTCCTGAGCTACAGAAGGAATGGTCTGGTGGTTAAGATAAAACCCACATCAAATGTATTAGAGTTGTCCACAGTCAGTAATGGTAATCTTCTTGCTGGTATTGCCATTCTTGGACCCATAGCGCTCCATGGCTGTCACAACACCCATGCCGTCTTTCACCTGGCCAAAGACCACATGCTTGCCATCCAGCCACTCGGTCTTGGCCATGCAGATGAAGAACTGGGAACCGTTTGTGTTGGGTCCAGCATTCGCCATGGACAAGATGCCAGGACCTGTGTGCTTCAGGATGAAATTCTCATCATCGAATTTCTCCCCGTAGATGGACTTGCCACCTGTGCCATTGTGGCGTGTGAAGTCCCCACCCTGGCACATAAATCCCAGAATAATTCTGTGAAAGCAGGAACCTTTATAACCAAATCCTTTCTCCCTGGTGCTCAGAACACGAAAGTTTTCTGCTGTCTTTGGGACTTTGCAAACAGCTCGAAGGAGATGCAGCCCAAGGGCTCTCCGTCGGCAGCGATGTCGAAGAACACGGTGGGGTTGACCATGGCTGGATGCGGGAATATCCGGGGCGGCGGTGGCGACAGTGTCTGCAAGGCGCTCATGTAGATTCTTTAGGTTATAGAATGATGGTTCTTGACTGGATCTTAAAATTTTTCTTCTTCATTGTCCTTCAAATTTTAAAACAAACAGTAGTATGCATTTTTCAAATGAAATTGTACACACTTTAATCTCTCATACAGATACAAATACAAATGTTCTGTTTGGAGTGGAAGTGGAGGATCCCATAAACCCTACTACTTAACTTTCTCAACCTGTGAGACTGCTGTATGAAACTCTAGGGCTCTATCAAACAGAGTTTGCAAATGACACATTTGCCTCTGGTGTTGTCTTACCCCCTTGGCAGATATCCCTGCTGAATGCCCACAAAGGAATTTAGTGATGTGTAGAGTCACAGCCTGTGTGTGATATGGGAAGGAGAAAAGTGCTTTTAGAGCTTCCAAGAGTCATCCATGAAGTCCCTTTGGGGAAGGAGGCAAGAAGTCTACGTACGTGTGTAGATAGGAGGTACTGGGGATACTTTTGCTGAGAAGATTTAATCTTTACCAAATAGGATAACCTTTTTATTACTAAGCAGTTCACCTAACATTAATATCTAAACACCTATCTTACAAAGTGAAACAATAAAGGGTATAATGCCTCATATTGTGCCTCAGAGAACCATAGGGTTTTTTTAAGTGGCATCTTTTCAGGAGCTTATTTGCAGATAATTAAAAGATGAATAGAGAGATAAATAAATGATTGATATATGTGGGCCACTGATCAGTAGCAATCAGATAGAAAAAGAAACTGGATCTGAAGTTACAGTGATTTATGTGTCTGATTTTAAATTTTGCCTTTCAGTGTCCAGGGAGCTAAAGAGTGAAACCATGCAATTCAATATCTAGATATCTGCCAAATAAAAATTGTCTCTCTAATACATATACTGCTGTTGTTACTTAGGCAGTGCATCTGCAATGTCCATACCAGTGTCCTGGGGATCCTGGTAAAATGCACATTCTGATTCAAAAGCTTTGAGGTGGGACCAGGGCATCCGCATTTCTAAGATAATCCCAGGTGGTTCTATGGGTGTTGAATTTTGGACCATATTTTGAGTAGTGAGGATCTAGGGAAGGCCTTTTGACAGATTAGTAATAGTCAAAATTTCTACATATTTCCTCTCTTAGAATAAATTAGGATAACATTTTTTTCACTCAGAGAATAGCACTCAAAAATTAGAAACACTCACTCAAATTAAACAAACATACTGTTACACTGTGAGAAAATAAAGAGGTCCCCAAAATTCCCCACAGCCCATGGTTTGGGAATGGGGGATGGGATTAAGTGGTGCACAGCCATTTTTAAGAGATGCCTTTGCCTATCTATGGCAGGTAGCTAGTGTCTTAGTTATGCAAATTACCACGGTCCTTCCAAGGCACCAAGGAAATGGGAGGGGTTTTGACTGCAGAATGGTGATGAAGAGGAAGGAAGATGGCGGAGGAGTGAGGAGAGGCTGCGGTTTCAGGCTCCCGAGACCCGTCTGCAGTTTGGGCTAACTGCAGACAGAACATCTCAGTGAGCAGCTGGACACTGGCAGGAGTCGAGCCAAGGCACTGCTGGATTAGAGAAAATCCATCTGGGAACGACCTGTTTAGTGAGGATAGTGGAGGAAAAGGGGATGAAACGGGATTCCTGACTGGGGCGGCTGCCGGAGCTGTGGCTGGAAGTACACAAAGGCTTGTTGGCGACCACAGGCTACCCAGGAGAGGAGTTGGGAGGAGAGTGGATCTCTGCCCACTGGCAGAGACGGGACTCGACCAAGTGGCATTGGCGCTGAAGGACAAGAGACAGCGAGCTGCCGGGCAAGTGAGAACATAATTCTCCTTTATATTTTTCTCTAGTGGACGGTGGAGAGGGGAGGAAAGTTTGAGGGTGGTAGGCCATTCTTGAGGAGTGCAGGTGCAGTGGTGCGCTCATCCACTCCCCAACCCTACCCTTGGGTCGCGGGGGCTCACATAGGGAAGTGCCCTCATTCCCTGGCCCAGGTGCGCAGGGCTGCACGTCCAGGTGCGCAGGGCTGCACGTTCAGGTGCCCCTCGGACACACGCCAACAGACATAAAATCAGTGACCCAATGGGCGCACGGAGGGCCCACTGGACACGCAGAAGACTGTGCGCAGTCGCCCCTGGCCAGCCCAGTGGGCGCCAGGCCAAAGTACCAGGCCGGAATCTGGAGCACAGAGCACTTGCCCAGGCTCTGTGTGTGCCTGCTCAGGAGGTGCAGGAATGGTGGACGGCTGTGGCGTGGGAACAGCGGGCAGCAGCAATTCACAGACATTCACATCTACTGAGCACAAGTGTCTGCAGCCCTGCCCTAAGAGGCGAAAGACCAACTCCCGGAACACAGCGCTGCAGGCCTGAGGCTAGCTCCCCAGCCGCTTGGGTGCACACCAGCCCTCGAGCCAAAAAACACCTCAAGGGCTTTCCCAGAGTGCAGCGCGGCCGGCTTTCTAGGAGCGGGGCTCGGCAGGTGGGAGCTTAGTTCCCCGGACACCTTGGGCGCGCACCAGAGTTCGAGCCAAAAAAACACCTGGAGGGCTTTCCTGGAGCGCTGCGCAGCCTGCTTTCTAGGACCACGGCGCGGCAGGCCTGAGCTTAGTTCCCCAGCCACCTTGGGCGCGCACTGATGCTTGAGTGAAAAAAAAACCTTGCCAGCTTCCCCAGAGCGCAGCGTGGCCTGCTTTCCTGGAGCATGGCGTGGCAGACCTGAGGTGGGTTCTTGGCTGCCTTGCATTGCGCCCTGCCGGCCACCTCGCGCACAGCACTGCTGCAAGGAATAGGTATTTCTGACCCATCACATTAGACCAGCTGTGGATGCAGAAAAAGAAGACGGCACAAGAAGACTGAACTGAGTAAAAACACTCCTTTCTTTTTTTATTTTTTATTTTTTCCCTTTTTCTTTTCTTCCTGAAAGAGGAGGGGAGGAGGGAGGAGGGGAAGGAAGGAGGAAAAAACAAACTATATCTCTAATCTGTTTTATATAATCTTTCCTTCTTATCCCTCTTCTTCAATTGTTGTTTATTTGTTTGTGGGCCTAGTTTAGCCTCCCTTTCACTCTAAATAAATAGACTATAACTACTATATAAATACAATACTATATAATTCCACTTTCCTACTATATTCTGCACTCTTCCCCCCTTTTTTCTATAGTTATTAACATAAAACGTAAATATTACCTACTGTCTTGCACAGTCTCAACTATTATTAACCTATTACGCCCTCTCTCAAAAATCATATTTTTCCTTCACTAAAACAACTCTTATCTATTCTTCCTATAGTGTAAAAGCTCTAATCTCTCTACATTTATATTAATACTGGCTTGTTGGCTGATGATAGCAGAATAGAGGGTGGGGGATATTTTTGAGGGTGCGGGTCTCCTGCTGGGGCTGTGTGTTTATGTTTTTAACAGCATCTCCACAAAAGAATTTGAGATAAAGTGGATAGAGTGACTCTCAATCAACAATCCAGAAGGAATATCCTAACAAAAAAATCTGAAATATAACCAGACAGTATAAACAAACGATATAAAAGGTACCCCAAGAACATCAGGCTCAGGAGATCAAAGAGACTGCACCACTGAAACCCCCAGGTCTACCATAAAAAATGTCATACCACAAAGGTGGGAAGGCAAAGCAGACAAATACAAATAACAAAAACAAACAAGAAGAATCCAACATGGTAAGACGCAGAAACAACCTCTCAATGAAAAGAAAAGAGGAATCCCCAGAAAGAGAGGTAGATGGAATAGACATAGCCCAAATGTCAGACATGGAATTCAAAACTATGGTGGTGAAGAAGCTCAATATGCTTGAAAACCTCAAAAACAACTATGACAACCTCCAAGGAAGTTACCAACACCTCCAAGAAAATTACAGGGAACTTGCAGAGAACTACACCAGCATAAAAAAAGACATAGAAACTATCAACAAGAACCAGGAAGAAATGAAGAATGCAATCTCTGAACTGAAAAACACAGTAGAATCAGTCAAAAGCAGACTAAACGAAGCAGAGGATCGGATTAGTGAGTTAGAGGATAATGTAGGTAATAATTCTCAAATGATACAGCAAAATGAAAAAAGATTGAAAAAATATGAACAAGATGTAAGGGAATTACAGGATAGCATGATAAGAAATAATATCAGGATCATAGGAATAAGAGAGGGAGAAGAAAAGGAGCGTGGGACTGAAAAACTGATAGGAGAAATAGTGACAGAAAAATTTCCGAACCTGATGAGAGAAAAAGTTATGCAAGTCCAAGAAGCAGTGAGAGTTCCAATAAAGAGGAACCCCTAAAAACACACTCCAAGGCACATCATAGTTAAAATGGCAACATTCCAAGACAAAGAGAGAATCCTAAAAGCAGCAAGAGAAAAACAGCAAATAACTTCCAAGGGAGCTCCAATAAGGCTATCGACCGATTTCTCAACAGAAACATTACAAGCCAGAAGGGAATGGTCAAAAATATTTCAAGCAATGAAAAACAAAGACCTACAACCAAGAATACTCTACCCAGCAAGGCTCTCATTCAAAATAGAAGGAAGAGAAAAAACAAAAAAAGAGTAGAGGAACAGAGATACAAAAGGGAAATGAATAAATACATGTCAATAATAACCTTAAATGTAAATGGATTAAATGCTCAAATTAAAAGACATAGGGTAACGGAATGGATAAGAAAACAGGACCCACATATTTTGCTGTCTACATCTCAAAACAAAAGATTTACATAGACTGAAAGTAAAGGGATATAAGAAATATTTCAAGCAAATGGACCTGAAAAAAAAGCTGGGGTAGCAGTCCTCATATCAGACAAAACGGATTTCAAAGCAAGGGCAATAAAAAGCGACAAAGAAGGACATTTCATAATACTTAAGGGAACAATTCATCAAGAAGATATAACACTGATAAACATATATGCACCCAACATAGGAGCACCCAAATACATAAAGCAAATACTAGAAGACCACAAGAAGGATATCAACGACAACACACTCATAGTAGGGGACTTCAACACTCCATTATCAACAATAGACAGATCATCCAAGCAAAGAAACACCAAGGATATACAGGCATTGAACAACACACTAAACCACATGGACCTAACTGATATATATAGAAATTTCCACCGCAAAGAAGCAAAATATACATTCTTTTCAAAGGCACATGGGACATTTTCAAAGATAGACCACATGATAGGACACCAAACAAGCCTCAACAAATTCAAGAAAATTGAAATCATATCAAGCATCTTTTCAGACCACAATGCATTGAAACTAAAAATCAACCTCAGGGAAAAAAATCAAAGACACCGAAACTCATGGAGAATGAATAACATGCTCGTAAATAACGAATGGGTAAACAATGACATCAAAGAGGAAATCAAGAAATTTTGAGAAACTAATGACAATGAACACACAACAGCCCAAAACCTATGAGACACAGCAAAAGCAGTCCTAAGAGGAAAGTTCATAGCAATACAGGCATATCTGAAAAGGCTAGAAGAATCTCAAATAAAAAACCTAACCATAAAGCTACAAGAACTAGAACAGCAACAACAAACAAAGCCTAGGGCAAAAAGAAGAAAGGAAATCATCAAGATCAAAGCAGAATTAAACGATGTAGAAACTAAACGAACAATCCAAAAAATCAACAAAACTAGGAGCTGGTTCTTTGAAACAATAAACAAAATTGACAAGCCTCTAGCCAGCCTCATTAAGAAAAAAAGAGAGAAGACCCAAATAAAAAAATTAGAAATGAAAGAGGAGAAATCACAACTGATACCTCAGAAATACAAACAATTATAAGAAATTACTACAAACAACTATATGGCAATAAATTTGACAACCTAGTTGAAATGGACAGATTTCTAGAAACATAACCTTCCAAAACTGAATCAAGAAGTAGAAAGTCTCAACAGACCAATAACAAAGAAGGAAATTGAAACAGTAATCAAAAGTCTCCCTCCACACAAAAGCGCTGGGCCGGATGGCTTCACAGGCGAATGTTACAAAACATTTAGGGAAGAACTAACTCCTACCCTCCTCAAACTATTCCAAAAAATCCAAGAAGAGGGAAAAATCCCAAACTCTTTCTATGAAGCCACTATTACCCTAATCCCAAAACCAGGTCAAGACACAGCAAAGAAAGAAAACTACAGACCAATATCACTGATGAACATAGATGCTAAAATCCTCAATAAAATTTTGGCAAACAGGATCCAACAATACATCAAAAAGATCATACACCATGATCAAGTGGGATTCATCCCAGGGATGCAAGGATGGTTTAATATTCGCAAATCAATAAATATAATACATCACCTAAACAAAATGAAAGACAAAAATCACATGATCATATCTATAGATGCAGAAAAAGCATTTGATAAAATACAACACCCATTTATGTTGAAAAAACTCAGTAAAATGGGAATAGAGGGAGCATACCTTAATATCATTAAGTCTATATATGAGAAGCCTGAAGCCAACATCATACTCAATGGACAAAAACTAAAAGCATTCCCCCTGAAATCAGGAACTAGACAAGGCTGTCCACTCTCCCCACTTCTATTCAACAGAGTGTTGGAAGTCCTAGCCACAGCAATCAGACAAGACAAAGAAATAAAAGGCATCCAAATTGGGAAAGAAGAAGTAAAACTATCACTATTTGCAGATGACATGATAGTATACCTAGAAAACCCTATAAACTCCACTAAAAGACTACTTGATATAATAAGTGAATTTGGCAAAATAGCAGGGTACAAAGTAAATATACCGAAATCTAAGGCATTTCTGTACACCAACAATAAAATATCATAGACAGAGGCAAAACAGAAATACCATTTACTATAGCAACAAGAAAAATAAAGTACCTAGGAGTAAACTTAACCAAAGAGATAAAAGACCTGTACACTGAAAATTATGCAACATTGAAGAAAGAAATTAAGGAAGATACAAATAAATTGAGGCAAATACCATGTTCTTGGATGGGAAGAATCAACATCATCAAAATGGCCATACTACCCAAAGCAATTTACAGATTCAATGCAATCCCTATTAAAATACCAATGACATATTTCACTGACCTAGAACAAATCCTCCAAAAACTTATATGGAACCAAAAAAGATCCCGAATAGCAAAAGCAATCTTGAAACAGAAGAACACAGCAGGAGGAATCATGATACCAGACATCAAACAATACTACAAAGCCACTGTGATCAAAACAGTCTGGTACTGGCATAAAACAGACATATAGATCAGTGGAACAGAATAGAGAGCCCAGAAATAAACCCAGGCCTCTATGGTCAACTAATCTTTGATAAAGGAGGAAGGAATATAAAATGGAATGAGAAGAGCCTCTTTAACAAATGGTGCTGGGAGAACTGGACAGGGACGTGCAAAAAAATGAAACTAGACCACCAACTTACACCACACACGGGAATAAACTAAAGATGGATTAAAGACTTAAATTTAAGCCGTGATACCATAAAAGTCCTAGAGGAAAACATAGGCAGGAAAATTTCAGATATCACACGTAACAATATCTTCACGGATACATCTCCTAAGGCAAGAGAAATAAAGGAAAAAATAAACAAATGGGACTACATCAAACTAAAAAGTTTCTGCTCAGCAAAAGAAAACATCAGCCAGTTGAAAAGGAAACCAGCCATATGGGAAAACATATTTGCCAATGATATCACAGACAGGGGAATGATCTCCAAAATATATAAAGAGCTTATACGACTCAACATCAAGAAAACAAACAACCCAATTAAAAAATGGACAAAGGACCTGAACAAACACTTCTCTGAAGAGGACATACAGAAGGTCCATAGGCACATGAAAAAATGCTCAGCATCATTGGCCACCAGAGAGATGCAAGTAAAAACCACAATGAGATACCACCTTACACCTGTCAGAATGGCCATCATCAACAAATCAACAAACAACAAATGCTGGCGAGGATGTGGAGAAACAGGAACCCTACTGCACTGTTGGTGGGAATGCAGACTGGTGCAGCCACTATGGAAAACAGTATGGAATTACCTCAAAAAACTAAAAATGGAACTGCCATTTGAACCAGTGATTCCACTGCTAGGATTATACCCGAAAAATCCTAAAACCTTAATTCAAAAGAACTTATGCACCCCTATGTTCATAGCAGCCCTGTTTACAATAGCTAAGTGCTGAAAACAGCCTAAGTGCCCATCTGTAGATGAGTGGATCAAAAAACGGTGGTACATCTACACAATGGAATACTATGTATCAGAAACCAAGAAGGAACTCCTGCCATTTGTGACAACATGGATGGAACTAGAGAGAATTATGCTTAGTGAAATAAGCCAGGCAAAGAATGCAAAATACCATACGATATCACCCAATACAGGAAACTAAAGAGCAACACAAACAAACGAACTAAATAGGCAAAGAGTAGAATAGCAGTCAATAGGGGGAGGGGGGAGGGAGAGAAGGGGGATAAGTAAGGGAAGGGTCTAGTCAAGGAACGTATATGAATGACTCATGGACATGGACAACGGGGAGGGATATAATTGTGGGAGAAGGGATGGGCTGGGAGGGGGAGCAATGGGGGAAAAATGGGACAAGTTTAATTGAATAACCAAAAAATAAAGTTAAAAAAAATAAAATAAAAGAAGAAAGAAGAATTGAGGGCTGTTTGTAATAGTGTCAACAATAAAAATAAAAATTTTTTAAATTATTAAGTAGTCAAAAGTTAAAGACAAGAAAAGAATCTAAAAATCAGCAAGAGGGGGGAAAAGCTTGTTATGTACTATCAGGAACATTTTTAGAAACCTTGTAAGCAAGCACTGAGTGGCATAAAACATTCAAGTGCCTATATAAAAAACCAACAACTAAAAATTCTCTGACCACCTAATTTGTCATTCAAAAGTGAAGGAAAGATAAAGAGCTTTCCAGAAAAGCTAAAATCAGTTATAACCTCTAGCTAGGCCCCAAAAGAAATGATAAATAAACTTATTTAATGTGAAGTAAAAGGGTGCTAATTAGTTAGTAGAAAACATATAAACATATAAATCTCACTAGTAAAAGTACAAGGTTTGATAAGAAAGTATCTAGCCATGCACTAAGAAAAATAGGGACATTAACTGAAGAAGACACAAGATACAATAAATATTTTACATAGAACAATGACACCTTAGTCCCCTTCAAAGTAAGCACCTTGAGACCTCACACAGTTCTCCCAATTACCACCAGCTGCTCCCATAATATTTTCCTGAATCTCATTGCCAATCTGAAATCTCTCCTTTCAATGGTGATTTTAGTTTTTGGAAAAGCCAGAAGTTGCCGAGCACCAAATCTGGGCTGAAGGGGGTGCTGAGTCACCTGGGTGCTTTGATGTTTCTCCAGAAAACTTTGCACAAGATGTGATGCATGAGCAGGCACATTGTCATTATGAAGCTTCCAATCACTGGTTGCCCATAGCCATGGCCTTCTGAATCATCTGAATAATTTCTGCAGAGTGTTCAAGCTTAACACAAAATTTGATGCAGATTCGTTGCTCTACTTGCTCAGTTATTTTGAATTCAATGGCGACACAGTATATATGCTCACTCAATGGTGTCTACCACCCCCACTTGTCATTGTTCATGCATGAACATTCCAGCCCATTCTTCTTGGCACCTAGTTACACTGATGTCACACAAACTGTTCTCATCATATTAACAATTGTTGGATTTTTCTGGATAGACTTCATATATATAGTAAATTAAGAATATCTTTGAAAAAAAGATAGACCACATGGTAGGACACAAAAAAAGCCTCAACAAATTCAAGAAAATTAAAATTATATCAAGCATCTTCTCAGATCACAATAGCTTAAAACTGGAAATCAGCCTCAGGGAAAAAACTCAAAAACATTCAGACTCATGGAGAATGAATAACATGCTATTAAATAATGAATGGATTAACAATGACGTCAAGGAAAAATCATAAATTTCTGGAAACTGAACACACAACAACCCAAAACAAATGGGATACAGAGAAAGCAGTCAGGAAAGTTCATTGCAATACAGGCATACCTGAAAAATATAGAGAATCTGGGATAAAAAATCTAACCCTATAGCTACAAGAACTAGAAGAATAACAAACAAATCTCAGAGTGAGTAGGAGGAAGAAAATCATCAATATCAGAGCAGAATTAAATGACATAGAGAATAAACAAACAACTCAAAGGATAAAAAAAGTAGGAGCTCTTTATTTGAAAAGATAAACAAAATCGACAAGTCTTTACCAGGCTCTTCAAGAAAAAAAGAGAGAGAACTCAAATAAATAAAATCAGAAATGAAAGAGCAGAAAGTTCATCCGATACCACAGAAATAAAATAAATTGTAAGAAATTATTATAAACAATTGTATCACAATAAATTTGACAACCTAGATGAAATGGACAAATTTATGAAAACACATAATCTTACAAACCAGAATCAAGAAGAAGCAGAAAGCCTGAACAGACCAATAACAATGAGGGAATTTGCAGCAGTAATAAAAAATATCCCGGCACACAAAAGCCCTGGACCAGATGGCTTCACAGGTGAATTTTACAAAACATTTAGAAAACAACTAAGTCCTATCCTTCTCAGACTATTCCAAAAAATTCCAGAAGAGGGAAGACTCCCAAACTCCTTCTATGAAACCTGTATTATTGTAATTCCATAACCAGAGGTCAAGACACAACAAAGAAAGATAACTACAAGCCAAGATCGCTGATGAACACAGATGCTAAAATCCTCAACCAAATATTGGCAAGCCGGATCCAGCAACACAGGAAAAAGATCATACACCACGATCAAGTGAGATTCATCCCAGGGATGCAAGGATGGTTTAACATTCGCAAATCAATAAATGTAATACACCACATAAACAAAATGAAACACAAAAACCACATGATCATATGAATAGATGCAGAAAAAGCATTTGATAAAGTACAACACTCATTTATGATGAAAATTCTTAGGAAAATGGGAATAGAAGGAGCATACCTCAACATAATAAAGGCCATATATGAGAAACCTGAAGCCAACATCATACTTAATGGGCAAAAACTGAGAGCATTCCCTTTGAGGTCAGGAACATGACAAGGATGTCCACTCTCTCCACTCCTATTCAACATAGTCTTGGAAGTTCTAGCCACTGCAATCAGACAAGAAAGAGAAATAAAAGGCATCCAAATTGGAAAAGAGGAAGTAAAACTGTCATTATTTGCAGATGACATGATAGTGTACATAGAAACCCTATAGACTCCACAAAAAACTACTCTACCTAATAAGTGTATTTGGCAAAATAGGGTACAAAATCAATATTCAGAAATCGAAAGCATTTCTGTACACCAACAATAAAATCTCAGAGATAGAAACTAAAACAAAAATCCCATTTACCATAGCAACAAGAAAAATAAAGTACCTAGGAATAAACTTAACCAAGAAGGTAAAAAACCTGTATTTAGAAAACTACATAACACTGAAGAAAGAAATTAAGAAAGATACAAAAAAATGGAAGCATATACCACGTTCATGGATGGGAAGAATCAACATCATAAAAATGTCCATACTACCTAAAGCAATTTACAGATTCAATGCAATCCCTATTAAAATACCAATGACATTTTTCACAGACCTAAAACAAATACTTCAAAAATTTATATGAAATCAAAAAAGATCCCGAATAGCCACAGCAATTTTGAGGAAAAAGAATACAGTAGGAGGAATCACAATACCTGATATCAAACTATACTACAAGGCCACAGTAATCAAAACAGTCTGGTACTTGCATAAAAACAGACATATAGATTAATGAAACAGAATAGAGAGCCCAGAAATAATCCCAGGTCTATATGGTCAACTAATATTTGACAAAGGGGGAAGGAACATCAAATGGAGTGAAAAGAGCCTCTTCAACAAATGGTGTTGGGAGAACTGGACAGGGACTTGCAAAAAAGTAAAACTAGACCACCAACTTACACCATACAACAGAATAAACTCCACATGGATAAAAAACTTAAACATAAGCGATGACACCATAAAAGTCCTAGAGGAAAACATAGGCAGGAATATTTCAGCTATCCCATTCAGCAATATTTTCACCAATATATCTCCGAGTCAAGGAAAAAAAGGAAAGAATAAACAAACGGGACTACATCAAACTAAAAAATTTTTGCTCAGAAAAAGAAAACATCAGCAAGACAAAAAGGGAAATAACTCTATGGGAGAATATATTTGCCAATTATACCTCAGACAAGGGTTTGATTTCCAAAATATATCGATAACATATGACTGAACACTTAGAAGACAGACAATCCAATTAAAAATGGGCAAACGATCTGAACAAACACCTATCCAAGAAGGACATACAGAGGGCCCAAAGGCACATGGAAGAATGCTCAACATCACTAGCCATTAGAGAGATGCAAATTAAAGCCACAGTAAGATACCACCTCACAGCAGTGAGAATGGCTATCATAAACAAATCAACAAACAAGTGATGGCAAGGATGTGAAGAAAAGGGAACCCTAGTGCACTGTTGGTGGGAATGCAGACTGGTGCAGCCAATATGGAAAACAGTATGGAATTTCCTCAAAAAACTAAAAATGGAACTGCCTTTTGATCCAATGTTTCCACTGCTAGGATTATACCAAAATAATTTTGAAACATTAATTTAGAAGAACCTATGCACCCTTATGTTCATAGCAGCACTATTCACACCAGTCAAGTGCTGGAAACAGCCTAAGTGCCCATTAGTCAAGGAGTGGATCAAAAAGCTGTTGTATATTTGTACAATGGAATACTACACAGCAGAAAGAAAGGAGGAATCCCTACCTTTTGCTACAAAATGGATGGAACTTGAGAGTATTATATTAAGTGAAATAAACCAGGTGGCAGAAGACAAATATATGATCTCACCTAATACAGGAAATAATTGACAAAACAAACATGAGCAAAATAGAATAGGGGCATGTAAACAAGGAACAGGCTGACAATGACCAGATGGGAGGGGGAGGGGGGAAGGGAGGGAAGAAGGGGAAGGCTTTAGTTAAAGAATTAATATAAATGACTCATGGACATGGACAACTAAATGGGGATTGACTATGGGACGGGGAGAGGTGGGTAGAGCAGGGGAGAGCATAGGGGGTAAAATAGGACAACTGTAACACAAAAACAATAAATAAAGATATAAAAAAATATTTATATGGAACAGTAAATGAGCCTAAATTACCTCATCTATTTTGAAAAAGAACAAACTTAGAGGGATCACACTAGTTGATATCAAACGTATTAAACTGCCAGTGTAACCAAGACAGCCTGGTACTGGCATAAGAACAAATACATAGATCAAAGAAATATAATAGAGAACCCAGAAATAAACCCATGTCTCTACAGTCAATTAATATTTGACAAAGAGGGAAAGAACATAAAATGAAGTTAAAATATCCTCTTCAATAAGCGGTGTTAATAAACTTTTTGAAAAGCATGCTGATATGCAGCCCTCACAATACAATCTAAGAAAATTGCTTCAAATGAAGTTATAGACAACTAATCACTATTAGAGCCATCTTACAGAAAAAAAAAAAATCAACTTTTTGGCCAGCCCAGTACTAACATTTTATTAAAAATAAACTCATAATCTGTTTCAACTATTTTATTTTATTTTTTGATTAATTAATTATTTTTCTATAACAGTTGTTCCACTTTTTCCCCCATTGCTTCCCCATCCCACCCACCGCTTTTCCCACAGTAAATTCCCACCTCATTGTCCATGTTCATGGGTCATTTATATTAGTTCCTTCACTAGACCCTTTCCCTTCTTTCCTTCCTTCTCCCTTTTCTCCCCTCTGGTCATTGTTAGTTTGCTCCTCGTTTACACACCTCTGATTCAGTTTTGCTCGTTTGTTTGTGTTGTTCATTAGTTTCCTGTATTAGGTGATATCATATGGTATTTTTCTTTCATTCCCTGGCTTGTTTCACTAAGCATAATTCTCTCCAGTTCCATCCATGTTGTTGCAAAAGATAGTAGTTCCTTCTTTCTTTCTACTTCATAGTATTCTATTGTATAAACAAAACACAGTTTTTTGATCCCCTCTTCTATGGATGGGCACTTAGGCTGTTTCCAGCACTTGGCTATTGTAAATAGTGCTGCTATGAACATAGGGGTGCATAGGTTTTTTTGAATTGGTGCTTCAGGATTCTTCAGGTATAATCATAGCAACAGATTTGCTGGTTCAAAAGCTAGTTTCATTTTTAGTTTTTTGAGCAATTTCCATACTGTTTTCCATAGTGGCTGCATCAGTCTGCATTCTTCCCAACAGTGCACTAGAATTCCCTTTTTGCCACATCCTCACCAGTAATTTTGAAGTATTTTATCCTCTTGATGTGGATGAGGGTGGTAAGCGGCACAAGATCAATTTCTAATTTCTTTCTTGGTAAATTATTTATTGTGATTGTGTGGTGCACATGAAAATGTGACACTCATATTTCTCTTCAAGTAAGGAAATATTGCCCTAATTTTGGGGAGTTCTGTCAGTGTCTCAGTCAATAGCCCCTTTAGGAATGGGTTCTTCACAGAAAGCTGTATCACCCACAGTCAGACCCTTCTGGATAAAGCCAACACTTGGTGACAAATTGAGAAAGAGGTTTCAAGGAATAAACATTTTGATATAACATAAAACAATGTTGATAGTCTATTTTAAACCCAGAGATACTCATGGGATTTGTTAAGACTGTCAGGTCTGCATTAAGAATAACTTCTTTCTCTACCTAATTTTGTATCTTTCCTCTACCTTTCACAGACATTAATGCCAAGGACACTACATAACAAAAATTATGAACACTAACCTCTATCTTAATTTTTTGGAAAACAAAACTATGAAAACATTTTTTTTTTATTCATAAGTGGGGAATTATTTTCTTTTTTTTTTAAGTATATTTTATTGATTATGTTGTTACAGTAGTTCCAATTTTTTCCCCTTTACTCCCTTCCACCCAGTATCTCCCTCCCCCAGCATCCCCCCCCAAGTCCATACCCATGGTTCGTAAAAAATAACTATCCCTCCCTCTCAGATATTAAGACCCTTTGTAATCTTGTAAAGGACAATGGGCGAAGGTCTCAAGCTCCTCTAGCTGCTTCAAGCTGGACATGGTCATCGTCCTACCTACCCTTGGGTCCAGAAATCCCTAATAATAGTGGGGGTGTGGAGGGGAGGGTGGCCTTCCCACATGGGGAAGGATTGTGCAGACTCCAGGTCAGTTGGCTGTCTCCAGACAACAGCGAGCTTGGTTTAGCAGGCTGGCATCCTTGTTGTGTTCTGGGGGCAACAGATTTGGCAAAAAAGGTTAAAAGGCATCATTCAATCCATAACTACTAGATGACAAAAGGCAGGGATTAATTTTTCAATGTTCCACATTAGAAGAAAAACAAAAAAACAAAAAAAACCAAAGGGCTTCTTTGGAGGAAGGTGTGCTAGGCACATCTCGCCTGTCCAGAACCCTTTTGCCCATTATATTTAGTTTGGGCTGAGGGAAATAGTTTATGTTTCCCCCCCTCTCAGACCTCTGGGCCCTTTCTGTCCAAGCCATTAGGATAGAAAAGAGAATTCAGTTTTAAAGTGAAGCCCACAGAACACCCCATTCTTCACCAACCCAGCCATTTAGTTCAGCCAAACTGTTGAGTCTCAGGAGGCAGCGCTGCAGAGAGGATTAAGTGAGGCTTATGCGTACAGACAATCACTCAGGTAATGCGGTCATAGGCTTATGCCCTTTGAAAACAGAAAACACATGTTAATTTATGTAACATAACCAACAAACAAGTCTCTAAATCTGTAAGACTGTCTTATTGGGAAGACATCCAGTTGCAAGGCACTTGACATTCTACTTGCCTGCAACTTGAATCTCTTTGGTGATATCACAGATATGGTTTAATTTTCAAGTGAAACCATTTTTTAAGTGAGAAGAAACTTTTAAGACGGTTAGCTGCCCTACTTTACAGTCTGCCACTGATCATTGTGATTTTCCTTGAATAATGATCTTTCTCCCTAAGATTACTCTCCTTGTCTTTAAAGGGACTACATTAAGTCCATTTTTAATTTATCCTGTTCATTTGCATAAACATAACAAGAGCAGCAAATGATCACTTATGATCTTTAGTTCTGTTTTGCTGGAACTTACCCAAGGAACATTTAGGGTGGCCCTCAGTCTGCTCTTCAGGGCACAGAAGCTGGGCCACATACCTGGAATTCATCCTTGCCTGTACACACCTGTCCTTTCCAAGTCTTTCTGGTTTTCCATTGTGCCTTAAGGTCCCTTCTAGCCATCTTTCAGGAAAACAACCTTCGTTCCTTCCCTGGAGAGATTGCTGTGGACCGCACAACCAACAATGGCAGCAGGCCTTTTATTTCGCGGGCTTTTATTACCTTTGAAAGTCATTCCCAGTTCCTTAGGGCTTTTTGGTAACAACCTGAGCCCAAGCATGTCTCCTTTAGGCTTGACATTCCAGTCAAAGGCTTGGTCAGAAAAAGGAACCTCTATTAACAACTGGTCTTATTAGGTCTATGCAAAGAAACTTAAGTCATTACTTACTTGTTTAGAATGCCAAACTCTGGAGAGATCAAATAGGGAGAAAAATATACAACGTGAAGGAAAATCTTTGTCCTAATATTCACTAAACTGGCATTTCCATTCTTCATATTTTCATTTTCCCCCACTAAAAAAATTTTTTTGTTTGTTTTTCCATTACAGTTGTCTCACTTTTTTTTTCCCCTCTTGCTTCCCTGTATCCTGCCCCTCCCTTCCCCCACATTCAGTCCCCACTCAGTTGCCCATGTCTGTGGGTCATTTATACATGTTCTTTGATTTTACACTTCCCCTTCTTACCCCCTTTTCTCCCTCCCACCTCCCCCCTTGTTACTGTTAGTCTACTCCTTGTTTACATACCTCTGGTTCAATTTTGCTCATTCGTTTGTGTTGTTCATTAGTTTCCTGTAATAGGTGACAGCATAACGTATTTTTCTTTCATTGCCTGGCTTATTTCGCTAAGCATAATTCTCTCTAGTTCCATCCATGTTGTTGCAAATGGTAGAAGTTCCTTCTTTCTTTCTGTTACATAGAACTCCATTGTGTAAATGTACCACAGTTTTTTGATCCACTCATCTACAGATGGGCATTTAGGTTGTTTCCAGCACTTGGCTATTGTAAATAGTGCTGCTATGAACATTGGAGTGCATAGGTTCTTTTGAATTGGTGTTTCAGGATTTTTCGGATATAATCCCAGTAATGGAATTGCTGGTTCAAAAGGCAGTTCCATTTTTAGTTTTTTTAGGAAATTCCAAACTGTTTTCCATAGTGGCTGCACCAGTCTGCATTCCCACCAGCAATGCGCCAGGGTTCCCAATTCTCCGCATCCTCTCCAGCACAAGTTGTTTGTTGATTTGTTGATTATGGCCATTCTGACTGGTGTGAGGTGGTATCTCATTGTGGTTTTTATTTGCATCTCTCTGATGGCTAGTGATGTGGAGCATATTTTCATATGTCTATGGGCCCTCTGTATGTCTTCTTTGGAGAAGTGTTTGTTCAGGTCCTTTGCCCATTTTTTAATTGGGTTGTCTGTCTTCTTGGTGTTGAGTCGTATGAGTTCTTTATATATTTTGGAGATCAATCCCTTGTCTGAGATGTCATTGGCGAATATATTTTCCCATATGGTTGGTTTCCTTTTCATCTTGCTGATGTTTTCTTTAGCTGAGCAGAAACTTTTTAGTTTGATGTAGTCCCATTTGTTTATTCTTTCCTTTATTTCCCTTGCCTTAGGAGATATATCAGTGAAAATGTTGCTATGTGGGATATCTGAAATTTTCCTGCCTATTTTTACCTCTAGGACTTTTATGGTATCACGGCTTACATTTAAGTCTTTGATCCATTTTGAGTTTATTCTGGTGTATGGTGTAAGTTGGTGGTCTAGTTTCATTTTTTTGCATGTCCCTGTCCAGTTCTCCCAACACCATTTGTTGAAGAGGCTCTTTTCACTCCATTTGATATTCTTTCCCCCTTTGTCAAATATTAGTTGACCATATGAACCTGGGTTTATTTCTGGGCTCTCTATTCTGTTCCATTGATCTATATGTCTGTTTTTATGCCAGTACCAGACTGTTTTGATTACCGTGGCCTTGTAGTATAGTTTGATATCAGGTATTGTGATTCCTCCTACTGTGTTCTTCCTCAAAATTGTTGTGGCTATTCGGGCTCTTTTTTGGTTCCATATAAATTTTTGAAATATTTGTTCTAGGTCTGTGAAATATGTTGCTGGTATTTTAATAGGGATTGCATTGAATCTATAAATTGCTTTGGGTAGTATGGACATTTTAATGATGTTGATTCTTCCCATCCATGAGCATGGTATATGCTTCCATTTATTTGTATCTTTTTTAATTTCTTTCTTCAGTGTTATGTAGTTTTCTGAGTACAGGTCTTTTACCTTCCTGGTTAAGTTTATTCCTAGGTATTTTATTTTTCTTGTTGCTATGGTAAATTGAATTTTTCTTTCAGTTTCTATCTCTGAGTTTTTATTGTTGGTGTATAAAAATGCCTTTGATTTCTTAATATTGACTTTGTATCCTGCTATTTTGCCGAATTCACTTATTAGGTCGAGTAGTTTTTTTGTGGAGTCTATAGGGTTTTCTATGTACACTATGATGTCATCTGCAAATAAGGACAGTTTTACTTCCTCTTTTCCAATTTGGATGCCTTTTATTTCTCTTTCTTGTCTGATTGCGGTGGCTAGAACTTCCAAGACTATGTTGAATAGGAGTGGGGAGAGCGGACATCCTTGTCTTGTTCCTGATCTCAGGGGGAATGCTCTCAGTTTTTGCCCATTGAGTATGATGTTGGCTTCAGGTTTCTCATATATGGCCTTTATTATGTTGAGGTATGCTCCCTCTATTCCCATTTTGCTGAGAGTTTTTATCATAAATGGGTGTTGTACTTTATCAAATGCTTTTTCTACATCTATTGATATGATCATGTGGTTTTTGTCTTTCATTTTGTTTATGTGGTGTATTACGTTTATTGATTTTCGAATGTTAAACCATCCTTGCATCCCTGGGATGAATCCTACTTGATCGTGGTGTATGATCTTTCTAATGTGTTGCTGGATCCGGTTTTCCAATATTTTGTTGAGGATTTTAGCATCTATGTTCATCAGCGATATTGGCCTGTAGTTTTCTTTCTTTGTTGTGTCTTGACCTGGTTTTGGAATTAGGGTTATACTGGCTTCATAGAATGAGTTTGGCAGTCTTCCCTCTTCTTGTATCTTTTGAAATAGTCTGAGAAGGATAGGAGTTAGTTCTTTCCTAAATGTTTTGTAGAATTCACTTGTGAAGCCATCCGGTCCAGGGCTTTTGTGTGCTGGGAGTTTTTTGATTACTGCTTCAATTTCACTAGCTGTTATTGGTCTATTCAGACTTTCTGCTTCTTCTTGATTCAGTTTGGGAAGACTATAGGTTTCCAGGAATTTGTCCATTTCCTCTAGGTTGTCAAATTTCTTGCCATATAGTTGTTCGTAATAATTTCTTATAATCCTTTGTATTTCTGTGGTATCAGTTGTGATTTCTCCTCTTTCATTTCTGATTTTATTTATTTGGGTTCTCTCTCTTTTTTTCTTGATGAGCCTGGTTAAAGGCTTGTCAATTTTGTTTATTTTTTTCAAAGAACCAGCTCCTACTTTTGTTGATCTATTGAATTATTAGTTTAGACTCTATGTCATTTAATTCTGCTCTGATCTTGATGATTTCCTTCCTTCTACTTGATCTGGGCTTTGCTTGTTTTTCTTCCTCTAGATCTTGTAGCTGTAGGGTTAAATTTTTTATTAGATATTCCTCTAGCTTTTTTAGGTAGGCCTGTATTGCTATGAACTTTCCTCTTAGGACTGCTTTCGCTGTATCCCATAGGTTTTGGGTTGTTGTGTGTTCTTTATCATTAGTTTCCAGAAACTCTTTGATTTCTTCTTGATGTCATCGTTAACCCATTCATTATTTAATAGCATGTTATTCATTCTCCATGAGTTTGAATGTTTTTGAGTTTTTTCCTTGAGGTTGATTTCCAATTTTAAGCCATTGTGATCTGAGAAGATGCTTGATATAATTTCAATTTTCTTGAATTTGTTGAGGCTTGTTTTGTGTCCTACAATGTGGTCTATCTTTGAAAATGTTCCATGTGCACTTGAGAAGTATGTATATTTTGCTTCTTTGGGGTGAAAACTTCTATATATATCGACTAAGTCCATTTGATCTAGAGTGTTGTTCAGTGCCTCCATATCTTTGGTGTTTCTTTGCTTCGAAGATCTGTCCATTGTTGACAATGGGGTGTTAAAGTCCCCTACTATGAGTGTGTTGTTGTCTATATCTTTCTTGGAGTCTTTCAAAAGTTTCCTTATATATTTGGGTGCTCCTAAGTTGGGTGCATATATATTTATAAGGGTTATATCTTCTTGATGGATTTTTCCCTTAAGTATTATGAAATGCCCTTCTTTGTCTCTTTTTATGGACTTTGCTGTGAAATCTGTTTTGTCTGATATAAGTATTGCTACCCCGGCTTTTTTTTTCATGCCCATTTGCTTGAAATAATTTTTTCCATCCCTTTACTTTCAGTCTGTGTAGATCTTTTGTTCTAAGGTGGGTCTCTTGTAGACAGCATATATGTGGGTCATTCTTTCTAATCCATTCAGCTACCCTATGTCTTTTAATTGGAGCGTTTAACCCATTTACATTTAAGGTTATTACCGATAAGTACTTATTCATTGTCATTTTTCCCCTTTGTACTCGTGTTCTTCTCTGTCTCTCTCTGTTTCTTTATCTTCTTAGAGCAGACCCTTTAGCATCTCTTGCATTGCTGGTTTGGTGGAGATGTATTCTTTTAGCCTTCTTTTGTCTTGGGAGCTCCTTATTTCACCCTCCATTTTGAATGAGAGCTTTGCTGGGTATAGTATTCTAGGTTGTAGGCCTTTGTTTTTCATTGCTTGGAATATTTTTTGCCATTCCCTTCTGCCTTGTAGTGTTTCTGCTGAGAAATCTGATGATAGCCTTATTGGAGTACCCTTGTATGTTATTAGTTGTTTTTCTCTTGCTGCTTTTAGGATCCTCTCTTTGTCTTTGAATGTTGCCATTTTAATTATGACGTGTCTTGAGGTGGGCCTGTTGGGGTTCATCTTCATTGGGACCCTCTGTGCCTCCTGGACTTGCGTGACTCTTTCTCTCGTCATGTTAGGAAAGTTTTCTGTCATTAGTTTTTCAAAGAGGTTTTCTATCCCTTGCTCTTCTTCTTCTCCTTCTGGAATTCCTATGATACGGATATTATTACGTTTCATGTTGTCGTGCAGCTGTCTTAGAACCTCTTCAGTCTTGTTCAGTCTTTTTTCATTTTGTTGCATTGTCTGGGCGTTTTTGTGTAGGTTGTCCTCCCGCTCGCTGATCCGATCTTCTGCTTCCTCTAACCTGCTTTTAATTCCTTCTACTGTGTTCTTCAATTCAGAGATCGTATTCTTCATTTCCTCCTGGCTCTTATTGATAGCTTCTATGTCCTTTTTCATGCTCACGTAATTTTCTGTGAGTTCCTTGTAGTTTTTCTGGAGTTCTTTGTAGTTTCCACTGAGCTCATTCAGCTTCTCCATAATCCATGTTTTGAATTCCATATCTGATAGTTCGCTCCCCTCTATTTCATTTAGCACTCTTTCTGGGGATTCTACCTTTCCTTTTGATGGGAGGTTGTTTCTCTGTCTCCCCATTTTTTTGACTCCTATTGTTTGTTGGTGCTTCTTGGAATGATCTGCACTTCCTGGATCTGCCTCTGGTGGCGTCAGATCATGTACCAGTCTGGCCCTAGGCAGCCTGTTGGAGACTTCCAGGGATCTACTGCTGTTGTCTGTCTTCTTTGATTGTTAATCTATTCAATCTGTGATTAGCTGTCAGGCTTAAGGACTGTGGGTGTGGCAGCTTAATTCCTGTAGGCAGGGCTTTTGCTTCCCCTCAGGCTGATGCCACTTGGAGGGGAATGGTCTACCTGCAGTACTGGGGATGAGTCAGCACTGGGACCCAGTCGGCTGCTCCTCCAGTTCTCCCCTCAAAGCCACCGTGCCAAATTCTCCCCAGGTGTCTCCAGTCCTCTCTGCCTTCCCTCTGCTTGAGCCCAGGGTAAGTGGTGGCCAAAATATTTTCGTATGTGATCCACTTAAGAGCTCTTTTTCTCCTGCTGTTTCTCTCCGGCTAGCAAGAAACCCTGTGGCGTTTCGCTTTTCACAGCTGATACTATTTTACTTTCCACTCTGTTGCTGTAGGCTGGGAAGCCCAGCTGGGGGTTTAGACCCTGCCCTTCTCAGGGGGAATCCCCGGCTGCTGAGCTGTTTCTCAGTCCCTTCAGATGCCACCCATTTGAGCCCAGTCAGCCCTTCCATGTCTCTGCACTCCCTACTGGTCAAGTTGTGATGTAGTGGCCTTTTCTGTCTCTCCGTGGTTATAAGACTTCTTTCCAGCTAGTGTTCCGTTGGTTATTCCAGATGATTTCTCCAAAATTATGTTGTAAATCCAGACTGGTCCTGGGAGGAGGTTAGTGTAGCTTCCACTTACTCCTCCGCCATCTTGGATCTCCTCCCTGAAAACATTTTAAAATGTAGCATTTATTGAATCTCAGTGCTCCAGTAAAAAAATTTATATTTATATTTTAAAACAATTTAAAGCAAAAAGGACAGATATGCTAATGTCTTATGCTGAGATGAATTATTTATAAATAATAAAACTATTTTACATTATTATAAATTTTTGTTTAGAGCATGAAACACTATGTTTTGGTCACTTAAACCTAGAACTCAAAATCAAAATTTTTGAATAATTTATTCCATGTTCTTTTGTGACATTTGTTTACTCTTCTTACATAATAAATATGTCACAATCTATTACAATTATCTTAACTGAAAAGGAGTGGATTTTCCAAAGGCAAAGACTATATAATATTCATGTTTGTATTTATAGACGTGAAAAAGCAATATAAATCAGAATTATAAGTACTTATAAATTAAGAGGGAGAACTTAGGAAAGAAAATAAATTGTATCAGAAATGAAGACTGGATTATAAAAACCAAGAATCAGCAAACAAAAAAATTGTTTCTTTAAAAAAGTAAAATGTAGAGAGGAGAAAAATAAAAACCAAAAACTACATATTAAAAACCAAAAGATACAAAAAAAGGAGAACTACGAAGATTCAACACATAGATAACATGAGTCTCTGAAGAAAAAAACCATATCAAAGTGAAAGAGCAAATTAAAAATGTCTAAATTAAAAAAAAAAACTCTTCTAGCCCTGACTAGTGTGGCTCAGTGGGTTAGGCATTGTCTCATAGCCTGAAAGTCACTGATTTAATTCCCAATCAGGGCATATGCTTGGGTCGTGGTCCAGGGCCCCAGTTATGGGTGTGCAAAAAGGCAACTGATCAATGTTTCTCTCCCACATTGATGTTTTTCTCCATTTCTTTCTGCCTCCTTTCCCCTCTCTCTAAAAATAAAGAAATAAATAAGTAAAATACTTTAAAAATAAATGTCTTCTAATTTTAAACTAGGTATTTATAACTACATACAAAAGAGGAAATCACGTTTGAGAATACTGACCCAGAATAATTAATGAGAATAAGGTCTAATAAAATAACTGCATTCTGAAAGAATTTAAAAATACTTATGACAACTAGGCCAAAAAAGCAAAAGACTAATAAGGGAAAAAAGTAAATAATTATCAGACTTTTCAAAGGTAATATTTATGACAGAAGACAATTAAATAACATATTTAGGAGAGTCAAAAAACAAGTGTGAATCAATGATTTTTATATTCAAAAAATCACTTTCAAGCCTAATGAGCACAAACTTTAAAAAATGTATTTCTTTTTTATTGTGATTCTATTACAGTTGCCCCAATTTTCCCCTTTTGCCCTCCTCCACACAACCCACCTCCTACTGCCACACAAACTTTTAGTAAAATGCAAGAACTCAGAAGAAAATGTCCCCAAGATCCCTTTGAGAAATCTATTGAGTACAAATTTAAGAAAATCAAATATTAGAGAAACATTGATGTAAGGATGGATGATGTCCTTTAAACATATAGTTTCTGGTAAAATGAATTCTAAATCTATCTTTGATACACACTTAAATACAGAATAAAAAGTTTCTAGATCTGTCCACCAAAGAGGCATAACTATAATGACCAACCAAAAAGCAACGGTTTTCTGTAGCACTCAAATTTGGTCTTAAAATAACATTTCCTACTAAGAGAAAGAAGAAACTCAGCTCATTTCAGATTTAAGCAGGAAATGTATTAGACAATCCTGAAACATTTTGTCATACCAGACAGTAAGTGAGGTATTAATGCTCATTAGTACCACCTCAAATGTAATCAGAAGCCAGCTTTAAGAGGCTCTCTTGGACAAAACATGGAACTATTTGGGCTCAAAAAAACCACAATTGCAATTAATTGTAACTTTAAATTCTTTTGAATACATAAGTTTATAATAACATTAAAATAATATAATTGATTTCCTGAGAAGATAAAGAGCACATTTCCCCAAAATGCAAGACTTCTGGCCAATATGGAGGCATAGATAGACATGCTGCATCTCCCTCCACAACTAAGAAGGAATACAACTACCTCAGAACTAGAAACAACCAGAAGTTCCAGAAAATAAAACTGCATGGATGTCCAGCAAACAAAGATATAAAGAAGAAATACTCATCCAATCAGGTAGGAGGGGTGGGGCTGGGGCGGAGAGGATGCAGTGGTGTGGTGGCAGCAGCAGTGGCAGCAGCAGCAGGCCAGCAGAAAGCATAGTCACATGTTTTAAAAAGTCAGGAGGGAACCTGGGGAGCTTTCCCAGCTCTTCACCGCACTTCACAGCTCATGGTCCCAGCACCAGGGAAAATCAAGCCTCATTGCTTCTGACTGTGCAGACCAACCAGTGGGGGTTGGGGTGAAGGCAGAAGCTGCCAGTCTCTCAGCAGAGTCCACTTGTTTAAAGGGTCCCCACGGTCCTAGAATGTCTGCAGACCCACCCACTCTCGGAACGACAGCCAGGGCAGCAGCTAGAGGAGAGCCATTCCAGTGTGGAAGTGGAAGAGGTGCCTGGAAAAGGGGCGAGTGCTGGGTATTTGGCAATGTTACCTCTTGGACCCCTCCCCCACATACAATGCCACAACATGGTGAAACAGGTCACTCTGTACTGACGAATCCCTATGGCTCTGCCCCTTACAACATAGCAGAAGGGACAGCTCTACCTGGGACATGGAGGCAAATAAACACAGGAGTCTATCAGAATGAGGAGACAGAGAAATATGGCTCAAAAGGGGGAATGGATCAAGGTTTCAGTGGGAGGACTATCTCACCAAGTAAGAAAACATTTGTCATTAAAAAAAAAATAGGTTTTCAACTTTTTGTTCTTTTTCTTCTCCTTCTGGTATCTCCATCATGCAGGTGTTGGTGTGCTCGAAGGTGTCCCCAAGACTTCTTCCACTATCTGCATTTGGGGGGGTTCTTTTTTTTTTTTTGCTGTTCTAATTGGGCATTTTTTGCTTCCTTATGTTCCACATCCTTAATTTTATTATTGGCTTCATCTACTCTACTGCTGATTTCCTGTAAATTATTTTTTATTTCAGTTATTGTAAACTTTGTTCCTGACTGGTTTTTTTAATGCCGTCGAGCTTTTCACTAAGTTCATTGAGCATCCTTATAAGCAGAATTCTGACCACTGCCTCTAATAGATTTATTGTATCCATTTTGTTTACTGTTTTTTATTCTGGCATTTTGTTATATTCTTTTATTTAAGACATGTGTTCTTGTCTCCTCATTTTGGCAACATCTTTTATTTGTTTCTATGTATCAGGTAGAGCTGCTACATCTCTCAGGCTTGGTAATGTGGCCCAATGTAGTAGGTGTCCTGTAGGGTCCAGTGGCACAGCTTCCCAAATCACCCAAGCTGGGCTTTTAAAGTGCACCCACTATGTGGGCTCTGTACCTTTTTTTCTTTTAGTTGAGCATTAATTGCTGTTGACATGGCAATGGAAGAGAGTTACCCCCATGCTGATCAGCTGCAAGGACTGGCTGTGACCACCAACTACTGACCTTTGACTACTGTGGAGCATCAGCTGGTTAGGGGTCCACCTTACAGTAGAAGATTTACTTTAGTGAGGCTTTGGTGCCCATTGAGTTGGCCCCTTGTTACTGTAGAGGTGGTTGGGTGGTAATGTTTTAATGTGGTCTGAAGTTGTCCACCCAGTGCACTATTTCTGGGGATTCCAGGAAGGCACAGGCCAAAGTCAGTTGTGACCTGTGTTCTTCCAGGGGCCACCTGGTTTGAGCTACAAAGCAATGTACATATGGCTGCTACTTGTGCTGGATTTGGAAATGCCCAAGTAAAGCCAAGCTATGAACCAAGGCTGGTTGCTGCTAGTACTGGGCCTGGGGCCACGTACTGAGTGGTATAGGGCATGCTGAGGCCAGATGCTGCTTGTTGGAGAGATTCAAGGAAAATATGAAACATGAGCCAAGAAAGGCTATACTTATAAAAAGCCACTGGAAACTGCTTGGGCTCACAGGTTGCCTGGGGTGAAGTCTGTGGGAATCACCAGAGTTATGCTAACTGTGTTAACCAAGCTGATGGAGATTCAGATATGGCACCCACCTGCCAGCTCTTGGGTGAAAAGATCAGCAAAAGAACAATGTCCTCTGCCAACAATTCTGTCTGGGAGAAAGCTTCCTCTCAGCTTTCTTCCTGAAGCCAGACAATTTACTTTCTCCCCATATGTTCCTGGTGTCTTTTGAGCTACTTCCTCAGTGCTAGAGATCAGACCAGGTAAGTCCCTTTAAGGGAAACTACTTGGGACTCCAGCCATACTCCATCTCCCTCAGCTTCAATCCCTCTGTTTTTTTACACACATAATTTATGGGGACTTATCTTCCTGACACTGGAATTCTAGGAATGAGGGCCTGATGTGGGGCTGGGACTCCTTGCTTTCAAAGGGGGTATATGCAACCAAGATATCCTTTCCAATTTCAATCTGACACATGTTGGTGTGAGACCAGCTTGTTCTGTATCTCTGCCCACCTTACCTTTTTCTATGTGGTTTCTTTAACTCTGTAGTTGTTGAATTTCTGTTCAGCCATATTTTAGGTAGTTCTGAATAATGATTGTTCTTTATTTTTTTTTCATCAGTGTGCGGTTGCCTCTCACTCGCGCCCCCAACTAGGGACCCGATGTGCAACCCGGTCATGTGCCCTGACTGGGAATCGAACCAGCGACACTTGGCTTGCAGGCCGACGCTCAATCCACTGAGCCACAGCAGCCAGGGCTATGATTGTTCTTTAGTTGTAGTTAAAATGTTGTTGTAGGAGGAGGCAAGTACTCTGTTTATTTATGCCATCATTTTGACTGGCAGTCCCTACATTTTTTTAATGACAAGTCAATGGGTTAATTTTTAGGTATGCTTATGGTGATAAAACTATAATAAAAATAAGAAACTGATTAATTTGAAGTCAGGGTAATAGTTTATTTGGGGGGTAAAGGGCTTTAATTTTTGATTATGAAGAAACTTTTGGGGAAACTAGTAAAGTTTTATTTCTTTAAGACTGAGTCATAATTACAATAATATTTGATTTTTTGCTCACTTAACTATATAATTGTTTTATGTATTTTTATATCTGTTTCATTCTACAATAACAATGTTTTTTTTTTAAATAAATAAAATAAAACTTCTTGGGAAAATTAAAGAAGTTACCATGGGTAATGGAGCCTCAAACCTTTACATCTTACACATAAAAATCCACCAGTTTTAATGTAATTTGTATCAGAATCACAGCTGTCTTTGTATAAATTGACAGACTGATTTAAAAATTCACATGGAATTTCAAGAAACTGGAATAGCTAAAATAGAAAGAGCACTAACACTTCCTGATTTCTAAACATGGTACAAAAAATGGTAGCCAGTTATGTACTATGGGCACAATGATAGACATATAGATCAATGGAATAAAGTATAAAGTCAAGAAACCATGTATTTATGGTCAATTGGTTTTCAATTGTGCAAAATAATTTAATGTGGAAAGAATAGTCTTTTCAACAAATGGTGCTCAGACAACTGAACAGAATAAGTTTAAACATTTACCTCATACCTTATAAAAATTAACTTAAAATAGAATCAAAACATAAATTAAGAGCCAAAAGTATAACATTTTTAGAAGAAAATATAGAAATAAATTTTTATGTTGTTAGATTTGGCAAATTATTCTTACATATGACACCAAAATATGAGTCATAAAAAGAAAAATAAATAATTTGAATTAAAACCAAATGAAATATTTTTGTGCCTCAAAGTGAAAATCAATAAAGTGAACATATAATTCAAATAATGGAGAAAACACTACAAATTATATATCTGATAAATTGCATATAAAATATATATAGCAATGAAACAATAATAAAAAGACAAATAACAATTTTGAAAATTGGTAAGTTAAATAGACATTTCTCTAAGGAAAATGTACACATATCCCAAAAGTACATAAAAATGATACTCCATGTCATGAGTCATGACAGAAAGTAAATCAATACCACTTCACATTTGTTAGGGTTGACTAGAATCAACAATTAGAGTACAACAAATGTTAAATGCTCTAATCAAAGGACATAGTGGCTGAATGGATACGAAAACAAGGAGAGAGAGAAGGTGGCAGAGGAGTGAGGGGGTGCTGTGCTTGCTTATTCCTGAGACTGGTCTGTAGTTTCAGCTAATTGTGGACAGAGCATCTCAGTTAACATCTGATACTGGCAGGAGTTGAGCCTTGGCACTGCTGGCAGCAGAGGAGGCCACCTTAGAGCAACCTGTCTGGTGAAGATCATGGAGTAAGAACAGGAGAGATGCGAGTTCTGGCTGGCTTGGCTCCCCAGGCAGCATCTGGCAGTGCACAAAGATTGTTCAATGCCCTTAGGTTTCCCCTGAGAGGAGTCAGGGATGAAGATTGAGGTTGTGCTCGCTAGCAGAGGCAGGTGTTGGCCAGGTGGCATCTGTCTCTGAGAGGGAAGGAGCAGTATATTTGTGTGTGTGTGTGTGTGTGTGTGTGTGTGTGTGTTTATTGCTTTTTGCGGATCAGGGAGGAAAGACTAGGGGCAGGGCAAGATTCTTGAGGAGTGCAAGCGTAGGAGTGCACTTGGCCCTCCCCCACTGCCCTAGACAATGCATGCAGAAGCACTCTCAGACCACCTGTCCAAGGCCAGCACGTGGGAGCATCCCTGGACTGCTCACTGCAGCATGCCACTGGCCCGCCCACCCCAGGCTGGTGCAAGGGAGCACATTTTCCCCACTCGACATGGGCTGTGGCTGAAGGAGGGTGAAGTAAACTAGAGACTCTTTGGGAAAGTTCTGGGTCTTGGTTTTGGAGAAAGAGCTGGGAGAGTGGCGGCCCAGATCTCAGTGCAGACTCATCGCCAGTGCTATGGGAGAAATCTCTTAAGAAGACTATTCCCCTCCAAGTGGCATCAGCTGGAGGCAGCTCAACAACTATCTACAAGATGAAGTGGGCAGAGTGACTCTCAGTAAGCTAGCTGGAGGGAAGGACCCACCAAAGAGCAACACAAAACAATCAAAACCAAAATACTACTAGAGAGTCCAAATAAAAGGCATAAAGGGCATCCCAAGAGCATCAAGTTCAGGAGATTAAGGAGCTTGTACCACTGAATTCCACAAGATTCCTACCACAGAAGGTCACACCACAAAGGCAGTAATAAAAGCAGATCAACCTAAGAAGCAGAAACAAACAAGAAGAGCTACCTAAAATGAGGAGACAAAAAACAACACCCCATTGAAAGGAAAGGAGGGATTCCCAGAAGGGATAGATGAAATAGAGGCAAGCAAACTATCAGACATGGGTTTAAAAACAACGGTAATGAAGAAGTTCAATGAACTCTACAAACTCAGAAAAAACTACAAGGAAACTCCAGGGAAACTACAAAGAACTTTAGGGTGTGAGAAATGCTCACAATAAAACACCAGAACACAGGACTTGAGCAGAAAAATGAGGCGTTTATTCATGAGTCTGCAGAGTTGAGCGTACAGCCAACCAGGAGCATGCACACCTCAAGTAGACAAAGTAGACTGGTTTTACACTAATGCAATTAGCTCCCCCTCCCATCACCTTCCCCCCTATTTCTCCATTACTGGTTAATTTGGGTTCACAATCTAACTCAATTAATTACTTAACTAAGGGTGTAATTAACTAAGGGTAATATAGTTATAGGTCTATCTCCAACTTATTTGTAAAGTTTTCTAACTATATCTTCCCATTTCTCTGTGTTTGGCGATGACAGTCTTCCTCCTTTTGATCCCAGAGATATGTGTGAGGAGCTGTGGAATGTCATTTCCTGGCCCCTTATCTGATTCATTTGTTAATTACTCCTACTGGTTTGAGAGTCACTGGCTTCTTTGTCCCTTACAATTCGCCCTGTCTCTTTTGGAAAATGAACTACTCAAACCTATAATTTATTCCTTCAAACCTCATGAGAATTTCTCAACTCTCTTCATCATAGCAAGGATTTCTTTTGGCCTCTAGGAGGAGGAGATTATAATAAGTTATTGGCATCTGTTTAGTTAGTGCAGTCTCAATTAGTCTCTGAACTAAATCTCTAATGTAGGGAATAATAAAGCAGCCTAAAGAAGTAAGGACACCTGCTACCACTATGAGGGAGACAAGAGCTGATGTTATCGTTTCTTTCCAACTGCCAAACCAATTTTCTAACCATCCTGTTATAGGATTGTCTATTTCCAAGTTTTCCACTAGTTCATTTGCTAGAGTGGTCAGTCTGCAGAGCCATAGTGATAGTTTTATCAGGAGTCATACTGTTACAAAAACAGGGGAGTCCAAAAATCCCCGGAGTTTGTGGCTGGGGTATGGGGAGAAGGAAGCAGCTTTCAGAATGCCTCCACACGCCTGAGGCTGGTGGCTGGTACCAGTCTTTCATTATGCAAAATTGCTTGGGTGCTTCCAAGGCCTCAGGTGGATGGGAGGAGTCTTGAACCAGGGGACGGTATGGAAAGCACACAGAGCCTATGTAGGGTTCTGTGAATGGTCAGAATTGTTGGCAACACCCACTGCATCAGAGGACACAGTCAGGGATATATAGGCAGCTGCGAACACTTTAGGGGGATGGCGCGCTCTGGGCCTGTCTCCCTCCCTGGCAGGTGTTCGCAGGGGTGCTCTGGAGAAGGAGAGGAGATCCAGGCCATTTACAGAAAGAAGACAGTTTGCAAGGAGGCTGAGAATCCCAGTGGTTTTGTATTGAGAGCTGAAGGGCATGACAGCACAGAAAGGACCTCCCCAATCAGATTGAATGATTGGCAGCTGCTGGTAAAGCTGAACTGTGTTTGGGAAGTAGGGAAACGGTGTTTCTGACCTTCCTAAAACTGGCTAGGTTTGGTAGGGAGGAGGCAAGGATATGCGTAACTGTTAAATAAACAATTTTCTTTTCACTCAACTGAAATATTAAGAGTTGTAATTCTCACGGCGGGCAATTGGACCCCTAACTAAAGAGCCTGTGGGTTTGTTGTCAATTGGAGCAGCCCAGGGGTTCTGTAACAGTATTATTAGGGATAAAGGTGCAACACTGCCCCCTGAGTATTACACATACACCTCTTTTTCTGCCAACATCATATCCAGTGCCATCCTGTTCTCCCAGGTCATTTGACTGGTAGCATCCAGTTGTGAAATTATTTTTTTTATAGCATCCCTAGTATAATTGATAAACTTCTGATTATAATAAATATACTTTATCAAATCAACATTTTTATTAATGGTCGACCACCAGAAGAGGATTGACTCAGATCCTGCCGCTATTTGATTTTTAGCCTTAAATTCGTCTGAAGCTTCTCTAAGGACCTTAATGACATCAATGTAGATGTGAGGATTGAGTGATCCAGAAGGATTCTCCTTGACCTCTTTTTCATCTCCATTCTATAGTCAAAATTCCTCCCATATCCTTGGGGCCCTGGAAGAACAAAAGCCATTTGTATAACTAAGATACTAGTTACCAGCCATAGCTATGCAAAAGCTTTCTGAAAGCTGTCCTCTTCCCCCATCCCCCAATTGCAGGCTCTGGGAAATTTTGGGAGATCTTACTTTGTAAAAATTCCTCTCTCAGACTTAAGACCCTTTACAATCTTATAAAGGACAATAAGCAAAGGTTTGTACTCCTCTAGCTGCTTCAAGCTGGACATGGCCATTGTCTTACCTACCCTTGAGTCTAGAAATCCCTAATAGAGTGGGAGTGGGGAGGGGATGGTGGCCTTCCCACATGGGGAATGATTTTGTAAAGCCCAGGTCAGTTGGCTAACCCTGGGCAGTGGCATGCTTGGTTTCCAAGGGCTGGCACTGCTGAACAAACTGGCATCCTTGTCATATTCTGGGGGCAAAATGTTACAGAACCCCTGGGCTGCTCCAATTGAAACAATCCCACGGGCTCTTTAGTTAGGGGCCCAATTGCCCGCCGCCAAAATTATAACTCTCAATACCAGTTTAGTGAAAAGAAAAAGAATTGTTTATTTAACAGTTATATAGATTTAGCTATTTGCAGATTTCTGTTGTTAAGTCTTATCTTCTTTAAAACACCCATAAACACATATCCTTGTCTCCCCCCTACCAAACCAGGCTAGTTTTAGAAAAGTTAGAGAAACCGTTTCCCTACTTCCCAAACACAGTTCAGCTTTACCAATAGCTGCCAATCATTAAATTCTGATTGGGGAGACCTCGTCTGTGTTATGGGGTCCACCAGCTTTTAATCTAGAACCTCATGGATTCTCAGCCTCCTTGTAAACTGCGTAGTTGGTCCTTTTGTAATTCACATGGTCAGTCTGTTCCTTTTCAAAGCAGCAAGGTATGTCCCTTCCTTAAAACTGCATCGCCAGTCCCAGTTAAATTCACAAAGTCAGCCTCAGCCTCAGTCAAATCCACACAGTCAGCCTGGCTAAAATGTCTGCCGCTTATTTTTAAATCCCTGACGACATCCTCTGATGCAGTGGGTGCAGTAACCAGTTCTGACCATTCACAGAACCTCACGCAGACTCTGTGTGCTTTCTCCATACCATCCCCTGGTCCAAGACCCCTCCCATCCACCTGAGGCTTTGGATGCATTAAAGCCATTTCACATAAAAAAGACACTAGCCACCAGCCTCAGGCATGTGGAGGCATTCTAAAAGCTGCTTCCTTTTCCCCATCCCCCAGCCGCAAACTCTGGGGTTTTTTGGAACACCCCTGTTTCTGTAACAAAACTTTTCAAAAAATAGCCTGGTTTGGTAGGGGGAGGCAGAAATATGTGTTTGTGGGTGTTTTAAGGAACATAAGACTTAATAGTGTTATGGAGCATTTGCGAGCAAAGAGGACACGAGGCAATTTAGAAATGAATTGATGGCGTTTATTTACCTGGCCAGGGATGGTTCTTCCCACCTTCAGAGGCGGAAGATGGGAGAGCCGCGCTGCCTTACAGACTAAAAGGTTTTTAAAGGTTTCTAAAGGCAAAAAAAAAACTAGACTCATGTCCTTGGAGCTGCCCAATAAAAGTAGTGGGTGGGAAAAACTACACATAGACACTTTCTAATTTAGAGGGGGCTTTAGCTGATAAACATTTAGTGCATTTAGTGCACTTAGTGCGCCTGGGATAGAGATAACAGCCAGGGTGAGCTAACAAAGGGACTTCAGCTAGTAAATTCTTGGTAGTAAATTCTTGATGCATCTGGGATAGAGATAACAGCCAGGGTGAACTAACAAGGGGCTTCAGCTAATAAATTCTTGGTGCATCTGGGATAAGTGAGCAAAATAACTTGCCGCTGGAGTAAAAAAGCAAAAATGGCAAAATAGCAAAAAAAGTAAAAAATGACCTATCACATTCCCCACTGGTTTTTGTAACTAATTCAAATCCTTGAATCCTGAGTATTTAGTCTATTGTACTGGCTATGGAGAACTAGTAGCTTCACTGCTTGAATACTTCGTTTGATATACTTTACTAGGCAGTTAATAATGCAAGGTCCCACTTAACGTTAAAAGGAGAATGGCAAGTGGCCCAGTTAAGGCTGTTAAAAGAGTTGTCGCCCAAGGGGACATAGAGAAAAATCATTCATACCAATTTTCATTTCTGTTCCTGGCCTCTTCCCTATCCTGCAGCCTCTTACGAAGTTGGCTAAGGCTGTCTTTTATAACTCCAGAGTGGTTAGTATAAAAACAGCAAGTTTCTCCAAGGGCTAAGCATAATCCTCCCTGTTTAAGAAAAAGGTTTAGACCTCTTCTATTCTGCAACACTACTTCTGCTAGAGAACTGAGTGAATCTTCTAATTTACTGACACTTTTTTCTAACGTCCCTAAATCCTGATCTATTTGAGCACTTAAATCCTTAAAGTTCTTGTCTCCAACTAGTAAGGCCGAGGTTCCTATGGCAGCAGATCCTGCTATCCCAAGGCCAGTGAGCGCCGGGACCAGTACTGGAGCTTTCTTATATCGGTATAAACCCTCTAACCTCAGGTGCTCTCGACCTTGACTGCCAGAATAATAGTATACTTGGGGAAGGATGTGAGCTAAAATACATAATTCAGGAAAACTGGGGTCTAGTGCAGAGGAAGAAATGCAGGGAGTTAATCCACTTGTACATGCAAACCAGGTACCTGAAGGAGCAACTAAGACAAATTCCGCTGCACCTCTGGGGGATATGGGCACAGGAGCTACTGTACGGGGAAGTGGTGAGGGTAAAACTGGAGGAGAGAACACAAGCTCCTTGGCCTTCAAAGGACCCTAAAGTTAATTTAGGAGCATGCCCCCACCGGCAGTCTTGGGGTCTTTTGGCTAACTGGGATGGAGTTAAGTTCTGTATATTCTCATTTTGATTACCAAAACTGCGGTTGGCACCTATGCCGATGTAATACGGAGGCCCTGGGTTAAGGCACAGCCAGCAGTCTTTAGTCATGTTAGGCTGCGTCTTGTTTAGATATTGAAAGACAGTGCTCAGGGTCCTGAATATAGGCTGGGTCTCCGGCTTCGGGGTAGTAAGTGAGACTGGTCTGAAGGTGACCGCCCTAGTGCTTCGGGGGCCGGGTTTCCTAGAAGGGGACGGTGAAGCTCTGGGTGGGGGTGGTGCCTTGGGCTTCTCGGGTAACCCGAAACCTGCAAGGGGACTGACTGGGAGGCTAGGCTGGGGAATACGACGCTTCTGGATGGTAAGGAGAATTCCAGGATCCCGACCAACTGCGACAAGTCTCAGTCCCCAAGTTTTTCCACTTTCCCACCATTTGTCCCAGTGTTCGAGAGGCCACATTGAGATAGGATTACAGGTGCGCAAGGTTTCACACGTCACCGGACTCTTAGGCCGGCTCTGGGAGAGGGATGTATCAGAGATGGCTTGCTGGCTTATAGTAACACAAGACCACTGGGGACAGTAAAACTCTGTGGGGTTGTTACACGGTGGGGATTCTGAGAGGGGGCACATATAAAATTGAACAGATCGTAACTGTTTTTCTCCCTGTAGGGTACCCCACCCAGGCCCAGTTAGAACCCTATTAAAGGCCCCAGTACCCAGCTGGGCGCCTAACGGCCCTGGAGGGCGTCTTGGGGTCCACTCTTGTCCCCAACCTCCGGGGTAAAACTGATTACCAAGAAGGGCACAGAGGTCAAAAGTAAACACTGGGGCTCCAGGAGTGCTAACCTGGCTGACGATTTTTCTGTCTCCAGTTCGGGAGAGATGCCAGGTGTAATTAATTAGGCGGTGGGGGTTTTCTGCAACTATAGTTAAGAGGGGGAAGGGGGAGAGGAAGAGGAAAAGTGCCGCCGCAGCCGCACCCGCAAGGGGTGCTCTGTTCACTCGACTGTCCATTTCTCAAGGTCCTTGTCCGATAGTTCTGCCGGCTTGACTTGGGAGCGGTGGATCCAGTACCTTTTCCTGGCGACTTTAACTGCAGTGGGGGTACTGAAGATCACCTGGTGTGGTCCAGTCCACCTCGGTCCGAGCTTGTCCGGATTCCACTTCTTTAGCCACACAAGGTCTCCCGGTTCTGCCAGTGGTTGTCCGGAGTTGTTGTTAACTGGGGCGGGCCGGCACTCTCGGATATAGGCGTGCAGTTCCCGGGTGCTTGCTGAAAAAGCCTGCAGGGCCTTAAGAAGTTCTTGGTTAGTTATAACAGCTGTAAAATCGGCCCTGAGCTTGGGGAGCAAGGGCGGTGGCCGTCTGAACATAATTTCAAAAGGAGTATACTTCTGAAAATAAGGAGTACAGCGGGCTCTTAACAGGGCAAAGGGAAGGAGGCTTAGCCAATCATCGCTAGTTTCTAGCTTTAATTTAGTCAAAGTCTCTTTTAAGGTTCTATTCATTCTTTCTACCTGACCTGAACTCTGGGGTCTATATATGCAGTGGAGTTTCCACTTGATGCCTAAAGCTTTGCTTAATTGTTGGGTTATTTGGCTAATGAAAGCCGGGCCATTGTCGGACCCCATAGCTAGGGGGAGGCCAAATCGAGGGATGATATCTTGTAATAACTTTTTAGCTCCTACTAGGGCCGTTTCTGACCGAGTGGGGAAAGCCTCAACCCAGCCCAAGAATGTATCTACAAGCACTAGAAGGTATTTGAAACCACCTCGAACTGCGGGCATTTCTGTGAAGTCAACTTCCCATAGTTCTCCCGGCGTGAGTCCACCCTTACGGTGATGAGGTGCTAATGGGTCCTTGGAAACTGGAGCTGAATTAACAGCAGCACACTGGGGGCACCGGCGACTAACACTCTTTGCCTTTTGGTATAGTCCCAGGATATAATAGACTGTCTGCAGAAGTTCTGCTAATCTTGTTCCCCCTAAGTGTGTGCTTTGATGTACTTGCCTGATGAGCTCCCTCCCTAAAGCCTCTGGAACTAAGAGGCGGCTGTCCTTGAGGCACTTCCATCCTTCCTGGGTCTCCGGGACTCTTAGTCTGATAGGCAGCGCCTGATCTTTCTCTGAGTATACAGGAGGCCCTTGGAGAACTGGAGGCGGGACAAGCGGCAACAGAGTGAGCGGTTCCACTGGTTGCAGGGCAACCTTCCGGGCCTCCTGATTGGCAAAGGCATTTCCCCGGGCCTCTGGCGTACGGATAACCTGGTGCCCTTTACAGTGGATTACAGCAACCTGCCTTGGGAGCCAAATAGCAGCAAGGAGGTTCAGGATTTCCTGAGCATTTTTTTATATGCTTTCCTTCTGATGTTGAGTCCCCTTTCCTGATAGATGCTACCATGAACATGTACAGTAGCGAAAGCATACCGGCTATCTGTATAGATGTTTACCCGCTTCCCCTTTGACCAGCGCAGCGCTTGTGTCAAGGCTATCAGTTCCGCCTTCTGGGCGGATGCCCCAGGTCCTAAAGCCTGCGCCCAGATGACAGTGTCCATGGTTACAACAGCTGCCCCAGCATACCGGATCCTTTCCTTGACAAAGCTGCTGCCATCGGTGTACAGGACGGCATCAGGATCTGTCAGGGGAATATCTGTTAGGTCTTCCCGGTAATTGGTGAGGGCGGTGAGCACATCGAGACAGTCATGAAGCGGCTGGCTGGGATCATCATCCGGGAGAAGAGTAGCTGGATTGAGGGCTGCAGACTGGAGAAACTTGACACGGTCTGGATCTAGAAGTAAAACTTGATACTGTACAATACGTGCATTGGAGAGCCATCTATCAGGGGGACTTTTTAGCAGAGTTTCTACTGCATGGGCAGTGATAACTTGTAGTTCTTGCCCGAAAGTTAACTTTGTGGCTTCCTTCACTAGTTGTGCAGTAGCTGCTATAGCTCGCAAGCAGTTCAGCCATCCCACAGCAATGGGGTCTAATCGCTTTGATAGATATGCTACAGACCTCCTCCAGGGACCTAGTTGTTGTGTGAGCACCCCCTTGGCGATTCCTTTATTTTCTGCCACATAAAGTTGAAAGGGCCTGTCAAGTTTGGGTAGGGCTAAGGCTGGAGCAGTTGCTAAAGCCTTCTTAAGCGCCTGGAATGCCGCCTCCTCTATTTCAGTCCATTTTAACGGTTCCTTTGCCCCCCACCCCTTGGTGCAGGCGTAGAGAGGCTTAGCTAGTTCTGCAAATCCCAAGATCCATAGGCGACAATAACCGACCGCCCCGAGGAATTCTCGGACTTGGCGTCTAGTGGTGGGAGTTGGGATCTGCAAGATAGCCTGAATTCTTCTTTGAGACAGCGTCCGGTTACCTCCCTTCAAATTGTATCCTAAGTAAGTGACTTCCTCCCTGCATAGCTGGGCCTTTTTCGCTGACACCCGATATCCTAAACGGGCTAGTAGTCGCAACAATGTCTCAGTAACTTCCTTGCAACTGTCTAAGTCTTTGGCCGCTAGCAGGATGTCATCTACATACTGTAGGATAGTGACACCAGGGTGATCTGCTCGAAATGGGTCAAGGTCCCGACTGAGTGCCTCATCAAAAAGAGTTGGGGAGTTCTTAAATCCCTGGGGCAACCGGGTCCACCTTAGTTGCCCTGACTCCCTTGTGTCTGGGTCTGTCCATTAAAAGGCAAAAATAGGCTGACTGACTGGTGCCAATGGTATGGAGAAGAAGGCGTCCTTTAAGTCTAATACTGAATACACTGTGTGATCAGGAGACAAGAGACTGAGAAGAGTGTAAGGATTGGGCACCGTAGGGTGTATGGTCTCAACCCTTTTATTCACTTCTCTTAAGTCCTGTACTGGGCGGTAGTCCTCCGTGCCTGGTTTTTGAACTGGGAGGAGAGGGGTGTTCCATGCTGATTTGCAAGCCCGTAAAATACCGGCCTCTCGCAGACGCCAGATATGGACTGCAACCCCTCGCCGAGCTTTCAGGGGCATAGGATATTGTCTCTGTTGGCATGGAATTGCATTGCTTAAAAGAGTAACAACTACAGGAGGTACATGGGAAGCAATGCCAGGAGGGTTGTTTTCAGCCCAAACAGTTGGGATGGCTTGTTGCCATTGAACCAGAAGGTCAGAAAGCTGAGTGGTGGTGGAATCTGCTAGGAGGAGATATTCTTCCTCAAGTGGGCAAGTGACAAACACCGTTGCAGGTGCTAATCCCAAGGACACTTCTGGTTTCTCCTGGCGGAATCAGATTGTTGCCCCCAACTTATGGAGAAGATCTCGACCCAGGAGAGGAAACGGGCATTCAGGCATGACTAAAAAGGAATGCGTGACGGTGCGGCCACCAAGGTCTGTGATTCTGGCCTCAGTCCAGGGGTACGACTTAGCCTTGCCTGTAGCCCCTTGTATAAGAGTCTTTTTCTGGCTGATTGGCCCACGGGCTTCCTGAAGAACTGAGAAAGTCGCACCTGTGTCCACTAAGAAGTTGATAGGTTGGCCCCCCACTTTGAGACAGACCCTGGGCTCTTTGGGGGCACAAAGTAGAGAGCCCCAGCCCCATCAGTCCCGAGCTTCCTGTACCAAGACTGGCTGATGGGGCATATGAGCCTTGCGCTTGGGGCACTCATTTTTCCAATGTCCTTCCTGTTTGCAGTAAGCACATTGATTTTTGCCAAGCGGGGTCCTTTCCTGTCTCATATGCCTTGGTCCTTTAAACGGTTGTTTGTCCCTCCGTGGGGGTTCTCCTGCCATAGTTAGGAGAACACAAGCCATTTTCTTATTCAAGTCCCTAGGATCCTCTCGGTTGTTAAAGACATGCTGGGCAATCTCTACCAACTCGGTCAGGGGCTTTCCCTCAAAGCCCTCTAATTTCTGCAACTTCTTTCTAATATCAGGGGCCTACTGGGATGCAAAAGCTATATTTAGAGCCCTCTGGTTCTCATGTGCTTCAGGATCAATGGGAGTATAAAGGCGGTAAGCCTCCTGCAGCCGCTCGAGAAACGTGGCTGGCGACTCATCAGGGCCCTGACTTACCTCAGTGACCTTTGACAGATTAGTCGGTCGGTGAGCCGCAGCACGGAGGGCGCGGAGGAGAATCTGGCGATATCGCTCTAATGCCTCCCTACCTCATTTGCTGTTTGAATCCCAAGTTGGGCGCGTTAAGGGGAAGACGTGCTCAAGTCTCACTGAGTCCTCAGATGGTTGCCCGTCTGGCCCGAGGACGAGCTTCCGCCCTTCCCCTCTTACGCGCTCTCGCTCCTCCGAAGTGAAGAGGGTATGGAGCAACTGCTGACAATCATCCCAGGTTGGCTGGTGAGTAAAGAAAATAGACTCTAAAAGGGAGATAAGTCCAGTGGGATTCTGTGAAAAAGATGGGTTCTGATTCTTCCAGTTGTATAAGTCGCTGGTAGAGAAAGGGACATACACCATAAAGGGCCGACCTGAGGGCTCAGCGGGGGCCGAGGCCTCTTGCAGCGGGAGAAGGGGAGCTGGCTCTATTGTAGAGTCAGGGGGAGTGTAATCCCGGCCTGAACGGGTGTGGGAAGGACTAAAAGGAGGATTGCGGCCTACCGCATTCCCCTCATCAGTAGGCTCCGAAACTGGTTGGATGTAAGGAGGGGGTCTCACAGGAAGGGGACTTTCCTGTGAGGCCGGGAGGACCGGAGGGGGACCCTTAAAAGGGCTATCCTTCGGTTTAGATGTAAGCAAAATAGTTGCATTTTTCTTCTGACATTTTTGTAGCCATTTGGGCTTTTCTTCCAAAATTTCAATCCAAATTTGAATATAAGGAATTTGGTCGGGGTGGCCAGGCTTCCTGGCGCAGACTCGGCGGACCCCGTAGGCCATTTGAAGATCAAAAGACCCCTCAGATGGCCAGGAGGCCTCTGAGAATGTAGGCCATTCCAATTCACAGAGAGTCTGTAGTCGTCCAGGGGACACCTTCTCCCCAAAGAGGCTATAAGCCCTTCGTTTAAAATCAGAAAAATTCTCGAGAAAACATTCTAAAGGAGAACAAGATGAACACGAAGAGGACTGACCCATTTCAGCGAAAAACAGACCAAGACCGAGACAGACAGCAAACAAAACAGTAAACAGAAAACCTGAGGTTCGAACCCACCGTCGTGCGGTTCGACCTAGTCCGGGGAGTAAGACTGCGTCCAGTCCTCCACCGGACCCCCTGGGTGCACCAATCCCAGACCAGTCCAAATACACCTTTCCCTCGGTGTATTTGGAAATACCTGATGGGGGGACGCCAAACAGCCGATCAAGGATACGATATTGGTACGGCTTGGACTGCAGAGTCGGGGCCGAGAAAAATTTCTCGGAGATCTCCCCCTTACTCTCGTCCGGTAACCGTCCAGCCTCGACCTCCTTTCCCAACAAAGGTTGGGGATCTCGCTGGGGCCTCCAAATGTTATGGAGCATTTGCGAGCAAAGAGGACACGAGGCAATTTAGAAACAAATTGATGGCGTTTATTTACCTGGCCAGGGACGGTTCTTCCCACCTTCAGAGGTGGAAGATGGGAGAGCCGCGCTGCCTTACAGACTAAAAGGTTTTTAAAGGTTTCTAAAGGCAAAAAAAAAAAAAACTAGACTCATGTCCTTGGAGCTGTCCAATAAAAGTAGTGGGTGGGAGAAACTACACATAGACACTTTCTAATTTAGAGGGGGCTTTAGCTGATAAACATTTAGTGCATTTAGTGCACTTAGTGCGCCTGGGATAGAGATAACAGCCAGGGTGAGCTAACAAAGGGACTTCAGCTAGTAAATTCTTGGTAGTAAATTCTTGATGCATCTAGGATAGAGATAACAGCCAGGGTGAACTAACAAGGGGGCTTCAGCTAATAAATTCTTGGTGCATCTGGGATAAGTGAGCAAAATAACTTGCCACTGGAGTAAAAAAGCAAAAATGGCAAAATAGCAAAAAAAGTAAAAAATGACCTATCACAATAGCAGAAATCCGCAAATAATCTAAATCTATATAACTATTAAATAAACTATTCTTTTTCTTTCCACTAAACTCTGGAATTGAGAGGACAATCCGGCCCCTAACAAAACAGCCTGTGGGTTCTGTATCAGTTGGAGAGCCCAGGGGTTCTTTTACAGAATCACTGGTTCAAAAAACAGTTCCATTTTTAGTTTTTTGAGGAAATTCCATACTGTTTTCCATAGTGGCTGTACCAGTCTGCATTCCTACCAGCAGTGCATTAAGGTTTCCATTTCTCTACAGCCTCGCCAGCACTTGTTTGTTGATTTGTTGATGATGGCCATTCTGACTAGTGTAAAGTGGTATCTCATTGTGGTGTTTATTTGCATCTCTTTGATGGGTATTGAAGTTGAGCATTCTTTCATATGTCTATGGACACTCTATATATCCTCCTTGGAGAAGTATTTGTTCATGTCCTTTGCCCATTTTTAATTGAGCTGTCTGTCTTGTTGGTGTTGAGATGTGTAAGTTCTTTATATATTTTGAGATGAATCCCTTGTCTGAGGTATCATTGGCAAATATGTTTTCCCATATGGTTGGTTTCCTTTTCATCTTGCTGATGCTTTCTTTTGCTCAGAAGAAATTTTTTAGTTTGATGTAGTCACATTTGTTTATTTTTTCCTTTACTTCCCTTGCCTTAGGAGATGTATCAGTGAAAGTACTGTTACGTGGGATATCTGACATTTTCCGATGTTTTCCTATAGCACTTTTATGGTGTCATGTCTCACTTTTCAGTCTTTGATCCATCTTGAGTTTATTCTGGTGTGTGGTGTAAGTTGGTGGTTTAGTTTCATTTTTTTTGCACGTCCCTGTCCTGTCCTCCCAGCACCACTTGTTGAAGAGGCTCTTCTCACTCCATTTTATGTTCCTCTTCCCCTTGTTGAATATTAGTTGACCATCGAGACCTGCATTTACTTCTGGGCTCTCTGTTCTATTCCATTGATCTATATGTTTATTCTTATGCCAGTATCAGACTGTTTTGATTACAGTGGCCTTGTAGTATATTTTAATGTCAGGTATTGTGATTCTTCTTATTGCTTTCTTCTGTCACAAGATTGCTGTGGCTATTTGGGTTCTTTTTTGATTCCGTATAAATTTTTGAAGTATTTGTTCTAGGTCCGTGAAATATATCACTGGTTTTTTAATAAGTATTGCATTGATTCTATAGATTGCTTTCAGTAGTATAGACATTTTAATGATGTTAATTCTTCTCATCCATGAACATGGTATATACTTCCATTTATTTATATCTTCCTCAATTTCTTTCTTCGGTGTTATGTGGTTTTCCGAGTACAGGTCTTTAATACCTTTGGATAAATTTATTCCTAGGTACTTTATTTTTCTTGTTGCTATAGTAAATGGGATTTTTTTCTAGTTTCTATCTCTGATATTTTATTGTTGGTGTACAGAAATGCCTTTGATTTCTGAATATTGACTTTGTACCCTGCTATTTTGCCAAATTCACTTATTAGAGTAGTTTTTTCATGTAGTCAATAGGATTTTCTATGTACACTATCATGTCATCTGCAGATAATGACAGTTTTACTTCCTCTTTTCCAATTTAGATGCCTTTTATTTCTCTTTCTTGTCTGATTGCTGTGGCTAGAATTTTAATACTATGTCGAATAGGAATGGAGAGAGTAGATAGCCTTGTCTTGTTCCTGATCTCAGGGGGAATGCTTTCAGTTTTTGCCTATTGAGTATGATCTTGGCTTCAGGTTTCTTGTATACGGCCTGTATATGTTGAGGTATGCTTCTTCTATTATCATTTTTCTGAGTGTTTTTATCATTAATGGGTGTTGTACTTTATCAAATGCTTTTTCTGCATCTATTGATATGATCATGTGATTTTTGTCTTTTATGTGGTGTATTACATTTATTGATTTGCGAATATTAAACCATTCTTGCATTCCTGGAATGAATCCCACTTGATCGTGGTGTATGATCTTTCTAATGTTTTGCTGCATTGTGTTTGCTGATATTTTGTTGAGGATTTTAGCATCTATGTTCATCAGCGATATTGGTCTGTAGTTTTCTTTCTTTGTTGTGTCTTGACCTGGTTTTGGAATTAGGGTAATATTGGCTTCATAGAAAGAGTTCGAGAGTCTTCCCTCATCTGGATTTTTTGGAATTGTTTGAGAAAGGTAGGCATTGGTTCTTTCCTAAATGTTTTGTAAAATTTGCCTGAGAAGCCACTCAGTCCAGGGCTTTTGTGTGTCATAAGTTTTCTGATTACCGCTTCAATTTTAGTTTTTGTTATTAGTCTATTCAGGCTTTTTGCTTCTTCTTGCTTCAGTTTTGGGAGTTTATATGTTTCTAGAAATTTGTTCATTTCATCTAGGTTGTCAAGTTTCCTGCCATACAGTTGTTTGTAGCAATTTCTTACAATCTTTTGTATTTCTGTCATATCGATTATGATTTCTCCTCCTTCATTTTTGATTTTGTATTTTTTGATCCTCTCTCTTCTTTTTTTGATGAGCCTGGCTAAAGTCTTGTTGATTTTGTTTATCTTTTCAAGGAACTAGCTCCTAGTTTTATTTATCTTTTGAATTGTTTGCTTGGTCTCTACATCATTTCATTCTGCTCTAATCTTGATTTTTTCCTTCTACTCACTCTGGGCTTTATTTTTGTTTCTCTAGTTCTTGTAGTTGTAGAGTTAGATATTTTGGGGGGAATTCTTCTATCCTTTTTAGGTATGCCTATAGTGGTATGAACATTTCTCTCCGGACTGCTTTCTCTGTGTCCCATAGGTTTTGAGCTCTTGTGTGTTCATTATCATTAGTTCCCAGAAACTTCTTGATTTCTTCCTTGATATCATTGTTAACCCATTCATTATTTAATAGTATGTTATTAATTCTCCATGAATTTGAATGTTTTTGAGTATTTTCCTTGAGTCAATTTCTAGTTTCAAGGCATTGTGACCTGAAAGATACTTGATATAGTTTCAATTTTTTTGAATTTGTTGAGGCTTATTTTGTGTCCTACCATGTGGTCTATCTTTGAAAACCTTCCATGTGCACTTGAAAAGAATGTATATTTTACTTCTTTATGGTGAAAATTTTATATATATCAAAGTACATTAGATCTAGTGTTTTTCTATGCCTTAATATCAGAAATCTGTCCATTTTTGACAATGGGGTGTTAAAGTCTCCTACTATGAGTTTGTTGCTTATGATATCCTTCTTGTGGTCTTCTAGTATTTGCTTTATGTATTTGGGTGCTCCTATGTTGTTGAATATATTTTTTACCAGGGTTATATCTTCTTGGTGGATTGTTCCCTTAAGTATTATGAAGTACCCTTTTTTGTTTCTTCATATGGCCTTTGCTGTGAAATCTGTTTTGTGTGATATAAGTATTGCTACCGGAGGCTTTTTTTCATGTCCATTATCTTGGAATACTTTTTTCCATCCCCTCACTTTCGGTCTGTGTAGATCTTTCATTTTGATGTGTGTTTCTTGTAGACAGAATATTGTGTGTCATGTTTTCATATCTAATCAGCTACCCTATGTCTTTTGATTGGAGCATTTAATCCATTCACATTTAAGGTTATTATTGACATGTATTTATTAATTTCCCTTTATACCTGTGTTCCTCTTCCTCTCTCTTTTTCTTCTTTTTTCTTATAGCATTTCCTTTAGCATCTCTTGCAATGGTGGTTTAGTGGAGATATATTCTTTTAGTCTTCCCTTGTTTGGGAAACTCCTTATTTCACCTTCCATTTTCAAAGAGAGCCTTGCTGGTTAGAGTAGTCTTGGTTGTAAGCCTTTTTTTTCATCGCTTGAAATATTTTTTGCCATTCCTTTCTGGCTTGTAGTGTTTCTGTTGAGAATTCAGTTGATAGCCTTATCGTAGCTCACTTGTATGTTATTTGCTGTTTTTCTCTTGTTGCCTTTAGGATTCTCTCTTCATCTTTTAATGTTGCCATTTTAATTATGATGTGTTTTTTGGGTTCCTCTTCATTGGGATCCTTTTTGCTTTGTCTACTTCTGAGACTTTTTCTCCTCATGTTAGGGAAGTTTTCTGTCATTACTTTCTCAGTCAGGTTTTCTTCTTCTTGCATTTCTTCTTCTTCTGACATTTCTATTATATGGATAGTATTATGTTTTGTAGTGTCCTGCAGTTCTCTTAAGTTCTCTTCATTCCTTTTCAGTCTTTTTTTCATTTTGTTGCATTGTTTGGACATTTTTTTTTTTATGTTGTCCTCTAACTCACTGATCTGATGCCCTGCTTCATTTAGCCTGCTTTTGATTGCTTCTACTGTGTTCTTTAACTCAGAAATTGTATTCTTCATTTCTTCCTGATTCTTATTGATAATTTCTATGTCCTTTTTCATGCCAGTGTAGTTCTCAGTAAGTTCCTTGTAGCTTCCCTGGAGTTCTTTGTAGTTTCCCTGGAGTTCGTTCTAGTTTTCTTTGTGTTTGTTGAGTTCAATGAGCTTCCTCATTACCGTTGCTTTGAATTCTATGCCCAATAGTTTTCTTGCCTCTATTTCACCTATTCCTCTTTCTGTGGGTTGCTCCTTTCTTTTTGTTTTGGTGTTGTTTTCCCCCCTCTCATTATAAGTGTCTGCTCTTGTTTGTTTCTGCTTCTTAGATTGACCTCCTTTTGTTTTCTGCCTTTGTAGTGTGACCTTCTGTGGTAGGAATCCTGTGTGATTCAGTGGTACAGAGTCCTTGATCTTCTTAAGTTGATGCTCTTGTGATGCCCATTATGCCTTTTTTCTGGACTCTGTGGTAGTATTTTGAATTTGGTTGTTTTGTTGCTCTTTGTTGGGTCCTTCTTTTAAATTAGGCAACTGAGAGTCATTCTGCCCACTTCAGACAGTTGTTGAGCTACCTTCAGCTGATGCCTCTTGGGAGAGAGTAGTCTGTTTATTAGATTTCTCCTGTAGTACTCGTGTTGAGTTTGCCATGTGATCTGGTCTGCTTCTCCCCTCGCTCCCCTCGCTCTTTCTCCAGAACCAGTGCTTAAATTTTCCAAAGCTTTTCTAGTTTACTTCACCCACTTTCACCTGCAGTTCAGGTTGAGCATGGCAAGTGTGCTTTTTCCCACCAGCCAGCATGTGGGCTGGGGTGGCAGATGGGCTGAAGTGGTGGGTGGGCACGAGTGCTGGGGGGCATTCCTGTGTGCTGGCAGTTGGGCAAGTGCTTTGTCCCATGTCTGGCAGGCTGGATGCTGCTTACCAGTGGTGTTTCTCTGCGCTGTAGGGTGGACCGAGGGCATTCCCCTGAGCTGGCTTGGGGGCACACGGGCCGGTGATATTTCTCTACAGCAGCAGGTGGGCAGACTGGGGGCATTCGCCTGCATAGTCAGGCCATCCGTGCTGACTAGGGCCATTCCTCTGTGATGGCAGGAATGCCAGGGGTGTTTCCCCATGTTGGCTGGCATGCACGCAGGCCGGTAGCGTTCCCCTGCTTTGGCAAGTTGGTGGGTTGGGGGCATTCCCCTGCATTGGCAGGTGGGCGACACTGACTGAGGCATTCCTCTGTGCCAGGCAGGTGCTCCTGCTGGGGCAGTGGTTGTTGAGGCAAGCACGCCCCTGTCAGTGGGCTCCTGCATGTGTGTTCCCCAAGGATTTCACCCTGCCCTAGCCTTTCCTCTCCAATCCGCAAAAAACAATCAATAAGTTAAAAAAAAATACCCACAAAAAAGAACACTGTTCCCAGCCTCCCAGAGCCAGATGCCACTTGGACAACTCCTGGCTCTGCCAGTGGGCACAGCTTTGATCTCCACTTCAGACTGCTCTCAGGGGAGACCCAGGTGCATTGAAAAAACTTTGTACTCTGCCAGCCAGTCCTTGGTGAGCCAAGCAAACCAGAACTGGAGTCTCTCTCATGTCTTGTTCGTGAATCTCACCTGACTGGTTTCTCAGAGGTGTCTTCCTCCACCACTAGCAGCATCAACGTTCAACTCCTGCCAGTTTCCAGATGTTAACTGAGATGCTTTGTCCACATTTAGCTGAAACTATAGACCAGTCTCAGGAGCAGACAAGGTCAGCCTCTTCTCACTCATCCACCATCTTCTGATCCACCCCCCGCTGCTGCCAATTGCATTCTTCTTAATGGCCATGTACTATTCCATTGTATAAATATACCACAGCTTTTTTATCCACTCATCTGCTGATAGAAACTTTTGTGCTCCCAAATCACAGCTATTGTAAATAACTGCAATAAACATAGATGTGCATATTCTTACAAAATATTGTTGTGGGTTTCTTGAATAAATTCCCTGAAGGTGAAGCACTGGGTCACAGGGTAGTTCCATTTTTAATCTTTTGAGGAAACTGCATACTGTTTTCCACAGTAGCTGCACTAATATTCATTCCTACCAACAGTGCATGGAGGTTTTTTTTCCTTCACATTCTCCCCAGTACTTGTTGTTGATTTCTTGATGATAGCCATTTTGGCAGGTGCGGTGCTATTTCATTGCGCTTTTAATTTGCATTTTCCTGATAATTAGTAATGTTGAGTGTCTTCATATATCAATAACCATTTGTTTGTCCTCTTTGGAGAAGGGTCTACTTAGGTATTTTACACCTTTTAAAATTAATGTTCTTTTGATTTTGAGTTCTGTGAGTTCTTTAGAAATTTTGTGTATGAACTCCTTGTAAGATATATCATTGGTGAATATGCTCTCTTATTCACTGAATTTTATTTTTCACTTTGTTGGTGATTTCTTTTGCTGTGAAAAACTTTATAGTTATTATATTCCCTTTTGTTTATTTCTTTTGTTCTCCTTGCCAGAGGAGAAATATAAGAAAAAATTTCTATGAGAAATGTCAGAGATTTTATTGCTTATGTATCTTCTAGGAGTTTTACAGTCTCAAGCTTTATATTTAGGTCTTTAACCCATTTTGTGTTTATTTTTGTGTGTGGTGGTCTAGTTTCATTTATTTGAATGAGTCTGTCCAATCTTCCCGTCTATTGAAAAGACTCTCTTTATCTCATTGCACATTCTTTCTTTGTCAATTATTAATTGACCTTAAAGGCATGGATTTATTTTTAAGCTCTCTATTCTGTCCCATTGATCTATATATCTGTTTTCATGCCAGTACCATGCTGTTTTAATTACTATGGGATTGCAGTCAATTTGATATCAAATAACATGATTCCTCCAGCTTTCTTTCTTTTCCTCAAGATTGCTGTGGCTATTCAAGGTCTTTTCTGTGGTTCCACATAAATGTTTTGAATATATGTTCTGTTGGTGAAATTCACCATTGGTGTCTTGATAGGAATTACATTAAATATATATATATATATATATATATATATATATATATTTTGTGTGTGTGTGTGTGTGCATAATATGGACATTTTAATGATGTTAAGTCATTCTATCCATGAACAGGGTATTTCCTTCCACTTTTTTGTGTCTTCTTTAATTACTTTCTTTTATGCCACTTAATGTTCCGAGTACAGGTTTTTTATATCCTTGACTTAATTTATTCCAAGGTATTTTTCTGATGCAGTAGTAAATGGAATTTCTTTCCTAGTTTCTTTTTCTGATAGTTTATTATTTTTTATATGTTTTATTTATTATGCTGTTACAGTTGTCCCAATTTCTTTTCCCTCTGCTCTCCTTCACCCAGTGACCCCCCTCCAGTTGTCCCCCCTGCTTAGTCCATGCCCATTGGTTGTGCATAAAGTTCTTTTTAACATCTTCCTATCTACTCCACTCCCTCCTATTATGCTTCTTAATTCCTGTACCATCTCCCACCCTTATGTCCCCTCCCCCTCCCCAGTGACATCCCCTCAATATGTTCCCCATACCTATAATTCTTTTTCCACTCTCATTGTCTACTTAGGTTGCCTTCATTTCGATTCCCTAGCTTCTATTGTTGGGTGTTGTGATACAGTTTTCATTTTAATGTTCATAGTTTTGATCCTCCTTCTTCTAAACAAGTCCCTTTAACATCTCATATAACAGTGGTTTGGATCTAATGAGCTCCTTCAGTCTTACTTTGCCCTGGAAGCTCTTTCTCTGCCCTTCTATTCTGAATGACAGCTTTGCTGGATAGAGCAATCATGGCTGTAGATTTTTGATTTTCATTACTTTGAATATTTCTTGCCAGCCACTTCTTGCCTGTAGAGTCTCCTTTGAGAAATCAGCTGATAGTCTAATTGGAATCCCTTTGTATACAATTCTCTTCTTCTCTCTTGCTGCTTTTAAGATTCTCTCTTTATCTTTAATTTTTGACATTTTGATTGTAAAGTGTCTTGGTGTGGTTCTCCCTGGGTCCATTTGTTTTGGAACTCTCTGCTTCCTGGACCTGTAAGTCTATTTCCTTCCCCAAATTAGGGAAGTTTTGCTTCATTATTTTTTCACCTAATTTTTCAATTTCTAGTTGTTCTTTTTCATCTTCTGGCAATGCTGTAATTCGTATGCTCACTTGCTTATAGCTGTCCCAGAGGTTCCTGAACCTCACCTCATTTTCCTCAGTTTTTGTTTCCTCTTTCTGCACTGATTGACTATTTATTCCTTCCCTATGTTCTGATTTATTTGATTCATGGTTTTCCTTCCCTCACCACTTGTTTTGCATGTGTTTTCATTCATGTCAGTAGGACTAGCCTTCATTCCTTCCCCATCTTGATTAAGATCTGCTTTTAGTTCTGAAAGCTGTCTTATAACTATAACTCTTAACTGAGCCTCAGAAAGATAATCTATCTGTTGGTCCAATAAATCATGTATTTGCTGTCTGGTCAGCTGTGTGATTGGGATCTCTATCATTATCCCTGCCATTCTGTCAGGTTTTTTTACCTTTCCTTCCTGGATGGGGCTGTCACACCTCCTATGCTATAGAAGGCAGAGCTCTGTGCACTCATCACTACTGAGAGACCCTTTTCACCACACTGTGGGGCTTTGTGGGGGTGGGTGGGGATCCTGCCCTTCTCTCTCCGCTGAGATGGGAGCTTCTTCCTCCATCCCCACGCCCTGTGGGCCTCACAATTAAAGGCAATAGGGATCAGCCTTTTTCGGCGTTGGAATTAGGAGCTGACAGGTTTGGTCTGCCACTAGAAGTGCTCCCAGGAGCTTCTCACCCCCCCTTAAATACAGGCATCTGTGCTTACTGCAGTCCCACCACCCATCGCTGCAGCTGCCGCCACCAGCAAAGCTTGACCCCTCCACCCTGGCTTTGCCCCTCCTTCCCATCCGGATGAGCACCTCTTGTTTATAACTTCATACATTGGACTTCCATGCAGCTTTATTTTCTGGAACCTCTGGTTATTTCTAGTTTTGTGGTAGTTGTAGTCCTTCTTAGTTGTGGAGGGAGACAGAGCGTGTCAGTCTAGACCTCCATCTTGGCCAGAAGTTTCTGATAGTTTATTATTGGTGTATATAATGCAACTGATTTCTGGATATTTAGTTTGCATTCCGCTATATTACTAAATTCATTTATTACTGTTAGTTGTTTTGGCGGAATCTTTAGGATTCTCTATATTGAGTGTAGTATTTCTGCATGAAAAGTTAGCTTCCTTTTCAATATGGATGTCTTTTATTCTTTTAATCTGATTGCTATGGCTATGATTTCCTGTGCTATGTTTAATAAGAATGGTGAAAGCAGACACTGCAGTCATGTTCCCAATATTAAGGTAAATGGTTTTAATTTTTTCCCATTGTGTATGATGTTTACTGTGGGTTTGTCATTTATGACCTTCATTATGTTGAGGCATGTTCCCTCTATATCCACTTTAGCAAGTGCTTTTTCTACATCTATTGATATAATCATGTAATTTTAATCTTCATTTTGTTTATGTAGGGTATCACATTTATTTATTTGAGGATATTGTACTAAGTTTGCATCCCCCCTTTTTCTGACGAATCTGGTTTAAGGTTTTTCATTCTACTTTATCTTTTCAAGGATCTAGCTCTTGCTTTTAGTAACCTCTTGTATTTTTGACTCTATATCATTTATTTCTTCTATGATCTTTAATACCATTCCTCCACTCGCTTTGGGCTTTGTTTGTTGTTCTTTTTGCAGTTCCTTGAAGAGTAAAATTAAATTGTTTATTTGACACTTTGCTTTTTTCTTGAGGTAGGCCTGTAATTCTATGATTTTCACCTTAGGACTTCTTTCATGTGTTCCATAAATTTTGGTTTCTTGTGTTCTTATCTTTTTCTGTTTCAAGATATCTTTGATTTCTTTTTGATCTCATTGTGAACCTAGTGATTGTTTAGTAACATGTTATCTACTCTTAATGTCTTTCTCTGTGGAGTTTTTTTCTTCAGTTTGTTTCTTGTGACTTTTTTTTTATTTATAAAATCCAGTATTTATTTTTATTTTTAAAAACATTTCTTCTTTTAGTGTTAATTTCTATGTCTCTATTTGCTTAAGTGGTTATCAAAATAGTTTATCCTTTATTTATTTATTTCTTTTCAGGCAAAAAATTAATTTTTTGTTTTTCCATTACAGTTGTGCCATTTTCCCCCCATTATTTCTCCCAGCCCATCCCTTCTCTCTCAATCATATCCCTCCTCATTGTCCATGTCCATGAGTCATTTATACATCTTCTTTAACTAAACCCTTCCCTTACTTATCCTCTTTCTCCCCCACCCCAATAACTATTATTGTGTTTCTTGTTTTATTTAGTTCATTTGTTTGTGTTGTTCTTTGGTCTCCTGTATTAGGTGAAATCATGTGGTATTTGTGTTTCATTGCATGGCTTATTTCACTAAGAATAATTCTCTCTGGTTTCATCCATGTTGTCGAAAATGGTAGGAGTTCCGTTTTTCTTTCTGCTGCATAGTATTCCATTGTGTAAATGTTCCACAGTTTGTTGATCCACTCATCTACACATGGACACTTAGGCTGTTTCCAGCACTTAGTTATTGTAAACAGTGCTGCTATGATCATAGGGGTGCATAAGTTTTTTTGAATTCGTGTTTTAGGATTTTTCGGGTATAATTCTAGCAGTGGAGTTGCTGGTTCAAAAGGCAGTTCCATTTTTAGTTTTTGGAGGTAATTCCATACTGTTTTCCATAGTGGCTGCACTAGTATGCATTCCCACCAACAGTGCACTAACATTCCTGTTTCTCCACATCCTTGCCAGCACTTGTTTGTTGACTTGTTCATGATGGTCATTCTGACAGATATAAAGTGGTATTTCATTGTGGTTTTTATTTGCATCTCTCTGATGGCTAGTGATGTTGAGCATTCTTTCATGTGTCTATGGGCCTTCTGTGTATCCTCCTTGGACAAGTGTTTGTTCAGGTCCTTTGCCCATTTTTTAATTGGGATGTCTGTCTTCTTGGTTTTGAGATGTGCAAGTTTTTATATATTTTGGAGATTAATCCTTTGTCTGAGATATCATTGGCAAATATGTTTCCTTTCCATCTTGCTAATGTTTTCTTTTGCTGAGCAGAAACTCTTTAGTTTGATGTAGTCCCATTTCTTTATTTTTTTTCTTTATTTCTCTTGCCTTAGGAGATATATCTGTGAAAATATTGCTACATGGGATATCTGAGATTTTCCTGCTTACGTTTTGCTCTAGGACTTTTATGGTGTCACGGCTTACATTTAAGTCTTTGATCTACCTTTAGTTTATTCTGGTGTGTGGTGTAATTTGGTGGTCTAGTTCATTTTTTGGCACGTCTCTGTCCAGTTCTCACAACACCATTTGTGGAAGAGGCTCTTCTCACTCCATTTTATGCTCCTTCCCCCTTTTTCAGGTATTAGATGACTGTATAGTCTTGGGTTTATTTCTGGGCTCTCTATTCTGTTGCATTGATCTATATGTCTGTCTTATGCCAGTATGAGATTGTTTTGATCACAGTGGCTTCGTAATATAGTTTGATGTCTGGTGTTGTGATTCCTCCTGCTGTGTTTTTCTGTCTCAAGATTGCTGTGGCTATTCGGGGTCTTTTTTGGTTCCATATGAATTTTTGAAGTGTTTGTTCAAGGTCTGGGAAATATGTCATTGGTATTTTAATAAGGATTGCATTGAATCTGTAAATTCCTTTGGGTAGTATGGACATTTTAATAATGTTGATTCTTCCCATCCATGAACATGGTATTTGCTTTCATTTATTTGTATCTACCTTAATTTCTTTCTTCAGTGTTACGTAGTTTTCAGAGTACAGGTCTTTCACCTCCTTCGGTAAGTTTACTCCTAGGTACTTTATTTTTCTTGTTGCTATAGTAAATGAGGTTTTCTATTCTGTTTCTATCTCTGGTATTTTATATTTTCTGTACAGAAATGCCTGAAGTTTCTGTATGTTTATTTTGTACCCTGCAATTTTGCCAAATTCACTTATTATATCGAGTAGTTTTTTAGTGGAGTCTATAGGGTTTTTTATGTATACTATCATGTCATTTGCAAATAATGATAGTTTTATTCCTCTTTCTCTATTTGGATGCCTTTTATTATTTTTTTTCTTCTCTGATTGCTGTGGCTGGAACTTGCAGCACTATGTTGAATGAGAGTTGAGATAGTGGACATCCTTACCTAGTTCCTGATTTCAGGGGGGAATGCTTTCAGTTTTTGTCCATTGAGTATGATGTTGGTTTCAGGTTTCTCATCTATAGCCTTGATTATGTTAAGGTATTCTCCCTTTTTCCAATTTTGCTGAGTGTTTTCATCATAAATGGGTGTTGTACTTTTCAAGTGCTTTTTCTGCATCTATTGATATAATCATGTAATTTTTGTCTTTTGTTTATGTGATGTATTATATTTATTGACTTGCAAATATTAAACCATCCTTGCATCCCTGGAATGAATCCCACTTTATCGTGGTGTATGATCTTTTTGATGTGTTGCTGGATCCTGTTTGCCAAAATTTTATTGAGGATTTTAGCGTCTATGTTCATCAGTGATATTGTCCTGTAGTTATCTTTCTTTGTTGTGTCTTGACCTGGTTATGGGATTAGGTTAATACTGGCTTCATAGAAAGAGTTTGGAATTTTTCCCTCTTCTTGGATTTTTTGGAATAGTTTGAGAAGGTTAGGAGTTAGTTTTATCCTAAATGTTTTGTAAAATTCGCCGTGAAGCCATCTAAAACAGAGCTTTCATGTGCCGGGAAATTTTTGATTACTGTTTCAAATTCATTCTTTGTTATTGGTCTGTTGAGACTCTCTACTTCTTCTTGATTCAGTTTTGGAAGATTACATGTTTCTAGAAATTGGCCCATTTCATTTAGGCTTTCAAATTTCTTGCCATATAGTTGTTTGTAGTAATTTCTTACTTTCATTTGTATTTCTGTGGTATCAGTCGTGATTTCTCCTCTTTCATTTCTGATTTTGTTTATTTGGGCCCTCTCTTATTTTTTTCTTGATGAGCCTGGCTAAAGGCTTGTCGATATTGTTTATTTTTTCCAAGAACCAGCTTCTACTTCTGTTGTCATTTAATTCTGCTCTGATCTTGATCATTTCCTTCCTTCTATTCACCTTAGGTTTTATTTGTTGTTGTTCTAGTTCTTGTAGCTGTAGGGTTAGATTTTTTATTTGATATTCTTCTATCCTTTTCAGGTAAACCTGTATTGCTATGAACTTCCCTCTAAGGACTGCTTTTATTGTGTTCCATAAGTTTTGGGCTGTTGTGTGTTTATTATCATTTGTTTCCATAAACTTCTTGATTTCTTCCTTGATATCATTGTTAACCGATTCATTATTTAACATCATCTTATTTATTCTCTGTGAGTTTTGATGTCTTTGAATTTTTCTTTGAGGTTGATTGCTAGTTTCAAGGCATTGTTGTCTGAAAATATGCTTGATATAATTTCAATGTTCTTGTATTCATCAAGGGTTGTTTTGTGTCCTATCATGTGGTCTATCTTTGGAAATGTCCCATGTGCATCTGAAAAGAATGTATATTTTGCTTCTTCGAGGTGAAAAGTTCTATATATATTAGTTAAGTCTATTTGGTGTAGTGTGTTGTTCAATACCTCAATATCCTTGGTGTTTCTTTGCTTTGAAGATCTGCCTGTTGTTCATAATGAAGTGTTAAAGTCCCCTACAATGAATGTGTTGCTGTTAATATCCTTTTTGTGGTCTTCTAGTATTTTTTTATATATTTGGGTGCTCCTATGTTGGGTGCATATATGTTTACCAAGTTATATTTTCTTGATGGATTCTTCCCTTAAGTATTATGAAATGTCCTTCTTTGTCTCTTTTTATGGTCCTTGCTTTGAAATCCGTTTTGTTGTATATGAATATTGCTACATCAGCTTTTTTTTTATGTGTTTGCTTAGAATACTTTTTTACATCCCTTCACTTTCAGTCTGTGTAAGTCTTTTGTTTTGAGGTGTGTTTCTTGTAGACAGCATATATGTGGGTCTTGTTTTCATATCCATTCCACTACTCTATGTCTTTTAATTGGAGCATTTAGTCCACTTACACTTAAGGCTATTATTGACATGTATTTATTCGTTTCTCTTTGTACTTGTATTTCTCTCCCCCCCCCTTTTTTTCTTCTTTTTTAAAGACATTCCCTTTAGCATCTCTTGCAGTGCTTGTTTGGTGGAGATGTATTCTTTTAGTCTTCCTTTGTCTGGGAAACTCCTTATTTCAGCTTCCATTTTGAATAAGATCCTTGCTGGGTAGAGTAGTCTTGGTTGTAGGCCTTTTTTTTTTTTTCATTGTTTGAAATATTTTGACCGTTGCCTTCTGGCTTGTAGTGTTTGTTTAGAAATTGGTTGATAGCCTTATCGGAGTTCCCTTGTGTATTATTTGCTGTTTTTCTCTTGCTGCTCTTAGGATTCTCTCTTTGTCTTTGAATGTTGCCATTTTAATTATAATGTGCCTTGGAGTGGGCCTTTGAGGGTTCCTCTTCATTGGAACTTTCTGTGCTTCCTGGACTTGCATGACTTTTCCTCTCATCAGGTTAAGAAAATTTTCTGTCATTACTTTTCTTATCAGGTTTTCTATCCCTGGTTCTTCTTCTTCTCCTTCTTGTATGCCTGTGATTCAGATATTCTTTTGCCTCGTGTTATCTTGTGATTTCTTTAAACCCTCTTCCTACTTTTTCAATCTTTTTTTATTTTGTTGTATTGTCTGGGAATTTTTTTCTACATTGTTCTCTAACTCACTGATCTGATCCGTTTCTTCATTTAGCCAGCTTTTGATGGATTCTACTGTGTCGTTCAGTTCAGAAATTGAATTCTTCATTTCTTCCTGGTTCTTATTAATAGTTTCTATGTTCTTTTTTATGGTGGTGTAGTTCTCCGTAAGTTTCCTGTAGCTTCCCTGAAAGTCTTTGTAGTTTTCTTGGAGTTGTTGGTAATTTCCTTGGAGTTTGTCATAGTTATCTTTGAGATTGTCAAGTACATTCAGCTTCTTCATCACCATTATTTTGAATTACATGTCTGATAGTTGGCTTATGTCTATTTCATCTACCTCTCTTTCTGTGGATTCCTCTTTTTCTTTCATTGGGAGGTTTTTTTCTGTGTTATCCCATGTTGTGTTCCTCTTGTTTTTGTTTATTAGATTTGTGTGTTCTGATTTCCCACCTTTGTGGTATGAGATTTTTTATAGGATAGTTGGGAGTTTCAATGGTTCAGTCTCTTTGGTCTCCTGAGCCTGACACTCTTGGCATACCCTTTATGTTATTTGTTTATGCTGTGTGGTTATATTTCAGTTACTCTTTGGTGGAAACTTCCCTCTCGCTAGTTGATTGAGAGTCACTCTTCCCACCTTGTCTTGATCTCTTTTGTGGAGATGCTGTTAAAATATAAACACACAGCCCAGGGAAGAAACCCACACCCTTAAAAGTATCCCTTACCCTCTATCCCACTATCAGCAGAAAATGAGCCAGTACTAATATAAATGTAGAAAGGTTATGACTAATCTACTATAGGAAAAATGGATGAGTTGTTTTAAATGAAAAAATAAAAGATGATTTTTGAGAGGGGACGTGATAGAATAGTAATAGTTGGAAGTAGGATCAAGGCTATGCAAGTCAGTAAGTAATATTTATATTGTATGTTTAAAAAAAGAGTGGGAAGAATGCAGAATAAAGTAGGAAAGTGGAATTGTATAGTATTAGGTTTATAGAACAGTTATATGCTATATATTTAGTGTGCAAGGGAGGCTAAACAAAATCGACAAACAAAAATTGAAGAAGAAGGATGGGAGGGAGAGAAGATATGAAACAGATTAAAGAGATAATTTTTTAAAAATAAAAAATAAAAATAAAATAATAAAAAATTTAAAAACATAAAATAAAAAGATAATAATGATATAAAAATATATATATATGAAAGAAAGAAAGTTTTTACTCAGTTCAACCTTTGTGTGTAGTCTTCTTTTTCTGGATCCATGCCTGGTCAAAATTTCATGAGTTTCAATTTTTTTCTGGCTGGCTGGCTGTGAGGAGATCTGGCTGGTTTCTGTGGCTGCTTTTCTCTCACTCATAGGCCTGCTATAACTTTCTTCTGTGATCCCCACTGAGTTGAGTCTCTCCCCACTTGCCCTGTGGCACCCTCCAGCAATCTTCAGGGTTCTCTAGCAACGCTGTTCTGTTGGCAAGCCAGTGTGCATGTTCCTAGTCCCCGCCCAGCCTTGGATCCTGTCTTTGCTCCTTCTTCCAATCAGTCTCTGTGCTCCAAGCCACAGCACCAGGCTGTGTCCATCCCTGGCTGGCAGTGTCTCACTGTTCATCTGTGCACACTGCTCGCCCACCTGGGGCCCCCACCGAGCCCACGGTTTTTTTGCAGCTCTCCTGGCTTAGCTCCGCTTATTTCTGTTCAATGGCACCGCGATACATGCACCCAGGACATGGGGCCACCATCCCAGATCTGCCAGTCCAGGGGTTCCCCACCCAGACTCAGTTCACACAGCTTCCCACAGTCTGGGCTACTCGCAGTCCTCCCTCACCTCCAGCTGTTTCAAGGAAACCTTCCTATTGTCTCCCTTCAGGATTCCGCTGGTCCCAGCACCTACGGCAAGTAACAGTTTCCAGACAGATCCTGGCCAGTGGTTGAAACCCATCTTTGCACTGACCAGTCTGGGTAAATCCCTCCTATTGACCTGCCAACAACAATCAAGGCTCAACTGTTGTGGCTACAGAGGCGAGACTAAACACTGTGAGGCAGTGTATAGAGCAAGGAAGAGGGGTTTTATTGGTGGCGGTTGGGCCGAGACCAAGTTTCCAAAATGGCGCCTACCGCGAATGGGGTTTGGGGCAGGGTTTATACAGCGGGCTGTGCTTCTATGTTTCTCCTTTGGTGGGAAGCAGCCTTCGGAAGTGCGGGGTGAGTGGTGAGGGGAGTGGTGGTAGCAGAACAGTGCTGCAGGAGTGTTATGAAAGGAACAAGGATTTGCAAGACCATAAGGTTATCTCTGGTTGTAGCTGTAGCCTCTTTGTCATGGTCAAATTTTTTGTAAACCAATTATCTTTGCAAAAAGGCTAGACATCCTATAAGACATAACTTTACAAGAGTTATAAGTAAGTCACAAAAATTTAGGAGGGGAGGTAGGGGCTATGGGAAGGAGCTGGGCCAGGGTCTCTCAGCTTGTAAATCATTGAGTGGCTATAACATTTCCCCCTCTAGTTCCCATATAAGACCTTTTACCTGACATTTGCAACTTCTTACAGAGAATAACTGAAGTTCCTACATAATCCCCCCCTCTAGTCCCTTTACTAAACTTATTAGGGATGTGTAGGGACTATTGTTAGGGTTATTAAACTTTGGTTTCCAGGAGGGGCTTAGTAGCAAGGATAAAGAGTTGGGTATCTGCAATGCTAGATTTTAGGCGCTGAGTAATATACCAGAATACACAAGGGAGGATAGTTACTGCTAGAAAGAGAAGCAGCAAGGGCCCAGTGAGGCTGGCCATGGACTCCAGTTAAATATATTTGGTACCAGGGAGAGGTTTTTTTTGTTGTTGCTGTTGGTCACGTTCCCACTGCTCTATGTGGTCCTTTATGGTCTGCAGAATGTTTCATATGACACCGGTTTGGTTGGCATAGAAGCAACAGTCCTTCCCTAGGGCAGCAGAAAGTTCTTGCTTCATGAGGAGGAGATCTAGGCTTTTTCTGTTTTGCAGGATTATTTCTGCTAGTGAGTCTAATGGCATCATTATATCTCTAATGGTACTTTTTACTGTCAGGAGGTCTTGATTAACTGCAGAGGAGAGTGCTGCTAGGCCTATTTGACTAGTTGTGAGTCTGGCCATTTCTATGGCCAGTGATTCAGCTTGGCAATTCCTGCCAAGATGGGGAAACTGCTGTTCTGCATACCCAGGTTTCTTCCTTGGGAAGGAAGAAGGAAATTCTACCTTCCCCTTAATACAGTGACTTGAGGAAGGATTTGGGCCAAAACACAGGGACGTGCTTCTAGAGCTCGGGGGTCTATGCACGAGTAAATTTCCTTGCTCCATAAAAATTAGAAGCCAAAAACATGCTCAGAAGTTTCCTATTTTTTATTTGTAAGCTATCTTTTCTAGGATCTGGGGTACGATGTTATTAGCCTCTGTATAATTTTTTACAAGGAATGGCTGAAGCCTTTATACAACTACAAGAGGAAGGTGTACTAAGAAACATGGCCCAAATGAAGGAACACATAAAAAACTCCAGAAAAAGAGCTAAGTGAAATGGGTATAAGCAACCTATCAGATGCAGAGTTCAAAACACTGGTTATAAGGATGCTCAATGAACTCAGTGAGGACCTCAGCTGCATAGAAGAGATCCAGTCAGAAACAAAGGATATACTAATTGAAATAAAAAACAATTTACAGAGAAACAACAGTAGAGTGGATGAGGTTGAGAATCAAATTAATCTGAAACACAAGAAAGGAAAAAGAACCATGCAGAACAAGAAGGAAAAAGAATTTAAAAAATGAGAATACTAGCTAGCCTCTGGGTTACCCTCAGCAGCCCAATATTTGCATCATAGGGGTGCCAGAGAGAGAAGAGAAAGAACAAGTAATTGTAAATCTATTTGGAAAAAATAATGAATGAAAACTTCCCTAATTTTGTGAAGAAAATAGACATGCATGTCCAGAAAGCACAGAGTCTCAGACAAGATGGATGGAAAGGGGTACACTCTAAGACACATCATAATTAAAATGCCAAAGGTTAAAGATAAAGAGAGAATACTAAAAGCAGCAAGAGAAAATCAGGGAGTTACCTATAAGGGAGTATCCATAGACTGTCAGCTTATTTCTCAAAAGAAACTTTGCAAGCTAGAAGGTATTGGCAAGACATATTCAAAGTGATGAAAAGCCAAGATTGCTCTATGCAGCAAAGATATCATTTAGAAGGGGAGGGCAGATAAAGAGCTTCCCAGAGAAGAAAAACTAAAGGAGTTCCTCATCACTGAACCATTATTATATAAAATGTTAAAGGTAGTTACTTAAAAAAAAGTTCAAAACCACAAATAATAAAATGGCAATACATCATATTTATTAACAATAGAATCTAAAAAACAAATGAAGGAAACAAGGACAGATTCAGAATCATGGCTATGGAGAGTGTTTTGATGGTTGACAGATTGGAGGGGGTTGTGAGGAAATGGGTGAAGAGGTGAGGGAATTAAGTACAAATAGGTAGTTACAGAATAGAAATGGCGATGTAAAGTACACTATAGGAAATAAAGTAGCCAAGAACTTATACACATGACCCATTGGCATGAACAATGGTGGGGAGGATTGCCTGAGGGAGTGGGGATTCTAGGTTGAGGGGTGCAAAGGGGAAAAGTCAGGACAACTGTCATAGCATAATTAATATATTACAATTTAAAAAGTAAAGTAAAATGATAATCTTGCTGACTATAGTAGTTTTTGTTGTAGGTGCTTTCTTTTCCTCATTTTTAAATTTATGCCACATCTTCAACCCTGAAATGTTTCTGTTGGGAAATTGGTTGACCGTCTTATACAAGTTCCCTTGTAGTTAGCTGTATTTCTTTTGATATTTTTATGATTATATCTCCATTTTAAACCTTTGCCATTTTAATTATAGGGTGCAGGCCTCTTTGGGTTCAACTTTTCTGTAAATCTTTGAGTTCCAGGCATTGTGTGTCTTTTTAATTGAAGGCTAAGTAAGTATTCAGTCATTATTTCTTCAAATATGCTCTCAATCTCTTGCTTTCTCTCTTCCCCTTCTGGAACCATTATGATGTGGATGTTTTCCCATAATTTTCTTAAGCTGTTCTCATTTTTTAAAATTCTCTCTAGACTTCTGGCCAAGATGGAGGCCTAGATTGACATGCTCCATTTCCCTCCACAACTAAGAAGGAGTACAACTACTGCAAAACTAGAAATAACCAGAAGTTCCATGATATAAAGCTACGTGGAAGTCCAATGTATGAAGTTATAAACAAGTGGTGCTCATCTAAATGGGTATGAGGGGTGAAGCTGGAGTGGAGAGGTCAAGCTGTGCTGGCGGCGGCAGTTGCAGCGCTGGACGACAGGACTGTGATAAACACAGACTCCTGTATTTAAGGGGATGCGAGAAGCACTTGGGAGCATCCCTAGCTGCAGTCCAAACCCATCAGCTCGTGATTCCAACACCATGGAAGCAGACCTCCATTGTCTCGGACTGTGAGGCCCAGAAGGCATGGGGACGGAGGAGGAGGCTCCTGGTCTCTCAGTGGAGAGAGAAGAGCATGAATCCATCTTGGACCCCCTGCCCCCACACAAAGCGCCACAGTGTGGTGGGAAGGGTCGCCTGATAGTTATGAGTCCATGGGGCTTCACCCCCTATAGTGTAGAAGTTGTGACAGCCCCACCCAGGAAGCAAAAACCTGCCAGGATGGCAGGGATTATGATAGAGGTCCCAATCACGCAGCTGACCAGAAAGCAAATACATGAATTAATGGATGAATAGATAGATAACATTTCTGATGTCAGTTCAGAACTATAGTTATAAGACAGCTTACAGAAATAACAGTGGGACTTAGTCAAGACAGGGAAGGAATGAAGGCTAGTCCTGCTGACATGAATGAAAACACATATGAAACAAGTGGTGAGGGAAGAAAAACCAGGGATCAAATCAACAAATTGGGACATAGGGAAGGAAGAGTCAACCAGTGCAGAAAGAGGAAACAAAAGTGAGGAAAATGAGGAGAAGCTCAGAAATCTCTGGGACAACTATAAGTGAGTGAACACCCAAATTATAGGGTTGCCGGAAGGTGAAGAAGAACAACTAGAAATTGAAAATTATGTGAAAGAATAATGAAGCAGAAGTTCCCTAACTTGGGGAAGGAAATAGACTTACAGGTCCAGGAAGCAGAGAGTTCCAGAACAAATGGACCCAGGGAGAACCACTCCAAGACACATTATAATCAAAATGTCAAAAATTAAAGATAAAGAGAGAATCTTAAAAGCAGCAAGAGAGAAGAAGAGAATTATGTACAAAGGGGTCCCAATTAGACTATCAGCTGATTTCTCAAAGGAGACTCTACAGGCAAGAAGGGACTGACAAGAAATATTCAAAGTAATAAAAATCAAAAAGCTACAGCCTTGATTACTCTATCCAGCAAAGCTGTCATTCAGAATAGAAGGGCAGAGAAAGAGTTTCCAGGGCAAAGTAAGACTGAAGGAGCTCATTAGATCCAAACCACTGTTATATGAGGTGTTAAAGGGACTTGTTTAGAAGAAGGAGGATCAAAACTATGAACATTAAAATGAAAACTGTATCACAACACCCAACAATAGAAGCTAGGGAATCGAAATGAAGGCAACCTAAGTAGACAATGAGAGTGGAAAAAGAATTATAGGTATGGGGAACATACAGGGGTGAGGTCAGCGGGGAGAGGGAAGAGGGTTAAGGGAGGAAGATGGTACAGGAATTAAGAAGCACAGTAGGAGGGAATGGAGTAGACAGGAAGATGTTCAAAAGAACTATATGCACAACCAATGGGCATGGGATGAGAGGGTGGACAACTGGAGGGACAAGGGGGTCACTGGGTGGAGGAGAGCAGAGGGAAAAGAAATTGGGACAACTGTAACAGCATAATCAATAAAACATTTTTAAAAATTCTCTCTCTCTCTCTCCTGCTCTAATTGGGCGTTTGGATCTTTTTTTGACCTTGTCATCTGAGTTGCTGATTCAATCCTCTGATTTATCTAACCATTTATTTCTTCTAGTCTATTCTTCATTTCACATTTCTGAATGTTTCTTTTTCATGGTTACTATGTCATTTTCATGCTGTTGAAGTTCTTACTAAGTTTCTTTATCATCCTTATAACATTTTTTAAATTTCATATTTAGTAAATTGCTTGTCTTCAGTTCTTTCAGCTGTTTTTGGAGATGTTTCCTGTTCTTTAATTTGGGGCATGTTTCTTTGTATATCTATTTTTAGTTGTCTCTTTGTGTTTGCTTTCTTATATTAAGTAAATTTTCTATATCTTCAGTCTTGGTAGGGTGGCCTTACGTAGCAGATGTCTTTTGGGACAGAGTGGTGGAGTCTCCTTGATTACCTGAGATGGGTGCTGTAAAAATGACCCCACTTGTGTTTGGGGTTGTCCCTTAAGCTGGCTGACTATGAGGGTTAACCTTGATCACAGTGTACAAGCTCCTGTTTAGGTGTTGTCCAGATGAAGTGGAGTTTGCCTCAGCATGTTATGCTTCCTGTCAACATCTTTTTTTAGATATGCGACTTGTGTAGCTAATTGGAATCAATTCTGGTGTCTTAACCTGGCCACTTGGAGCGTCTGTTCTGAGGTCTCTTGGGAAAGACTCTGGTTCAATCAATGCCAGGGGCTGCCTATAACTGGCCCTCAGAAACCTATTTGGGGCTACAAAGCAAGCTACAGTTTTTGGCTGTCTCTGTTGGGCTTTAGTTTGCATGAAAGGACCAAGTTATGCACCATAGCTAGCTTCCACCAGCAGTGAGCTCAAAGACAAGTCAGCAAAAGGCCCAAGATACCCTAAGATTTGCCTTTACCTATCCACCTTCTGGTTGTCTGTTAGGCTCAGTCACTGAAAGAGCCTCTGGTGGTACACAAGTTGCATGATGTAAGTTCTCAATGTGTCACCATGTAAGACTGAGTGATGTTCACCAGATTGATACTGGTTCACACAGTGCCAATGCTAGATCTAGGGCTCCTCAGCATAATCCAAGGGTATGCCACTCAGTGCCCAGAGACCTTTGTAGCAGGGTTGGGTCTCAGGTAGTGAGGCCAGCAGAATTTATCAGATTCAAACAGTCCAAGATTTGGTCATGTGAAGAGATGGCTCTGCACAATCAGGCTTGTGGGGGAAATTTTTCCATTTTAGAGCCACACAACTCTGTCTCAGGTCCTGTACAAAACTTTTCGTAAACTCACACCGAGCATTGCCAGGCCAACAGGAGTTAAGAGGGTGGCACTGGTGGTAGGCTGGAGTGTTGGCTAGCAGATCTTCCATGAGAGGAAGGCATCTGCAAGGATCACAGGAAGGTAGGGGTAAATGTCTTCTGCCACAAAGCCATATAACTCAACTACTAACATCTCCTGAATCAGCTTGGACCTCTACATCATGGCCCAGGAAGCTGACTCCTCAGCAGGGTGTGAGCTTCATAGGCTGGGGCAACAGGGAGTTCAGAGAGTGGGACCATTGCATACACCCAGACTTATAGCGTAAAGAGATATGTATTTATTGCAATTTCATTCTTAAACTATGTCCCTCTTTTTCTCTTTTTTCTTATTAAAGAAGATCATTTAATATTTCTTGTAATACTGGTTTGGGGTTAATGACTTTCTTTAGTTTTTTGTTTGTTTTGTTTGTTTGTTTTTGTTTTTCTTCTGGTATGTTCTTTATTTTGCCGTTAATTTTAAATGATAGCAATGGGATGGGGATTGACTATGGAAGGGGTGGAGGTATGTGGGGGGAGCAATGGGAGAAAAAGCAGGACAACTGTAATAGAAAAATAATAAATAAATTTAAAAAGTGTAATTAAATGATAGCCTTGTCTGGTAGAGCAGTCTTTGTTGTAGATCCTCTGTTTTCATCACTTTGAATATTTAATTCTAGTCTTTTCTGGCCTCAAGGTCTCTGTTGAGAAATCAGCTGGCAGCCTTAAGGGAGAATTTTTATAACTAACTGCTTTTCTCTTGCTGCTCTTATGGTTCTTTCTTTGTCTTTAATCCATGGCATTTCAATTATGATGTGTCTTGGTGTGGGTCTTTTTGAGTTTATCTTGTTTGGGACTGTCCGTACTTTCTAGACATGTGTTTCTTTGTACTTCACCAAGCAAAGAAAGTTTTCAGCTATTATTTAATCAAATAGACTCTCAATTTCTTGCTCTGTCTCTTCTCCTGGTATCCCTATGATGAGGATATTGTTATGCTTGATATTGTCCTGGATGACCCTTTGAGTTTATTATTTTTTTAAATTCTTTTTCTTTTTGTTGTTGCTCTGTCTGGGTGTTTTCCATGATCTGTACTCTAAATTGGTGATTTAATTATCTGCTGCATCTAACCTGCTATTGATTTTTTTCTAGTGTATTTTTAATTAAAAATACTGTATTCTTCATTTTTCTCTGCTTCTTTTTTATGAATTCGATGTCCTTTTAATGCTTACTCTATCTTTGTGTAAGACCTCACTAAGATCATCTATTTTTCTAAATTCCTTATAACTATTATTTTGAACTCTGCATCTGTTAGCTTGGTTGCTTCAATTTAATTTAATTCTTTTTCTTGAGATTTATTTATTTGTTTATTTGGAGTATGTTTCTTTGTCCATTTTGTCTGCCTTTTTGTGTTTGTATCTGTGTATTAGGTAGATTTGCTGTCTCCCAACCTTGATATGGTAGTCTTATGCAGTATATGTCTGTGGGGCTCAGCAGTTTCTCCAATCACCTAATCTGTGTGCTCCAGGAAAGTCTTTTGTGGGGGTTACATGAGCCCTCCTGTTGTAGTTGAGTCTTAAATGCTATTGGCCTATTTTTGTGTGAGGTTAACCCTTGGGTTTGCTGATTATAAGGATTAAACCTTTCCACATTGTGTGGGTCACTGTGAAGGTACTTCCCCCCAAAACAGAGTTGGCCTCAGAATTGTCTGGTGTCTGCCTAGATCCTCCTGTTAGTGTATAACTTGTGTGGTTATTGGGTTGTGCTCTGCTGCAAGCTGAAGCTCACCATTTATTGTGTTGTCTCAGGGTCCACTTGGGCGTGGCTCTAGTGCAAGTTGATGTCAGATATTGCTTATAACTGACCTTTGGTTACCTGTCTGGTGCCATCAGTCAGTAGGGTGTGCCTGGGAGAGTCCAAATTGTGTATAAAGGTTGGATTCCACCAGCTTTGAGCTTGGAGTCAAAACTTGAAAAGCCCCAGGGACCCCAAGACCCACCTCAAGCTATTACTCACTCTGCCACTTTCTTAGGCTTCCTGAACTTTCTTGTAAGCCTTCCAATGTAGCCTGCAGAGTCAGCCTAAAATGGCTGCAACCTGCCATCTCTTCCACAAGGTGCAAGCTCAATAGATCTGGGTGACAACTGTGTGGATGATGTGGCTAGTGGACCTCTTGTTTGGTGGTGGCACAGTCTGATACTAATTGGGAGTTAGTGGCCCCTATTCCAGAAATACACCACTCAGTCTCTGCCCAAGTCTCTGACCAAAGCTTCCCCAGAAATAGTACACCATAGGATCAGGCTACGTGCAACCAGCTTACTCCTCTGCAGTACTTAAACTCAGTAGGGTGGGATCATTGTGAGTCAGAAGAGCGGGACTAGGGAGTCTTCTTTTGGGGGAGGTGTGTGGCAGTATTCAGAGAGTGAAGATTTACCCCTGCCTTGGAGCTGCACATCTCACTGATTATCTCATTCTCTGATAAGAGCTTTCCAGGAAAAAAGTACACCAAACTCCCTTGTTGTGCACAGCAATCCAACTCCTCTGTGGCACTGTAGCTCAGCAGGGTGGAGCCACTGAAAGTTGGAAGAACAGGACAAGTTGGTCTTCTACTGGGGCAGTGGTGTTTGTGGCATGCATTTGGGCAAGAATGTACCCTGCTCCTGAGCTACATAGCTAAATATGTTTTAGTCTCCATGAAGAGCTTCTCAAGAAAGAACACTCTGAAGGTTCTGGTTGGGTGCAGTTAGCAGACATTTCTGTAGGACTTGAGCTTCAGAGGGTGCTACTGCCAGTAGTTGGATGACTGAGCTAGTGCATTTCCCAGGCTGGTGCTATAAGAATTGGGGTGATTAATAGAGGTAATATGACTTCTATGGGCAGTGTGGTACTCAGCTCAAGGACCTCTGTGGCTGAGTATCCATATTTCTCCTCTGAGACACACTACCCAGTTCTTTTTTGTATGACTCTAATATGTCCTGAGTTCCAGTCCTTCTACATGAGCCCTAGGCAAATGAGAACAAGATCCTGTGCACTTGGTCTTTTAAGAGAGTACCTGGGTTTCTAGCAGACTCCCATATCTCTCAGGTGGACAGAATCCCAGTTGATTTTCACCACCAGATGTGCAGGCTCCTCTTCCTGGCTCTTGTGTTCTCGGTCGGGGATCTCATTGAGGGGTTTAGACCCCTTGCTTCTCCGGAGGTCATTTTCAGCAAAGATATCTCCAGATTCTCAACTGTCAGCTCTCTCTACATCTCTGCCCATTTTATCAGTCTCTATATAGCTTGTTTTGTAGACCCTTGGTTATAATATTTCTATTTCGCAAGCTTTCAGTTGGTTAGCCAGGTTGACTGATCTATAAATCAGTTTAAATCCATTTTGGCTCTGGGAGTTGGTGAGTATAGCTTACATCTACTCTGCAACCACTTTAGGACCATTCTCCACTATCCTGTCTTCCAAAGCACTGATTCTATTATCTGCTTCATTTAATTTACTGTGGATTCCCTTTAATGTATTTTTAATTTTAGTTATTGTATTTTTCATTTCTAATTTTTTAAGGCTTTTATCTCCACCTTTATTCAAAGTTCTCATTCAGTTTATCTACTCTTTTCCGAAGTTCATTGAGCATTCTTATAACTAGTGTTTTGAATTATGTATCTTATAGATTGTTTTCCTTCATTTTGATTAGTTTTTTTTTATTGGAGTTTTGTTCTGTTCTTTCATTTGGAACATGTTTCTTTGTCTCTGCATTTTGACTTGCTCCCTGTTTCTATATATTAGGTACATCTTTTACATCTCTCAGTCTTAGTAGAATGGCCTTATGTAGTATGTAGTAGGTATTCTGTTGGGTCAACTGACACAGTCTCCCTGGTCACCTGAACTGGGTACTTCAGAATTATTTCTGTTGTAGGTCACATGTGCCCTTTTTGTAAGTGAGCCTTGGTTGCTGGCACTTAAGTGAGAGGGATTGACTTTTGGTCTGACTGGGTGTAAGAATTTGCTGTACAGTACTCATTTTAGTGGAACTCTGATGCCTGCTGATTCTTCCCTGTGGGTTTTCTCTTTATGGAGCTGATTCAGTGGTCCTCTGGTGTGGTCTGAAGCTGGCCATTAGGTGTGTTGGTTCTGGGACCTGATGGAAATGGCTCTGGTGAAGGTCAAATTCAGCTTCTGCCTTTTCCCAGCCCAGAGCCACCTGGTATGAGCTACAAAATGATCTGTAGATGATTTCTGCTTGTGCTGGGCTTGGAGGAGCCTGTAAGAGGTTAAGCTGCAAAGCAAAGCTGGCTGTTACTAGGGCCATGCTTGGGGATGCTTAGAAAAAGATATGGGGCACCTTTGAGAGATTTTAAGGAAATTCTTCATCATGAGCTGAGACAAGACATATATTTCAAGTCTTATTTTTCAGAAAGTTGTTCTGGAAGGCAGTTTTAAGTATGCTTAAATTAAATATATATTAGTTCTTCTTTGTACATTTCTCTCATTATTTTTATACCTTTATAGTTTTTGGGTGATTCCTCTTTAAATATCTTTGACTACATTTTTATCTAAAATCCTTTACTTTGAGAAATTTGATATTTTGTGTTTATCTGATATAATTTTTAAAAAACAATTTCCCTGAGTTTAATTGATCATTGTTTTTCATCCTTTTGTTCATTTTTTAGGATGTTTTAAATTGCTGCTTTGAAATATTCCTTTATTAAACAAATTATTGCAGAAATTGTTATGTAATAACATTTAATTCATGTTGGGATGCAATTAAAATTTTACATTTTCCTTGGGTCTGTAATTCCAGATGTTTGTAGTAGACAGAGAATAGGTAACTGCATGGTTTACTAAGTTTCTTAGTATAACAGTCTGTCGGTACAGTAAAATAATATTTCTTTAATAAATGATGTCTCTTAAGGGGGGAGGTAGATAATTTGTTTTTTTTTTTCTTGTTTAATTTTAATTTTTTCTTCTCCAGCAACTGTTTCCTTTATATACTTCACCATCGTGTCTCCAAGGTCTACCACACCCTTTCAGGTCTTCTTCTCTCCCAAAATCTGTGCCTTTCTATGACTGCCTTCTCTGCTTGTACATACTTGCAGCTACCTTCCATTCAGTTGCTTCATGGTCAAGACTTTGCTTTTCCACAAGTGATTAGATCTGTTTACATTATTTTTCTTCTTAGGGTGGAATCTTTTGGGGACTATTGACAATCCCTTGTCTCACTATTATAAATAAAATGTTTTGTACTCTTAAAATTCATATGTTGAAGTTCTAACTCGCAAGAAAAAGTTATTATTAGAAATTGGGGCTTTGGGAGGTAATTAGGGCATGAGGTAGAGTCCTCATAAATTGTATTAGAGCCTTATAGAAGAGATTTCTCACCCTTCTATCATGAGAGGATACAGGGACAAGACATATCACAAAGTCTGTTCCCACAAGACATCAAAATTACAGGTGACTTGATCTTGAACTTCCCAGTCTCCAGACTGTGAGAAATAAATTTTTGTTGTTTATAAGCTATCCAGTTATAGTATTATGTTCTAGCATCTCAAATAGACTAACATATTGTCCCTCCTATTTTCTTCAGTCAGTTTCAGCTCAACTCCATCCTCCAGTGTAGATTTCATAAGCTAGGTCACATGAAATGTAAAATTTGTTTATCCTTTTAATGAAAATAAAATTTTTATAATTAATTTTAAATTTCCTTTTTTGTGTGTGGTGTAAGAATGTGGTCTAGTTTTACTTTTTATGCACTTATCTGTTCAATTTTCTTAACACCATTTATTGAATGAACTATCTTTAGCCATCTGTTAAATACTAATTGACTATAAATGTGTGGGCTTATTTCTGAGATCTCTACTCAGTTATATTGATCTGTATCTGCTTGTTTTAAAATTATTATTTTTTATTTATTACAGTTGTCCCACCCTTCTCCCACAGTCAATCCTTACACCATTGTCCATATCCATGGGTCATTTATACTTGTTCCCTGACTAGACCCTTCCCTTACTTAGCCTCTTTCTCTCCCTCTTCCCCTCCCCTCTGGTAACTGTTAGTCTGCTCCTTGTTTACATGCCTCTGGTCAATTTTGCCCTTTTCATTGTGTTGTTCATCAGTTTCCTGTATTAGGTGATATTATATGGTACTTATTTTTTATTACATGGTTTCTTTTGCTAAGCATAATTCTCTCTGTTCCATCCATGTTGTCGCAAATGGTAGGAGTTCCTTTTTTCTTTCTGCTGCATAGTATTCCATTGTGTAAATGCACCACAGTTTTTTGATCCACTCATCTACAGATGGGCACTTAGGCTGTTTCCAGCACTTAGCTATTGTAAACAGTGCTGCTATGAACATAGGGGTGCATAAGTTCTTTTGAATTAGGGTTTTAAGGTTTTTCAGGTATAATTCTAGCAGTGGAATTGTTGATTCAAAAGGCAGTTCCATTTTTAGTTTTCTGAGGTAAATCCATACTGTTTTCCATAGTGGCTGCACCAGTCTGCATTTCCCCCAACAGTGCAGTAGAGTTCCTGTTTCTCCACATCCTCGCCAGCACTTGTTTGTTGACTTCTTCATGATGGCCATTCTGACAGGTGTAAAGTGGTAACTCATTGTGGTTTTTATTTGCATCTCTGATGGCTAGTGAAGAAGAACGCAGCAGGAGGAATCACAATACCAGACATAAAACATTACTACAAAGCCACTGTGATCAAAACAGTCTGGTACTGGCATAAGAATAGACATATAGATGTATGGAACAGAATAGAGTCCAGAAATTAATCCTGGAGTATACGGTCAACTAATATTTGATAACGGAGGAAGAAACATAAAATGGAGTGAGAAGAGCCTCTTCAAAAAATGGTGCTGGGAGAACTGAACAGGGACGTGCAAAAATATGAAACAAGACCACCAACTTACACCATACACGAGAATGAACTCAAGATGGACCAAAGACTTAAATATAAGCTGTGATACCATAAAAGTCCTAGAAGGAAACATAGGCAGGAAAATTTCAGATATCCCACGTAACAATATTTTCACAGATACACCTCCTAAGGCAAGAGAAATAAAGGAAAAAATAAACAAATGGGACTACATCAAACTAAAGAGTTTCTGCTCAGCAAAAATAAATAAATAAATAAATAAAATCAGCAAGATGAAAATGGAACCAACATTATGGGAAAACATTTGCCAATTATATCAGAGACAAGGGACTGATCTCCTAAATATATAAAGAGCTGATATGACTTAACATCAAGAAAACAGACAACCCATTTAAAAGATGGGCAAAGGACCTGAACAAACACTTCTCTGAACAGGACATACAGAAGGTCCATAGACACATGAAAAGATGGTTGTTGCCCCGTTCATCTTGCTGACGTTTTCTTTTGCTGAGCAGAAACTCTTTAGTTTGATGTAGTCCCATTTGTTTATTATTTCCTTTATTTCCCTTGTCTTAGGAGATGTATCACCTAAAATATTGCTACATGGGTCATCTGAAATATTCTTGCCTATGTTTTCCTTTAGGACTTTTATGGTGTCACAGTTTCCATTTAAGCCTTTGATCCATCTTGAATTCATTCTGGTGTGTGGTGTAAGTTGGTGGTCTTATTTCATATTTTTGCACGTCCCTGTTCAGTTCTCCCAGCACCATTTGTTGAAGAGGCCCTTTTTATTCTATTTGATGTTTCCTCCCCCTTTGTCAAATATTAGTTGACCATATAGACCTCAGTTTATTTCTGGGCTCTCTATTCTATTCCATCGATCTATATATCTATTCTTATGCCAGTACCAAACTGTTTTGATTACAATGGCATTGTAGTATAGTTTGAAATCAGGTATTGTAATTTCTCCTCCTGTGTTCTTCTTCCTCAAGATTGCTGTGGCTATTTGGGGTCTTTGTTGGTTTCATATAAATTTTTGGAGTATTTGTTATAGGTCTGTGAAATACGTCACTGGTATTTTAAAAGGATTGCATTGAATCTATAAATTATTTTGGGTAGTTTTTTAATGATGTTGATTCTTCCAATCCATGGACATAGTATATGTTTCTATTTATTTATATCTTTCTTAATTTTCTTCTTGAGTGTTATGTAGTTTTCTGAGTATAGGTCTTTTATATCATTGGTTAAGTTTATTCCTAGGTCCTTTATTTTTCTTCTCGCTATAGTAAATGAGATTTTTTCCAGTTTCTATCTCTGATATTTTATTTTTGGTGTACAGAGATGCCTTCAATTTCTGAATATTGACTTTTTACCCTGCTACACTTCCAAATTCACTTATTACATCAAGTAGTTCTTTAGTGAAATCTAAAGAGTTTTCTATGTACACTGTCATGTCATCTTCAGATAATGACAGTTATACTTCCTCTTTTCCAATTTGAATGTGTTTCTTTTTTTTGTGTCTGATCACTGTGGCTAGAACTTCCAAGATTATGTTCAATAGGAGTGCAGAGAATGAACATCATGTATGGTTCTTGATCCCTGGCGAATGCTTTCAGTTTTTGCTCATTGAATATGATGTTGGCTTCATGTTTCTCATATATGACCATTATTATGTGGAGGAATGCTCCTTTTGTTCCCATTTTGCTGAGTGTTTTCATCATAAGTGGGTGTTGCACTTTATCAAATGCTTTTTCAGCCTCTATTGATAAGATCATGTAATTTTTGTCTTTCATTTTGTTGATGTGGTGTATTATGTCTATTGATTTGTGAACATTAAACCATCCTTGCATCCCTGGGATGAATCCCATTTGATCCTAGTGTATGATGTTCTTAATTGTTACTTGATCCAGTTTGTCAATATTTTGAGGATTTTAGCCTCTATGTTTATCAGTGATATTGGCCTGTAGTTTTTATTCTTTGTTGTGTTATGACCTGGTTTTGGTATTAGGGTAATAATGGCCTTATAGAAAGAGTCTGGGAGTTTTTTCTCTCGTTGGATTTTTGGAATAGTTTGCGAAGGATAGGTGTTAGTTCATCCCTAAATGTTCTGTAAAATTTGCAATCCAGTCCTGGCCTCTTGTGTGCCCAGAGACTTTTTGATTACTGCTTTAATTTCATTAGTCGTTATTAGTATATTCAGTCCTTCTGTTTATTCTTGATTCAGTTTTGGAATATTATACGTTTTTAGAAATTTGTCCATTTCATCTAGGTTGTCAAGTTTCTTGCCGTACTGTTATTGGTATTAAATTCTTACAATATTTGTATTTCTGTGGTATTGGTTGTGATTTTTCCTCTTTCATTTTGATTTTGTTTATTTGGGTCCTCTCTCTTTTTTACTTGATGAGCCTGGCTAAAGGCTTATCAATTTTCTTTATCTTTTCAAAGAACCAGATACCAATTTTATTGATCTTTTGAATTGTTTGTTTAGTTTCTATGCCATTTAATTCTGCTCTGGTCTTGATAATTTCCTTCTTTTTACTCTCTCTGGGCTTTGTTTATTGTTGTTCCTCTAATTCTTATAGCTGTGGTATTAGATTTTTTATTTGAGATTCTTCTATTCTTTTTGGGTAGGCCTGTATTACTGTGAACTCTCCTCTCAGGATGACTTTCTCTGTGTCCCATAGGTATTGGGCTGATCTGTGTTCATTATTATTTGTTTACAGAAACTTCTTGATTTTTTCCTTGATGTCATTGATAACTCACTCATTATTTAATAGCATGTTATCATTCTCCATGAGTTTGAATGTTTTTGAGTTTCTTCCTTGAGGTTGGTTTCCAGTTTCAAGCCATTGTGATCTGAGAAGATGCTTGATATAATTTCAATTTTCTTGAATTTGTTGATGCTTGTTTTGTATCCTACCATGTGGTCTACCTTTGAAAATTTTCCATGTGCACTAGAAAAGAATGTATATCTTGCTTCTTTGAGGTGAAAAGTTATATATATATATATATATATATATATATATATATATATATATATATGTCAACTAAGTCCATTTGATCAAGAGTGTTGTTCAATGCCTCAATATTTTTGGTGATCTTTGCTTCAAAGTTCTGTCCATTGTTGAAAATGCGGTATTAAGTCTCCTACTAAGCATGTGTTGCTGTTGATACCCTCCTGTAGTCTTCCAAGATTTTCCTTATATATTTGGATGTTCCTATGTTGAGTGCATATATATTTAACAGGTTTATTTCTTCCTAATGGATTGTTCCCTTAAGTATTATAAAATGTCTTTCTTTGTCTCTTTTCATGGCCTTTGCTTTGAAATTTGTTTTGTCTGATATAAGTATTGCTAACCCAGCTTTTTTTCCCCCATGCCTATTTGTTTGAAGGACTTTTTTTCATCCCTTTACTTTCAGTCTGTGTAGATCATTTGCTTGAAGTGGGTCTCTTGTAGACAGTATAGATGTGGGTTATGTTTTCATAACCATCTCACTACCCTATGTCTTTTGATTGAAGCATTTAATCCATTTACATTTAAGATCATTATTGATGGGTATTTATTCAGTTCCCTTTCTACCTGTGTTTCTCTTCCTGTATCTTTTTCTTTCTTAAAGCATCCCCTTTAGCATGTTTGCAATGCCGGTTTGGTAGAGATGTATTCTTTTAGTCTTCCTTCATCTGGAAAACTTTTTATTTCACCTTCCATTTTGAAAGAGAGCTCTGTTGGGTAGAGGAGTGTTTGTTGTAGGCCTTTGTTTTTCATCGCTTCAAATATTTTTTGCCATTCCCTTCTGGCCTGTAGTGTTTCTGTTGAGAAATCAGCCAAAAGCTTTGTCGGAGCTCTCTTGTATGTTATTTGCTGTTTTTCTCTTGTTTCCTTTAGGATTCTTTCTTTGTCTTTGGATTTATTCATTTTAATTGTGATGTGCCCTGGAGTGGGCCTCCTTGGGTTCATCTTTACTGGGACCCTCTGTGTTTTCTGTAGTTGTGAGTCTTTCTCTTTTCTCATGTTCAGGAAGATTCCTGCCATTAATTTTTCAATTAGGTTTCCTATCTCTTCCTCTTCTTCCTCTTCTGGTGTCCATATGATACAGATATTGTAGCATTTTATGTTGTCCTGTAATTCTCTTAAACCCTCTTCAATCTTTTTCAGTCTTTTTCATTTTTTTGCATTGTATTGAAATTTTTTTCTATGTTTTTAATTAGCTCACTGATCAAATGCTGAAAAAAATTTGATAAAGTACATCACCCATTTATGATGAAAACACTCAGCAAAATGAAAACAGAGTCGGCATACCTCAACATAATAAAGGCCATATATGAGAAACCTGAAACCAACATCTTTCTCAATGGGGAAAAACTGAAAGCATTTCCCCTAAATTCAGGAACAAGACAAGAATGTCCACTCTCTCCACTCCTATTGAATATAATCTTGGAAGTTTGAGCCCCATCAGACAAGAAAAAGAAACGGAAGGCATCTGAATTGGGAAAAAGGTAGTAAAACTGTCAATATTGGCAGATGATGTGATCTTGTACATAGGACACCATATAGACTTCACTAAAAACCTACCCAGCCTTAAGTGAATTTAGCTAAATAGTAGGGTACAGACTCAATATTTAGAAATCAAAGGTATACTCGAACAGTAAAATTTCAGAGCTAGAAAGTAGAAGACATTTATGTTACTATAGCAACAAGAAAATAAAATGTACCTGGGAATAAATAAACCAAGGAGGTGAGAGACCTGTACTCAGAAAACTGTATAACACTGAAGAAAGAAAATAAGAAAAATACAGATAAGTGGAAACATGTACCATGTTCATGGATGGGAAGAATCAACATCATTAAATTACTACCCAATACAATTTATAGATTCATCGCAATCCCTATTAAAACACCAGTGATATATTTCACAGACCTAGAACAAATACTCCAAAAATGTATATGGGACCTATAAAAGATCATAAATAGCCACAGTAGCCCTGAGAAAAAAGAACACAGTAGGAGGAATCAAAATCCCCAATATCAAACTATACTACAAAGCCACTGTAATCAAACAGCATGGTACTGGCATAAGAACAGACATATAGATCAGTGGAACAGAATAGAGAGCCCATGAATAAACCCAGGTCTATATGGTCAAGTAATATTTGACAAAGGGGGAGGAAACATCAAATACAATGAAAAGAGCCCCTTCAACAAATGGTGCTGGAAGAACTAAACAGGGATATGCAAGAAAATGAAACTAGACCACCAACTTACACCAACTACCAGAGTGAATTCAAGATGGATCAAAGGTTTAGATGAAAGCTGTGACACTATAAAATTCTTAGAGGAAATGATACACAGAAAATCTTCAGCTATCTTGTGTAGCAATATTTTTGCTGATATATTTCCTAAAGCAAGGGAAATAAAGGAAAGAAGAAACAAATGGGACTACATCAAATTAAGAGTTTCTGCTCAGCAAAAGAAAACATAAGCAAGATGGGAAAACATATTTGCCAATATTATTTCAGACAAAAGATTGATCTTCAAAATATATAAAGAACATATACAACTCAACACCAAGAAGACAGAGAGCCCAATTAAAAAATGGGCAAAGGACCAAAACAAATACTTCTCCAAAGAGGGCATACAGAGGGTACATAGGTGTATGAAAGAATGCTTAACATCACTAGCCATCATAGAGATAAAAATAAAAAGCACAATGAGATACCACCTCACACCAGTCAGAATGGCCATCATGAACTAATTAATAAACAAGTGCTAGTGAGGATGCAGAGAAAAGAGAACTCTGGTGCACCTCTGGTTAGAATGCAGACTGGTGCAGTCACTATTGAGAACAGTATGGATTTTCCTCAAAAAGCTAAAAATGGAACTGCTTTTGACCCAACAATTTCATTTCTCAGATTATACCCAAAGAATCCTGAGACACCAATTCAAAAGAACTTATTCACCCATATGTTCATAGCAGCACTATTTATAGAAGCCAAATCCTGGAAACATCCTAAGTGCACAATTGTAGATGAGTGGATCAAGAAACTGTCATACATTTACACAATGTAATGCTATGCAGCAGATGAAAGAAGGAACTCCTATCATTTGTGACAACATGAATGGAACAGAGAGAACTATACTTAGTGAAATAAGTTAGCCAATGAAAAACAAATGTCATATGATATCACCTAATACAGGAAACTAATAAACAATACAAACAAAAGAGAAAAATTAACCAGAAACATGGAAATATGGACCAAACTAACAGTTACCAGGGGCCGGGGGTGGGGGGGAGGGGAGAAGGGTGGTGAGTAAGGTAAGGGTCTAGTCAAGGAACTATTATAAGTGACCCATGGACATGGACCATTGGATGGATATTGATTGTGGGAAAAGGGGTGTGCAGGGTAGGGAAAAGGGGAGTGCAGGGTGCAAAAGTGGGACAACTCTAATAGAAAAACAATAAATAAATAGAAAAAACTACAATGAGATATCTTCTCACACTTGTCAGAATGGCTATTAGTAAATCAACAAAGTTCTGGCAAGGATGTTGAGAAAGGGGAAACTTTTGCATTTTTTGTGGGAATTCATATTGGTGCAGCCTTTGTGAAAAGCAGTATGGAAATACCTCTAAAAATTAAAACTGGATCTGCCTTTTGACCTAGTGATCCCACTTTCTGGAATATGCCTGAAGAAACCCAAAATACTAACTCAAAAGAATACGAACACCTCTCTGTTCATTGCAGTGTTATGTACAATTGCCATAATAAGGAAGCAGCCCAAGTGTCCATTATTAGATAAGTGGATTAAACAATTTTGGATACTTACACAATGGAATTCTCTTCATTCATGAAGAAGAATAAAATTTTATCCTTTTTGATAGTATGAAGGGACCTGGAGAACATTATGTTAAATGAAATAAGCCAGTCAGAGAAAGACAAATACCACTCATATGTAGAACCTAATGAACAAACTGAATTAACAAGCAAAATATAGACAAGCTCATAGTTAGAGAGCAGTATAACAGCTATGTGGGGAATTAAGAGGTGAATGGATTGAGCAAAATTGAAAAAAGACTTAAGAACATGAACAACAATGTTGTGATTGTATGTGTGGAGATTGTGAATATGAGATTAAATGGTAATGGAAAATACAGTAAAAATTTAAAAACAAAAATAAAAGCAATAATAAAAGGTCAGTAAAGTTTTTACTAACCTTGTGTAAGTGTAGGAGTCAGTATAGGTAACTTGATTTGCCTACTTTTAAATCTTTATGATTTTGGAGCATGAGATTTGGCTTTATAAAGCCTCCATTATCCCTGGGAAACTTCGCAGCCTGGGAATAGTTTTGGTTATGGACATCTTTATTAATTGGAAAAGGCCGAGAATAAGGACTGTTTCTACTTAACATCTACTATGTCTGTCATTTGTCACCACATTCCAAGTGTCTTGAGTTCAATCTGGTTCAAGATGGATGCTTATTAAATATGGATGAGTCAAAAGCCTACAAAAAACATTGTATATACAGTTGACCATTTAACAATGCAGGGGTTAGGGTCTGTGCAGTTAAAAATCTGTTTATAACTTTTGACTTTCCAAAAACTTATGTTATTTGTCAGTATATGCAAGGTATTTGTTCCAGAATTCCCCAATGGAATCTAAAATAAATGAGTGTTTCAAGTTCCTTATATAAAATGGCATAGATAAATGTGTATGTTTCCTTAGTCTTCCAACTGTGGGTTAAAACAGTACAGGTATTATTTGAAAAACACACACACATACACACACACACACACATATAAATGGGACTTCTAGTGAATATAGCAGAGTAGGTAAATGCTGTGCTCACATCCTTTTATGACCACATCAAAATTACAACTAATATATAGAACAACCACATTTGAGAACCACTTGAGGACTAGCTGAACAGACTTCTTAGACCTAAAGATATGAAGAAGCTAAACAGAGACTGGTAGAAGCAGAGACACAAAATGGGCTTGTCCCACCTTCATGTGTGATCATGGCTGCAGAGTTTCCCCATAAAGACCAAGGGTTTTCTTCCACACACTGAACTCTCCTGCCCAGACCACCAGTGCAAGGAACAATAGTCCCCAAAACATCTGACTCTGCAAATTAGTAAGAATTCTGTTGTGTAAGACACAGGGCTTCTGGGGTCCCAAGCATTCTTGTTAAGGGAGTGCACATAAACTTACTGTTAGCCTCAGCCCTGGGCAGCCCTTTGAAAAGTGATAGAGAGAAATGGAGAGGAGGTCGATTATCTAGCTTTAGGGCAAGGGCTGGAAACATGCCTCTCTCCCAGACTAATGAGGTGTTAGGTGACATTTTGTAAAACTTTTTTTTTCTCAGCCAGTCTACGATGTCAAATCTAAGTCTCCATCAAAATTCCTCCACCATGGTAATTTTGTAAGAATTCACCCCATCTAACTCATAAACAGGTTGGAAACTTAACAGGTATTACAATCAGCTGGACTCAGCACACACTGTGAAAATTTTTTAAATGTCAGGAAGGTCTGCAAACCACAAATAAGCAGCAGCTAGTGTCAGCATTCCCTGTACATTTTTCTAAGCAGCTCTCAGCTGGTACTAGTGGCAGGCATCCTTAAATTACAATAGTCTCTTCCAGGTATATCCAAGCCCAGAACAAATAGTTAGAATCACATATCATGCAAAGTGTAGCCCATGACTGGTCACAGGTAATGGCTGACATGGGTTTTCACCAGAGACCCTACTAAAAGACATCAAAACAAACACACCTTGTGGACATAGACTATATCAGAGCACAACCTAGTTAGCTCCAAAAACAACACATCCAAAAGTAGACACAGTAGGCACCAGAACCCTGCTACACTGATTTATACTTTTTGGTCTTAGCTACCACACAACTCAGCCACTGCAGTCACAGCCAGTTTTAGAACAGTCCAACTAACCGTCAATCTTTCTTACTGATATGCCAACATAAATAAAGACTCATCTACAACAGGAAGGCACACACAACCCAAACAAGGGGCACCCCTGGAGCACCCAGCTCAGGTGACCAGTGTGACTGTACCACTGGACCCCACAGGACACCTACTACATGAGGTCACTCTGCCAAAATTGGGAGATGTAGCAGATCTACCTAATACATAGGAACAAACAGGGAGGCAGATAAAATAAAAAATCAAACATCTCCCAAAGAACAAAAAAAAACAAAAAAGAAAAGAAAAAATACTAAACAAAATGGAAGCAAGTAATCTAGAAAATATAAAGTTCAGAACACTAATTATATAGATATTCAATAAACTAGGGAAAAAACATAGCTGAACTCAGTGTTAACTTACATGAAGAGATAGAAGTGATAATAAGAAACCAATCAGAAATAAAAAATACCATAACTGAAGTGAAGAATGCATCACATGAAATCAATAGCAGATTAGATAATGTAGAAGGTTGAATCAGCAAGTTGGAAGAAAAGGTGGCAGAAAACACCCTATCAGAACAACTAAAAGAAAAAAAAACAGTTTAAGAAGCCACTAGGACAACATCGAGCATACAAACATTCAGAAAAAGAGGGAGACCAATAAATTGAAAACCTTTAAAAAAAAATGACTGAATATTGTCTTAACCTGAGGAAGAAAATATACATATAATCTAAAGTAACACAGAGAGTCCAGGCAAGATGAACACTCCAGAACACATAATTAAAATGCCAAAGTTTAAAGACAAAATTTTAAAAATCAGTAAAGAAAAGCAGTTCATTACATACAAGGGAGGTCTCATAAAACTTTCAATATATTTATTAGAGAATCTTTGCAGGACAATAAATTGGCACATAATATTCACACTGATGAAAATTAATAACATCACCAGGATTACCCTACCCACAAGACTATAATTTAGAATCAAAGGACAGATAAAGAGATTCTCAGACAAGAAAAAGCAAAAAGTTAATTATCATCAGCACATTATTACAAGGACTGTTAAAGAGACTTCATTAACAAGAATAAAAATTAAATGAAAATAAAATATAAATAATAAAATTTTAATAACTACATACCTATCACTAGTTACTATATATAGAAAGGGATTAAATGTTCAAATCAAAATGGATTAGCTGCTCAAATCATAGGGTGGCTGAATGAATAAGAAAATAAGACCCGGATTTCTGGCCAAGACAGACATGCTACATCTCCCTCCACAACTAAGAAGGAATACAACTTCAAAACTAGAAACAACCAGACGTTCCAGAAAATCAAACTGCAGGGAAGTCCAGCAAAAAAAGAAGAAATATTCATCCAGATAGGTAGGAGGGTTGGAGCCAAGGTGCAGAGGAGGTGGTGTGGTGACAGCAGCAGTGGTGGCAGTGGCAGGCTGGTAGAAAGCGCAGTCTCACATTTTAAAAAGTTGGGAAGCACACCTGGGGAGTGTTCCCAGCTCCTCATGGGACCTAGCAGCTCATGGTCCCAGCACCGGGGAAAATCAAGCTTCATTGCTTCTGTCTGTGCAGACCAGTGGGGGTTGGGGTGGAGGCAGAAACTGCCAGTCTCTCAGCAGAGTCCGCTTGTTTAAAGGGCCCCCATGGTCGTAGAATGTCTGCAGACCCACCCACTCTGGGAACAACAGCTGGGGCAGCAGCTAGAGGAACACCAGTCTGGTGCAGAAGTCGGGGAGGTGCCTGGAAAAGAGGTGAGTGATGGATAGGTAGTACTGTTCCCTCTTGGACCCCTCCCCCACATACAGCGCCACAATGTGGTGAAATAGTTTGCCTTGTACTGACGAATCCCTAAGGCTCCACCCCTTACAACATAACAGGAGCGACAGCTCTACCTCAGACACAGAGGCAAACAAACACAGGAGCCTGTAAAAATGAGGAGACAGAGAAATATGGCCCCAAAGGGGAAATGGATCAAGGTTCCAGTGGGAGAACTAAGCGACGAGGAGATAGACAACCTAACAGATCAAGAATTCAAAACACTGGAGACAAAGATGTTCAGGCTTGACAGATATGCTTGAGTACGGCAAACACATAAGAGAAGAAGTGAAGGCCATGCTACGTGAAATGAAGAAAAATCCACACAAAACCAATGGTGAAGGGAAGGAAACTGGGGTTCAAATAAATGATTTGGAACATAATGAAGAAAAAAAACAGTCAACCAGTGCAGCATGAGGAAGCAAGAATTGAAAAAAATGAGGATAACTTCCCAAATTTTGTGAAGAAGATGGACATACAGGTCCAGGAAGCACAGAAGGTCCCAGGCGAGTTGGACCCAGAGGGAACCACACCAGGATGCATCATGATTGAGATGCCAAAGGTGAAAGATAAAGACAGAGTCCTGGGGGCAGCAAGAGAGAGGTGGAGAATTGCCTACAGGGGGGTGCCTGTAGGACTATCAGCTGATTTCTCAGAGGATACTTTGCAGGCAGGAAGGGACTGGCAAGCAGTATTCAATGTGATGAAAGGCAACTTGCAACCAGGATTACTCTATCCAACAAAGCTATCATTTAGAATGGAAGGGCAGATGAAGTGCTTCCCAGACAAGGTAAAGCCAAAAGAGTTCATCTCCACTAAGACATTATTATAAGAAATGTCAAAGGGACTTACTTAAGAAAAAGAAGATCAAGATTATGAACACTAAAATGACAACAAACTTACAACTATCAACAACTGCCTCTAAAAATTAAAAACAAAATCCAACTAAGCAAACCAGAATAGCAACAGAATCATAGGTATGGGGATCATTTGGAGGGATATCAGCTGGGAGGGGGAGGGGGAGGAATGGGGATATGGTGCAGGGATTAAGTAGAATAATCAGTTAGTACAAAATAGACAGAGGGAAGTTAAGAATAATATAGGAAAGGATGAAGCCGAAGAACTTATATGCACGACCCATGGACATGAACTAAGGGGGGTGGGATTGCTGGTGGAAAGGGGGGATAATGGGCAGAGGGGAGCAAAGGGGAAAAAAGTTAAAACTACTGTAACAATGTAATCATTTAAATATTCTTAAAAATAAAAAATAAATTAAGACCCACTTTTATGCTGCCTAAAAGAGGACAACTACAGATAAAAGATGCACACACACACACACATACACACACATACATACACAAGACACACTGACAGCAAAAAGATGAAGAAAAGTATTTCATGCCTTTGGAAACCAAATAAACTGAAGTAGCAATAATTATTAAAGTGTACTTAAAACAGCCCAGGCTTGGGGGCTCTGGTGGTTGGGGCATCATCCCATATGCCAAAAATTTTCAGGTTCAACTCTTGGTCAGGGAACATATCTAGGTTGCAGGTTTGATTTCCAATCAGAGTTCGTATGGGAAACAAGTAATTGATATTTTTCTCACATTTATGTTTCCCTCTCTCTTCCCCTTCCTCTCTCTCTAAAATAAGTATATATATTTCTTCTAGTGAAGATTTTAAAAATATAATTAAGACAAAGGCTAAAATAAGAGACAAAGAAGGATGTTAGCACTGACTGTTGTGGCTCAGTTGGTTGGGTGGTATCTCACAAAGCAAAAGTTCCCAAGTTTGATTCCCAGTCAGAGCACATGCCTGGGTTGTCAGTTCTTTCCCTGGTTAGGCACATTCACGAGGCAACCAATTGATGTTTTCCTCTCTTTCTCCTTCCCTTCCCCTCTCTCAAGAAATAAATAAGTAAATAAAATGTATTAAAATGATAGACATTGAATAATGTTAAAGAGAGCAATACAATAAGAGGATACAACCATTGTAAACATTTATAAACCTAACATAGGAACACCTGAATATACAAAACAAATATCAAAAGAGATAGAGTGAGTAATCAACAGTAATATAGTCATACTCTGAAACTTTAACATTTCGTTGGCATTAATGAATACACCATTCAGAAAAAAAAATCAAGAAAGAAACAATGCCCTTAAGTGATACATGAGAGCAGATGGATTAATTTAAAAATTTAGAATATTTTACCCCAAAGCAGCAGAATATACTTACTTTTAAAGTGCAAAGTAAAAGATTTTCCAGGATATAGCATATGTTAGTCCTGTACACAAATCTCAATAATTTCAAAAGATTAAAATTATACCAAGCATTCTCTCTAATCACAACTGGATGAAAATATGAATCAATTACTAGATGAAAACACACAAACACATGGATGCTAAATAACATGATTCTAAACATTAAACAGGCTAACACCAAGATCAAGTAAGCATTTAAAAGATACTTTGAGACAAATAATAAAAACACAACAACCTCAAATTTATGGCACACATCAAAGTAATTGTAAAGGAAATCCATAGCAAAATGGTTCTACCTCAAGAAACAAGCAAAAAAATCTAAAGTCAAAAGTTTAACCTCACTTGTTGTTTGTTGATTTATTCCAGTCTGATTGACCATCATTAATAAATCAACAAAGAGAAAATGTTGATGAGGATGTGGAGAAAAGGGAACCCTAGTGCATAGTTGGTGGGAAGGCAGACTGGTGAAGCTACTGTGGAAAACTGTATAAAATTTTCTTAAAAAACTAAAAGTGGAACTACCTTGTGACCCAGTGATTTTTATGCTGGGAATATACCCTAAGAATCCCAAGTCACTGATTCAAAAGAATTTATGCACCCCTATGTTAATAGTGGTGCTATTTATAATAGCCAAGTTCTGAAAGCAGCCTAAGTGCCCATCAGTAAATGAGTGGATCAAAAAACTGGTAAGTTTACACAATGTAATACTACACAGCAGAAAGAAAGAAGAAAATTCTACCTTTTGCAGTATTATGGATAGAATTGGAGAATATTATGCTAAGTGAAATAAGCCAGTCAGTGAGAGACAGATACCATATAATCTCACCTATGAGACAAATCTAATGAACAAAATAAACTAATGAACAAAATAGAACCATAGGCAAGGAAACATGAATTAGACTGAAAGTGACCAGAGGGGACGGAGGAAGGGGATAATGGTGGAAAGAAGGGGGAAGGTACTAGACAAGGATCATGTCTATGAATGATCCACAAACATGGATCAGAGTGTGGGAATTGATTGTGGAAGTGGTGAGTGGGACGGGTGGAGGACAAAGGAGAAAAACTTGAGACAACTGTAATAGCTAACAATAAAAAATGATTTAAAAAAGTTAACCTCATACTCAAAGAAACTAGAAACAAACCAACCAACAAACAAAAAACAAATCCCAAAGTGAGTAGAAGTAATAATGAGTCCACTATTTACTTTAACTAGGGTTAAAGTACACTAAAAAAATCAATGAAACTAAGAGCTGGTCCTTTGGAAAGATAAACAGGATTATTAAACCTTGAACCAGATTTATCAAGAAAAAGAGAGGAAAGAAATAAATGAAATCTAAAATGTTAGAGGAGAAGTTCAAATGACACCACAGAAATGCAAATAATTATTTCAAAGTATTATAAACTATTATAGTCCAACAAATGGGACAATCTCCGGGAAATAAATAAATGTCTAGAACATACAATCTTCTAAGACTGAATCAAGAAAAACAAAATATCTGAAAAGACCAGTTACTACTAAGAAAATCAAAATAGCAATCAAGAAACTCCTAACAGAGGAAGATGGCAGATGAGTGAGGAGAGGCTGCCCTTGCTTGCTCCAGAGACTTGTCTATAGTTTCAGCAGAATGTGGACAGAGCATCTGTTAACATCTGGATACTGGCAGGAGTTGAGCCTTGACACTGCTGGTGGAGGAGGCTGCCTTTGAGTGACCTGTCTGGTGAGGTTCGGGAAGGGGACATGGGAGAGGCACGAGTTCTGGCTGGCTTGACTCCGTGGGCAATGGCCAGAGGAGCACAAGTTTTTCTCAATGTCCCTGGGTTTCCCCTGAGAGCAGTCAGAGGTGGAGATCCAGGCTGTGTCTGTTGTCAGAGCGAGGAATTGGCCAGGTGATGTTGGGCTCTGGGAAGCTGGGAGCAGCGTTCTTTTTCTTGTGGTTTGTTTTTTTCCTTATCTTTTTTCTTTTAAAAAAATATTTATTGATTGTCTCTTGCAAATCGGGGAGGAAAGGCTAGGGGTGGGGCAAGATCCTTTAGGGGCGCATGCAGGAGCCAACTCGCAGAGGTGTGCTTGGCCCCCACACCCACCACTCTTGGCAGACTGCCTGCCCAGCACAGGGGAAAACCCCTGCCAGCCAGCAAGGCAAAAGGAACCAGGCCAGCCCAACGGTGGAGCAGGGGATCACTTCCGGGCAATGCACATGCCAGCCAGCATGAGGGAATGCCCCTGGCACCAGTGCAGGGGAACATCACCAGCCTGCACAGCCCCAGCCAGCAAGGGAGATCGCCCCCCGGCCTGCCCGCTGGTGCACAGAAGAATGACCCCAGCCTGTGCACCAGCATAGGGGAACGCTGCTTCAACCTGCCTGCTGACTGGCAGAAAAGAGCGCACTTGCCACATTAAACATGGGCTGCAGCTGAAAGAAGGTGAAATGAACTAGAGGAGCTTTGAAAAATTTTGGACGCTGGTTCTGAAGAAAAAACGGGAGAGGCAGAGGACCAGATCCCAAGGAAGACTCAACCTCAGTGCTACAGAAGAAATCTCATGAGAAAACTACTTCCCTCCAAGAGGCATCAGTCAAAGGCAGCTCAATAACTGTGAGAAATGGGCAGAGTGACTCTCAGTCAGCTAATTTAAGGGAAGAACCCACCAAAGAGCAACACAACAAATAAAACAAAATACTACTAGAGAGTCAAAAAAAAAATGCATAAAGGGCATACCAAGAACATCAAGTTAAGGATATCAAGGAGTCTGCACCACTGAATCACACAGATTCCTACCACAGAAGGTCACACCACAAAGGAAGAAAATAAAAGCAGATCAAGCTAAGAAACAGAAACAAACAAGAGAAGCCACTCAAAATAGGGAGGCAGAATAACAAACCACCAAACAGGAAAAACAGCCACCAAAAGGAAGAGAGGAATTCCAAGAAGGAGGGATAGATGAAATAGAGGCAAGCAAACTATCAGACATGGAATTCAAAACAATAGCAATGAGAAAGCTCAATGAACACAACAAACTAAAAAACAAACAAACAAACAAAAAAACTACAATTAACTCCAGGGGAACTACAAAGAACTCTAAGAAGCTAAAAGGAACTTCAGGGAATCTACAAGAAACTTACTGAGAGCTACACTAACATAAAAAAGGACATAAAAAATATCAATAAGAACCAGGAAGAAATGAAGAATACAGTTTCTGAACTGAAAAACACAATGGAAGCAATCAAAAGCAGGCTAAATGAAGCAGAGGATTGGATCAGTGAGTTAGAGGACAATATAGAAAAAAATTCCCAATCAGTGAAACAAAATGAAAAAATACTTAAAAAGAATGAAGAGGGTTTAAGAGAACTGCAGGACAACACAAAACAAAACAATATTCATATTATATGGATAAAAGAAGGAGAAGAGGAGCATGGGATAGAAAACTTGACCGAAAATGTAATGACAAAGGAGAAAATGTCAGAGGAGTGAGGGGAGGCTGCGCTTGCTTGCTCTCATGATTTGTCTATAGTTTAGGCTAATTGTGGACAAAACATGTCAGTTAGCATCTGGATACTGGCAGGAGTTGAGCCTTGGTGCTGCCAGATCAAAGAAGATGGTTTGGGAATGACCTGTCTGGTGAGGATAGTGGAGGAGAAAGGGATGAGACAGGATTTCTGACTGGCTTGGCATTCTGAGATGTGGCTGGTACTGTGCAAAGATTTTTTAGTTACCCTGGTTTCCCCAGAGAGGAGTTGGGAGGAGAGCGAGTCTCTGCCCACTGGTAGAGCCAGGAGTGGGCTAGGTGTCAACTGGCTCTGAGAGGCAAGAAACAGCCTACTGTTGTGTATATAAATGTGTTTTTCTTTTTCTTTTTCTCTTTTGTTTTTTGTGGCAAGGGGAGCATACCACAACATAATAAAGGCCATATATGAGAAACTTGAAGCCAACATCATACACAATGGACAAAACTGAAAGCATTCCCTATGAGGTCAGGAAGAAGACAAGGATGTCCACTCTCTCCACTCCTATTCAACATAGTGTTGGCAGTCCTAGCCACAGCAATCAGACAAAAAAAAAAATCCCAATAGGAAAAGAAGAATTAAAACTGTCATTATTTGCAGATGACATTATGGTGTACATTGAAAAACCTATAGACTCCACTAAAAACTACTCAAAATAATAAATGAATTTGGCAAAATAGCAGGGTACAAAATCAATATTAAGAAATCAAAGGCATTTTTGTACACCAAAAGTAAAATATCAGAGATTGAAACTGGAAAAAAATCTCATTTACTATAGCAACAGGAAAAATAAAGTACCTGAGAATAAATTTAACCAAAGAGATAAAAGACCTGTACTCAGTATACTACATAACACTGAAGAAAGAAATTAAGGAAGATACAAATAAATGGATGCGTATACCATGTTCATGGATGGGAAGAATCAACATCATTAAAATGTCCATATTTCTCAAAGCAATTTACATATTCAATGCAATCCCTATTAAAATACCAGCGATGTATTTCACAAACCTAGAACAAATACTTAAAAAATTTACATGGACCAAAAAAGACCCCCTTATAGCCACAGGAATCTTGAGACAGAAGAACACAATAGGAGGAATCACAATACCTGACATCAAATTCTACTACAAGGCCTCTGTAATCAAAGCAGCCTGGTATAGTACTGGCATAAGAACAGACATATAGATCAATGAAACAGAATAGAAAGCCCAGATATATACCTAGGTCTCTATGGTCAACTAATATTCAACAAAGGGGGAAGGAACATAAAATGGAATGAGAAAAGCTTCTTCAACAAATGGTGCTGGGAGAACTGGACAGCGATGTGCAAAAAAAATGAAGCTAGATCACCAACTTACACCACACACCAGAATAAACTCAAGATGGATCAAAGACTTATATATAAGCCGTGACACCATAAAAGTCCTAGAGGAAAACCTAGGCTGGAAAATTTCAAATATCCCAGGAAGCAATATTTTCACTGATACATCTCCTATGGCAAGGGAAATAAAGGAAAGAATAAACAAATGGAACTACATCAAATTAAAGAGTTTCTGCTCAGCAAAAGAAAACATCAGCAAGATGAAATGGGAACCAACTATATGGGAAAACATATTTACCAATGATACCTCAGGCAAGGGACTTATTTCAAAAATATATAGAGAACTTACATGTATCAACATAAAGAAAACACACAGCCCAATTAAAAAACGGCAAAGGACCTGAACAAACACTTTTCCAAGGAGGATATACAGAGGGCCCATAGACATATGAAAAATTCTCAACATCACTAGCCATCAGAAATACAAATAAAAACCAGAATGAGATACCACTTTACACCAGTCATGGCCATCATCAACAAATCAACAAACAACTGCTGGTGAGGATGTGGAGAAATGGGAACCCTAGTGCACTCTTGGTGGGAATGCAGACTGATGCAGCCACTATGGAAAAGAGTATAGAATTTCCTCAAAAAACTAAAAGTGGAACTGCCTTTTGAAATAATGATTCCACTGCTAGGATTATACCTGAAGAATTCTGAAACCCCAATTCAAAGGAACTTATGCGCTGCTATGTTCATAGCAGTGCTGTTTACAATAACCAAGTGCTGGAAACAGCCTAGGTGCCCATCTGTAGATGAGTGGATAAAAAAACTGTGATACATTTACACAATGGAATATTATGCTGCAGAAACAAAGAAGGACCTCCTGCCATTTGTGACAACATGGATGGAGCTAGAAAGAATTATGCCTAGATAAATAAGCCAGGGAATGAAATAAAAATACCATATGATTTCACCTGGTACAGGAGACTCATGAACAACACAAACAAATGAACAAAATTGAACAAGGAATAGAGTAAAAGTTATTGGGGGAGGCGGGAGGGAGAGAAGGGGGATAAGTATGCAAAGGGTTTAGTAATGGAACTAGTATAAATAACCCATGGACATGGACAATGCGGTGGGGAATGACTGGGAGAATTGATGGGCTGGGTGTAGGGAGCAACTGGGGAAAAAGTTGGACAACTGTAATAAAACAATAAAAATAAAATTAAAAAAGTATCAACAAACCACAACTGTTGGCAAGGATGTGGAGAAAAGAGAACCTTTTGTGCACTGTTGCTGGGATTGCAAATTGGTGCAGTCACTATGGAAAACTATGTGGGGATTCCTGAAAATTAAAAACAGAACCATCACATGACTCAGCATCACCACTTCTGGGTATTTACCTGGAGAAATCCAAAGCACCAATTCAAAAAGATACATGTATATTAATGTTCATTGCAGCATTATTTACAATAGTCTAAGTGTCCACCAATAGAAGATTGAATAAAGACAAAGTTAAAATATTATTCAGCAGAAAGAAAGAAGGAACTCCTATTTTTCACAATAGCATGGGTGGAACTGGAAAGTATTATGCTAAGTGAAAAAAGCCAGATGGTGAAAGATGGATATTTATGATTTCACCTATAACAGGAACCTAATGAACAAGACAAACAAAGGAGCAAAATATAAGCAAAAGGAATGAAAACGAGGAACAGACTGACAGTGACCAGAGGAGAGGGGGGCGGTGGTAAGTGGGGAAAGACTTGGAAGGGTCTAGTTAAGAAATATGTATAAATTATTCACAGACATGGACAACAGGGTGGCGACTGACTATGGGAGCGTGGGGGTAGGTGGGACAGTGGAGAGTAATGGGGGAAAAATTAGGGCAGCTTCTTGTAAAAGAAGAGCATTTGAAATTTTAAAAAAGCACTAGCTATAATAGAAAAAGAAAGAAAAAGTAGTACATATGTACAATGAAGTGTTACTCCACCATTAACAATAATGCAATCTTGCAATTTACAACAACATGCGTGAACCTATAACATATTATGCTAAGTGAAATAAGTCAGACAGTGAAGACAAATATCATGTGATTTCACTTATACAGTGGAACCTTGGTTCTCAATCTTAATTTTTTTCTGAAAAACTCTTTAAGGAGCAATTTGTTTGAAAACCAAATCTTTATTGTCTGAGAGATATGTGGCTGATCATACAGGTATCTGCATTAAAAGGATGTCGGGTAGAGAATCATGGCCAAATTTTTGTTACACAACTGAGACATTTTTTTCTCAGTGCTTGCCTATTGTAAATAGTGCTGCTATGAACACAGTCATGCATAGGTGCTTTTGAATTGGTGTTTCAGGATTGTTCAGGCATAATCAGTCAGTCAGTCGGTCGGCAGCCGTCCGTCTCGAGAGACGATGGTGTAGCTTCTTAAGAGTCTATCTGCACCGCCGAGAATGGTTGTGCAGTCCGACTCGGGAGTGACACGGTATCTGTCTCCTCCCGTGTTGAATCGACATCTTGCGATGACGCTGGAGTGTCCTCTCCAGTGAAGCTGAAGCTACAGAGCCTGGGCAGGGTGATATGGAGGGTCTGCTGTTGCCCATGCAGCAGACCCCCCCTCTCTTCGCAGCTGAAGGGTCCAAGGGAAAGACGGAGTCAATACAGCTTGGCTTCAGGTGCGCCACAGGAGTTGCCGGTGTTGACTACAACGTCGAACTGCCTTAGGGACTCCGGCTCCGGATTTTCTGTCAGGGTTTACTCCCTTAGCCTTTCCCCTGAAGAGGTATGCCGCAAGGCAGCAGAGGTTTTTTGGAGTCAGAGTTTTCCTTCTCTGATGTGCCCTGACTGGAAGATCGAACCAGCGACACTTAGCTCGCAGGCCGACGCTCAATCCACTGAGCCAAACCAGCCAGGGTTATATATATAGTGTGTGTGTGTGAGAGAACACACACACACACAAATAATAATAAGGAAGATAAATAAGAATAGAAAAATTGGGCATCAAATTTATAATGGGGAAAAATAAGAGGTTGGAGAAGTGAGAAAAAATGAAGATTGGATACAAGTTGTAGTAAAAGAAAATATAGAATTTAAAACAAAAATTAGAGGAAGAACTCAAGTGCTAAAATTAATTTAGAAAAGGGAGGAGAAAATATGAGATTTACAATAAACTATAATATAAAGACTATTTACTTATAATGCATAGAATGAGAGGCCAAACAATGACTATTAAAAGGATATGTAGGCGACAGCTCCTATAAAATGTTACAGTGGAATCTGTCTCTGTAGTTTTTGTATTTTTCCACTCTCTTCTTCTGGATCAGCTCTGTTGACTTCAGCTTGTGTTCAAGTCTGGATTTAGGCAGCCTAATATCAACTATCAGTGCTTTTCTGTCAGGGTCTCTCTCTTTCACTTTTTACTCTAGTCACTCTGAAATCTGCAATCAGGCTTAAGTGCCATGTGGCAGGCTGAGTACTTTCTTCAGGCGGGGCTACTGTTTCCCCTCTGGCTGTTGACACCTGAAGGGGAGCGATCTGCTCAAATGATTTCTCCCACAGCACTCAAGCATCTTCAGTCCACCTTGCACCCTCCCGTTGAAGCTCGTGGTAAATGCCTGTGTGAGCTTCACTTAAGAATCTTGCCATGCCTCCAGCCATTCCTCCCAGGTTGGCAAAAACATATAAACAAACAGACAAAAAATGTTGCCTTATGCCTCTTTGAACCAGGCCCCTCCTGGCTTACTCTCAGCTCTGCCAGTGGGCTCAGCCTGAGTTTCAGCCTCCAAACCTCTTCAGGAAAATATTCCTGACACTGTAAAGTATCTCTGCACAGAGTCATCATCTGCAGGTGCCAAGCTGGCAATACTGGGTTCCCACAGGAGTCTCTTCGGCGATCTGAACCCAACAGGTCGCTATGAAGCAGCCTCCTGCATCTGCCCCAGGCCACAAGGCTCCACCCCAGGCAGTGTCCACTGGCCCTACATATGATCTCTCAACAGTTAAGCCAATGGTCCAGATCTGGGAGGAAGCCAACACATCTTTTCATTGAGTCTCTCCTGGATATCACTGGACAGAGTGCTCATGGTGGGAGCATAGCCTCTAGGCTTCTGCACTTTCTTGGCTTTCTATCTTCACCCCCTCAGATCCTTTTACTGAGTCAATCCACCCGCATCCCTTCCTGGTGCAGTCTGAGGTGCTAAGCTGGGATGGGAGCCCTGGGAACTCACCTTAAAAAGTGCAGGCCAGGGTTCCTTCTCTCTCTTATGCTCTTTCCATGCTCTTGTCCCTGTCTTCCTTGTCTGAAAGCTGCTCTCACCCAGTATCTGCTCTCTGTCTGTCCTTCAAGTCTCCTCCACAATGAGAGCACATCCAGCAGGCTGCTGACCTCCCTGTTGCCATTTCTTTCTCAAAAAAACAAACAAAAAACAAAAAAACCTCCTTAACTTCTTAATTATGCCTGAAAAGAAAACTCTGCAGAAAGGGCGAAGTTACTGTAGCATTATTTGTTAATGTGGTCACATATTAAGACAATACCATTTAAAGTCTGTAAACACCTAGTTTGCTTCACTACATATGTCTCAAAGGAACAATCATTCCTCTGAAGACCATATCAAAGGTAGAGCAATAAGGGGGGGGGGGAGTGGAAACAGCAGATGCAAACCTATCAAGCACAAAGCCGAATAAAGCCAAGAGTCATAATTGCAATATATTATCTTTGCTGTATGCTTTACAGTTTACAAATTATTTCCCCATAAATCACTGTTGTCAATGCATCATTTAAAATAGTGTAGTATTAAACTTTAGAGAAGTTAGATGTCTCTGAGGTCACAAAGTAGAAGCCAAATCAGTGACTAAACTTAGATGCCCTGATTTCTCAAGCAGATCTTTCTCTATAAAGGTATGTTTACAGACTCATGAGCAATGAAAACATCTACATCACTTTAGAAACAAACTTGATTTCTCAAAACTTTGGTGGGTCTATTTGACCTCCTCTGGGTGAACAATCTTCCCTCTTGCTTGAGAAAGTTGATTCTTCCTTGTAATTTGTAAATTTAATCAGTTCCTCAAACAAGATGAAAGGTACTTTCAACAAAAATAAAAATACATAGATTAACCCTGTTTTTCATTCGATGCTGATAATGTCATAATGATTTGATTTTTTGCTTTATTATAAATTCTGTGGTCTGAGGGAAAATGCAAAGAGCAATAACGATCATATACATAATTTTTTTATTCATGATGATCTGGGTACTAAATCAACTCTTTGCCTCCAATACAAGATGCCTTAGGTCAAATTGGGGTTATATAATAGCACAAAATAGCTTTTACCTACATCTGCTACTGTAGGACTTTAACATGCCCATGTAAGACCCTATTCCTCTATTCCTTCTAGTTTAGAAAATGTCATTGATGTATCCACTAATACATCCTGTTAGATGTCACATAGAAGCCTTCATTTCCTTCCTGCTTTCCTGAGATCTAGTATTAGGGCTTGTGATCTATGTAAAGCAGCCAATGTCCAGGGGTGCTAAACTTTGGATGCTTGATAAAAGTGACATATGTCTAAGTTTTGGCTATTATTTGCTCTCTGGGGAACTAATGTGTCTGCCTGCTTGCTTGGAGTGGCTGCCAAGGGCTCCAAAGCACACAATATGTTCACAGTGGCTGAGTCTGTCTCTCAGAACGTTGTGCTACAAGATTCCAAAATGGGGCTTCTTAAGGCATCAACATTATTTTAGACATTCAAGTGACACAGTACTTTCTGTTTCACTCACAGGCCCACCCTGGAGGACCCAGAAATAATTTTTTATTAAATAATTTTTTTATTGTTATTCTATTACAGTTGTCCTAATTTTTCCCTTTGCCGTCTTCTGCCCATCCCACCCCCTACTCCCACAGTCAATTCCTACAATGTTGTGAGTCATTCATACATGGTCTTTTGTCTAGTCCTTTCCTTTTATTTCCACCATTATCCCCCTCCCACCTCCACTCTAGTCACTTTCAGTTTGTTCCATGTTTCCATGCCTGTGTTTCTAATTTGTCCCTTAGTTTATTTTGTTCATTCGTTTCCTCTTATAGGTGAAATCATATGGTATTATCTTTTGTCACCTGTCTTGTTCCACTTAGCATAATATTCTCCAGTTCTGCTCATGTTGTCACTAGAGGTACGAGTTCCTTTTTTCATTCTGATATGTAGTATTCCATTGTGTAAATATACCACAGTTTTTTGATTCACTCGTTTACTGATGGAAACTTCTTTAAGGACTAGACCAGAGTGTATTTGTGGGCCAGACATTGCTTGTTTATGCTCTAAGCATCCCCTTCACACTGATGATGTGATATTGCTCACATCCGTATCCTTTCTTTCTCTATTGTCAGTTTCTTGCCAGGAAGCTCCTCAGATCCTTATGCAATAGTCTCATAGATTTTCATTTTCCCCAGCAATTTTCTATTTTTGTCTTTTTTACACAGAAGCCTTGAAATAAAAACATTTTTAACAAGTTGAAGTTATTTGAATGTATGCTTTTTTATTAACTTTCTGTTAAATACTATAAAGTCAACAAAATTATCATTATTTATGCCTCTCCGTTATTAAAAACATAACTCTTACTGCCCCTGAAACTTCAGACTAATTAGTCCAAGAGCTAGTGTGTGACTACACTAGGGGAACAAAAGGCATCTTCTCAATGAAAGTTAGTAGTAGGATAACTACACACACAAAGTAAAAAAAAGACACTTATTAATGATGGTGAGTTCAAAAATAAAACATTAAGGTAAAATCATAGAGTATCATGGCAAGGACAATTTAAACCACCATGACAAATGCGGCCTAATCACTAGGAAATTTTATGGTATTTGTCTTTCACTGGCTGGCATAATTCACTTAATATAATATTCTCCAGTTCTGTCCATGTTATCACTAGAGGTAGTAGTTCATTCTTTCTTTCTGTTATATAGTATTCCATCGTGTAAATGTACCACAGTTTTTTGATCCACTTACCTACTGATGGACTCTTAGGCTGTTTCCAGCACTGGGCTATTGTAAATGGAACTGCAATGAACACACATTTGGTATTTCAGGATTCTTCTGGTATAATCCCAGCAATGGAATTACTGGGTAAAAGGCAGTTCCATTTTCAGTGTTTTGAGGAAATTCTATACTGTTTTCTGTAGTGCCAGCACCAGTCTGCATTCCCACCAACAGTGAACTAGGGTTCCTTTTTCTCCACATCCTTGCCAGCACTTGTTCTTTGTTGATTTGTTTCTGATAGCCATTCTGACTGGTGTGAGGTGGTATCTTATTGTGGTTTTTAATTTGCATCTCTCTGAATGGCTGGCGATGTTGAACATTCTTTCGTATGCCTATGGGACCCTATATATATCTTCCTTGCAGACATGTCTGTTCAGGTCTTTTGCACATTTTTAAATTGGTTTATCTGTCTTCTTGGTGTTGAGTCATATAAGTTCTTTATATATTTTGGAGAACAAACCCTTGTCTGAGGTATCATTGGCAAATATGTTTTCCCATATGGTTGGTTCTTTTTTCATCTTGCTGATATTTTCTTTCACTGAGCAGAAACTTTTTAGTTTGATGTAGTCTCATTTGTTTGTTCCTTCCTTTATTTTTCTTGCTCTAAGAGATATATTGGCCTATGTTTCTTTTTTGTTTGTTTGTTTGTTTTAGGACTTTGAAGGTACACTGCTCTCATTTAAGTCTTTTATCCATACTGAGTTTATTCTGGTGTATGGTGTAAGTTGGTGGTCTAGTTTCATTTTTTTTCATCTCCCTGTCCAGTTCCCCCAACACCATTTGTTGAAGAAGCTATTTTCACTCCATTTATGCTCCTTCCCACTTTGTCAAATAATAATTGATCACAAAGAACTGGATTTACTTCTGGACTCTCTATGCTTTTCCACTGATCTATATGTCTGTTCTTATGCTAGTACCAAACTGTTTTGATTACAGTGACTTTGTAGTGTAGTTAGATATCATATGTTGTGATTCCTCTTACTTTGTTCCTCTTTATCAAGATTTCTGAGGCTAATATGGGTCTTTTTTGTTCCCTATAAATTTTTGAAGTATTTGTTCTAGGTCTGTGAAATATGTCATTGGTGTTTTAATAGGGATTGCATTGAATCTATACATTGCTTTGGGGAGTATGGACATTTTAATGATGTTGATTTTTCCCGTTCATGATAGATGCTTCCATTTATTTGTATCTTCCTTAATTACTTTCTTCAGTGTTCTGTAGCTTTCCGAGTACAGGTCTTTTACCTCCTTGGTTAAGTTTATTCCTAAGTACTTTATTTTTCTTGTTGCTATAGGAAATGGAATTTTTAAAATAGATATTATCTCTGATATTTTATTTTTGTTGTACAGAAATATCTCTGATTTCTGCATATTGACTTTGTACTCAACGTTATTGTCAAGTTCACTTATTACGTTGAGTACTTTTTTGATAAAGGCTTCAGGGATTTCTATGTATACTATCATTTCATCTGCAAATAATGACGGTTTCCACCCTCTTTTCCAACTTGGATGCCTTTTATTTCTTTTTCTTGTCTGATAGCTGTGGCTAGAACTTCCAAAACTATGAATAGAAGTGGATATCCTTGTCTTGTCCCTGATATCAGGGGGACATTTTTCATATTTTTCCCATTGAGTGTAATGTTGTCTGAAGGTTTCTTATACATGGCCTTTACTATATTGAGGTATGCTCCCTCTATTTCAACTTTGCTGAGTGTTTTATCATTAATGGGTGTTGTACTTTATCAAATGATTTTTACCATCTGTTGATATGATAACGTTACTTTTGTTATTCATTTTATTTATGTGATGTATTATGTTTATTGGTTTGTGAATATTATGCCATTCTTCAAGCCATGAGTTGAATTCTACTTGACCAAGCTGCATCTTTTCAATGTGTTGCTTGATCTGGTTTGCCAATATTTTGTTCATCAGCGACATTGGTCTGTAGTTTTCTTTGTTGTGTCTTGGCCTGGTTTTGGAATTAGGGTAATTCTGGCCTAATAAAAGGAGTTTGGGAGTCTTCCTTTTTCTTGGATTTTTAAATATATTTTGAGAAGGATAAGAGTTATCTGTTCCCTTAATGTTTGGGAAAATTCACCTGTGAGGTCATATAGTCTGGGGCTTTTGTGTGCCAAAAGTGTTTTTTATTACTGCTTCAATTTCACTAGTTGCTATCAATCTATTCAGGCTTTCTGCTTCTTCTTGATTCAGTTTTGGAAGGTCATATATTTACTGAAATTGTTCATTTCTTCCAGGTTGTCAAATTTCTTGTCATATAGCTGTTCATAGTAATTTCATACAACCTTTTGTATATCTGTGGTATTGGTTGTGATTTCTCCTCTTTTGTTTCTAATTTTATTTTCATTTTTTGGTCCTCTCTCTTTTTCTTGATGAGTCTGTTTAAATGCTTGCCAATTTTGTTTATCTTTTGAAAGAACCAGCTCCTGGTTTTATCGATCCTTTGAAAACAATTGTTTTTTTTTTTTTGTCTCTATGTCATTTAATTCTGCTTTGATCTTGATGATTTCCTTCTTTCTACTCGCTCTGCACTTTGTTTGTTGTTCCTCTGGTTCTTGTAGCTTTAGAGTTACACTTTTTATTTGAGATTCTTCTATCCTTGTTAGGTAGGAGGGTATTGTTATGAATTTGCCTCTGAGGACTGCCTTCGCTGTGTCCCATAAATTTTGGGTTATTATGTGTTCATTATCATTTGTTCCCAGAAATTTTTAATTTTTTCCCTGATGTCATTTGTAACCCATTCATTATTTAATAGCATGTTATTCATTCTCCATGAATTTGAATGTTTTTGAGTTTTTTCTTGAGGTTGGTTTCCAGTTTCAAGCCATTGTGATCTGAGAAGGTGCTTGATATAATTTCATTTTTCTTGAATTTGTTGAGGCTTGTTTTGTGTCCTACCATGTGGTCTCCCTTTAAAAATGTTCCCTGTGCACTTGAAAAGAATGTGTATTTTGCTTCTTTGGGGTGAAGTGTTCTGTTTATCTATTAAGTCCTTTTGATCTAGAGTGTTGTTCAATGCCTCAATATCCTTAATTTTTCTTTTCAAGGAGGACTTGTGCATGGTTGAAAAGGGAGTGTGAAAATTCCCTACTATGAGTATGTTGCTTTTGATATCTTTCTCGTAGTCTCCCACAATTTTCCTTATACACTAGTCCCTCGCTATATCACGGTTCACTTATCATGGCTTCACTGTATTGCAGGATTTTAAAAAATATTATATTTAATTATTCACCGTGAATTTTTCACTGTATCGTAGTATTTTGCAGTACTGTATACGTATGTTGTTAAAATTACATAGGTTTTAGAGTGTAGAATAAATGTAAGGTTCCTAATTCACAGAGGGGTCTGGAATGTAATACCCACGATAAGTGAGGGTGCTCCTGTGTTAGGTGCATAAATGTTTACTAGGGTTATATCTACTTGATGGATTGTTCCCTTATGTATTATGCAATGTCTTTATCTGTCTCTTTTTATGGTCTTTGTTGTGAAATCTATTTTGTCTAATATAACTATTGCTACCCCAGCTTTTTTTATGTCCATTTGCTTGAAGTACTTTTTTCCATCCCTTTACTTTCAGTCAGTGTAGATATTTTTTTCTGAGGTGTTTCTCTTGTAGACAGCATATATGTGGGTCATGTTTTCTTATCCATTCTGCTACCTTATGTCTTTTGACTGGAGCATGTAATCCAATAATATTTAAGGTTTTTATTGATAGGTACTTACTCATCGTGCTTTTTTCCCTGTGTTTTCTTCTCTCTCTCTCTCTCTCTCTCTCTCTCTCTCTCTCTCTCTCTCTCTCTCATCTCTCTCTCTCTCTCTCTCTCTTTATTCTTCTTCTTTAAGCATTCACCTTCCATTTTGAAAGGGAGCCTTGCTGGGTAGAGTAGTCTTGGTTGTAGGCTTTTGTTTTTCATCACTTGAAATATTTTTTAGTCATTATCTTCTGGCTTATAATGTTTCTGCTGAGAAATCAGCTGATAGCTTTATCGGAGCTCCCTTGTATGTTATTTGCTGTTTCTCTCTTGCTGCCTTTTAGATTCTCTCTTCATCTTTGAACGTTGTCATCTTAATTATTATGTGTCTTGAAGTGGGATTCTTTGGGTTCACCTTCATTGGGACCCTATGTGCTTCCTGCATTGTGTGACTTTTTCTCTCCTCAAGTCAGGGAAGTTTTCTGTTATTATTTTTCAATCAAGTCTTCAGTCTCTTGTTTCTTTTCTTCTACTTCTGGTATCACTATGATGTGGATATTATTACATTTCATGTTATCCGGTTGCTCTCTTAAACCCTTTATTCTTTTTTATTTTTATTTTTATTTCGTTGTACTGTCTGTGAATTTTTTTCTGGGTTGTCCTCCAGCACTCTGATCTGATTCTCTGCTTAAAATAGCCTGTTTTCGATTCCTTGTACTGTGTTCTTCATTTAGAAATTGTATTCTTTATTTCTTTCTGTTTCTTATTGATAGTTTCTATGTCCTTCATTTTTTAGTTTTTATTGAAGTTGTTTTTTTTTTAAGTATATTTTATTATGTTGTTACAATAGTTCCAAATTTTTCCCCTTTGCTCCCCTCTGCCCAGTATCCTCCTTCCCTCAGCAATCGATCCCGCTTAGTTCATGTCCATGGGTCATGTATATAAGTCCTTTGGTTTCACCCTTTCCTATACTACTCTTATTTTCTTAAATTAATTCATTTTTTATAACAATAAAAAATAACGATTGCCCTCTTTCTGACCTGACACATTATAATCTTATAAAGGACAATGGGTGAAGGTCTCATGCTCCTCCAGCTGCTTCAAGCTGGACATGAGCATCGTCCTACCTACACTTGGGTCCAGAAATCCCTAATAAGAGTGGGATTGTGGAGGGGAGGGTGGCGTTCCCACATGGGTAAGGATATTGCAGACTCCAGGTCAGTTGGCTGTCCCCAGACAACGGCATGCTTGGTTTTACAAGCTAGCATACTTGTTGTATTCTGGAAGAAACAAATTTGGCAACAGAGTTAAAAGGCATGATTCAATCCATAACCTCTAGATGACAAAAGGCAGGTATTAATTTTTAAATGTCTCACATTAGGGAAAAAAAGGGCTTCTTTGGAAGAAGGTGTGCAAGGCACGTTACACCTGTCTGAACTCTTTTGCCCACTATACTTAGTTTGGTCCGAGGGGAATATTTTAGGTTTTTCCCCTCTTAGACCTCTGGGCCCTTTCTGTCCAAGCCATTTGGATAGAAAAGAGAAACCAGTTTTAAAGTGAAGCCCACAGACCATACCATGCTTCAACAACCCAACCACTTAGTTCAGCCAAACCATTCAGTCTCAGGTGGCAGTGATGCAGACAGGATTAAGTGAGGCCTATACATACAGACAATCACTTAGGTAATGAGATTATAGGTTTATGTCCTATGAAAATAGAACACACATGTTATTTTACACATCAAAAACCCACAAACCAGTCTCTAAATTGGTAAGACTATATTATTGGAAAGAAATCTAGTTGCAAGGCATTTTACATTCTTCTTGCCTGTAGATTAAGCATCTTTTGTGTTGTCAAAGTCCTAGTTTAACTTTCAAATGAAAACAAACTTTAAATGAAAAGAAACTTTAAAGACAGCTGCACTACTTTATACTTTTCCACTGAGCATTGTGATTTTCCTTGAATCATAATTTTTCTCCTTAAGATTATCCTCCTTGTCATTAAAGGGACCACATTAGGTCCAGTTTTAATTTATCCTGTTCATTTGCATAAACACAACATGAGCAGCAAATGAGTGCATATGACCTTTAAGTCTGTTTTGCTGGAAATTACACAAGGAGCCTTTAGGGTGACCTTCAGTCTGCCCTTCAGGAGACAGGAGCTGAGCCACATACCTGCCATTCAGCCTTGCCTGTAAACACCTGTCTTTTCCAAGTTCTTCGGGTTTTCCATTGTGCTTTGAGGTACCTTCTAACAAACTTTCAGGAAAGCAAGCTTCATTCCTTCCATGGAAAGATAGTCATGGACCTCACAATCAACCAAGATACCAGGCCTATTTTCTCGTGGGCTTTTATTACCTTCGAAAATCATTCCCAGTTCCTCGGGGATTTTTGGTAACAACCAGATTCCAGGCATATCTCCTTTAGGCATGACATTTCAGTCAAAGTCATAGTCAACAAGACCTACATTAACAACTGGTCTTATTAGTTTTATGCAAAGAACATTATGTCATTATTTATTTCATCAGAGTGCCAAATTCTGGAGGGATCGGGTAGGGATAAAAATATACAGTGTGAAGAAAAATTCTTGTCCTTATAATATTCACTAAAATTGCATTTTCATACTTTTATTTTCTTTTGTTCATTTTCCTACATGTGACAATGTTTTTGGGGGTGGGTGGGTATATGCTGGCTCATTTATTAATTTATTTTGCTTTTATTTCCTCCCCCACAGAAATTTTTGTTTATTTTTCTATTACAGATGTCCCACTTATTTCCCTGTTGCTTCCCTGCACCCTGCCCACCCGTTCTCCTACAGTCAGTCCCCACCCAGTTGTCCATGTTCATGGGTCATTTATGAATGTTCTTTGATTAGACCCTTCCCCTTCTTACTCCCTTCTCTTCCTCCCCCTCCCCCCTTGTCACTGTTAGTCTACTCTTTGTCACATAACTCTGGTTCATATTTGCTCGTTTGTTTGTGTTGTTCATTAGTCTCCTGCATTAAGTGATATCATATGATATTTTTCTCTCATTGGCTTATTTCACTAAGCACAATTCTCTCAAGTAACATTGATGTTGTTGCAAATGGTAAAAGTTCCTTCTTCTTTCTGCTATATAGTACTCCATTGCGTAAATATACTACAGTTTTTTTAACCAATCATCTACAGATGGGCACTCAGGTTGTTTTCAGCATTTGGCTATTATAAATAGTGCTGCTATGAACATAGGGGTACATAGATTCTTTTGAATTGGTGTTTCAGGATTTTTCAGATATAATCTTAGCAATGGAATTGGTGGTTCAAAAGGCAGTTCCATTTTAAGTGTTTTGAGGAAATTCCTTACTGTTTTCCATAGTGGCTGCACCAGTCTGCATTCCCACCAGTAGTGCACCATGGTTCCTGTTTCTCCACATCCTCAGCAGCACATGTTTTTTGTTGATTTATTGATGATGGCCATTCTGACTGGTATGAGGTGGTATCTCATTGTGGTTTTTATTTGCATCTCTCTGATGGCTAGCGATGTTGAGCATTCTTTCATATGCCTATGGGCCCTCTGTATGTCCTCTTTGGAGAAGTGTTTATTCAGGTCCTTTGCCCAGTTTTTATTGCCTTGTCTGTCTTCTTAGTGTTGAGTCACATGTTTGTTATATATTTTGGAGATCGATCCCTTATCTGAGATATTATTGGCAAATATAGTTTCTCATATGTTTTGTTCCCTTTTCATCTTGCTGATGTTTTCTTTTGCTGAACAGAAACTCTTTATTTTGATGAAGTCCCATTTGATTATTTTTTCCTTGATTCCCCTTGCCTTAAGAGATATATCGGTGAAAATATTGCTGTATGGGATATCTGAATTTTTTCTGACTATATTTCCCTCTAGGGCTTTTATGGTGTCATGACTTACATTTAAGTCTTTGATTCATCTTGAGTTTATTCTGGTGTATGGTGTAAGTTGGTGATCTCATTTCATTTTTTTGCCTGTCCCTGTCCATTTCTCCCAGCATCATTTGTTGAAGAGGCTCTTTCACTCCAATTTATGTTCCTTCCCCCTTTGTCAAATATTAGTTGTCCATATAGACCTAGTTTTATTTCTGGGCTTTCTATTCTGTTCCATTGACCTATATGTCTCATTTTATACAAGTACCAGACTTCTTTGATTACCGTGGCCTTGTAGTTTAGTTTGGTATAAGGCTTTGTTATTCCTCCTAAAGTGTTCTTCTTCCTCAAGATTGTTGTGGCTATTTGAGGTCGTTTTTGATTCCATATAAATTTTTGAAGTATTTGTTCTAGGTCTGTGAAATATGTCATTGGTATTTTAATAGCAATTGCATTGAATCTATAAATTGCTTTTGGTAGTATGAACATTTTAATGATGTTGATTCTTTTCATCTATGAACATGGTATATGCTTCCATTTATTTGTATCTTCCTTGATATCTTTCTTCAATGTTATGCAGTTTTCTGAGTACAGGTATTTTACCTCCTTGGTTAAATTTCTTCCTAGGTACTTTATTTTTCTTGTTGCTATAATAAATGGATTTTTTTCTAGTTTCTATCTCTGATATTTTATTGTTGGTGTACAGAAATATCTTCAATTTCTGAATATTAACTTTGTACCCTATAATTTTGCCAAATTTACTTATGTTGAGTAGTTTTTTGCAGGAGCCTATAGGGTTTTCTTTATACACCATCATGTTGTCTGCATATAATGACTGTTTAGTTCCACTGTTCCAATTAGGAAGATTTCAATTTTCTTTTTTGTCTGATTGCTGTGGCTAGAACTTTCAAGACCATGTTGAATAGGAGTGGGGATAGTGAACATCCTTGTCTTGTTCCTGACATCAGTGGGAATGCTTTCAATTTTTGTGTATTGGGTGTGATGTTGGCTTCAGGTTTCTCATATATGGCCTATAATATGTTGAGATATGCTCCTCTACTCCCAGTTTCCTAAGTGTTTTCTTAATAAATGGGTGTTGTAATTTATCAAATGCTTTTTATCATCTATTGATATGATCATTAGTTTTTGTCTTACATTTTGTTTATGTGGTCTAAAACATTTATTGATTTGTGAATATTAAACCACTCTTGCATCCCTGGGATTAATCCCATTTGATTGTGGTGTGTGATCTTTCTAATGTGTTGCTGGATCCAGTTAGCCAATATTTTGTTGAGGATTTTAGCATCTATGTTCATCAGTGATATTGGTTGGTAGTTTTCTTTCTTTGTTGTGTCTTGACCTGGTTTTGGAATTAGAATAATACTGGCTTCATAGAAACAATTTGCGACTCTCCCTCTTCTTGGATTTTTTGGAATAGTTTGAAAAGAATAGGAGTTAGTCCTTTCCTAAATGTTTTGTAAATTTCACCTGTGAAGCCATCTGGTTCAGGGCTTTTGTGTGCCGGGAGTTTTTTGAATACTGCTTCAATTTCAGTAGTTGTTATTGGTCTGTTCAAGTTTTCTGCTTCTTCTTGATTCAGTTTTGGAAGATTATATGTTTCCTGAAATTTTTTCTTTTCATCTAAGTTGTCAAATTTCTTGTTATACTGTTGTTCTTAATGATTTCTTACAATTTTTTGTATTTTTGTGATATCGGTTGTGATTTCTCCTTTTTCATTTCTGATTTTACTTATTTGAGTCCTCTCTCTTTTTTTCTTGATGAGCTCCATAAAAGCTTGTCAATATTGTTTATCTCTTCCAAGAACCAGCTTCTGATTTTATTGATATTTTGAATTGTTATTTTAGTCTGTATGTCATTTAATTCTGCTCTGATATTGATGATTTTCTTTCTTCTATTTGCTCTAGGCTTTGTTTGTTGTTGTTCCTCTATTTTTTATAGCTGTATGGTTAGATTTTTTTTTTTTTAGAGATTGTTTTCTCTTTTCTAGGTATGCCTGTATTGCTATGAACTTTCCTCTCAGGAGTGCTTTTGCTGTATCCCATAGGTTTTAGGTTGTTGTCTGTTCATTATCATTAGTTTCCAGAAACTTTTTTATTTCTTCCTTTATGTCATTGTTAACCCATTAATTATTTAATAGCATGTTATTCATTTTTCATGAGTTTAAATGTTTTTTAATTTTTTTCCTTGATGTTGATTTCCAGTTTCAAGCTTTTGTGATCTGAGAAGATGCTTGATATAATTTTAATTTTCCTGAATTTGTTGAGGCTTGTTTTGTGTCCTACCCTGTGGTCTGTCTTTGAAAATGTCCCATGTGCATTTTAAAAGAATGTATTTTATGCTTTTTTGGGGTGAAAAGTTCTATATATATCAACTAAGTCTATTTGGTCTAGGTGTTGTTCAGTGCCTCAATATTCTTGGTGTTCCTTTTCTTCAAAGATCTGTCCATTGTTGACAATGAAGTCTTTAAGTCCCCTACTATGAGTGTGTTGCTGTATATCCTTCTTGAATCCTTTAAAAATTTTTCTTATATATTTGGGTGTTCTTATGTTGGGTGCATATATGTTTACCAGGATTATATCTTCTTGATGGATTGTTCCCTTAAGTATTATGAAGTGTCCTTCTTTGTCACTTTTTATGGCCTTTAATGTGAAATCTGTTTTGTCTCATATAAGTCTTGCTACTCCGGCTTTTTTTTTTTTCATGTCATTTTGCCTGATATATTTTTTTCATCCCTTCTTTTTCAGTTTGTGTAGATCTTTTGTTCTAATGTGGGTCTCTTGTAGACAGCATATATGTGGGTCATGCTTTCTATCCATTCAGCTACCCTATATCTTTTGATTGGTGTATTTAATCCATTTACATTCAAGGTTATTATTGATAGGTAGTTATTCATTGTCATTTTCCCTTTTTGTACTTGTGTTCTTCTCTGTCTCTCTCTGTTTCTTCATCTTCCTAAATCAGACCTGTTAGCATCTCTTGCAATGCTGGTTTGGTGAAGATGTATTGTTTTTTAGCCTTCTTTTGTCTTGGAAACTCCTTCTTTCACCTTCCATTTTGAATGAAAGCCTTTCTGGATAGAGTACTCTGGTTGTGGGCCTGTGTTTTTCATTGATTGGAATATTTTTTGCCATTCCCTTCTGACTTGTAGTGTTTCTGTTGAGAAATCTGATGCTAGCCTTATTGCATCTCCCTTGTATGTTATTAACTGTTTCTCTCTTGCTGTTTTTAGGATTCAGTCTTTGTCTTTCAATGTTGCCATTTTAATTATGATGTGTCTTGAAGTGGGCCTGTTGGGATCCTCACTGGGACCCTCTGTGCTTTCTTGACTTGCGTGACTTTTTCTCTCAAGTTAGGGACGTTTTCTGTCATTACTTTTTTAAACAGGTTTTCTATCCTTTGCTCCTCTTCTTCTACTTCCTGTATTCCTATGATATGGATATTATTACGTTTTATATTGTCCTGCAGCTGTCCTAAAACCTCTTTATTCTTTTTCAGTCTTTTTTCATTTTGTTGCACTGTCTGGAAATTTTTCTATGTTGTCCTCCAGCTCACTGATCTGATCTTCCACTTCCTCTAGCCAGCTTTTAATTTCTTCTACTGTGTTCTTCAATTCAGAAATTGTATTCTTCATTTTCTCCTGGCTCTTACTGATAGCTTCTATGTCCTTTTTTATGCTAGTGTAATTCTCAGTAAGTTTCTTTTAGTTTCCCTGGAGTTTCTTGTAATTTCCCTGAAGTTCTTTGTAGTTTTCTTTGAGCTCACTGTGCTCATTAAGCTTTCCTATAACCCATGTTTTCAATTTCATGTCTGATAGTTTGCTTTCCTCTATTTAATTTAGCATCTTTCTGGAAATTCCCCCTTTCCTTTTGATGGGGGTTTGTTTCCCTGTCTACCCGTTTTTGTTACTACTTCTTAGATTGATTTGCAATTCCTCGATCTGCCCCTGGTGACTTCAGATTGTGTCCCAGGCTGGGCCTAGGCAGCTTGTTGGAGACAACCAGAGATCTACTGCCTTTCTCGGTCTCCTTTAGTTAATTTATTTAATCCGTGATTAGCCATCAGGCTTAAGCACCAAGGGTAGGGCAAATTAATTCCTTCTGGTGAGGCTTTTGCTTCCCCTCAGCTGATGCCACTTGCAGGGGAATAGTCTGCTTCCAGTGTCGGGAATGAGTCAGCACTGGGACCTGCTTGGCTGCTCTCCCAGTTCTCCCCTCAAAGCCACTGTCCCAAATTCTCCCCAAGCGTCTCTAGTCCTCTCTGCCTTCCCTCTTCTTGAGCCCAGGGAAAATGGGTGCCAAAGTATTTTTGTACATGGTCTGCTTAAGAGCTCTTTTTCTCCAGCTGTTTCTTTCAGGCCAGCAAAAAAACTGTGGCTTTTTGCTTTTCAGAGCTGGTTGTTATAGCTTTCCGGTCTGTTGCTGTAGGCTGGGAAGCCCAGGTGGGGGTTTAGACTCCACGCTTCTCAGAAGGAACCCCCCAATGCTAACCTGTTTCTCAGTCTTTTCATCTTCCACCCATGGGAGCCCAACCAGTCCTTTCACATCTCCATACTTCCTACCAGTGACATTGTGATGAAGCAGCCTTTTCTGTCTCTTCCGGTTATCTCTATGTCCTTTTTAACGCTGGTGCAGTTCTCAGTAAGTTTCTTGTAACTTCCCTAGAGTTTTTTTATAGTTGCTCTGTAGTTCTTTATAGTTCCCCTGGAGTTATTTCCTTATTGCCATTATTTTGAATCCCATGTCTGGTAATTTTCTTGCTTCTATTTCATCTCTATCTCTCTCTCTCTCCCTCTCTCTCTCTCTCTCTCTCTCTCTCTCTCTCTCTTCCTGGGAATTCCTCATTTTCTTTTATGGGGTGTTGTTTCTTCATCTCCCTATTTTAGGTGACTCTTTTTATTTTTATTTTTTACTGCTTCTTAGATTTATCTGTTTTGACTTTCTGTCATGGTGTGAACTTCTGTGATAGGAGTCCTGCTGGTTTCAGTGGTGCAGACTGCTTTGTTCTTTTCTGTATGAGTGGCTTTCAATCCTTTCTCATCTTGTTCCAAATCTTTTGTTAATTCTTAAGCCACCTAATGACTATAGCTCTGAATTGAGCCTCTGAAAGATTTCTTATTTGTTCATCTGTCAAATTCTTCATCTGTTGCCTGGTGAGCTGCACCACCAGGATTTCTATAGTTGTCTGCCTCATTTTGCTTTGCTTCTTGAGCAGGCTATAGGGGGCAGAGCCCATGTGCTCATCACAACCCAGCAACAGGAAGCGATCCTCAACCTTTTTTGCCATGCTATGGTACTTTGTCATCACTACCCAGCAACCGGCGATGATCCACAACCTTTTTTTGCAGTGCCGTGGTGTTTTTTCATCACTACCTGGTGACCGGTGGTGATCCGCAACCTTTTTCGCTGTGCTGTGGCGATTTGTCCTCAATACCTGGTGACTGGCAGGAATCCACAACATTTTTCGCTGTGCTGTGGAGCTTTGTGTGGGGGCAGGGGTCCAAGATGGATTCCTGCCATTATCCTCCGCTGGGAGACAAGGATCCGTCCTCCCGCCCTCTAGGTCTCGCCCTGCAAGGCAATGCAGGTGCTGCCTTTCCCAGCATTGGGGTCACGAGCTGCTGGGGCTCAACTGCAGCCAGGATTGCTCTCCCTGCCGCTGTCCCTGGTGCTACCGCAAACAGCACCACTGCTTTAGCTCTTCCTACCTGTCCGATGAGCACCGCTGGTTTATAACTTTGTACGTTGGGCTTCTGTGTATTTTTATTTTCTGGAATTTCTAGTTATCTTTTGTTTTGAGGTAGTTGTTTTCCTTTCTAGTTGTAGAGGGAGACCAAGTGTGTCAGTCTAAGCTTCCATCTTGGCTGGAAGTTGCAAAAAGGTGCATATTTGTTTCCAAGGCAATAAATCATGACTTCAAATACAGAAATGACTGACGTAATTCTAAGCAGCAGCTGGAGTAAAAAGGCAGAAATTTTATACATACTGAATTATTTCTGACTTACACATATGAAATAACATTTATAAAATTAAATTCAACAAATAATTTAGTAGAAAATATAATGATAGTGAACAGCTTTAGGACATTCTCAAGTGCTTACCAAGTAGAACATTCCTCCAGGGAGATGTGCCATTTTACATAAACAGAGTTTTTGCTAAGAAATTCAATTCAAAAGCTACAACTGAGCTTGTGGAGTACCAACATTTAGAAGTTGACAGCGAAAGAGCTAGAAAATTTGGGTAGGAACCAGGAAATTTTCTGTAAGAAAGTAGCAGAACAAATAATATGGTTCTCAGCCATCAAAGTAAAGTGATCTGTAGCATTCAAAATATGATCAGAGTGGCCCAGTTACACTGAGAGCAATAGGTCATAGAAATACACAGAACCCGGATAAAGAGATAATATCTTGCAGGAGGGTAGTTGGAATAGAAAGAAAGGAACAGCATAACAGAACACACAGGTGTGCAGAATGTGAATAAAGATCTCAGCCTGGGCCTCATCTCCTTGTGGTATCTTAAAAGTTCATTTTGAACACTGATACTGGAATTTTGTATATTGTTAGCCCCTTCTTCATAGTGCAAGGTCTCTCTGACTCTCCTCAAATTCTTCACCAGTTATTTCTTGAAATTTAAGAGAGAGAGTGTGTCACCCAGGCTTAGAAATAAATGTGCTTATATTTCTCTAGAAAATCCAGATGGCTTTGTGGGATTTGTTGTCTGCAAATCATGGGAGGGAAGCATGTAGTAACAGGAAGGTAGACTTTGCCTCAATAAGAATATCCTTTCCCTGATCTTGCTAGGTTTGCCACTCTGTACTAGGATGCAGGCTTGTCACTGTTTCCCCTCAGTCCTCAAGGGTGCTAACCCTGCGTGGCAAAATGAGGTGGTGGGGAGAAAAATGGCCCCCACTTCCTAAGAAATTCACAACATTTCTCAAGAAAACTGACTAATTAAAATAGAGACATATCATGCCACCTTACACTATCTTACTCTGTCTACCTCTTTCTCTGGCACCTATGTGCAGACCTATCCTCATGTACTCTACCATGTACACCAGAATAAACTCAAAATGGATAAAAGACTTAAATACAAGTTGTGATACCATAAAAATCCAAGCAGAAAACATAGACAATAAAATTTCAGATATCTCACATAGCAATATTTTTGCTGATATATCATTTAGGGCAAGGGAAATAAAGAAAAAAATAAACAAATGGGACTACATCCAATTAAAAAGCTTCTGCATGGCTAAAGAAACAATCATGAAAATGAAAAAGTAACTGATTATATGGGAGAACATATTTGCCAATGATATATAGGACAAGGATTTGATCTCACAAATAAACAAAAAACTCATATGACCCAACACCAGGATGACAAAAAATCCAATTTTAAAAATGAGCAAAGAATCTGAATAGGATTCAAGGAGGGCATACAGACATCCCATAGACATGTTAAAGAATGCTCAACCTCACTAGTTATTAGAGAGATGCAAATTAAAACCACAATGAGATATCACTTCACACCTGTCAGAATGGCTATCATTAATAAATCGACAAATAAGTGCTGACAAGGATGTGAAGAAAGGGAAATCCTAGTGCACTGTTGTGGGGAATGCAGATTGGTGCAACCACTATGTAAAACACTATGAAATTTACTCAAAAATTTAAAAATGGAACTGCCTTTTAACCCAGCTCCTCCACTGCTGGGAATATAGCCTAAGAATCCCAAATCACCAAATCAAAAGAATGTATGCACCTCTATGTTCATATCAGCTCTATTTACAGTAGCCAAGTGATGGACACAGTAGATGAATGGAATAAAAATATATAGTATAATACATTTACACAATGGAATACTATGCAACATAAAAGAAAAAGGAACTTCTACTTTCTGCAACAGCATAGATGGAACTGGAGAATACTTTGCTAAGTGAAATAAGCTGGTGAAAGAAAAATACCATATGATCTCACTTATAAGAGGAATCTAATAAACAAAATAAACTAATGAGAGAAATAGAACCAGAGGCATAGAATCATGGAATAGACTGACAGTGGTAAGACTGGAGGAATGAATGGAGACTGTTTGAAAGAAGATGAAGGGATTAGTCAAGGAATGTATATGAAGGTGGAGACTAACTATTGAAGTGGGGGACGGCTAGGCAGAGTGTGGTAAAAGGGGAAATAATTTGAACAACTGTAAAATATAAAAATAAAAAGTGACAGTGAAAATAAGAAAAAGAAGAATTAAGAGTTCACAAAGGCAAGTAGTGTGCAAGGAACTTATTATTATGTTCTCAAGGAAGAGAACAAGCCTTGCCATGAGTGGCAAGAGAGGGCCAAGGACACTTAGCCTGAAGATTTACATAATTCGTGAGGTAGGGTGAGGATTAGTATGATGTTAAAGAATGGGAGTTACTTACTGAATATCATATAATGGTGGTGTTGACCATACATGTTTTATCCCATGGAAGACATGACCACCTAAGCATAGGCATGTGTAAGAGTCTGTTCCCAGAGTCCTTATTTTCCATTCTAGGCATCATCTTGTCATCAGTTGTGAAACAGGTAAATTACCAGAGACAGTTAGTGAAAATTATTTTGGGCTGCTTTTATGTTAAGAACAATGGACACCCCCTCCCACCCTTCCTCCACCTTCCTCATTTTCTAACTCCTACCTAACACCGCCCCCCTCAAACATTAGGAACCCAAATATTTGGGGTTTTGGGGGCAATGGATTTTTGGCTACTTTCTGCTGTAAAGATATGATGAGACTTCTTTGCATTCTATCTGCTTGCTGTTGGTCAGAGGAGGCAGAGGGAAGTGTCCATCCATTGGCCCATTATAGGTGTCTTGAGCCAGGTGTCCCAAGGTTGGAAAGTATTTTATGATTATCTTTTGTAGCTTTATAGCCTCTAATATAGAAGAGATAAATCTAGTTAGTAAGCTTATTATTGGTCTGAATAATTAATAACATTAGTATGATTAGTAATGGGGCTTCTGAAAAGGGAAAAAGTAAAGACATGAGCTATGATTCTGAATCTCAGAAAGAGATTGAAGTTTTGATCCTAGAAGTAGATTCAAATGATTCTCTGTTTGACCTGTCCTGATTTGTTAACACTGTTCCTTAAGGTATAGGTATGTTCCTCCTTCTGAGGCTATAAGGAGGTCTAATGCCCTTCAATTTTGGAGGGCAACCCCAACTAATGAACCCAGATATTCTTGGAGTAGCATGAGAATTTATCCTGTTTTAGTTAATGATTCAGCCATTTCCTATGATAGGTGGTGGTGTATTCCTAAAGAAACAGCACCTACCACTGTTCCTTTAGCAGAGGGAATACCAATAAATGATATTAGAGGAATGAGAGGACCAGTCATTTTGAAAAAAAATATCCTTTTCCTTATAGTGGAAATGGGAGGGTGGCATTTTCCTGTGTATGGAAATGTCAGAATATGCCCTATAGAGCAGATTTCTCTCCATTGTGGAGGGAGGATTTAGTATGCCTGGGAGCTGAAAACCCAATAGACTCCTGTTGAAGGGGATATTTCTGCTACCAAATCAATGGCTGCAAGTTAAACTGGCTGGGTTTCTACAGAAATATATTGCCATTGACCAGTTGTTTGGTTCTTAAGTATTTAGTACTCACCATTGTAATACTTGTGCTGCCAATGAGGCTGCAACTGCAGAGTCAGTTGAAGGATTGTGGGACCTTGTGTTATTTATTAATTCGGTAAAGACATATCCCACTTTATTCCAAAATTTATGGCAGCTCAAGAGCTGTGGTAAAGAGTGATACAGCTATCCCTTTCCTGAGGGAGTAATTCATTAACTTTAAAGGATGATCTGCCTTGATAGTAAGCTGTTTTTGGTAAGCTTTGCTAGGAACAGCTGGTATTGGAAATGTGTATGTATGAAATTTGCTTTCTTGCCTGAGTTAGGAATTCCCCTAGAGAAACAGGGTATTGTGGTGAGGAGATTTCATAAGTAGTATTCATAAGAGAAGATTTTGGAATTAGAAAATTCTATTGGCATTGGCTATTAGCAAGCCTTCTTACAAACATGCCCCCTGCAAAAGGGATAGCTGAGCTGAAGATAGTTTATTATGTGAGAGAATAGAGCCTACTCTAGGGGAGAATTGGATGCTAATAGAAAAAGCTTTGGCTAACTGTTTAATAAGGTTTTGGGTAGCTATAATGCTCCATAGGCTGGAATATAGATTTTTTTGGTCTAGAGTAGCAGAGATGTTTCCCCACTGTTCTGGTGCCAATGGCTGAACATAGCCCCAGCTGTGGGTGGAAAGACAAAGCCAAAAATAAGAATTAATTTTAAAGATTGGGCCAAACTGTAGGCAGTCTCAGGTGGAGACCTAGCATAAGTGAAAAAGGGTAAGTGGTAAAGTAAGAAGCTACTTATAAGACTCTAAAGCAATCCTCTGAAAGGGGAACTTGAGGTCTTCCATTCACTCATAGGAGTAGGTAGCACTATCCTGCTGTTTTGGAAGTCCTGAAGGTTTAGTTGGTTCCTTCCATGGTTTGACTAGAGTGATATATCCAGGTGGAGATGCCAGGAACTTTGATAGCCTAGGCTCCAGCCCAATGACTATGACCTCTTGAAGTGAGGCTGACTGGGGAGGGCACCTTTAATCCTGAGTTACCATCTGCAGTGCAGTCACACCTGAGGGATGGGGGCCCTTCAGCCCAAGGAACAGAGAGGTGCTCAATGACCTGAAGCCTGGAATTTGTAGCAGTGTGTCTGAGGAAGTTTATTATGATTAAGACATTCCTTTGACCAATGCCTCACTTTTTGGCACACGACACTTAATATCCTTTGGAGAAAGTCATGCAGTGTCTGCAGAATGTGACTGTGAATGTACTTTGATCATGGCTAAAACTTGGGAAAACCTAGTTTCCTTCCATTTTTCTTTCTCCTTTTGATTGTGGTTGTAAAAGAACACATTGGCTGTGGTCAGCATTTTATCTAAAAAAACACTCCAGGTTTCTGGAGACTTTTTTGTAATTTTCTTCTGATGTCTGTTGGGTCTGACATCCCTGAATAGCAGGGAGGGCTGTGGTCCAGTGGTGAAGAAAAACTTCCACAGAGCTGATGGGAGGTTTTGTATGCTTTATTGGTGTGGCAGAGAGTGCTGGCTACACACACTCCCTTCATTCTACTTGTGTACAAAGTGAAGCAGGTTTTTTATATACTTGGTGAACAAAGGTGGCTTACAGCCGAAAGGTTATATAACATATGCTGAATCATTGTTGACTGGAACTCGCTGTCTGGAAGTAGGGCTGACTTCATCTTAAACCACGGCCATATATACTAAGGCCTTCCCCTGACAATGTCAAAAGCTGATTGGCTTAAAATTTTATCCTTTAATATTACTTGTCCCTCATAAGGCTCTAGACGTGGGTTGGTATATTTGATGAGAGCTTCAATCTTTCTAAGAAGGTAGTAGGATTTTCATCTTGACTTTGGCTAATGGCAGGTACCTTGAAATAATACACTTTTGGTGGCCTGCCTTGAGCCCCACCTTAATACAGAGTCAGAAATGGTTTCTTTCCCACTTTTGGTAAGTGATATTATAATCCCATTCAGAATCCATAGACAGAACTGCTGGTTCTCTTACAGGGTATTTATTGTCAGACAAAGGCATATTGTTAGCAAGTTGTCTAGCTTCCTTAACTATTTTTTCCTGTTCAATGTCTGATAAAATGTGCCTCAGAACTACCATCACATCTTTCCAGGTCAGCTCATATATTAAGTAAGGTGCTGGAAATCATCTATATATTTGTCTGGGTTGTCCAAATAGTTCCCAAAGTCAGTTTTGATTTGCCTGAGCTCAATGAGGAAGAAAGGTATTAGTTGGGGAGCAAATTCTCCTGCTGTTTCTATTGGGGCAAGAGCTTAGTTGTCGGAGCAATTTTAGGGGCAAGAGAAGCAGGGGCCAGCAATTTTGCTGGGGACCCTGGGTATGGCAGTAGTGAAGAGGCAGCAAAAAAGTCTTTTCTAGAATCTCTGGGGTGGATATTGGTTCCATGAGTATTTGGGAATTGAAGGATGAATCATCAGGTGCTGCATTAATAGGGCTAAGTTTACACTTTTTACATAAATTTCCATGGCCTCTCAAATAGGAAAAAATGCTTGTGTATAAGGAATTTCTGACCATTTTTCCAAGATGTTTACAAAATTTTGAATTGTAGAATTGTGTTATAATTTAGAGTCCCATTACGTGGCCAAACCTTTCCATCACTTAGTTTTTATTATAGCCAAACCGTGTTACAAAAACATATTAGTTGGTTTTTCTTTAAATTTTGAGGATTAAAATGTGACCAATTAGAAAGGATACATCTTAATGGAGTACCAGCAGAAATAGACTATTGATATCCCATCTAGAAAATGTAAAAATACCATTAGAATAGATGTCTCATATTCTGGGGTCTAACTTGCAGGTTTTTAGCATCTCTAAACTCTAAGTCTAGATTTTGGCATCTGCAAATATTTAGGTCCAGAACAGATATATCTACTGTGGACTGACTGGAGCAGAGGCGGGTCTGCTCCCTCCCCTTCCTGAGGGGTTGCCGAAAGCAGAGGCAAGTCTGCTTCTTCCTTTTGTCAGTGGCAGAAACAATTCTCTTCCTTCCTTTTTAAGGGTTTGCTCATCAATCATAGGAAGTCTTGGTAGTTCTCATGTTCTTCTTAGAGCTGAAAAGGCTTCACCAGGGGTTGTAGAGAAAATTATAGAGGGCTAAAATGGAAGAAAGGAAGAGTGGAGTCATGCAGAGAATAGATATGAGTGTAGTGAAAGTGAAAGCTCTGGTCCCATTGAATCTGGCCTGCTAGCTGGAGGGATTGTATGAACTGGGTTCCTATGGAAAGCTATAATGTTGGGACAGAGTGAGTCATTAACCACATGTCCCAACAAGATTGTAGGCTTAGACTGAATTGACTAATCAAGGAACAATAAGTTTCCAAATGAGGGAACACTCTTCAAGACTGTGATCTGGACTGACCCAATCTCATGGTTTCTCAGGCCTTAAACAAAAGAAATGTCTATGGATGAGGGGTATCCCTGTCTTGGTAAATAACCAGAGGGGCAGGTTGCAAACCCAACTTTGTCCCAAATGCATACAAAGAACAGGTTCATTATAACTTGATGCCCTTTCCAGATACTTTATGAAGTGGACCTGCTTTTTAAAAAAATTACGTAGGACTCCTAAGGGGGTACATACAATATGTCCCTTGTTCCCACTTAATGTGGATACAGGGACCTGATCTGATAATGGAATAAGTAGGGAAAGGCTGTAGGAGGATGTTGCTAGAGACAATGGCAAACAGTCTAGGAGGAGATTGAATGAGAAGCTGAATGACTCCACAGCACATAGAATTATGGGTCAGAAGATTTAAAATAAGAAGGCAGAGGATGCCTGGATATTCTGCTGCAGCTGCCTGCAAAGGATAATATTTTGGATGGGAGAAGAAACTCTGGGCATAGGCTAGGAATGGGCTGGCCTGGAAGGCGGTGACAATATTATTCTTCTTTGGGTATTCTAGAGGAGATGGGCTCTGAGTCAGAAACCTGCCATTCTTCCAAAATTGTGTAACTTTTGTATCTTCTGTCATTTTAGTTTGTAAATTAATCCTATAGAAACAAGGTAATTAAAAACTAACTGAGCGAATAATAGGGGAAGTCAGGAGTTAAAGATTTTAGCCTTAATTGACAGACTTAAGTGATTAAAGCTGTAACTAAAGAGTTAAAAATTTAGCCTTAAGGCTTAAATAAATAATATATGTTGAAAGCTGTTGTTCCAAAATTGTGTAGTTTTTTGAATAAAGACTCCTTTTCTCAATCACCAAGTTTTTGCCTTTGGAATTTTGCCTAGAGTGTAGTAGAGGGCAGCAAGACCTCACTTGCAGTTTGGTAACAGCAATGATGATTCTAGTGGATTTCCAGATGCCTGTGGTGGTGGATCCCAAGAGTGGAACTGTGGGTTTTTCAGTCTCTGGGAGTTCCTCTGCATGTACACTCAAGGCAGCAGCCACCTAAACATGCCTGGCTGGTGAAAAGGAAATAGGCCTGGTAAGGAGTCATGAAACAAGATCCAGGTGAGCTCTGCTTTGGGGAAGCCATTGTGAGGACCACAGTTTATAAGATTGGTTGGCAGAAGATAATGCCTGTGAGAGCTCTTTGGAATAATGGACTCATTGATACCAGTTTTTATATGTTCTCAGGTTTCTTGGATTTTTCTGATTACAGCTTTTGTCTTACATATCCAGGCCAATAAGGACATATTTGTGGTGGTTCCAAAAGGGAGTCAACTGAGCAGGATTTTGGCAGACTGAAGCATATATTGTCATTATCCAATGTTCAAAGAGGTATTGATTAATTATTGTAACACTGTGTGGCCTACATATGTTTTGGATTTTGAGGAAAGATAGCCCATGCACGGCTCCCTAAGTTATTGTATCATTATACAATTGAATCAATATTGCCAACAGGCAGACAGATGTGACAAAATCTGTTATGTCAATGCATTTATGTCATTGCATAATAGGGTTTCACCAGGGATGGAGCGCCATCTGTTGGTGAAGAGAAGAGAAGAGGCCTCCAAACCTCTCCTTAAGAGTCGTCGTCGTCGTCGGCAGCCGTCCGTCTCGAGAGACGATGGTGTAGCTTCTCAAGAGTCCATCTGCACCGCCGAGAATGGCTGTGCAGTCCGACTCGGGAGTGACATGGTATCTGTCTCCTCCCGTGTTGAATCGACATCATGCGATGACGCTGAAGCTACAGAGCCTGGGCAGGGTAATATGGAGGGTCTGCTGTTGCCCATGCAGCAGACCCCCCCTCTCTTCGCAGCTGAAGGGTCCAAGGGAAAGACGGAGTCGATACAGCTTGGGTTCAGGTGCGCCGCAGGAGTTGCCGGTGTTGACTACAACGTCAAACCGCCTTAGGGACTCCGGCTCCGGATTTTCTGTCGGGGTTTACTCCCTTAGCCTTTCCCCTGAAGAGGTATGCCGCAAGGCAGCGGAGGTTTTTTGGAGTCAGAGTTTTCCTTCTCTGTCTCCTTAAGAGTAAGACAGGAAGAAAAGTAGAGTAAGGAGATAAACCTCATAAATGCTCTGAACGTGGGGGCTCGAGGTTGGTGGCAGGAGGACATCCCCCACACCACCCTGTCCACTGTATACTCCTGAAGTAGAGCCCATAGAGCTAACAGCTCCATCTTGTATGACAAGTGGTGGGTCTCTCCCTCAAAGACCAGTCAGGGCACCCAAACTGGCCAGGGAACATTCCTATCTTGAGCAAGGAAGTTCCCTTTGAGGTAATATTATATAGGTGAAATAACTCAGGAAAGCCAGCCCACACGCCTCTATTGGGCCCATATTCCCTTTTCCACTTCAGACGTACTAAACTGGAACAATTCCAAACCCTCATATAGGGGTGATCCTCAGAAAGAACGGAAGATCTTATCTCCTCAATTTTTGCCATCCATCATCCAAAATGCGCAGATATACAGGCTCTCCTTAACATCTTCTTAACCATAGATGAGAGATGGCTCGTTATAAATAAGGTTAATGAAGAGGCCCAATGTCTCCCTCAAGAGAATTCCCATGGGATCCTCAATCCAGCTGGGACAATTTCCTTGACAGAGCCTGACTGGAACCCAAATGGTGGGGGCCTAGCCTTCCTGGAAAATTACAGAAAGTGCATATTGGAAGGGCTTAAGAAAGGAATGTCCAAATAAAATTGCCTGAATTTGATATTGGCCCTTCAGCAAAAGCTGAATGAGTATTCTTCTGAATTTCTAGAAAGGATCTACCAGACCTATAGGAAGCATGCTGATGTGTATCCACAAGACTAGAAAATGTATGGATGGTAAATTGACTTTTCTTGTGCAAAGAGCCCTAGATATCAGAAAGAAACTCCAGAAATTATATGGAGTGTTGGAAATGAACCCCTCTCAGCTGGTGGACATAGCCTTTAAAGTTTATAATGCCCATGAAGCAAAGAAGATAAAACAAGCCATAGTATTCTCAGAAAAAGGGTGGGGAGACCAGAGGAAGAGATGTAACCCTAAAGGAGGAAGGAAAGAACCATTAGGCACCAATCAATGTGCCTATTGCAAGTAGAAGGCCCATTGGAGAAGGGAATGCCAAAACTTAAAAGGGAGGATTAAAAGGATGGAACATTTCACCAAGAAGTGGCATTCTGTTGACAACACACTCTTCTTTAAAGCTCATAGGAATCAAGCACTGACTCCAAAACAAATGGATAAAATGGGCACTGCCTGTGAGGGACTTGAATTCTGCTGCTGTGGTTGATGCTAAAAGAGAAAGTTGGACCTGTACTCTAGAAAGAGAGTTAACATTTATCTTTTGGAAAAGGACAGTGACCCCCAATGCAAAATGACAATGTCCCTTTTATTTAATTTATGTGCTTGCAAAGCTAAGGACTCTTAGCTGCCAGATACTGAGTTAAGAGTATGGTCCTTCCCATTGTGAGAAAAAACAATAATTGAAAGTGAATTATAGTTTTATTTTATTTTATTTTATTCTACAGTTTTCCAATTTTTCCTCTGTTGCTCTCCCCTGAGTAAAGATATATAGAAGGTTAATGAAAGTTTCAGAAGGTGTGCAGAAAGTAGTAAAAGCTATAGGAGGTTGTATAATTTTAAACCTAAAAGAAGAAAACCCCTCAGCTCTTGGGTGCAGTTATACTTTGCTTGGCTTGTTTTTTGCTTACTTTCTGAACTTATGGGGACTTAGTTTGAACTCTGTTGTCTGTGTAAATTGGGAATCATTTGTCTCTGCTATTTGGCCATTGGAACCTAGTAGAGGTCATCTGTGAGACCAGTTGGAGAGAAAGCCTCTGCCACTTGGAACCTAGGAACGGTCATTGGTTTTGGGTAGAGCCTGGCTGAGGGTGAGAGAGCATGTCTCTGCCAAGAGACCAGTGGCTGCACTAGTAGGTGAGAGAATGCCTTTACCATTGGTGCTTTGTGCCATTGAATGCCAGTGAGCATACAAGCTGGGGGTGAGAGGTCCTGCCTCTACCAGGAGACCAGGGAACATACTGGTAGGTGAGAATGTCTACCACTGGAGTTTCAGGACATTTGGGATCTAGGACCTGTCACCTGTGTGACAAATTAGTGGGACTGGTTTGTATAAGACAAGAGTCTAAATTTCACATCAAGTGGAAAGTAACCAATAAAAGGTATAAGGCATGGAAACGCAATCTTGGTAGATATTGGAAAGGCAAGCATTTTCCTTCATGAAAGTAGCTACAGAAGAATGAGAACTTTTCCCACTTGCTGTTGTAAAATTACAAAGGTCCAGAGGTGGTAAAGGAAGAAACTGGTACTGAGACATCTGATCAGATCACTGGGGAGAAGTAGGGAGAGATTGTAGGAGGAGGTTGCTGGAGACAATGGTAAACAGTTTAGGATGAGATTGGCTGTGAAACTGAACACCTCCAAAGTGCATGGAGTTAAAATAAAAAGAGGGAAGACTAAGGGGGGTGGGACTGCTGGAGGGAGGTGGGGTGCTGGGCAGAGGAGAGCAAAGGAAAAAGAAATTGGGACAACTGTAACAGCATAATCAATAAAACATACAAAAAAAAAAAAAAGGAAGGTGGAAGATAGAGACTACCTCTTGGGCTCTCTTCTTTGAGGATGCCTGGATGGTGATACTGAAGCTGCCTGTATTTTCCAAAGGACAGTATTTTTAATGGGAAATAAAACTCAGGGTGCAGCCTAGGATGAGGCTGACCTGCTAGGGGGTGGCAGGGTTATTCTTTGGGTGTTCTAGAGAGGATGGGCTCTGAAGCAGAAGCCTTTTATCTTTCCAAAATTGTGTAGCTTTTATATCTTACGTTGTTTTAGTTTATTAAATAATACTATAAAAATAAGATAATAAAAAATGAATGAACAGGAGGAATGATAGGGGAACTCAGGAGTTAAAGATTTTAACCTTAATCGATAGGCTTAAGTAACTAATACATGTGGAAAGCTATTACTCCAAAATTGTGTAGCTTTTGAATAAAGACTCCTTTCCTTTATCACCAAAACTTTTCTTCTGAGATTTTGCCTAGAGGGTCGTTGTGGGCAACAGAATCTCACTTGCTACTTGGTAATATGAGCACAGCAGGTTTGAGCCCAGTCAAAAACAGGAGTTGAATGCATGGCTCAGATTAAGCAAGTAGTCACCCCTTCTAGATAATATTGATTAAAGGAACATGGCCTTGAAGAATTAGATCACTGCTTAGCTTGAAAACAAACACAATTACCTTCCCTGCAGGATAAACATGAGGGATAGAGATGTAAATTGAGTGGCCAGGAAGCTAAGGAGAAGTTATATTTAAAAGGAAAGTTAGCCCTGGCTGGTGTGGCTCAGTGGATTAAGCATCAGCCTGAAAATCAAAAGGTCACTGGTTTGATTCTCAGTCGGGGAACATGTATGGGTTGTGGGTCAGGTCTCCAGTTGGTGCAAGAGAGGCAACCACACATTGATGTTTGTCTCCCTTCCCCTTTTTCTTAAAAAAAAATAAATGAAATCTTTTTTAAAAAAGGAAAGTTAAAGACTTATGAGCAAGGCAGATTGAACAAGAAGGCATAATTAGAAGCAAGGAGCCCGGAAAGACCAGGATTTTGCACTGCAGGTTAAAATATTGCCTCTTTCTCTCAAGAATTAAACCTCAGTAGTGAAAGTGCTGCAGGGTGGAACTGTGATTGCTTTTACAGTGTGCCTCATTGTACCAATGTTTGCTTGCACTTGGTGAGGGACCTAGTGCCTCTTCCCCAGTCCATGACCAGATTATCCTGTTATGGGAAACTTCTAGCTGCAAGTGCCTTTGTGGTTTTTAAAACTCAACGCATGCCCATGGGGTGCTGCAATTTCTCAAGAGATAGAAGAAGATATCCTCAGCAAAACCTGTATTTCATCACCAGAGATACAACCATGAAGAGGGCCCAGGCAACATAGAGGAGTAAAAAAGTGATAAAGGAGCTAAGGAGACCATGAGAGCGTAATGAAGGGAAAAAGACAGAAAAATGTACTCATCCTATGAAGAGACTTGAATCATGGCACCAGAAATGTTGTCAAAGTTTGGCTCTTTTTACTGATGCAGTAAATGATTATAGATCAGCAAGTCAAGTAGTATGCAAGCAGTATTTACTTGTTCTCAAGGAAGAGAATGGACCTTGTTAAGGGTGGCAAGAGAGACCCCACATCCTTTTTCCTGAGAACGTATATAATTTTGTGAGGTGGAGTGGGGTTAGTATGACATTAGAAAACAGGAGTTACATATTGATTGGCAGACAATGGTGGTGTTGACCATACATGTTTTCTCCCATGGCAGACATGATGACCTAAACATAGGCATATGTAGGGGTCTCTTCCCAGGGTCCTTATTTTCTGTTCCAGGTAACATCTAGTCATCAGTTGTGAAACAGTTACAAAATCAGAGGCAGTTAGTCAAAATTATTTTGGGTTGCTTTTCTTTTAAAAACAATATACCTCCTCCCACTCTTCCTCCTCCATCCTCATTTTGTAACTCTTACCTAACAAAGTCACTATGACTATGGCATTACTCCAATATGTCACAGTTGATATTTTAGGTTCTGTGAGGTAACTTCAAATGTATGTTACATTTGGAAGTTTTTGCCATATCCCCGTTATCTATTAAAGGTTTTAAAAAATATTGATTTCATAGTTCCTTTTAAAGTCATAGAATCTTTTGAGACTTATGAATTTGCTTCTTAAAAAATTTGCATGTTCTCATACTATATAGCATTGCATTTGGTTTTACAAACCTCCGAAGTCCTTCCTTGGTTTACAGTTTAATCACCTGTGAATTTGGCCCTTTTCAGGATTAAAAGTTTAATTAGTTTTTGTTAGTTAGCCTTTGTCTATCAAAATCACTGCTCATCCAGGAGCATTGTGAGTTCTGAGATAAACACTTCCTCCCACTCATTGAGTAAATGCAACTCTACTAGACTGTAAAAAGGAAGACAAATAATTAAGTTGATATTTTGGTTTATCTTGATGTTTTTATTGCTGCAGATAATAACTTATTTTGCATAAGTGAGTTTGCCTTAGGTAAAGCCTTTATTGATAAAGAATAAATAAAAATGTGGCAAAATCTTTATAAGTTTAAATTCCAAACATATGCTCATAATAAGAACAAGGTTCAAATTGCACTTTATATGCTAATAACTCTAAGCAATGTCTTAGGCTCAGTACAAACATTAGGGTTTCAATAGATTTGTAATTTATAAATTAGTTCATGCTTTCTTTTTGAGATACCTGAATAACGTTTTTCATGTGAGACTTGGAGACAACTAGTCTTATTATAGACACCACTGAAAAGTCTAACTCAATGAGGTCAAATCCTAGTATGTGTTAATCTTCTACTATGAACCCCACTGTGGCTGCTCAACTGGGTTTTGTGGAAACAAGTGTTTCAGGTGGAGTTTTTAAACATTGTTGTTCAACCTGTTATTTTACATTGGAGAAAATAGACTCACTGTAGTTAAATAATTTGTCTAAAATTATTTTTTCCAACTGACTCAACATCTCAATGTCTCTTTTCTTTTTCTTCCAAGGTTGCTCATCATTTTTCCTATACCCCCAATGATCACATATAGAGAGATGAACATCTTACTTTCCTTTTAATGCATTTTCATTTTTTCCTAGCATGAATAAAGTATTCATAAAAAATACAAATGGGGTTGATTTGTGAATTCTGGTGCAAGCAGTAAAGTGAACTCAAACAGTGTGGACTGAACTAAAGTACCATTGGATATGCCTACTTTCTGCATCTAAAAATGTATTAAATGCTAAATGAATCCATTAACCTTAACTAATGGTGTTGACTGAACAGTCTGCAAAAAAAGCTTAATATACTTTAGGTTTAAATTTTTCTCCAATGTACCTATATTATAGGAAAAGACTATTATTCTTTCTCTGGGCCCTAACAGATTAAAAAGTCAATGGCCCAAACCTGGCTGGTGTGGCTCAGTGAATTAAGTGCCAGCCTGTGAACCAATGGGTCACTGGTTTGGTCCCCAGTCAGGGCACATGCCTGGGTTGCAGGCCAGGTCACCAGTTAGGGGCGCACAAGAGGCAACCATACATTGATGTTTCTCTTCTCTTTCTCAATCCCTTCCCCTCTCTAAAAATAAATAAATAAAAATCTTAAAAAAAAAAAAAAAGAAGTAAATGGCCCAGCTACTGAAATCATCTTCCCCAGAGACCTCAGCTGAGGGCTGGATTCTAGTTTGAGGCTTTGGGATATAAATTCCAGTAGTCTCTTATTATTTTCCTCCTCCCTGTGGAAAGTCAACTGAATATAATATTTACTAAAAATAATTCATAAAAATAATAATGTCTGCATAACAAAGCTATTCATCGTGTGTACATATATGTATATTTTATATTCTTTAGATTTTTTGTTTTTATATTTCTAGTTGTGCAAGTATAGTAGTAAGTGAAATAATAATTTTAAGGAGCCAAGCCAAGAGTATTTCTGTAATAAAAAATAAAAAAATAAATATCTGCAATGTTTTCAAGCATTGTCATTACTTTTAAAAATTCATATTCAGAGTCTTGTGAGTAATTATATCATGTTTTTGAGGTTAACTAAGCGTTAGATCAACAAAGCCACCAAAAAATGCTTTCACAAGCTGCCAAGCCAGCAGGGCACTGGTGTGCATGTGTGGCTCTTTTGGAAAATATGTGTTAGAAGTTATGAAAATGTAAACCACAATAAAACACTTGGTTTCTAAGAGATTGAGTTTTGAGAAATCACGTTTTGGAATAAAGCCCTAATTTTCAACTTCATAACAAAACTCTTCAAAGAAAATATTTTAAGTTATAAGAAATATTGAGAACAGTATAAATTTAAAAATTAAAAAAAAATGAAAATGATAACCTAGTTTAATCATAAAGACTTGATTGCCCAACAAAGAGCTGGTGTTATAAAGTGGTCTTCTCTCTTTCCTACCTCACAACTCTTTTTTCACAAAACCCCAACATTCATCCACAGCTTTTCAGTTCAAATCTCCCTGAAAATTTCATTCCTAGAGCTTAAGCTCCAGAATTCTATTAAAAGTGAAATTCTGGCATTAGAGAAAACACTAGGCTGTATGCTAATATTAACTGATTTTAAATCCTTCTTGAGCATAGGTTTTGCAAAGGAATTAGCATGACAACATTTAGACATTTACAAGAGTCAAAGAGAAAAGTTATAGAATCAAGAGTTTTGAGACATGGAAATATTGATGTTTTAGACATTTCCCCTTGCTGTGTGTGGTTAATGCAACCTCTATCATTTTGTATCAAAAAGTTTTAAGTTACCAGGGTTGAACTTTTATTTTGAACCACAATATTTTGCAAACTCAGAGTTTGTCTGAATATTTTCAAATCCACCTCAAAGATTTCCAGGAAGTTTTGTGTTGGTTTCCAAGTTTTCCCAAGGCCAAAAATCAAGAATGTTTGCAGTTTGACATATCTGATTAATTTTCCAACTTTCCTGTGGTTGTGTAAGGTATGATTTAGCAAGTCCTTGGTTTTTCCTGGTTAGCATCCCAAGTCCATTTAAGGAAGCATTTATTATCATTACAGTCTACCACTGATAATAATTTTCTTCTTTCCTATGACTCATTATAAGTGAATGTGTGGTGACATTTAAAATTAGAGTTGGGAAAAGGTGTATAGTAGGAGCTTCCCCTAGCTTTGTTATTGATTTATTTTATAAAAAATTTTTTTAAAGTTATTGACATCATCAGCATGAGTGTCCTGAAAACTTATAGAAAGCAGTATGTTTGAATTGGAGGAAATTTTATAGAATATGTGGTTGGTCTAATTTCTAGATTAGAAAGGGTGCCTAAAAAAATTTTGGACCAATAATTTGAGGCTGTCTGGCATATAAAGGACATGAACTCAGATTTCCAGTTCTTGGCCCTATAATTTCACTAAACCACTCCTAATTGAAGAAGAGATGGAAAGATTATATAGGATCCATCTCTTGCTTTACATTGACTCTGAAATATTAACTTGTTTCTCTATGTAGCAGGTGCTGTTGTTCACCCACATTTCTTCAGGAAGCACAGTCCCTCTAGATGTTGTGCAGTCAGATTCCTCTTAGAAGCATGTATGACTCTCACTCCTTAGAGTAGGACAACCTGAGGGAGGTACTTAAAGTAGGGCAATCTGGGAGATGCAACCAAGGAAGCATCTCCCAGATATTCCCAGTGGGGTTGATCCCCAAATGATTACTTAATAGTGGTGACCTGCTCATTAATGCACAGTTTTCTCTGCTGTTTCATTTCCACACTCCCTGTGGTAGATACAATAATGGTTTCACAGATGTCCATACCCTGTGAAATCTGTTAATTTGTTATTTTATATAGCAAAGGGGACTTCACAGATTGTAGTAAGGTATTGGATTTAAGGTGGGGAGATTAACCTGGATTATTTAGTTGAACTCAATATAATGACATGGGTCTTTGAAAACTGAGAACCCTTCTCTGCTGTGGTGAGACAGAGACATAATGATAGAATAAAAGTCAGAGAGAAGTATTATTATTTGTTTCAAAGATACCCTTTACAGGTGGAAGAAGGGAGTCATTAACCAAGAATTAATGATGACCTCTATAAACTGGAAAAGGAAAGAAATGCTGACAACTTAATTTAGTCCAGTGAGATTTATGTTAGACTTCCAGATCTACAAAATAAATTTGTGTTGTTTTAAATCACTAAGTTTGTGAAAATTTATTATAGCAGCAATAGAAACCTAATTTATTCCTCTGGTCGTTCTAGGATTATCTATTTAAAAACTCTTACATTTAAACTTTTGTCTAAGTGTCTCTTTCTTGGGCAATCCACTTTGAAAAGTACTATATGGAGTCCTCTATTGTTACTTATTCTTTATATGTTTCAGGTTTTCAGAAAAGAATTAGACATTTGTGTTTCTTACTATATCTCTTGGTTATAATAATGTCCAGCAGTAAGCAAAACTTTCATAAATATGTATTGATTAAATCAAAGGAATGAGAACCTCTTTTAATTTAGTTTCAATTTAGCAACTATTAGTATGTTCTCATGTACCAGGGTAGAAATGAGTTGTTAGAATAACTTCATCTCAAATACCCTAGCAGTGGCAATTACATTTCTATTCAGGTCATTACAACACTTAGAGTTTCTAGTACTAACTCATATTTATCCAAACAAAGAAAGGCAACTTGTTCCTAAATAGAGAGCAAAAACTATCATATATTGTAATTAGTATATATATACACTAATGTATGTACTAATCATAACATATATACTAATCATAATATGTACTAATATATATTCACACATTCTGTGTGAATTAATGCCTTTGCTTCAAAAAGTGCTCAGTAATTTTTCTTTAGTGGAAATACGCTACTGATAGTAATTTTTTTAATAGTACATAATATTTTTTATTTATTTAAAAATATGGTAAACTTGTATTTTTATTTTTCCTCTTTTTTTCTTTTCTTTTATTTTTAAAGTATATTTTATTGATTATATAGTTATAATATTTCCAATTTTTTCCCCTTTGCTCCTCCCTGTCCAGTACACCCCTTCCTCCAGCAATCCCACCCCACTAAGTTCATGTCCATGGGTCATGCATACAAGTTCCCTGGCTTCCTATATTATTCTTTTTAAAAAATAATTAATTAGTTGATTTTTTATAACAATAAAAAATAACAATCCCCCCCTCGGAGACTTAAGACCCTTTCTAAACTTATAAAGGACAATGGGCACAGTTCTCATGCTCCTCTAGCTGTTTCAAGCTGGACGTGGTCATTGTCCTACCTACCCTTGGGTCCAGAAATCCATAAGAGTCAGGGTTTGGAGGGGAGGGTGGCCCTTCCACATGGGGAAGGATCTTGCAGATTCCAGGTCAGCTGGCTGTCCCCAGACAATGGGGTACATGGTTTAACAGGCTGGCATCCTTGTTGTATTCTGGGGGCAACAGATTTGGCAACAGGGTTAAAAGGCATCATTCAATCCATAACCACTAGATGAAAAAAGGCAGGGATTAATTTTTCAATGTCCCACATTACAGAAAAAAGGGCTTCTTTGGAGGAAGGTGTCACACCTGTCTAAAACCCTTTTGTGCACTATACTTAATTTAGGCTGAGGGGAATATTTTAGGTCTTCCCACTTTCAGACCTCTGGGCCCTTTCTGTCCAAACCATTAGGATAGAAAAGAGAAACCAGTTTTAAAGTGAAGCCCAGGGATTATCCCATTCTTCACAAACCTAGCCACTTAGTTCAGCCAAACCATTGAGTCTCAGGAGGCAGCAATGCAGACAGGATTAAGTGAGGCCTATACATACAGACAATCACTCAGGTAATGAGATCATACGCTTATGCCCTTTGAAAAAAGAAAACACATGGTAATTTATGCAACATAACACACAAACCAATCTCTAAATCTGCAAGACTGTCTTATTGGAAGGACATTCAGTTGCAAGGCCTTTGACATGCTTCTTGCTTGTATATTAAGTATCTTTGATGATGCCACAGACCTAGTTTAACTTTCAAGTGAAAATAGACTTTGAATAAAAATACATTTTAAAGACAGTTAGCTGCACAACTTATAGTCTACCACTGAGCATTGTGATTTTCTTTGAATTGCGATTTTTCTGCCTAAGATTACCCTCCTTGTCATTAAAGGGACTGCACTAAGTCCATTTTTAATTTATCCTGTTCATTTGCATAAACACAACAAGAACATCAACTGATCACATATGATATTTAAGTCTCCTTTGCTGGAACTTACACAAGGAAACTTTAGGGTGACCTTCAGTCTACCCTTCAGGGCACAGAAGCTGAGCCACATACCTGCCAATCAGCCTTGCCTGTGAACACCCATCTTTTCTAAGCTTTTTGGGTTTTTCATTGTGCATTAAGGTCCCTTCTAGCCATCTTTCAGGAAAGCAACCTTTGTTTCTTCCCTGGAGAGATTGCCATGGACCACACAACCAACCAAGGTACCAGGCCTTTTTTGCTTGGCTTTTATTACCTTCAAAAGTTAATCCTAGCTCCTCAGGGCTTTTTGGTAACAACCAGAGCCCAAGCATGTCTCCTTTAGGCATGGAATTCTAGTCAAAGTCTTGGTCAATAAAACCTCTATTAACAACTGGTAGGTATTATTAGTTTTATGCAAAGAACCTTATGTCATTACTTACTTCTTAGGAATGCCAACTTCTGGAGAGATAAGGTAGGGATAAAAATATACAGTGTGAAGGAAAATCCATGTCCTTCTAATATTCACTAAAATTGCATTTTCACTCTTTATATTTTCTTTTGTTCACTTTCCTACATGTAAGGGTTTTTATTTGGATGGGGATTTGCTGTCTCAGTTATTAATTTATTTTGCTTTCATTTTCTTCCCCCATGAAAAAATTTTGTTTGTTTTTTTTCTATTACAGTTGTCCCACTTTTTTTCCTATTGCTTCCCCGTACGCTCCGCACCCCTTCTCCCACAGTCAGTCCCCACCCCGTTGTCCATGTCCATGGATCACTTATACTTGTTCTTTGACTAGACCCTTCCCCTTCTTACCTACTTCTCTCCCTCCCCCCTCCCCCCTTGTCATCGTTAGTCTACTCCTTGTTTACATTACTCTGGTTCTATTTTGCTCATTTGTTTGTGTTGTTCATTAGTCTCCTGTATTAAATGATATCATATGGTGTTTTTCTCTCATTGCCTGGCTTACTTCACTAAGCATAATTCTCTCTAGTTCCACCCATGTTGTTGCAAATGGTAGAAGTTCTTTCTTTCTTTCTGCTACATGGTACTCCATTGTGTAAATATACCAGTTTTTTTAATCCACTCATCTACAGATGGGCACTTAGGTAGTTTCCAGCACTTGTGTATTATAAATAGTGCTGCTATGAACATAGGAGTGCATAGGTTCTTTTGAATTGGTGTTTCAGGATTCTTTGGTTATAATCCTAGAATTGCTGGTTCAAAAGGCAGTTTCATTTTTAGTGTTTTGAGGAAATTCCTTACTGTTTTCCATAGTGGCTGCACCAGTCTGCATTCCCACCAGCAGTTCACTAGGGTTCTATTTTCTCCGCATCCTTGCCAGCACATGTTATTTATTGATTTGGTGATGATGGCCATTCTAACCGGTGTGAGGTGGTATCTCATTGTGGTTTTTATTTTCAACTCTTTGATGGCCAGTGATGTTGAGCATTCTTTCATATGGACCCTCTGTATGTCCTCTTTGGAGAAGTATTTGTTCACGTTCTTTGCCCACTTTTTGATTGGGTTGTCTGTCTTCTTGGTGTTGATTCATGTAAGTTTTTTATATATTTTGTAGACCAATCCCTTTTCTGAGGAATCATTGGCAAATATATTTTCACATACGGTTTGTTCCCTTTTTATCTTGCTGATGTTTTCTTTTGCTGAGCAGAAACTCTTTAGTTTGATGTAGTCCCACTTGTTTATTCTTTTTATTTCCCTTGCCTTAGGAGCTATATCAGTGAAAATATTGCTACGTGGGATATATCTGAAATTTTCCTGCTTATTTTTCCTCTAGGACTTTCATGGTGTCATGTCTTACATTTAAGTCTTTGATCCATCTTGAATTTATTCTGGTGTATGGTGTAAGTTGGTGGTCTAGTTTCATTTTTCTGCGCATCCCTGTTTAGTTCTCCCAACACCATTTGTTGAAAAGCTTCTCTTCACTCCATTTGATGTTCCTTCCCCTTTGTCAAATATTAGTCGACCATATAGATCTGGGTTTTTTTCTGGGCTCTCTATTTTGTCCCATAGATCAATATGTCTGTTCTTATGGCAGTACCAGACTGTTTTGATTACCATGACCTTGTAGTATACCTGGTGAGGGAAAAGCTCACGAAAGTTTAGAAAGTACAGACAGTCTTGTTCATGATGAAACAAAGAAACAAACAAAAAGATATAGACAACGACACAGCATAATTAAAATGACAAAGGGTAGACTAAAAAAGAAAATGTTATATGCAGAAAGAGAGACAGTTATTTACATACCAAAGAGTTCCCATAAGGCTGTCAGCTGATTTCTCAACAGAAACACTTCAGTCCAGAGGGATTGGCACAAAGTCTTCAAAGTGATTTTAAAAATGATGGGCAACTAAGAATACTATACCCAGCAAGGCTATCATTTAAAATTGAAGGCAAGGGAGATCCAAGATGGGAACGAGTAGGTCGAAGTTACACTAACTTCCTCCAAGGACCAAACTGAAATTACAACTAAATTATAGAAAAATCATCCTCAATAAACAGCTGACAGTAACTAATGAGAAGCCTAATAACCAAAAACTTATTGAAGAAACCACATGACCACAATGAGACTGCTAGAAAGTGCGGAACCACAACAGGGCTAGTTGGGCACCCCTGGGCACCAGTTGAAGTCCTGGAGGGATATTTCAGCAGCTTGGTGGGCTTCACATGAGAAGTGTGGGGTCCAAGCCCCAACTGGGCTCTCCATTCTAGAGCACAAGAACCAGGAAAAGAACCCAATAACATCTGGCTGTGTAAAGCAGTGGGGTTTCTGTCTTCCAGAGAGAGGTGGCTGGAGACACAGAGAACCTTGTAAAGGGCCAACACACTAAATTTCATTTGCAGCCACTTAACCTGGGCTTCAGCAGAGGGAGGGCAGAGAAGACTACAGTGGTGAAAGAAGAGTTTGGAGTTGGTGGCTTATGGGAGAGTCCTGAAAATTAAGCTGCCAGGATCCCTGTGTTCAGTCATTTCCCATACTGAAGACGCTATCTTTACAAGGCAGAACACTCCCCTCCACCTAGCGGCAGCCTGGGGGAAAGCAATAGCCCTAACTTCAGGATTCCCTCTCACCCCATCCTATGGAGCTTGAGCCAATTACAGCTGAAAGAACTTTCATTTATTAAGACTAACAGAAAGCCTTCAGGCAAAGGTGGATTGTTGGGAGTTTTGAGGATTTAGCTGACACTCAGGCCAGGTGCTCGTAAAAGCTGGTCTTGATGTGCAGCTCATTTCTTTCTGCACTCACATGGACCCAGCAGAGGGAGACAGAAACAGTGCACTGATAGCTTCAAACAGGTTGCCCAGGCCTAGTCACAGCAGCATCTATGACAGGGCTGCACCAGTCTTCGAAGATCGATCTACCTAATACACAGAAAAAACAAAGAGTCAGCCAAAACTGAAAGACAAACGAACAGGCTTGAAATGAAAGAACAAGGTATTCAGAAGATGAAATAAGTGAAATGGAGGTGAGCAATATATCAGATATAGAGTTTAGAGTAATGATTATAGGATGCTCAAAAGTATAAAGAAAGACACAGAAACCATAAAAAAAAGACCAGTCATAAATAAAGAATGCAATATCTGAAATAAACGCTACACTTGAAAAACTAAAGAGTAATTTAGATGAAGTAGAGAATTGAATTAGTAATTTGGAGGACAACATAGAAAAAACAAAACAATAATGAAAGAAAAACAAATAAGGAAAATTAAAAGAAAAGTAATAAAGGAAAAGCAAGAAAATGCAAAAAAAAAAAAGGTAGAAAACAAAACAAAATCAGTAAGAAAAAGAAAAACCTGCAAAGTAACGGCAAGAGGCAAGAACAAAGCTCGCAAGTCCTAGTCCAACAGGTCAACACAATCAGCTCCCTGGGCTCTAATGGGCAAAATCTCAGCCCCGCCGGGGCGGAATATATAGGGTGGGCTTTGCAGTTGCATCACAGTGGCGCCTATGAGGTCAGAGCAGGGCGTGGACAACGCGTGCGTGGCTGGGGATAAACTACAGTGGTTTTCTCACGTTTTGGTCTCACAACCCTTTGGCTCTGAAATAAAAAAAAGCTATTTCCCCCCCTCCCCGCCCAATGAGCTTCTTGTTTATGTCGGATATTAAAGATTGATATTTACTTTATTAGACATAAAAATATGTTAGTTGCAACAGTAAAATAAAATAAAAATAAAATAAAATAAAATAAAATGTAAGGTCTTAGTCTCATGCTCCAAGTCATAGTTCAAATATCATCTGCTTAGAGAAAAACTTTTCTGACCCACCCACTCCTACCTGCCTCACCCAGGCCACCACATCTATCACCTTCACAGCAGAGAAGCTAAAAGAAAAAATAGTTTAAAGAAAATGAAAGTTTAATAAGACTTTGGGACAACATAAAGCTTAAAGCATCCACATCAGTGGCTTCGGACCAAGGTGGAGGTGTAAGTGGACATAGTTTCCCTCCTTGCACAAACATTAAGAATTAAAACAAACTCAAAACAAATAAAACAACCAGAACTTTAAGAAAATTGAACTGCATGGAAGCCAGGCAACCAAAGATTTGAAGGGGAAGTGTTCATGCAGACAGGTAGGAGGGGTAGAGATAGGATAGAGAAGATGCAGTGTGGCAGCAACATGATGGGCAGTGCTGGCAAGACAGAGGCTGTGGTCAGCAGCTTAAATAGTGGTCTCACATTATAAAAGCTAAGAAAGACACCTGGGCAGTGATCCCCACCCCAGGCTAGAACATGTAGCTTACAGTTTCAGCGCTGGGAGAATAAAGCCTCATTGCTTCTGGGTGTGAAAGCGAGAGGGTGCTGGAGCAGCAGAAGAAACTGCCCGTATCTCAGGAGAGTCCATTTAGAGGGCTCCCATGGTCCTAGAATATATGCAAGTTCACCCATTCTGGGAAATATCACCAGCGCAATATCTAGAGGGGCACCAATTCCACATGGGAAGTGGGTGAAGTGACTGAAAACAGGGTGAGTGCCAAGCAAGCAGCATTTTTCCCTCTAACTTCTCTCCCACATACAGCCCCACAAAGTGATGAACTGGGTCTTCCAACATTCATGAATACTTAAGGCACACCCCATACAATGTAAAAGGTGCAGCAGCTCTACGTAATACACAGAGGCAAATACAAGAAGGCTTTGAAGTTGAGACAATGAAGTATGGCTCAAATGAAAGAACAGAAAAAGAACTAGGTGAAAACAAGATAGTCAAACTGTCAGATATAGAGTTCAAAACACTGGTGATAAAAATGTTCAGAGAAATGATCGAGTATAGCCACAAAATAAAGGAAGAACTGGAAGTTATACAAAGTGAAATAAAGAAAAACATAGAGGGAACTAACAGTGATGGAAAAGAATCTGAGATTCAAATCAATTATTTGGAACATAAAGAAGAAATAAATATTCAACCAGAACAAAATTAAGAAGAAGAATTTTAAAAAATGATAATAAGTTTAGGAATCTCTGGAGACATCTCCAAACATCTAAATCACCCAGAAGGAGAAGAAGAAGAGCAATAAATTAAAAACTTATTTGAGCCCTGGCTGCTGTGGCTCAGTGAGTTGAGCATCGGCCTGCGAGCCAAGTGCCGCTGGTTCGATTCCCAGTCAGGGCACATTACTAGGTTGCATGTCAGGTCCCCAGTTGGGGGTGCAGATGAGAGGCAACAGCACAGTGAAAAAAAAAAAACTTATTTGAAAAAAATAATGAAAGAAAACATTATTATTTATTTATATTTTTAAAATATGTTTTATTGATTATGCTGTTATGGTTGTCCCAATTTCTTTTCCCTCTGCTTCCCTCCTCCCAGTGACCCCCCCATCCCTCCAGTTGTCCCTCTCTTTTAGTCCATTCCCATTGGTTGTGCATATAGTTCTTCTCAACTTCCTGTCTACTCCACTCCCTCCTACTATGCTTCCTAATTCCTGCATCATCTACCTCCCTTTTTCCCCTTCCCCCTCTCTGCTGACCTCTTCCCAATATGTTTCCCATACCTATAGCTCTTTTTCCACTCTCATTGCCTACATAGTTTTCATTTGTTTCGATTCCCTAGCTTCTGTTGTTGGTTGTTGTGATACAGTCTTCATTTTAATGTTCATAGTTTTGATCTTCCTTCTTCTAAACAAGTCCCTTTAACATTTCATATAACAGTGGTTTGGATCTAATGAACTCCTTCAGTTTTATTTTGTCCTGGAAGCACTTTCCCTGGCCTTCTATTCTGAATGACAGCTTTGCTGGATAGAGCATTCCTGGCTGTACGTTTTGGATTTTCATTACATTGAATATTTCTTGCCAGTCCCTTCTTGCCTGCAGAGTCTTCTTTGAGAAATCAGCTAATAGTCTAATTGGGAACCCTTTGTACATAATTCTTTTATTCTCTGTTGCTGCTTTTAAGATTCTCTGTTTATCTTTAATTTTTTAAAATGTTTTATTGATTATGTTGTTACAGTTGTCCCAATTTCCCTTCCCTCTGCTCCTCTCCACCCAGTGGCCCCCTTCCCTCCAGCTGTCCCCCCTTTTAGTCCATGTCCATTGGTTGTGCATATAGTTCTTCTCAACTTCTTCCTGTCTATTCCATTCCCTCCTACTATGCTTCTTAATTCCTATACCATCTCCCTCCCTATCTCCCTTCCACCTCCCTGCTGACTTCCCCCCAGTATGTTCCCCATACCTATAGTTCTTTCACCACTCTCCTTGCCTATTTAGGTTGCCTTTGTTTCAATCTCCTAGCTTCTGTTGTTGGTTCTTGTGATGCAGTTTTCATTTTAATGTTAATAGTTTTGATCCTCCTTCTAAACCAGTACCTTTATTATCTCATATAATAGTGGTTTGGATCTAATGAACCCTTTCAGTTTTATTTTGTCCTGAAAGCACTTTCTCTGCTCTTCTATTCTGAATGACAGTTTTGCTGGATAGAGTATTCCTGGCTGTAGGTTTTTGATTTTCATTACTTTGAATATTTCTTGCCAGTCCCTTCTTGCCTGCAGGGTCTCTCTTGAGAAGTCAGCTGATAGTTTAATTGAGACCCTTTTGTAAATAATTATTTTCTTCTCTCTTGCTGTTTTTAAGATTCTTTCTTTATCTTTAATTTTAAACGATTTGATTATAATGTGTCTTGGAGTGGTTCTCCCTGGGTCCAGTTCTGTGCTTTCTAAACCGGTAAGTCTATTTTCTTCCCCAAGTTTGGTAAGTTCTGCTTCGTTATTCTTTCACATAATTTTTCAATTTCTAGTTCTTCTTCACCCTCTGGCAACCCTATAATTCAAATGTTCGATCTCTGATAGCTGTCCCAGAGGTTTCTGATACTCTCCTCACTTTCTTTTCTTTTTGTTTCCTCTTTCTGCACTGGTTGACTGTTTGTTCCTTCTCTATGTTCCGGTTTGTTGATATGATCTCTGGATTTTATTTCCTCACCACTTGTATGTGTTTTTGTTCTTTTCAGTATCAGAGGCTTTCTTTCCTTTCCTGTCCTGTTCCAAATCTTTTGTTAATTCTGTAAGCCACCTTATATCAATAGCTCTGAACTGAGCCTCTGAAAGTTTTCTTATTTGTTTTTCTTTCAGATTCTTCATATGCTGCCTGGTGAGCTGTGTCACCGGGATTTTAATCGTTGTCTCCTTCATTTTTGACAGATTTTTGTTTTGCTTTGTTTTCTGTGCAGCTTGTGGGTGGCAGAGCCGCATGTACTAATCACTATCCGGCAACCAGAGGCAATCCCAACCTTTTTCACTGCACTGTGGCACTTTGTGTGTGTGTGGGGGGGGGGGTTCCAAGATTGATTACTGCTGTTATTCTCCGCTGGGAGACCAGGATCCATCCTCCTGCCCTCTGGGTCTCGTTGTCTGATGCAATGGAGGGGGCTGCCTTTCCCCGCGTTGGGGTCGTGATCGGCTGGGGCTCGACTGCAGCCAGGATTGCTCCCCCTGCCACTCTACCTGATGCTACTGCAAACAGCACCGTGTTTTGGTTCCGATTTCACCTCTCCTGTCCATCCAGGCAAGCACCGCTGGTTTATAACTTCATACATTGGGCTTCCATGTAGTTTTATTTTCTGGAATTTCTGGTTATCTTTTGTTTTGACATAGTTGCATTTTTTTCTAGTTGTAGAGGGAGACAGAGTGTGTCCATCTAAGCCACCATCTTGGCCGGAAGTATCTCTAATTTTTGATATTTTGATTGTAATATGTCTTGGAGTAGTTCTCCTTGGGTCCAGCTTTTCTGTAACTCTGTCCTACCTGGACCTGTAAGTCTATTTCCTTCCCCAAGTTAGGGAAGTTCTGCTTCATTATTTTTTTACATAAAATTTCAATTTCTAGTTCTTCTTCTTCACCTTCTGGCAACCCTCTATTCTAATTTTTGTTCGCTTATAGTTTTCCCAGAGGTTTCTGAGCCTCTCCTCATATTCCTCACTTTTTGTTTCCTCTTTCTGTGTTGGTTGACTGTTTGTTCCTTCTCTATGTTCTGATTTGTTGATTTGATCTTTGGTTTTCGTTTCCTCACCACTTGTCTCATATGTCTTTTCAATCATTTCAGCATGATTAGCCTTCATTCCTTTCCTGTCTTGTGCAATATCTTTTGTTAATCCTGTAAGCTGCCTTATGACTATAGCTCTGAACTGAGCCTCAGAAAGATTTTCTATTTGTTCATGTGTTAATTCCTGTATTTGCTTTATGGTTAGCTGCATGATTGGTATTTCAACCATTATTCCTGCCATCCTGACCATTTTTGGTTTTTGTTTATCTTTCCTTCTTGGTGGGGCTGTCACACCTCCTACATTGATGGGTGCAGAGCCCTGAGCACTCTTCACAACCCGGTGACCCTTCTCACCACACTGTGGCGCTTTGTGTGGGGGCGGGGGTCCAAGATTGATTCCTGCCATTACTCTCCGCTGAGACCGGGAGCCTCTTCCTCCATCCCCATGCCCTCTGGGTCTCACAGTCTGAGGCAATGGGGGTCTGCCTTCCCAGAGCATTAGAATCATGAGCTGATGGGTCTCAACTGCAGCCAAGACTACTCCCCTGGTGTTTCTTGCATTTCCGCTGCTGCAGTTGCTGATAGTACAGTTTGACTTCTCCGCCCAGGTTTCACCCCTCCTACCCATCCAGATGAGCACCACTTGTTTATAACTTAATGTGTTGGACTTCCATGTAGTTTTATTTCCTGGAACTCCTGGTTATTTCTGGTTTTGCAGTAGTTGTAGTCCTTCTTAGTTGTGGAGGGAGAGAGCGTGTGTCAGTCTAAGCCTCCATCTTGGCCAGAAGTGAAAGAAATCATTCTTAATTTCATGAAGGAAATAGACATACAAGTCCAGGAAGCACACAGTCCCAAACAAGTTGGACCCAAAGAGGAACACACCAAGACACATCATGATTAACATGCCAAAGTCTAAAGATAAAGAGAAAATATTAAAGACAGCAAGAGAAAAGAAGAGAGTTGCCTTCAAAGGAGTTCCCAAAAGACTATCAGCTGATTTCTCAAAAGAAACTTTGCAGTCATGAAGGGACTTGCAAGAGATATTCAAAGTGATGAAAAACAAGGATCTGCAACCAAGATTACTCTATCCAGAAAAGCTATCGCTTAGAATGGAAGTGCAAATAAAGTGCTTCCTGGACAAGGTAAAGCTAAAGGAGTTCATCATTACCAAGCCATTATTACATGAAATGTTAAAGGGGCCTTTTTAAGAAAAAAAAAAAGATCAAAACTATGAGCATTAAAATGACAACAAATGAACAACTATCAACTACTGAATCTAAACAAACAAAAACAAAACAAAACAAAAAACAAAAGCAAACTATACAAATAACCAGAACAGAAAATTAATCACAGGAATGGGGATCATTTGGAGGGTTATCAGCTGGGAGGGGGAAGGAGTAGGAAGGGGAAAATGGTGCACGAATCAAGAAGCACAATTGGTAGGAACAAAATAGACAGAGGGATCCTAAGAATAGTATAGAAAAGGGTGAAGCCAAAGACCTTACATGCACAACCCATGGATATAAACTAAGGAGGGGGATTGCTGGAGGGAAGGGGGGGTACCAGGTAGATGGGAACAAGGGGGAAAATTGGGACAACTATAAGTGTATAGTCAATAAAGTATACCTAAAAACCCAAACATCCACATTATAGAGATACCAGAAGAAGAGTGTGAGCAAGGGATTGAGAATCTATTTGAAGAAATAATAACTGAAAATTTCCATAAGCTGGTGAAAAAGTAAAAACACACAAGTCCAGATAGTACAGAGAATCCCAAATGAAATGGACACAAAGAGGTCAACATCAAGACACATCATAATTAAAATGTCAAAGCTTAGAGATAAGGAGAAATTTTAAAAGCCACAAAAGAAAAGCACTTAATTACCTACAAGAAAGCTTCTCATATACTGTCATCTGATTTCTAAACAGAAATATTTCATTCCAGAAGGAATTAGCATGAAATGTTCAAGGTAATGAAAAGCAAGGACCTACAATCAAGGCTACTTTACCCAGCAAGACTATCGTTAAAATTGAAGGAGAAATAGAAGGGACTAAAGATGGCAGAGGAGTGAAGGGAGGCTGCGCTTGCTTGCTCCCAAGACCTGGTTGTAGTTTAGGCTAATTGTGGACAGAGCATCTCAGTTAACACCTGGGTACCAGCAAGAGTTGAACCTTGACACTGCTGGCAGCAGAGGAAACCATTTCAGAGTGACCTGTCTGGTGAGGATCATGAAGGAGAAAAGAGTGAGATATGAGTTCTGGCTGGCTTGGCTCCACAGGCTCCAGCTGGCAGTGTGCAAAGATTTTTTAGTGCCCCTAGGTTTCCCCTGAGAGGAGTCAGGGGTGGACAGTGAGGTTGTGCACCCCCTGGCAGAGCCAGGAGTGGGCTAGGTGGCATCTGATTCTGAGAGGCAAAGAGAAGCATGGATTTTTTTTTTGTTTGTGAGTGTGTTACTGTTTCTTCTTTTGCTTCTTTTTTTGTGAACCAGAGAAGAAAGGCTAGGGGCTGGGCAAGATTCTTGAAAAATGCAGGCACAGGAGCGCACTTGCCCACTCCCCACACTCCCCAGCCAAGATCGTGCACATGCATGCATGTGGGAGCACCCCAGTTTGCCTGCCCCACTGTGCAACCAGCCCATCCTGGATGACAGGCAAAAGCACCAGCAGTCTGCCTGCCTGGGCACGGAACAACCCTGCCCCTGCCGGTGCGCAGAAACATCTGCAGTCCGCACACCCTAGCACACAAACAGTGACCCTGCAACCCACCCACCTTGGCATGCAAAGCACCTGCCCATGTACCACCTTTGGCCAGTGTGTAGAAGTGCCTGTGGTCTGCCTGCCCCTAAGCACAAAGAGCCAACCTGTGGCCCGCCCACCCCTAGCCTGTGCAAGGGAGTACATTCGACCCTGCCTGAGGCCACAGGAGGGTAAAGTGAACTAGAGGCACTTGTAAAAGTTTTGGGTGCTGACTCTGGAGAAAGAGCTGGGAGAGCACAGGACTAGATATCAGTGCAGAATTATCCCCAGTGCTACATGAGAAATATCTGAAGCAGACTACTCCCCTCCAAGTGGCAACAGTCAGAGGCAGAAGCTCAACAACTGTATACACGAAGGTCACACCACAAAGGCAGGAAATAAGGCAGGTCAATCTAAGAACAGAAACAAGAAGAGCCATGTAAAATGGAGAGATGGAGAAATAACACCCCAACAAAAGGAAAGGAAGAAATCCCAGAAGGAAGGATAGATTAAATAGAGGCAAACAAACTATCAGACATGGAATTTAGAACAATGGTAATAAGGAAGCTCAATGAACACAATAAACTCAGAGAAAACTATAACAAACTCCAGGGGAACTACAAAGAACTCCAGGGATAGGCTACAAGTAACATACTGATAACTACACTAGCATAAAAAAGGACATGGAAATTATCGATAAGAGCCAGGAGGAAATGAAATACAATTTCTGAGTTGAAGGACACAGTACAAGCAATCAAAAGCAAACTAAATAACACAGAGGACTAGATCAGTGAGGTAAAGGACAAAGTAGAAAAAAATTCCCAGACAATACAACAAAATGAATAAGACTTAAAAAGAATGAAGAGGACTTAAGAGAGCTTCAGACAACATGAAACACAACAATATCTGTATCATAGGGATACCAGAAGGAGAAGAAGAGGAGCAAGGGATAGAATACCTGACTGAAATAGTAATGACAGAAAACTTCCTTAACATGAGGAGAGAAAACGTCTCAGAAGTACAGGAAGCACAGAGGGTCCCAATGAAGATGAACCCAAGGAGGTCCACTCCAAGGCACATCATAATTAAAATGGCAACATTCAAAGACAAAGAGAGAATCCTAAAGGCTGCAAGAAAAAAACAGAAAATAACATACATGAGAGCCCTGATAATGCTATCAGCTGATTTCTTAACAGAAACACTGCTAGCCAGAAGGGAATGGCAAAAAATTATTTCAAGCGATGAAAAACACAAAGTAAGGCTTACAACTAAGACTACTCTACCTAGCAAGGCTCTCTTTCAAAATGGAAGGTGAAATAAAGAGTTTCCCAGACAAAGGAAGACTAAAAGAGTACATCTCTACCAAACTGACATTGCAAGAAATACTAAAGAGCCTGCTTTAAGAAGAAGAAGAAAAGAGAGGGAGAGGAATACAGGTAAAAAGGAAAAGGAATAAATACCTGTCAATAATACCTTAAATGTAAATGGATTAAATGCCCAAATCAAACGACAAAGGGCAGCAGAATGGCTATGAAAACATGACCCACATCCATGCTGTCTACAAAAGACCCACCTCAAAACAAAAGATCTACACAGACTGAAAGTGAAGTGATGGGGAAAAAATTCCAAGCAAATAAACATTAAAAAAAACCTGGAATAGCAATACTTGCATCAGACAGAACAGATTACACAGCAACGCCCATAAAAGGAGACAAATAAGGGCATTTCATAATAGTTAGGGGGATAAACCATAAAGAAGATATAAGCCTGGTAATTGTATGTGCACCCAGCATAGGAGTACCCAAATATATGAAGAAAATATTGCAAGACTACAAGGATATTGACAACAACACAATCATAGTAGGGGACTTTAACACCACATTGTCAACAATGGACAGATCTCTTAAGCAAAGAAGTACCAAGGATATTGAGGCATTGAACAACACACTCGATCAAAATGACTTAGTTGACATATATAAAATTTTCACTCCAAAGAAACAATATATACATTCTTTTCAAGTGCACATGGAACATTTGCAAAGATAAACCACATGTTAGGACACAAAAAAAAGCCTCAACAAATTAAAGAAAATTGAAATTATATCAAGCATCTTCTCAGATCACAATGCCTTGAACTGGAAATCAACCTGAAGGAAAAAATTCAAAAGTTTGAAAACAAATGATAATGAACCTACAACAGCTCAACACCTATGGGACACGATGAAGGCAGTCCTCAGAGGGAAGTTTATACCAACACAGGCCTACCTAAAAATGATAGAAGAATCTCAAATAAAAATCTAACCCTATAACTACAAGAACCAGAAAAAAATAAAGAAAGCCCACAGTGAGTAGAAGGAAGGAAATTATCAAGATCAAAACATATTGAAATGACATAAAGACTAAACAAACAATTCAAAAGATCAATAAAACCAGAAGCTGGTTCTTTGAAAAGAAAAAAAAAATCAATAAGCCTTTAGCTAGGCTTATCAAGAAAAAAGGAGAGCACCCAAATAAACAAAATCTGAAACAAAAGAAGAGAAATCATAACCAATTCCACATAAATACAAAGGATTTAAGAAATTACTAAAAACAACTACATGGCAAGAAATTTGACAGCCTAGGTGAAATGGACAAATTTCTAGAAACATGGTCTTCCAAAACAGAATTAAAAAAAAAAAAAAAGCCTAAAAAGACCAATAACAACTAATGAAATTGAAACAGTAATAAAAAAAACTCCCGGCACACAGAAACTCTGGACCAGATGGCTTCACAGGTGAATTTTCAAAACTTGAGGGAGGAATTAATGCCAATACTTCTCAGACTATTCCAAAAAATTCAAGAAGAAGGAAGGCTCACAACTGTTTCTATGAAGCCAGTATTACCGTAATTCCAAAACCAGGTCAAGACACAACAAAGAAAGAAACTACAGCCCAATATCATGGATGAATATAGATGCTAAAATCCTCAACAAAATATTGGCAAATCAGACCCAGCAACACATTGGAAAGATCATACACCACAATCAAGCGGGATTCATCCCCGGGATGAAAGGATGGTTTAATATTTGCAAATCAATAAACATAATACACCACATAAACAAAATAAAAGACAAAAATTACTTGATCATATGAATAGATGCTGAAAAGCACTTGATAAAATACAACAATTTAATGAAAACACTCAGCAAAATGGGAATAGAGAAAGCATACCTCAAAATAATAATGGCCATATATAAAAAAACCTGAAGCCAACATCATACTCAATGGGCAAAAATGGAAAGCATTCTCCCTGACATCAGGAAAAAGACAAGGATGTCCACTCTCTCAACTCCTATTCAATGTAGTTGGAAGTTCTAACCATAGCAATCAGAGAAGAAAAAGAAATAAAAGGCATCCAAATTGGAAAATTGGAAGTAAAACTGTCATTATTTGTGGATGACATGATAGTGTAAATTGAAAACCCCATTGGCTTCTCTAAAAATTTACTCGACACAATAAGTAAATTTGGCAAAATAGGAGAGTACAGTCAATATTCAGAAAGCAAAGGCATTTCTGTACACCAACAATAAAATATCAGAGATAGAAACTAGAAGAAAAATCCCATTTACTATAATAACAAGAAAAATAAAATATCTAAGAATAAACTTAACCAAGGAGGTAACACCTGTACTCAGGAAACTATATAACACTGAAGAAAGAAATTAAGAAAGATACAAATAAATGGAAGCATATGCCATGTTCATGGGTGGGAAGAATCAACATAATTAAAATTTCCATACTACCCAAAGCAATTTATAGACTCAATGCAATCCCTATTAAAATACCAATAACATATTTCACAGACCTAAGAACAAATACTTCAAAAATTTATATGGAACCAAAAAAGACCCTAATAGCTACAGCAATCTTGAGAAAGAAGAACACAGTAGGAGGAATTACAAATCCGGATGTCAAACTGAACTACAAAGCCACTGTAATCGAAACAGTCTGATACTGGGAGAATAACAGACATAAAGATTAATGGAATAAAGAGAGAGCCCGTAAATAAACCCAGGTCTATATAGTCAACTAACATTTGACAAAGGGTGAAGGAACATCAAATGCAATGAAAAGAGCCTCTTCAACAAATGATGCTGGGAGAACTGGACAGGGACATGCAAAAAAATGAAACTAGACCACCAACTTATACCACACACCAGAAAAAATTCAAGATGGATCAAAGACTTAAAAGGAAGCTGTGACACCATCAAAGTCCTAGAGGAAAACAGGCAGGAATATTTCAGATATCATGTAACAATATTTTTGACGATATATCTCATAAGGCAAGAGAAATAAAGGAAAGAATAATCAAATGGGACTACATCAAACTAAAGAGTTTCTGCTCAGATAAGAAATTATCAGCTAGATGAAAAACGAACCAACCATATGGAAAAACATATTTGCCAATGATGCCTCTGACAAGGGATTGATCTCAAAAATATACAAAGAACTTATATGACTCAACACCAAGAAGATACATAATCCAATTTAAAAATTGGCAAAGGACCTGAACAAACATATCCCCAAAGAAGATATACAGAGGGTCCATAGACATATGAACAAATGCTCAACATCACTAGCCATCAGAGAGATGCAATAAAAACCACAATGACATACCACTTTACACCAGTCAGAAGGGTCATTATCAATAAATCCACAAACAACAAATGCTGGCGAGGATGTGGAGAAAAAGGAACCCTAGTGCAATGTTGGTGGGAATGCAGCCACTACAGAAAACAGTATGGAATTTTCTCAAAAAACTAAAAATGGAATGGCCTTTTTACCCAGCAATTCCATTGCTAGGATTATACCTGAAGAATCTTGAAAGACCAATTTAAAAATACCTATACACTCTTATGTTTATATCAGCACTATTTACAATAGCTAAGTGCTGGAAACAGTCTTAGTGGTCATCTGTAGATTAGTGTATCAAGAAACTGTGGTACATAACACAATGGAATGCTATGCAGCAGAAGGGAGAAGGAACTCCTACCATTTGTGACAACATGGATGGAATTAGGAAGAATTATGCTTAGCGAAATAAGTCAGGCAACAAATAACAAATACCATATTATATCACCTAATACAGAAAATTAATGAACAACACAAACAAAAGAGTAAAAGTGACCAGAAGCATGTAAACAAGGGACCAACTGACAGTTACTGAGGGATTGGGGAGGGAGAAAAGGTAGGTAGGTAAGGGAAGGATCTAATCCAAGAACTAGTATAAATGACCCAAGGACATGGATAATGGTGTGTTGATTGACTGTCGAAGAAGGGGTGGGCTGGGTGGAGGGATGGAGCAATGGGGGAAAAAGTGGAACAACTGTAATAAAATATAATAAATTTTTAAAAAAGCAGGTACAGATCAATATAACTGAATAGAGATCCCAGAAATAAACCCACACATTTATAATCAATTAGTATTTGACAGAGAGCTAAAGATAGTTCATTCAATAAATGGTGTTAAGATAATTGAACAGATAAGTGCATAAAAAGTAAAACTGGACCACATTTTTACACCACACAAAAAAGGAAATTTAAAATGAATTAAAGAAATATTATTTTCATTAAAAGGATAAACAAATCTTACATTCCATATGACCTAGCTTCTGAAACCTACACTGGAATAGAGAATTAAGCTGAAACTGACTGAAGAAAGTAGGAGAGGCAATATGTTAGTCTATTTGAGATGCTAGAACAAAATACTATAAACTGGATAGCTTATAAATAATGAAATTTTATTTCTCACAGTCTGGAGGCTGGGAAGTCCAACATCAAGTCACAGTAAATTCGATGTCTTGTGGGAACAGACTTTACGGTTTTTCTTGTGCCTGTATTCTCTCATCATAGAAGGGGTGAGAAATCTCTCTAGTATCTCTTCTATAAGGCACTACTACAATTTATGAGAACTCTACCTAATGACCTAATTACCTTCCAAAGCCTCAACTTCTAATAATAACTTTTCATTGTGAGTTAGAATTTCAACATATGAATTTTGAGAGTACACAAACACTCTATAATAGTGAGATAAGAGATAAAACAATAAATAAATAAAAATAATTGAAGGAGAAATATAGAGCTTCCCAGATAATTAAAAGCTAAGGGAGTTTGTTACCACAAAATCAGTAATGCAATGTGCTAAGAGCTTGTTTAGGAGAATGAGAGAGAAAAAAAAGAAAAATAACAGAGAAAATGTTAATAAATAAAATGGCAATAAATACAACTCTATCAACAATTCCTTAAAATGTAAATGGCTTAAATGTTCCAATTAAAAGACATAGGGTAGCTGAATGGATGAGAAATACAAGACACATACATATGCTGTCTCAAAGAGACTCACCTCAGAATGAAAAACACACACAGACTAAAAGTAAAGGGATGGAAAAAGATATTCCATTGAAAAGAGAGTGTAAGAAAAGAAGGGAAGCAATATTTATATCTGAAAGAATAGACTTTAAAACCAAGACTATAGTAAGAGAGAAAGGAAGACACTAGATTGTAATAAAGAGAACAATTCAATAAAAAGATATAACCTTAGTAAATACTTATGTACCCAATCATAGGAGCATCTAAATATGTAAAGCAAATCTTGATGGACATAAAGGGAAACATAAACAGATTACAGTCATAGTATGAGATTTTAATGCCCCATTGACTTCAATATATCTTTCAGACAGAAAATCAACAAGAAGAAAATCAACAGCAGCTTTTTAAAAAAGATTTATATTTCTTTCTTCCTTCCTTTCTTTCTTCCTTTCTTTCTTTCTTTCTTTCTTTCTTTCTTTCTTTCTTTCTTTCTTTCTTTCTTTCTTTCTTTCTTTCTTTCTTTCTTTCTTATTTTTAGAGAGAAGGAAAGGAAAGGAGAAAGATAGGGAGAGAAACATCAATGTGTGGTTGCCTTTTGCACACCCCCAATTGTGGTGCTGGCCTGCATCCCAAGTGCCCTGACTGGGAATTGAACTAGTGACCCTTTGGTTCATGGACAAGGGTTCAATCCACTGAGCCACATGAGCCAGGATGGAGACAGCAGCCTTACATAACCCACTAGATCAAATAGATTTAATAGATATTTTCAAAGAATTTTATGTCAAAGCAGCAGACTATACATTTAAATGCACATGGAATGTTTTCTAGGATAGACCAAATGTTAGGGCACAAAACAAGTCAATAAATTTAAAAAGATTGAACTCATATCAAACATCTTCTCTAACCATGCTCTATGAAAATAGAAACCAGTCACAAGAAGAAAACTGAAAAATACATAAAGACCTGGAAGCTAACATGTTATTAATCAATAATGAGTCAACAATTAGATCAAGGAAGAAATAAAAGGATACCTTGAAACAAATGAAAATAGGTACACAACAACCAAAAATCCTAAGAAGGAAATTTATAGTATTACAGGCTTATCTCCAGAAAAAAGTAAAAGCTGAAATAATCTAACTTTATACTTAAAGAAACTTGGAAGACAACAAACAGAGCCCAACTGAGTAGAAAAAGGAAATAATAAAATCAGAGCAGAAATACACAGAGTAAAGTCTAAAAACAATACAAAACATCAATTAATCCAAGAGCCGTTTATTTGAAAATATAAACAAGATTGCCAAAACTTTAATCAGACTCATCATGAAAAAAGGGAGAACACTTAAATAAATAAACCAGAAGTGAAAAAGGAGAAATAAAAACTGACACCAAGGAAATAAAAGTGATTGTAAAAAAAACAACAACTATATGCCAACAAATGGGACAACCTGGGTAAAATGGATAAATTCATATGAAAATATAATCTTCTAAAATGAAATCAGGAAAAATCAGAAAGTATGAATAGACAGATTACACTTAGAGAAATTGAAGCACAATTGCAACACTCTCTACAAACAAAAGTCACAGTACAGATGGCTTCACAGGTAAATGTTTCCAAATATTCTGTGAAGAACTAACAACCTTCCTTCTCAATCTATTCCAAAAAATTCAAGATGGAGGAATCCTCCCAATTTCTTCTTATGAGGCCAGCATTATCCTAATTCCAAAACCAGATAAATACACTACAAAAAATTTATAGGCCAACATCCCTGTATTTCATAGTAGCTAAAATCCTGTACAAAATATTAGCAAGCCAAATACAGAAATCATCAAAAAGATCATACGCCATGATCAAGTGGGATTTATTCTGGGGATGCAAGGTTGGTACAACATTTGAAAATCAATAAATGTGATACACCACATAAACAAAATGAAATGTGATCAAATCAATAGGTGCATAAAAGCACTTGAAAAAAATCCAGAACCCATCTATGATAAACAGCCTCAGCAAAGTAGAAATAAAGGGAACATACCTAAACACAATAAAGTCCATATATGACAAAACCACTGCCAGTGTCATACTCAATGGTTGCATGCCTTTCCCTTAAGATCTGGAACAACACACAGAGATCCATTTTCACCTCTCTTATTCAATATAGTACTGGAATCCCTAGCCATCGCTATCAGATATAAATAAATAAATAAATAAATAAATAAATAAATAAATAAATGGCATCAAAATTAGAAAAAAAAAGTGAAACTGTCATTATTTGCAGATGACATGGTGCTGTTCATAGAGCGCCCTAATGATCCCACCAAGAACCTGCTAAAACTGATAAATTAATTCAGAAAAGTAGCAAGATACAAAATTAATATTAAAAAACCAGTTGCATTTATATATGACAATAATGAACTATTAGGGAAATTAATAAAACAATCCAATTCACACTTGCTTCAAAAATAATAAAATACCTACAAATAAACCTAATTAAGGATGTAAAAGACCTGTACGTGGACATTTATAAGACACTGAAGAAAGAATTGAAGAAGATACAAACAAGTATAAACATGTACTGTGTTTATGGTTAGGAAGAATTAACATCATGAAAATGGCCATATTACCTAAGGAAATCTATAGATTAATGCAATTCCTCTCAAGATACCAATGAAAATTTTCACAGAACTAGCACAAACATTTCAAAAAATTATATGGAACCGCAAAAGGCCCCATATAGCAACAGTGATCATGAGAGGAAGAACAAACTTAGAGGAAAGATGCTACCTAATATCAAACTACTATACTATAAGGCTATGGTAATTAAAACAACAAGGCACAAAACAGACACATAGACCAAAGGATAGAATAGAGAGCACAGAAATAAAACCACACTTTTCTGGTCAACTAATATTTGACATAAGAGGCAAAAATCATGCAAAAGGCTAAAAATAGTTTATTGAATAAATAGTGTTGAAACAATTGGACAGATATGTGCAGAAAAGTGGAACTAGACCACTTTTTATACCACACACAATAATAAATTCAAAATAAATTATGACTTAAATATTAGACCCCAAATCATAAAAATCCTAGAAGATAGGCAGTAAAATATCTCATACATTGCTCATAGCAACATTTTATATTATATATCTCCCCAGACAAGAATAAATAAATAAATAAATAAATAAATAAGACAACATCAAACTAGAAAGCTTTTGTACAGCAAATCATATTATCAATGAAAAAAGACAACCCACAGAATGGGAGAACATATTTGCCAAAACATCTGATAAGGGATTAATATCCAAAACGTATAAAGAACTTACAAAACTCAACATCAAAAAAACCCTCAAACAATCCAATTAAAAATGGGCAAAGGACATGCATAGACACTTCTCCAAAGAGGACATACAGATGCCCAATCGACATATGAAAAGATGCTCAACATCACTAATGATCAGAGAAATGCAAATTGAAACAACAATGAGATATCATCTCACACCTGTTGGATTGGTTATAATCAGTAAATCAACAAAAAACAAGTGCTGGGGAAGATATGGAGAAAGGCAACACTTTTTCACTCTTTTTGGGAATGCAGACTCTGTGGAAAGCAGTATGGAGATAACTCAAAAGATTAAAAATGTATCTGTGTTTTGACCCAGCAATCCATTTCTGGTTATATATCCAAGAAACCCAAAACATTAATTGAAAAGAATGTAAAAACTCCTATGGTCCTACAGTGTTATTTACAATCACCAAGATATGGAAGCAGCCCACATGTCCATCAGTAGACGAGTGGGTAAAACAATTATGTGACATTTATAAAATCAAATACTACTTGGACTTTAAAAAAGAAGAAAAACTTACCCTTTGTGACAATATGGATGGACCTAGAGAATGTTACGCTAAGTGAAATGAGCCAGTCAGAAACTGACAAATACTATATGATTTCACTTATGTGTGGAATCTAATGTACAAATTAAACTAACAAGCAAAATAGAGACAGACTCATAGAGTGCAGGATGGCAGCTATTGGGTGGGAGCTAAGAGTTGGAGGGATCGAGAAAAAACAAGAAAGGACTCATGGACATGGAAAACAGTGTTGTGACTGCAGGGGCTATGATGGTGATGGGGATATGAATGTCAATGGAAAAGATACAATAAATTTTTTAAAAAATTAAATAAATACCGGAGTCATAAAAATTAAAACAAAAAAGGAAGAAGGCAGGTGAATTAAAACAAGGGAAGAGTAAAATATGAGATTTGAAATAAAAATAGTGAAATTAGGAACAAAATTGAAGAAAAACAGTGATATCAATGACAAAAGAGCAAAGATTAATAAAGATAGAAGGAATAAATAAATTATAACAATGAGAAAAAATATGAGATGACTAAAGTAAAAAATTACTTTGAGATGATAGAAGGAGGAATAGAAACAAGGCAAAAAGGGGAAAATAAAATTTAAAATAAAATTAAGAAAGGGAGGGAAGAGTAAAATATGAGATTTGAAATTTTAAAATAGAGAAAAAAATTGGAAGAAAAAGAAAGTTGTTTAAAAGCTATGTGAAAGAAAATAATGCAAATATTTTTTAAAAATATATTTTATTGATTATGTTCTTACAGTAGTCCCATTTTTATCCCCTTTGCTCCCATCTGCCCAGTACTCCCCTTCCCTCCAGCAATCACACCCCCCTTAGTTCATGTCCATGGGTCATGCATATAAGTTCTTTGGCTTCACCCTTTCATATATTATTATTAACTTCCCCCTATTTTGTTCCTACCAATTATACTTCTTAATCCTTGCACCATTTATCCATTTCTACCCCTTTGCCCTCCCAGCTGATAACCCTCCAAATGATCCCCATTCCTATGATTCTGGTTTGCTTGGTGGGGTTTTGTTTTTATTTTTAGAATCAGTTGTTGACAGTTGAGTTTGTTGTCATTTTAATGTTCATAATATTGACACTTTTCTTAACTAAGTCCCTTTGACATTTCATAGAATAATAGCTTGGTGATGATGAGCTCCTATAGCTTTACCTTATCTGGGAAGCACTTTATCTGCCCTTCCATTCTAAATGATAGCTTTGCTGTATAGAGTAATCTTGTTTTTAAGTCCTTGCTTTTCATCACCTTGAATACTTCTTGCCAATCCCTTCTTGCCTGCAAAGTTTCTTTTGAGAAATCAGCTGATAGTCTTATAGGCACCCTCTTGTAAGTAACTCTGCTTTTCTCTTGCTGCTTTTAAGATTCTCTTCATCTTTAACCTTTGGCATTTTAATGATGATGTGTCTTGGTGTGGTCCTTTTTGGGTCTAGCTTGTTTGGAACTCTCTGTGCTTCCTGGACTTGTATGTCTATTTCCTTTAAAAAATTTGGAGAGATTTCCTTCATTATTTTCTCACATAAGTTTTCAATTTCTTGCTCTTCCTCTTCTTCTCTGGTAACCCTATGGTTTGGATGTTGGCATGTTTAAAGTTGTCCCAGAGGTTCCTAAGCCCCTCCCCATTTTTTTCAATTCTTGTTTTCTAATTCTGTACTGGTTGACTCTTTTTTTCTTCCTTATGTTCCAAATCATTGATTTGAACCCCAGTTTCCTTCTCTTCACCATTGGTTTTGTGTGGATTTTCCTTCGTTTCATTTAGCATAGCTTTCATTTCTTCCCTTATGCTTTAGCTGTGCTTAAGCATATCAGTCAAGACTGTGAGCACTTTTATCACCAGTGATTTTAACTGTCTGTCCTTGCTTGTTAGGTTGGCTATCTCCTTGTCACTTAGTTCTCCCACTGGAACCTTGATCCGTTCCACCTTTTGGGCAATACTTTTCTGTCTCCTCATCTTGACAGGTTCCTGTGATTGTTTACCTCTGTGTCTTAGGCAGAGCTGTTGTAACGGGTGGAGCCTTTGGTATTTGTCAGTACAGGGCAACCTGTTTCACCACGTCGTGGCACTGTGTGTTGGGGAGTGGTCTGAGAGGGAATAATGCAACTTGCTCAGCACTCACCCATGTTCCAAGCACTTCTCCCACTTTGTATGGTACTGACGCCTCTCCAACTCTTGCCCTGGCTGTCGTTCCCAGAGTGGGTGGATCTGCTGATGTTCCAGGACCATGGGGGCCCCCTAAACTAGCGGACTCTACTGAGAGACAAGCAGTTTTTTCCTCTGCCCCAATCTCTACTGGTTTACACAGTCAAAAACAATGAGGCTTTATTTTCCCTGGGACTGTGAGCTGTGCAGTCTGCTCTGGTGCTGGGAATGCTCCCCAGGTGTCCCTTCTGACTTTTTAAAATGTGTGACTGTGCTTTCTGCCTGCTGCTTCCACTGCTCCTGCCACCACCACACCATGTCCTCTCTGCTCAGACTATGCCCCTCCTGTCTAAATGAGTATTTCTTCTTTATATCTTTGTTTGTTGGACTTCCATGCAGCTCTATTTTCTGGAACTTCTGGTTGTCTCTGGTTTTGAGGTAGTTGTATTCTGTCTTAGTTGCGGAGGGAGATGCAGTGTGTCTGTCTAGGCCTCTATCTTGGCTGGAAGTTGCAAATAACTTTTTTTTATAAAAAGAGCTGGAATTCATCTCAGCAGTTTAGTGCTTGCCCGTTAGTCTCTCCTTCTGGATAAGTCTCTGGTAATGTCAGATTCTAGGCAGCCTGTTTGAGGCTACAAGTGATTCAATCTGTGGCTGTATCCTTTAGGCTTAGCTGCATTCAGGATTGACCTCGCTGCTAGGCCCAGGAATAGTTGATTAACACCTGAAAGCACCACAGATACCATCTCCACCTACCTCTATTAGTCTTAGTCTCGCCACTGACACTTATGTTTCTGAGAGGCTTTCTGGTGCAATTGGGAGGAGGGGACCCCTGGATCTCTCCTGGTAGGCGTTGTTACACACACACCACTGAGCTATCAGCCTGCTCTCTATCTATGAATCTGTCTCCATTTTGCTGGTTAATTTAATTTGTTCATTAGATTCCACTTGAATGAAATTATATGGTATTTGTCTTCCTCTGACAAGCTTATTTCACTTAGCATAGTGTACTCTCCAGGTCCATTCATGCTGTCACAAAGGGTAAAAGTTTATTCTATTTTATGTCCTAGTGTAAATGTACCATAACTGTTTTATCCACTCATCTACTATTGGACACTTGTGCTGCTTTCAAATCTTGGCTATTGTAAATAATGCTACAATAAACAGGGGTGAATATATTCTTCTGAATTACTGTTTCAGATTTCTTCAGATATATTCCAGGAGCGGGAACCGCTAAGTCATAAGGCAATTTCATTTTATATTTTGAGGTGGCTGCTTCAACAGTGGCTTCCCCGATATGCATTCCCACCAACACCACATCCTTACCAGCAAGTATTTGATTTATTGATGATAGCCATTTGGATAGGTGTGGGGTGATATCTCGTGATTTTAACTTGTATTTCTCTGATTATTAATGATATTGAGCATCCTTTCATATGTTTATTGGCCACCTGTATAACCTCTGGAGAAGTGTCTATTCTGGTCCTTTGCCAATTTTTTAACTGGATTGTTTTTTTGGTGTTCAGTTTTATAAGTTTTTAAATAAATTTTGGATATTAATCTTTTAACAGAAGTATTATCAAATATGTTATCCCATTCAGTGGGTTGTCTTTTCATTTTGTTGACAGTTTCCTTTAATGTATGAAAACTTTTTAGCTTGATGTAGTCCTATTTGTTTATTTTTCCTTTCATTTTCTTGCCTGAGGAGATATACGAGAAAAAAATCCTGCTACGAGTAATGTCCAAGATTTTACTGCTCATTTTTTCTTCTCGGATTTCTATTGTTTTGGGTCTAACATTTAAGTATTTGATACACTTCGAATATATTCTTGTGTGTGACATAAGAATATGGCCTATTTTCATTTTTCTGCACATGTCTGTCCAATTTCTCCAGCATTATTTATTCAATAAACTATTTTTAACCCATAGTGTGATTCTGTCTCCTTTTTCAAATACTAATTGACTATAAAGATATAGTTTTGTTTATGTGCTCTGTATTCTTTTCATTCCTCTGCATCAGTTTTTATGCCAATACCATGCTGATTTAGTTACTGTAGCCTAATAGTATAGCTTGACATTAAGTAGTGTGATTCCTCCAACTTTGTTTTTCTTTCTCAAGATTGCTGTTGCTGTTGGGGTCTTTTGTGGATCCATATGAATTTTGGAAATATCCGTTCTAGTTCTGTGAAATACATCCTTGGTATTTTGATGGGAATTTCCTTGAATCTATAGATTGCTTTAGGTGGTACGCACATTTTAATGATGTTAATCCTTCCTATTCATGAACACACTATATGCTTCTATTTATTTGTATCTTTTTAAATTTCTTCTCCAGTGTCATAATTTTCTGATTAGAAGTCTTTTGCATTCTAGATTAAATTTATCCCTAAGTATTTTATTTGTGAAGCAATTATGAAAGGGATTTTTTCTTAATTTCCTTTTCTGATTGATTATCATTGAAGTATAAAAATGAAACTGATTTCTGGGATTTTTTTTTTTATCCTGTTACTTTATTGAACTTATCTGTCAGTTCTACTAGTCTTTTGGTGGAATCTTTAGGGTACTCTATGTACAGTATGATGTCATCTGCAAATAATGACAGTTTTAATTCTTCTTTTCAAATTTGTATGCCTTTTATTTCATCTTCTTTTTTAACTGCTGTGGTTAGGACTTCAGTACTATGTTAAATAAGAATTGAAAACAGACATTCCTGTCTTGTCCCTGGTCTTAAGAGAAATGCTTGTAGTTCATGAACATTGAGTATGATGTTGGAAGTGGGTTGGACTTTATTACATTTAGGCATGTTCCCTCTAAGAAAGGTGTTAGTTCTCAGAATGTTTGGTAAAATTCATCTGTGAAGCCATCTACACCAGGGCTTATGTTTGTTGGAGGTTTTATTATTACTACTTCAATTTCACTTGTAATCTGGCTATTCAGCTTCTCTGATTCTTCCTGATTTACTATGGAAGATTGTACATTTCTTGGAATTTATCCCTTTTTTCATGTTGTCCAATGTATTAGCAAATTGTTTTTCATAATATTTTATTGCAATCCTTTATGTTCTGTTGGGATCACTTGTTATTTCTTTTCTCTCTTTTCTCATTTTATTTATTTGGGTCCTCAATGTTATTTTCTTGATTAGTCTGATTAAAATTTTGTCATTCTTGTTTATCATTTCAAAGAACCAGGTCTTGGATTAATCAATATTTTGTATTATTTTAAAAGACTCTTTTATTTATTTCTGTTCTTATATTTATTATTTTTTTCTTTCTACTTGTTTTGGACTTAATTGTTCTTTTTCAAGTTCATTTAAGTGTAAAGTTAGATTGTTTATTTGAACTTTATTTCTGTTTCTTGAGATAGACTTGTAATTCAATAAATTTCTTTCCTATGACTACTTGTCTGTGTCTCAAAGATTTTGGGTTGTTGTGTTCCCTTTTTCATTTGTTTCAAGGTATCTTAATTTCTTCTTTGATCTCATTGTTTAATGACATGTTATTTAGCTTCTATGTCTTTGTGTATTTTTCAGTGTTCTTGTGATTAACTTCATTGTTGACCCATTTATTGTTTAGTAACATATTATTTAGCTTCTACATCTTTGTACGTTTTTCAGTGTTCTTCTAATTAATTTCTAGTTTCAGAGAGAATGCTTAATGTGATTTCAATGTTCTTAAATTTATTGAGATTTGTTTTGTGTCCTAGCATGTGATTTATCTTAGGAAATATTCCATATGAACTTGAAAAGAATGTATATTCTGCTGCTTTTGGATGGAATGCTCTGAAGATATCAATGAAATCCATTTGATCTAGTGTGTCATTTCAGGGCATGTACTCCTTGTTGATTTTCTGTCTAGAAGGTCTGTCTATCGAGGTGCTATGACTGTATCTGTCAATCTCTTCCTTTATGTCTATTAAGATTTGCTTTATGTATTTAGGTGCTTTTATGCTGGGTGCATAAATGCTTATTAGGGTTGTATCCTCTTGTTGGATCATTCCTATTATCATCATCTGGTGTCCTATATTGTCTTTTATAGTAGTCTTTATTTTAAAGTCTATTTTGTCAGATATAGGTATTGCTACCCCAGCTTTTTTCCCATTCTTTTTGCATGAAAAATGTTTCCATATCATTAGTTTAAGTCTGTGTGTATCTTGTTCTGAGGTGTGTCTCTTGAAGACAGCATATATGTGGGTCCTGTTTTCTCATCCATTCAACAACCTTATGTCTTTTGATTAGACAATTTAAGTAATTTATTTTAAAGTGATTGTCGATCGATATATAGTAGCATTTTATTTTTTAACTGTATTTCTCTATTTTTTCTTTTTCTTGTTCTTGTTGTTAAGGAAGCCCTTTAACATTTGTTGCAATACTAATTTGGTGGTAAAAAACTCCTACAGCTTTTTCCTGTTTGGGAAGCTCTTTATATTTTCTTCTATTTTAAATCATAGCCTTGCTGAGTAATGTAGCCTTACTTGCACATCTTTCTTTTATATCATTTTGAATATTTCATGCCAATCCCCTTGAGCCTGAAATGTTTCTTTTGAGAAATCAGATGACAGTCTTGAGTTCACCTTGTTTTGGATTCTGCACTTCCTGGACTTGTATGTCTCTTTCTTTCACCAGGTTAAGGAAGTTTTGGGTTATTATTTCTTTAAATAGTTTCTCAACTCTTTGCTCTTGCTTGTCTCCTTCTGGTATCCATTAATGCAGATCTTTTTATGCTTCAAGTTGTCCCAAATGTCTCTTAAAGTATCATTCTTTTTTCTTTTGTTTTTCCTGCTCTGATTAGGTATTTTTTCTACCTGTCTTTCAAATAACTGATTTGATCTGCTTCATTTTTCCTACTGTTTATTCTTTCTGGTGTATTATTTATTTTAGATATTGCAGACTTTATTTATGACTGGACTTTTTTATAATTTCTATATATTTTTTCATGCTTTATAGCATCTTTATAATCATTATTCTGAACTTTATATCTGAAAACTTTCTTGCTCCATTGCATTTAACTTTTCTTCTGGAGATTTCTCTTGTTCTTTCATTTGGGCTTGTTTCTTTGTTTTCTCATTGTATGCTTCTTTGCTTATTTCTATGCATTATGTAGATCTGCAAAGACTCTGGTGAAGCCTTATGTCAAATGCTGCCTGTGACTGGCCCTGGACAACCTGTTTGGAGCTATCAGTGATCCAACAGCTCTTTCTGATGTTCCTGGTGCATGCAGAAAAGACCAAGCTGCACACCAAGGCTGGGTTTTACCAGCACTGTGCCTGGAGGAGGGTCAGCTAAAATCTCAAAGAACCCAGAAATCTGTCTCCACTTGTAAGCTGTCTGTCAGGCTTAATCCCTGGAAGAGCTGTGGCTGTACCGCTCAGCAAGGCTTATGCCCCACAAGGTAGTGTTAGAGGGATTCCTGCAGGTAGGGCTATTGCTCCATCTCCACCAGGCTAATGTTGCATAGACATGAGTGCTCTGCACTAGAAAGATGGCTTCTACAGTATGGGAAATGACTGAGCACTGGATCATGGTAGCTTACCCTTCAACTCTCTCCCAAGAACTACCAACCTCAGACTCTTCTCCCATGGCTCTGGGCTATTCTGCCTTCCCTTCACTGAAGCCCATGGTAAGTAGCTTCAAACAAAATTTTATGTTTTGGCCCCAAAAGAGAGTGTCTGTATCTAGCCATCTCTGCTTTTAACAGCCCACTGTTATTTCCCTTTTCTGGTGCTCTATGCTGGTGGGCTTGGAATGGCATTTAGATCCCAAACTTCTAAGGGGGAACTCCCAGGACACTTTAATATTCCTCCAGAACTTCAGATTCTACACGTGGGAGACCAGCAAGCCCTCTCTCACCTCCACAGTTTTTACCAGTCATGATGTGATGATGTGGCTTCTACTGTAAGTCCTTGGTAACAAGGATTCCTTTCAGCTGGTCTTCAGTTCATTTTCAAAATGATTTTTTAAAGTATATTTTATTGATTATGTTGTGACAGTAGCCCCAATTTTTCCCCTTTGTTCCCCTCTGCCCAGTACACCCCTTCCTCCAGCAATTCCACACCCCTTAGTTCATGTCCATGAATCATGCATATAAGTTCTTCGGCTTCATACTTACCGATATTATTCTTTTATTTTAAATTTAATTTAATGTTTTAGTTTTTCTATTACAGTTATCCCAATTCCTCCCCCATATATACCCCCCCAGCCCACCTCTTCTCCCACAATCATTTCCCACACCATTGTCCCTGTCTATGGGTTATTAATACTAGTTCTTTACTAGACCCTTCCCCTATTTACCTCTTCTCTCCCCCCACCCATCCAATAACTGTTTTTCTTTTCCATGTTCAATTTTGTTCACTTGTTTGTGTTGTTCAATAGTCTCCCGTATTAGGTGATATCATATGATATTTTTCTTTCATTGCCTGGCTTCTTTCAGTAACCATAATTCTCTCTAATTCCTTCCATGTTGTCGTAAATGGTAGGAGTTCCTTCTTTCTTTCTGCTGCATATGATTCCATTGTGTAAATGTACCACAGTTTTTTCAATCCACTCATCTACAGATGGGCACTTAGGTTGTTTCAAACACTTGGCTATTGTAAACAGTGCTGCTATTAACATAGAGGTGTATAGGGGCTTTTGAATTGGGGTTTCAGGATTATTTGGGTGAAGTCATAGGAGTGAAATCGCTGGTTCAAAAGGCAGTTCCATTTTTAGTTTTTTGAGGTAATTCCATACTGTTTTACACAGTGGATGCATCAGTCTGCATCCCTACCAACAGTGCACTAGGACTCCCGTTTCTCCACATCCACGCCAGCACTGGTTGTTTCTTGATTTGTTGATGATGGCCATTCTGACAGGTGTAAAGTGGTATCTCATTGTGGTTTTTATTTGCATCTCTCTGATGGCTAGTGATGGTGAGCATTTTTCTTTTCATGTGTCTATGTCCTCTTTTGAGAAGTGTTTGTTCAGGTCCTTTGCCCATTTTTAAATTGGCTTGTCTGTTTTCTTGCTGTTGAGTCATATAAATTCTTTATATATTTTGGAGATCAGTCCCTTGTCTGAGGTATCATTGGCAATTATGTTTTCCCATACGGTTGGTTTCCTTTTCATGTTGCTGATGTTTTCTCTTGCTGAGCAGAAACACTTTAGTTTGATGTACTCCCATTGTTTATTTCTTCCTTTATTTCTCTTGTCTTAGGAGATGTATCCGTGAAAATATTGTTACATGAGATATCTAAAATTTTCCTGCCTATGTTTTCCTCTGGGACTTATATGCTGTCATGTATTACATTTAAGTCTTTAAGTCTTTGATCCATCTTGATTTTATTCTGCTATGTGGTGTAAGTTGGTGGTGTAGTTTCATTTTTTTGCACGTTCCTGTCCATTTCTCCCAGCACCATTTGTTGAAGAGGCTCTTCTCACTCCATTTAAGTTCCTTCCCCCTTTATCAAATATTAGTTGACTGAATAGTCCGGGATTTATTTCTGGACTCTATTCTGTTCCATTGACCTATATGTCTGTTCTTATGCCAGTACCATACTGTTTTGATCACAGTGGCTTTGTAGTATAGTTTGATGTCTGATATTGTCATTCCTCCTGCTGTGTTCTTCTGTCTCAAGATTTCTTTTGCTATTCGGGGTCTTTTTTGGTTCCATATGAATTTTTGGAGTATTTGTTATAGGTCTGTGAAATATGTCATTGGTATTTTAATACTGATTGCATTGAATCTGTAAATTGCTTTGGCTAGTATGGCCATTTTTAAGATGTTGATTCTTGCCATCCAAGAATATGGTATTTGCTTCCATTTATTTGTATCTTTCTTAGTTTCTTTCTTCAGTGTTACGTAATTTTCAGAGTACAGGTCTTTTATCTCTTTGGTTAAGTTTATTCCTAGATACTTTAATTTTCTTGTTGCTATAGTAAATGATATTTTCTTTATTGCTTCTGACTCTGATATTTTATTGTTGGTGTACAGAAATGCCTTAGATATCTGTATATTTATTTTGTACCCTGCTATTTTGCCAAATTCGCTTATTATATCGAGTAGTTATTTAGTGGCGTCATAGGGTTTTCTATGTATACTATCATGTCCTCTGCATATAATGATAGTTTTACATCCTCTTTCCCAATTAGGATGCTTTTTATTTCTTTGTCTTGTCTGATTGCTGTGGCTAGGACTTCCAACACTATGTTGAAAGAAGTGGTAAGAATGGACATTCTTGTCTTGTTCTTGATCTCAGGGGGGATGCGTTCAATTTTTGTCCATTGAGTATGATGTTGGCTTCAGGTTTCTTGTATATAGCCTTTTTATGTAAAGATATTCTCCCGCTATTCCCATTTTGCTGAGTGTTTTCATCATAAATGGGTGTTGTACTTTATAATGCTTTTTCTACATCTATTGATATGATCATGTGATTTTTGTCTTTCATTTTGTTTAGGTGATGTATTATATTTATTGATTTGCAAATATTAAACCATCCTTGCATCCCTGGGCTGAATCCCACTCGATCGTGGTGTGTGATCTTTTTAATGTGTTGCTGGATTTTGTTTGCCTGTATTTTGTTGAGAATATTAGCATCTATGTTCATCAGTGATATTGGCCTGTAATTTTCTTTCTTTGTTGTGTCTTGATCTGGTTTTTGAATTAGGGTAATACTGGTTTCATAGGAAGAGTTTGGGAGTTTTCCCTCTTGTTGGATTTTTTGAAATAGTTTGAGAAGGGTAGGAGTTAGTTCTGCTCTAAATGTTTTATAAAATTCACTGTAAAACCATCCAATCCGGGGCTTTGTGTGCCAGGAGATTTTTGATTACTGTTTCAATTTCATTCTTTGTTATCAGTCTTCTCAGGCTTTCTGATTCTTCTTGGTTCAGTTTTGGAAGATTATCTGTTTCTAGAAATCTGTCCATTTCATCAAGGTTATCATGATTTTTGCTACTCATTTGTTTATAATAATTTCTTATAATCCTTTGTATTTCTGTGATATCGGTTGTGATTTCTTCTTTTTCATTTCTGATTTTGTTTATTTGGGTCTTCTCCCTTTTTTTCTTGATGAGCCTGGCTAAAGGCTTGTCAATTTTGTTTATTTTTTCAAAGAACCCGCTCCTACTTTTATTGATCTTTTGAATTGTTTGTTTAGTCTCTATGTCATTTAACTCTGCTCTGATCTTGATAATTTCATTTTTTCTTCTTGCCCTAGGCTTTGTTTGTTTTTGTTGTTGTAGTTATTGTAGCTATAGGGTTTACATTTTTTATTCCAGATTCTTCTATTCTTTTCAGGTATGCCTGTATTGCTATGAACTTTCCTCTCAGGACCTGTTTCATTGTGTTCCATAGGTTTTTGGTTGTTGTGTGTTCATTATCATTAGTTTCCAGAAACTTCTTGATTTCTTCCTTGATGTCATCATTAACCCATTCATTATTTAATAGCATGTTATTCATTTTCCATGACTTTGAATGTCTTTAAATTTTTTCCTTGATTATGATTTTTAGTTTCAAGTCATTGTGGTCTGAGAAGATGTTTGATATAATTTCAATATTCTTGAATTTGTTGAGGGTTTTTTTGTGTTCTATCATGTGGTCTATCTTTTAAGATGTCACATGTGCATTTGAAAAGAATGTATGTTTGGCTTTTTTGGGGGTGAAAATTTTTATATATATCAATTAGGTCCGTTTGATTTAGTGTGTTGTTCTATGCCTCAATATCTCTGGAGTTTCTTTGCTTTGGAGATCTGTCTATTGTTGATACAGCATGTTAAAGTTTCCTACTATGAGTGTGTTGCTGTTGAAATCCTTCTTGTAGTTTTCTAGTACTTTCCTTATATATTTACACTACGTTGGGTGCATATGTGTTTCCCAGAGTTATATCTTCTTGATGGATTGTTTCCTCATGTATTATGAAATGCCCTTCTTTGTCTGTTTTTATGGCCTTTGCTGTGAAATAAGTTTTGTCTAAGTATTGCTACCCCAGCTTTGTTTTTCATGTCCATTTGCCTGGAATACTTTTTTACATCCTTTCACTTTCAGTGTGTAAATCTTATTTTGAGATGTGTCTCTTGTAGACAACATATATGTGGGTCATGTTTTCATTTCCATTCTGCTATCCTATGTCTCCTGCTTGGAGCAGTTAGTCCATTTACATTTAAGGTCATTATTTATAGGTATTTATTAATTTCCTTTTGTACCTGAGTTCTTCTTCCTCTCTCTTTTTCTTCTTTTTCTTAACGTATTCCTTTTATTATCTCTTGCAATGCTGGTTTGGTGGAGATGTATACTTTTAGTCTTCCTTTGTCTGAGAAACTCCTTATTTCACCTTCCACTTTGAAGGAGAGCCTTGCTGGGTAGAGTAGTCTTGGTTGTAGGCCTTTGTTTTTCATTGCTTGAAATATATTTTCCCATTCCCTTTTGGCCTGCAGTGTTTCTTTTGAGAAATTAGTTGGTATCCTTATCGGAGCTCCCTTGTATGTTATTTGCTGTTTTTCTATTACTGCTTTTTGGATTCTATCTTTGTCTTTAAATGTTGCCAATTTAATTATGATGTGCCTTGGAGTTGGCCTTTTAGGGTTCATCTTCATTTTGACCCCTTGTGCTTCCTGGACTTGCCTGACTTTTTCTCTCATCAAGTTAGGAAAATTTTCTGTTATTGTTTTATCAATATGGTTTTCTATCCATTGCTCCTCTTCTTCTCCTTCTGTGTCAGTATGATTCAAATGTTGTTTTGTCTCATGCTGTCCTACAGTTTTCTTAAAGCCCCTTCATTTTTTTTTCATTCTTTTTTCATTTTGTTGTATTGTCTGGGAATTTTTTTCTACATTGTCCTCTAACTCACTGATATGATCCTCTGCTTCATTTAGCCTGCTTTTGATTGTTTCTGCTGAGTTCTTCTGTTCAGAAATTGTATTCTTCATTACTTCCTTATTCTTATTGATAGTTTTTATGTCATTTTTTATGCTGGTGTAGTTCTGCAAAAGTTCCTTGTAGCTTTCCTGGAGACTTTGTAGTTTCCCTGGAGTTATTTGTAACTCCCCTGGAGTTCATTATAGTCTTCTCTGAGTTTGTCAAGTTCATTAATTTCCTTATAGCTATTCTTTTGAATTCCATGTGTGATAGTTTCCTTGCCTCTGTTTCATCTCTCTCTCTCTCTCTTTCTGGGGATTCCTCTCTTCTTTTCATTGGCAGGTTGTTTCTGTGTCTTCCCATGTTGTATGCTTCTTGTTTGCTTTTGTTTCTTAGATTTATCTGCTATGATTTCCCACTTTCCTGGTATGAGATTCTGTATAGGAGGCCTGGGAGATTCAGTGCTGCAGTGTCTTTATCTCCTGAGCTTGGTGTTCTTGGCATGCCCTTTATGCTGTTTATTTAAGCTGTCTGGTTGTATTGCAGTTACTTTTTGGTGGATCTTTCCCTCTGGCTAGTTGATTGAGAGTCACTCTGCCAACCTTGTCTTGAGTTCTTTTGTGGAGATGCTTTGAGCGATGTCCTTTTTCTGGATCCACCCCTGGTCAAAATTCCTTGGGTTTCAAATCTTCTTTTCTGGCTGACTGGCTGTGAGTAGATCTAGCTGGATTCTTTGGCTGCTATTCTCTTGTCAGTCTGCTGCAGCTCCCTGCTGTTAGCAGCACCAAGTTGGGTCTCTCCCCACTTGTCTTTGGGCACCCTGAAGCCCTCCTCAGGCTTGTCTAGCAAAACTGTTCAGTTGGTGAGCCACGGCACAAGCCCCTAGTTTCTGCCTAGCCTCAGGTTCTGTCTCTGGTCCTCTTCCAAAAAAGTCTCTGTGTTGCCTCCAAGCTGCAGCAGCGTTCTGCATACCTGACTGTCAGTGCTTTATTGTAAGCCTGTGTATACTGCTTGCCTGACTGGGGTCCCTACTGAGTCTGTGTTTCTATCAAAGCTTTCCTGTATGGGTCCCTCTCCATATATCAGTTCTGCTTTTTTGTTTGGTGGAGCCGTGATGAGAGTGCCCAGGGCACAGGGTTGCCAGCCCAGGTAGTTCCCACCTAGACTCAGATCATACAGTTTCTCACAGTCTGGGCTGTTCACTGTCTTCCCATGCCTCTGGCTGTTTCATCCAAACTTTCTCGTTGACTCTCTTTGGCACTTTGCTGGTCTGAGTGCCTATGGCAGATGAAGTTTCTATGCAGACCCCAGCTAATGAGCCAGTCTGCAGCTGCCCCTTTTGGGTGTGGTGTGGCAGAGGTGCTGGGCTTGGAGGCCCAGCAACTCTGCTTGGAGAATGCTGGCCAAGGTTTCTGCCCTCTTTCACAACAATCCCACACTCTTGTCCTTCTTCATGGTATCGGAAATCCTCACTCACTCATTCCTCTCCATGTTTGTACTTCAAGTTCTTCTGTTATGGGAGCAAGAAGACAACACTGTTACCTATTCGTCCACCATCTTCTTCCCTCTCTCCTATATTATTCTTAATATTTCCTTTTTATTTCGTAGCAATAAATTATGATTCTTAATCCCTGTACCATTTTCCCATTTACCTACCATCCCCCTCCCAGCTGATAACCCTCAAAATTGATCCTACACACATAATACTGTTCCTATTCTGGTTTGCTTAGTTAGATTTTGTTTTTATTTGTTAGATTATGTTGTTGATAATATGAGTTAAGATGATTTTTTTGAATGACTATTTTTTTATGTTTTATCTTTTTAAAAGTATATTTTATTGATTATATTGTTACAATAGTTCCAATTTTCCCCCTTTGCTTCCCTCTGCACAGCACCCACCCTCCCCCAGCAATCCCCTCCCCCCAATCCATGCCCACGGGTCATGCATACAAGTTCTCTGGCTTCACCCTTTCCTATATTATTCTTTTTAAAAATATTAAATAATTTGTTTTTTATAACAAAAATTTACAATCCCCCCTCTCAGACTTAATATCCTTTATAATCTTATAAAAAACAATGGGCAAAGATCTCATGATCCTCTAGCTGCTTCAAGCTGAACATGGGCCCAGAAATCCCTAATAAGAGTGGGGGTGTGGAAGGGAGTGTGGCCTTCCCACATGGGGAAGGATTTTGCAGAATATAGGTCGGTTGGCTATTCTGGAAAATGGCATACTTGGTTTAAGAGGCTGGCTTTCTTGTTGCATTCTGGGGGCGACAGATTTGGCAATAGGGCTAAAATGCATCATTCAATCCATAACCACTAGATGACAAAAGGCAGGTATGAATTTTTCAATGTCCCACATTAGTGAAAAAAGGGGTTTCTGTGGAGGAAGGTGTACAGGGCAAGTAACAATTGTCCAAAACTCTTGCCCACTATATTTAGTTTGGGCTGAGGAGAAAAATTTATGTTTCCCTCCTCTCAGACCTCTGGGCCCTTTCTGTCCAAGCCTTTAGGATAGAAAAGAGAAACCCATTTTAAAGTGAAGCTCACAGACCACCCCATTCTTCACCAACCTAGCCACTTAGTTCAGCCAAACTGTTGGGTCTCTGGAGGCAGCGATGCAGACAGGATAAAGTGAGGTCTATATGTACAGACAATCACTCAGGTAATAAGATCCTAGGCATATGCCCTTTGAAAAGAGAAAACACATGTTAATTTATGCAACATAACCCACAAACCAGTGTCTAAATCAGTAAGACTGTCTTATTGGAAAGACATCCAGTTGCAAGGCATTTGATATTCTTCTTGTCTGTATTTTAAGCATCTTTGATAATGCAACAGACCTAGTTTAACTTTCAAATGAAAAAAACTTTAAATGTAAAGTACCTTTAAAGACAGTTAGCTGTATTACTTTATAGACTACCACTGAGCATTGTGATTTTCCTTGAATCATAGTTCTCCTTAAGATTACCCTCCTTGTCATTAAAATGACTGCATTAAGTCCATTTTTAATTATTCTGTTCATTTGCATAAACACAACAAGAGCAGCAAATGATCACTTGTTGGTACTTACACAAGGAGCATTTAGGGTAACCTTCAGTGTACCCTTCAGGAGACAGAGCTGAGTCACATACCTGCCATTAAGCCTTGCCTATGAACACCTGTCTTTTCCAAGTCCTTCAGGCTTTTCATTGTGCATTAAGGTCCCTTCTAGCCATCTTCCAGGAAAGTAACCTTCATTCCTTCTCTCGAGAGATTGCCATGGACCGCACAACAAACCAAGGTATTAGGCTTTTTTTTCTCGTGAGCTTTTTTTACCTCTGAAAGTCAATCCTAGTTACACAGGGCTTTTTGGTAACAACCAGAGTCCAAGCATTTCTCCTTAAGGCATGACATTCCAATCAAAGTCTTGGTCAACAAAACCTCTATTAACAACTGGTCTTATTAGTTTTATGCAAAGAACCTTATGTCATTACTTACTTCTTCAGAATCCCAAATTCTGGAGGGATCAGGTAGGCATAAAAATATACAGTGTGAAGTAAAATCCACGTCCTTCTAATATTCACTAAAATTGCATTTCCATTCTTTATATTTTCTTTTTTCCCCCATTAAAATTTATTTTTGTTTGTTATCCTGTTATATTTATCCCACTTTTTTTCCTATTGCTTCCCCACAATCTACCCACCCCTTCTCCCACAATCAGTCCCCACCCAGTTGTCCATGTCAATCGGTCATTTATATATGTTCTTTGCCTAGACCCTTCACCTTCTTACCCTCTTCTCTCCCTCCCCCCTCCCACCTTGTCACTGTTAGTCTACTCCTTGTTTACGTAGCTCTGGTTCAATTCTGCTACTTTGTTTGTGTTGTTTATTACTCTCCTGTAATAAGTGATAGCATATGGTATTTTTCTTTTGTTTTCTGGCTTATTTTGCTAGGCATAATTCTCTAGTTCCATCCATGTTGTTGCAAATGGTGGAAGTTCCTTCTTTCTTTCTGCTACATAGTACTCCATTGTGTAAATGTACCACAGTTTTCCTTTCCATTCATCTACAGATATCCACTTAGGTTATTTCCAGCACTTGGCTATTGTAAATCATGCTGCTATCAACATAAAGGTGCATAAGTTCTTTTGAATTGGGGTTTCAGAATATCAGATATAATCCTAGCAAAAGAATTGTTGGTTCAAAAGAAAGTTCAATTTTTAGTTTTTTGAGGAAATTCCATATTGTTTCCCACAGTGGCTGCACCAGTCTACAATCTCACTAACAGAGCACCAGGATTACATTTCCTCCCCATCCTCGCCAGCACAAGTTGTTTGTTTATTTTTTGATGATGGCCATTGTGACTGATGTGAGGTGGTAATTCATTGTGGTTTTTATTTGCATCTCTCTGATGGCTAATGATGCTGAGCATTTTTCATATGTCTATTGACCCTCTGTCTGTCCTCTTTGGAGAAGTGCTTCTTCAGGTCCTTTGCCCATTTGTTAATTGGGTTGTCTGTCTTCTTGGTGTTGAGTCACATAATTTGTTTATATATTTTGGAGATCAGTCCTTGTCTGAGGTATCATTGGCAAATATAGTTTCCTATATAGTTGGTTCCCTTTTCATCTTACTAATGTTTTCTTTTGCTTAGCAGAAACTCTTTATTTTAATGTAGTCCCACTTGTTTATTTTTTACTTTATTTCTCTTGTCTTAGGAGATATATCAGTGAAAACGTTGCTACGCGGAATATCTGAAATTATCCTGCCTCTGTTTTCCTCTAGGACTTTTATGATGCCATGGCTTTCACTTAAGTCTTTGATCCATCTTGAGTTTATTTTGGTGTATGGTTTAAGTCGGTGGTCTAGTTTCATTTTTTTTGCACGTGTCTGTTCAGTTATCCCAACACCATTTGTTGAAGAGGCTCTTTTCACTCTATTTTATGGTTCTTTCCCCTTTAACAAATATTTGTTGACCATATAGACCTGGGTTTATTTATGGGCTCCCTATTCTATTCAACAGATCTATATGTCTGTTCTTTTGCCCATACCAGACTGTTTTGATTACTGTGGCCTTGTAGTATAGTTTGATATCATGTATTGTGATTCCTGCTACTATGTTCTTTTTCCTCAAGATTGCTGTGGCTATTCGGGTTCTTTTTGGTTCCATATAAATTTTTGAAGTATTTATCCTTAGGTCTGTGAAATATATCATTGATATTTCAATAGGGGTTTCATTGAATCTATAAATTGCTTTTGCTAGTATAGACATTTTAATGATGTTGATTCTTCCCATCCGTAAACATGGTATATGCTTCCATTTATTTGTATCTTCCATAATTTTTTTCTTCAGTGTTATGTAGTTTTCTGAGACAGGTCTTTTGCTTCCTTGGTTAAGTTTATTCCTAGGTACTTTATTTTTCTTGTTGCTATGGTAAAAGGTATTTTTCTTCTAGTTTCTAGCTCTGATATTTATTGTTGGTGTAGAGAAGACCTTCAATTTCTAAATATAGAATTTGTACCCTGCTTTTTTGCCAAATTCACTTATTATGTCGAGTAGTTTTTTCTTGGAGTCTATAAGGTTTTCAATGTACCCTATCATGTTGTCTGCAAATAATGACAGTTTTACTTCCTTTTTTCCAATTTGGATGACTTTTATTTCTCTTTCTTCTCTGATTGCTGTGGTTATACCTTCTAAGACTATGTTGAATAGGAGTGGAGAGATTGGACATCCTTGTCATGTTCCTGACCTCAAAAGGAATGCTCTCAGTTTTTGCCCATTAAGTATGATGTTGGCTTCAGGTTTCTCATATATGGCCTTTATTATGTTGAGGTATGCTACCTCTATTCCCATTTTGCTGAGTGTTTTCATCATAAATGGGTGTTGTACTTTATCAAATGCTTTTTCTGCATTTATTCATATGATCATGTGGTTTTTGTGTTTCATTTTGTTTATGTGGTGTATTATGTTTATTGATTTGCGAAAATTAAATCATCCTTGCATCCCTGGGATGAATCTCACTTGATCGTGGTGTATGATCTTTTTACTGTGTTGCTGGATCCGGTTTGCCAATATTTTCTTGAGAATTTTAGCATCTGTGTTCATCAGTGAACTTGGGTTGTAGTTATCTTTCTTTGTTGTGTCTTGACCTCTGGTTATGGAATTATAGTAATACAGGTTTCACAGAAGGAGTTTGGGAGTCTTCTCTCTTCTTGGATTTTTTGGAATAGTCTGAGAAGGATAGGACTTAGTTCTTTTCTAAATGTTTTGTAAAATTCACCTGTGAAGCCATCTGGTCCAGGGCTTTTGTGTGCCGGGATATTTTTTATTACTGCTGCAATTTCACTCACTGTTATTGGTCTGTTCAGGCTTTCTGCTTCTTCTTGATTCTGGTTTGTAAGATTATATGTTTTCATAAATTTTTCCATTTCATCTAGGCTGTCAAATTTATTGTGATACAATTGTTTATAATAATTTCTTACTATTTATTTTATTTCTGTGGTATCGGATGAACTTTCTCCTCTTTCATTTCTGATTTTATTTATTTGAGTTCTCTTTTTTTCTTGAAGAGCCTGGTAAAGACTTGTCGATTTTGTTTATCTTTTCAAATAAAGAACTCCTACTTTTTTTGATCCTTTGAGTTGTTTGTTTATTCTCTATGTCATTTAATTCTGCTCTGATATTGATGCTTTCCTTTTTTGTACTCGCTCTGAGATTCGTTTGTTGTTATTCCTCTAGTTCTTGTAGCTGTAGGGTTAGATTTTTTATTCATGATTCTTCTATATTTTCAGGTATGCCTGTATTGCAATGAACTTTCCTCTCCTGACTGCTTTCTCTGTATCCCATTTGTTTTGGGTTGTTGTGTGTTCAGTTTCCAGAAATTTATGATTTCTTCCTTGACGTCATTGTTAATCCACTCATTTTAATAGCATGTTATTCATTCTCCATTAGTTTGAATGGTTTTGGTTTTTTTTCTTGAGGTTGATTTCCAGTTTTAAGCCATTGTGATCTGAGAAGATGCTTGATATTATTTCAATTTTCTTCAATTTTTTGAGGCTTATTTTGTGTCTTACTCTGTGGTCTATCTTTGAAAATTTTTCATGTGCAATTGAAAAGAATGTATATTTTGCTTCTTTGGGCTGAAAATTTCTATATATATCTTAGAATGTTGCCATTTTAATTATGGTGTGTCTTGAAGTGGGCCTCTTGGGGTTCATCTTCATGGGACCCTCTTTGCTTCCTGGACTTGCACGATTCTTTCTCTCATCAAGTTAGGGAAGTTTCTCTCATTAGTTTTTCAAACAGGTTTTCTATCCCTTGCTCCTCTTCTTCTCCTTCTGGAATTCTAATGATATGGACATTATTATGTTTCATGTTTCCCTGCAGCTCTCTTAAAATCTCTTCATTCTTTTTCAGTTTTATTTTTTCATTTTGTTCCAGTGTCTGAGAATTTTTTTCTACATTGTCCTCCAGCTTGCTTTCCTGATTCTCTGCTTCCTGTAGCCTGGTTTTAATTCCTTCTACTTTGCCCTTCAATTCAGAAATTGTATTCTTCATTTCCTCCTGGCTCTTAATGATAGCTTCTATGTCCTTTTCCATGCTGGTGTAATTCTCAGTAAGTTCCTTATAGTTCCCCTGGTGTTCCTTGTAGTTTCCCTGGAGTTCTTTGTAGTTTTCTTTGAGCTCGCTGTCTCATTGAGCTTCCCTATAATCCATGTTTTGTATTGCATGTCTAATAGTTTGCTTCCCTCTATTTCACTTAGCACTCTTTTTGGGGATTCCTCCTTTACTTTTGATAGTTGTTTCTTTATGTGCCCATTTTTGTGACTCTTTTTGTTTGTTGCTACTTCTTAGGTTGATCTGCACTTCTTTGATCTGCCCCTAGTGGCGTCTGATCATGTTTCAGGCTGGGCCTAGGCAGCCTGTTGGAGACTACCAGAGATCTACTGCCTTTGTCTGTCTCATTTAGTTGTTAATCTATTCAATCTCTGATCAGCCATCAGGCTTAAGGACTGAGGATGGGGCAGCTTAATTTCTGTAGGCGAAGCTTTTGCTTTCCCTCAGGCTACTCCACTCAGAGGGGAATGTTCTGTCTGCAGTATGGGGAATGAGTCAGCACTGGGACCTGGTTGGCTGTTCCCCCAGTTTTTCCCTCAAAGCCATAGCCCCAACTTCTCCCAAAGTGTCTCTAGTCCTCTCTGTCTTCCCTCTGCTTGAGGCAGGGTAAGTGAGTGCCAAAATATTTTTGTATGTGATCCGCTTAAGAGCTCTTTTTCTCTAGCTGTTTCTCTCAGGCTAGCAAGAAACCCTGTTGCTTTTTGCTTTTCACAGCTGGATACTGTTTTACTTTCTGCTCTGTTGCTGTAGGCTAGGAAGCCCATCTGGGGGTTTAGACCCTGCCATTATCAGGGGAAAATCCCGGTTGCTGAGGTGTTTCTCAATCCCTTCAGCTGCCACCCATGGGAACCCAGGCAGCCCCGTTGTGTCTCCACACTTCCTACTAGTCACGTTATGATGAAGTGACTTTTTTTGTCTCTCCGTTGTTATAAGACTTTTCTTCAGCTAGTGCTCAGTTGGTAATTCCAGATGATTTCTCTGCAATTAAGTTGTAAATCAAGAGTAATCCTGGGAGGAGGTTAGTGTAGCTTCCACTTACCTTCCACCATCTTGGATCTCTGAATCAAGATTTTTTATTATTATTTAGTTTTAATCTCAGTTTCATCCTGGGAGGTGGTTACTGTAGCTTCCACTTACCTTGCTACAAACTTGAATCTCAAGATATGTGCTGTTTTTATTCTATTGTTTTTCTATTACAGTTTTCCCATTTTTTCCCTGTTGCTCTCACCTATCCCACCTACCCACCCCCCACAGTCCATCCCCACCTTCTTGTCCATGCCCATGGGTCATTTATACTAGTTCCTTGACTAAGCCCTTACCCTTCATTCCCTGATTTCCCCCCACCCCCCACCCCTCTTGTCACTGTCAGTATGATCCTTGTTTACATGCCTCTCAATCTATTTTGCTCATTTTTTTTTGTTTTGTGTTTTGTTCATTAAGTTTCTGTATTAGGTGAGATAATATGGTATTTGTCTTTCACCACTTGGCTCATTTCACTAAGCATAATACTCTCCAGTTATTCTATCCATGTTGTTGCAAAAGGTAGGAGTTTCTTCTTTCTTTCTGCTTCATAGTATTCCATTGTGTAAATGTACCACTATTTTTTTGGTCCACTTATTTACTAATGGCTACTTAAGCTGCTTCCAGCACTAGGCTATTGTAGATAGTGCTGCTATGAACATAGGGATGCATAGGTTCTTCTGAACTGATGTTTCAGGATTTGGTGGGTAAAAACCTAGCAACAGAATCACTGGATCAAAGGGAAGTTCCATTTTTAGTTTTTTGAGAAAATTACATATAATGAAGGCAGTCCTGAGAGAGAAGTTTATAGGAATACAGCCCTACCTAAAAAGGACAGAAGAATCTCAAATAAAAAATCTAACCCCACAGCTACAAGAATTAGAGGGATAACAACAAACAAAGCCTAGAGCAACTAGAAGGAAAGACATCATCAAAAGCAGAGGAGGACTAAATGATGTAGAGACTAAACAAACAATTCAAAAGATTAATAAAACCAGGAGTTGATTCTTTGAAAAGATAAACAAAATTGACAAGCCTTCAACCAGGCTCATCAAGAGAAAAAGAGAGAGGACACAAATAAAATCAGAAATGAAAAGAGGAAATCACAACCAATACCACTGAAATACAAAGGATTGTAAGAAACAACTGTATGACAAAAAAGTTGACAATCTGGATGAAACAGAAATATTTCTGGAAACATATAATCTTCCAAAACTAAATCAAGAAGAAGCAGAAAGCCTGAATAGACTGACAACAACTAATGAAATTTAAGCAATAATTAAAAAACAAAACAAAACAAAACAAAACTCCTGGCACACAAAATTCCTGGACCAGATGGCTTCACAGTTGAGTTTTATCAAATATTCAGGGAAGAACTAACTTCTATACTTCTCAAATGATTCCATAAACCTAAGAAGAGGGAAGACTCCCAAACTGTTTTTGTGAGGCCAGTATTATCCTAATTCCAAAACCAGGTTCAGACACACACACACACACACACAAAAAGAAATTACAGGTCAGTAACATTGATGAACATAAATGCCTAAATCTTCAACAAAATGTTGGCAAACTGGATTTAGCAACACGTTAAAAATGTCATACACTATGATCAAGTGGGATTTATCCCAGGGTCACAAGGATCGTTTAATATTTACAAATCAATAAATGTAATACACCACATAAACAAAATGAAAGACAAAAATCACATGACCATATCAATAGATGCTGAAAAAAGCATTTGATAAAGTACAACACTCATTTATGATAAAAACACTCAGCAAAGTGGCAATAGAGAGAGTATACCTCAACATAATAAAGTCCGTATACAGGAAACATGAAGCCACCATCATACTCAATGGGCAAAACCTGAAAGCTTTCCCCTTGAGATAAGAAACGGAACAAGGATGTCCACTCTCTCCACCTCTACTCAACATAGTTTTGGAAATTTTAGTCATAACAATCAGACAAGAAAGAGAAATAAAAGGCATTCAAATTGGAAAATAGGAAGTAAAACTCATTATTTGAAGATGACATAATAGTGTACATAGAAAATCCTGTGCTGTTCTTTTTAAATTATTTAGTCACCCAAGTAACAAATGTTAATTAGGCAATGAGTATTTGCTGAGCAAATTTGTTAAAAAAATAAAGAAATTTTATAGATGTTAGAAAGGGTCTTGCCTTTGGGGAGTTTGATGAAGACACCAAATAATGTATAATTCTATATGACTCTAATACTAATATGGCTAAATTTTTAGAACAAACATGCCAAATTTTTCACATGACTAAATTCCCCTTGTGGGATATTAATTTAGTTTCTATATTAGTGTATTGTCACTCCCAGTTATGTATTATTTATTATTGTAGTTACACAGCTCTGCATTACAATATGTTTGTGGTAATTTTGTGGGCAGCAGAAATGTGAACATGAGATTTTTTTTCAGCTTCCATAAAACCAGAGGTAATTATATTTGATCAATAGACAGTCATACAACATTTTCAATTACTATGCTAAGGACTTGAAGATGCAGTTAGAGAAAATGGTTACACTGAGAAACCAGCAGTGGGGCACAGAGACAAATTTATTTCACCATTATTGGGTGCTGTTTTGGAGCTTATAGACAACAGAGGATTTTAATTTCAAAAAGCCTAATTTATGATCATTCTTTCTTTACAGGAAGGATAGCTGATTTCTAGAGCTATGAAGTACTGAGCATCTATTGTAAGCCAACTAATTTCTATCTTATTTTAGCTTCACACAGTCCTATTTGGTAAATGTTACTTTTCCTCATGTGTCAGATGAGATGAGAAAACTGTCACTCTGAGAGCTTACATAACTTGTACACTACCATCTAGAAGTCAAGGAAGGTTTTCATGTTGGTCTGTGGGAAACCATAATTAGCATAACACACTGCCTCAGCTGGTGAGAACTCTATCTCAACAAGGGCCACAATGAATAGAGACCTTGTGTCTTCACTTAGGTATAAAACAGAGAAAACTGACAAAAACCCTGTCAGGTTTTAATTTTAAAATTTTTAGAAAAACTAACATGGATACATGCCAGAGAGTGAGCTGGGCCTTAACAAGGGCTGCATGTTTGCTCTGCCACTGCCCAGACATGGAGGAGACTGAAGTGACATTATCTTTGAGATTACAAACCAAGACTTTGCAATTAATGTAAGTTCAAAAACCCAAATCTGTTTCTTGGTATAAGAGAGAGAGAAAGGGAGAGGGCAATACATGTCCAACTAAAAAAACTGGCATGGAGCAAATTCCATTTATTAGAAAGGATCTTAAGAAGTTTTTTCTTTTGTTTGCATTGTCATCAACTCTCTGCCTGCTATGCTTGCTCTCTCTCCACTACCCCTTCTTTCAATATGCATCAAAATTTCTCCTCTTTTGTTCAGAAAAGAGCTTTTGAGTAGAAGAAATAGTAGCCTTTAGCAAGCTTAGATATCAAATAACTTTTTACCTCCCTCTAATTGAAATCACAGGATCAGGATTTGCTTTCCTTCAGCCAGTTCCTCTCCTTTACTCCAGGATCACTTCTCCAGGAGGGGATGGGGCTAGGGTGCTATGGACTCTCCACAGCTTATCATCTAACAGACACACCACCCAGGAAGAGGTCTATCTCTGAGATGAATTATTTTATCCTCAAAGGGGCTTTCTGCAAAAGAAACCATTAGTATTTTGCTATTGGGTTTCTACTCCTATGTTATCTAAGAAAACATTCATTTGATTTTTGTGAAATTTTGAGTGCATTTGTAGAATTGAGCCCTTTTGAAAAGGCCTGCTCCTGTTGACAAGGGCAGAGGGGATGTAAATAGAATCCAAATGGTCAAGCCATCAGCAGGCTGAGTGTGAGCCTGGGACATTTCTCATCTCTATTCAGCCATCAAGACACACATCAGGTTATGCTCTTAATAGTTGGTGATGTGGTACTCAGCCTCTTTCCTTGTCATAGCCAGAAATTAGCCCAAAAATATGAGTGATAATGGGCACCTTCCTTCCTAATCCTCATCTGCTGGATGTAGGTGAGGAGGGTGTCAAGATGGACAGCAAGTACTCCAGGGTCTGAAAAACCTGTATGAAAGGGCCAGCTCTGTCACACACTGGCTATATCACCTGAGTAAGGTCAAAGCAATACTTTTAAAAAATGTAGAGGTTATCTGCTCTGTGGGGTTGTTCTGAAAAGTGCTGAGATAGCTTATGAAAAATATTCATAGAATAATGATACATAGTAAATCATAGTAAACATTATATGTCACTAATATTGTTTTTAATATTGCTTTTACTTTTGTACTAGTTATTTATAGTGTTTTGTCACATGTCCCTTCTTTTACTAGTCCAATACTGCCAACCAAAAACAATGCAAACCAAATGTAATTTTAACTTCTCCAATAGCAACATTAAAAAAGAAAAATAAATGGGTAAAATTAATTTTAATCATATATTTAAACACCCAAAAAAAAGAATGTTATCATTTAAAAATGTAATCAATATAAAAATTATTAACAAGATATTCTACATTCTGTTTTTTACCCTAAGCCTTGAGAATCTGTGTGTTCCTACACAGACAGCTCATCTCAACTCATACAAGGCCCCATTTCATGTCCTCAATAGTCACATAGATCTAGTGGTCATCCTATTGGAGAATTCTGACCTAAGATCTATAATACAATATATAGACTAAGGACTATATAAACCCTTGGTATTTTGGAAAACAAATATGCAAAACTAGTAAAGGTAATTATTGAATGATTTTATTTGTTTTAAATTTTGTTTTCCTTCTGAGTCAATGTTGATTTTTCTATATATCAGTCTATTTCATTGAGATTTAAAAATTAAGTACTAAATAATGAACATATGATATCAAAAACTTTCATGCTTATGATTATATATATATTTTCCATTTCTAATTTCATGAGACTAAGAGATGTCATGCCTGTTTACTTTAGCAAGTTATACAATTACTAAATAGAATATTCACAAGTCTCTTTATGGGGCAATCTTAATGAAGCTTTATTTTAACATACTTCCTTCATGTTTAGAGCAAGAAGGTAAAAAATGACTCTGGTTAGAGCAGATCTGGAGGCAGAGCTGAAAGAGAAACCACATGACCTTGGGCCAAGGTAAAATAGACAACCAAGAATGTAGAAACCGACTATTATAAACAAAATCTCATATAAAAATAAATGTCTGGGAAGCTGAGGGTGGGGGAGAGTTAGATTAAGAAATGATTAACTATTAAATGGTCAGACTCACACCAATTTCTGACCCTTGTCTGCCCAAACCTACACTCTGAAGAAGACAATTTTCTATCCCTGGATACAGAAGATATCCCCTGATACAAGTATGTGTAACAGCTCATGCTTTTATTTTGTAGTTCTTTTAGTATCTGTCATAATTTTGTATCCATTATATATAAGTTTTCTTATTCATTAGACCCTAAACTCCTGAAAGGAGGAGGGGTCATGTCTGCCTTGTTTCCAAGTAAGTTTTCTTGTACTTGTCACAGTGGTTAGCACCTGTTAGGCTCCCAGTAAATATTCCTTGATTAAAAGAAATGCAAAAATGTATTTCAGGAAAGTGTATGGGAGAGGAGAGGAGAAGAAAGGGGAGGGGGGAGAGAGACAGAGAAACAGAGAATGAGAGAATGAGAGACAGAATAATTATAATAAAATCATTTATAAAATGATATTAAGTGGGACCAAGAACAAATTTAAAATGATAATTGTTGAGGAGGAGGAAGAAAAGAGACACCTCTTTTGAAGAGGATTAAAAGACATATAAAAACTTCTAAGTGAGAAACAAAACTTTGGGTCCACCATGTCCTGATAATCTGTCTTGATTAAGTGAGCTTGGAGCTGGAATTATGAGGGGCTGGGAAGAGTAGAGAAGATTTATGACAGTCACTGAAAAGGGAAAGAGAAAAGAAATGGAAAAGGGAAAGTGAAAAGATCAGCATTGGAATTTAGGATTTAGTGGAAGATGGACAACAGTATGTGAGGATTGTCTCCAGTCACTTAGCATCACAATTGAAAGAGGAGATGAATTAAGAAAAGATCAGGGGCAAGATTTTATACTTTTAAGTACAGCAGAGGGCCTGGGGGTGGGGGGGGGGAAGGCACTGAGGAGCTGGTTAAAGGATTTAGGGGAATAGCCCTGGGGTGTAGAGTGAGAAGGCAATAAAGGTTGACCAAAAGGCTGTGATAATGGGAGGCATCAAGAAAAGGGGAACATAGGTCAAAGAGGTGGAGACTTGAGTTGTATTTTTTCACAGGTGGAATTGTTCCCAGTGATAACTAGGTCCTGGGAGTGACCAGGGAAGTAGATGGCTGAAGTCAATGGAAGAGAGGATGGGGTTTTAAATTATTGTTATCCTAATCATGGACCCTCGGCATGCCTTTAAACTTGTGCTGGAGAAGAAGATTCTGGTTTCAGGTCTTGATGACCCTAGCAGTAGGGAAGAGGTGACAGAGGCAAAGGAGGATGGCGTTAAAGGAAAGGATCAACCTCAAAAATTGAAGGGTTCTTATATGGGATGAAGATCAAATATCTGGCAGTCACTTTGACAAATGGGGACTACAGATCCTGGCTCTTGGACCAATGTCTGGAATGTCATTAAGATATTTGCAGGTACCCTTTGAATCACTGTGGTGGGGCTCAGGCGGAGATCTGCTGTGTTCCTTACATCCATGCTTTCTCAGCCACTAAAAAACATCATTCTATTTCTCCCACACTTCAACCAGTCAGGCAACTATATTGAGCCTCTAAATTGATTAGGGACCATAAATTATCAAAGCCCAGGATCTAAGATGTTGAAAGGAAGCATGGAAAAAAAATAGTCAGAACTACCTCCTCCTTAAAATTACTATCAACAACCAATATGTAAAGAATTTTGTAGTTCAAACAAATACATAATTTCTTTAGGTAAGGAATATTTGTGCAAATAAAAATTAGTTTGTTCTCATTAGTGCTCTTATCAGAGCTATGGGAAAGTTGTCACTCATCTTAAATTTTGTGTTAATAATGCCATGAAATTCAGGAACATAAAATGTACCCAAGCTACTTAGAAAATATTGGGTCTGCATTTACACTTGTTTTTTCTTTTACCTAGGAGCATTTGTGAGCCAGATCTTGTTCCTTATACCATTACTATCTGTCAATTTTCCAACAGTGACCCAGATCACAAACCTTCTGCGTAAGGCCTGGGCATGTCCATGAAGGTGTACAGTGAAATGATGCTTGCCCTTCAATTGCCTGCTTACTATTTGGAAAGTAAAGAACTTTGAAGCTTAGCAAAACTTCAAATTTACATGAAAGTGATAACAATCTCAATGGAAAAACTGTTTGGGATGTAGGCTAAAATATCTTCAGCTTAATCAGACATTCACCAGAGATTTGGATGGTCTATCAGCCAGTGACTGAGAGATGAAAGATCACATAGTAGTTTTGGAGAATAGTCAAGGGACTTGACAGACACATCTGATTCTCTGAAGGTGCTTCTTTTAGGGCTGAAGGCCTATTTCTCCAGGGAACATATGATTCTGCTATTTATAAAATTGGGTTGGCCAAAAAGTATGTATGGTTTATTTCTATGAAATAAAAGACACATTTCATTTTCACCAATAACTTCATTGATTTAGATATGTGAAGTACATTGTCTATCTCCCGCGTGGTATAACATTGATTGTTTTCAATGTCTCAATTTGATCACTATCAACTTTAACTGGTCTACCCAACAATGGAGCATCATGCAGCAAGAAATCTCCAGCATGAAACTTCACAAACTACTTTTGACATGTTCAATCAGTCACAGCACCATTTCCATATACTGCACACATTCTTTTTGCTTGTGTGTCAGTTGTGTTTTTACATTTATTGAAATAATAAAGCATAATATTGTGAAAATGTTGTTTCCTTTCTTCCAACTTCAATAATAAAATGTTTACACAAAAACTCACTACTTTTGATAAGATTAAAAAAAAATGCATGCTACCCTGGCTGGTGTGGCTAAGTGGATTGAGCGTTGGCCTGCAAACCAAGTGTCACTGGTTTGATTCCCAGTCAGGAAACATAACTAGGTTGCACATCAAGTCCCCAGTGGAGGGTGCGAGTGAGAGGCAACCACACAGTGATGTTTCTCTCCCTCTCTTTCCCCTTTCCCCTCTCTATAAAAATAAATAAACAAATAAATAATTTTTTAAAAATGCATGTCAATATGACAGCTTTCACAATACAATCTAAACAAAAATTGTTTTGAATGAAGTTAAAGACAAATAAGCACTACTAGAGCCATCTTCAGAAAAACAAACAGACTCTTTGGCCAATGCAATAGAAAAAAAAAGGAGCGATCCACAGGAACCTGGCACATTGTCTGGCTCTGTCATTACTTAAAAAGTCTCTTGGCACTCCAGTACTAGTTTTCTCACCTGGAAAGTGGAGCTGATGGTTAATATTAATGTTTTCAAATAGTTTTCCAGTTTGATGACCTAGGGCATGTCTCAGCACACTCATTTCTCTTGTTCTCATCTCTTTGTTCTTTTTATTACTGACCTCATGGTCCCAACTTTGATACCTATGTTTGGTGACTCATTTAAATCCCCACTTTAATTTTTTGGATCTTTTCTCAAAACTCACCTCTTACTTATACTCATTCTCCTCACATGAGAATTCCTATCAACCTCTAGAAATAGGATCTCTCTTTATTTTCAAAGGGATCTTAGATACCCTACCACCAGAACACCTTTGAGTCCATGCAGGAGCACCTGTCTGTGGAACAAACATTACATGTACCAGACTCTGTCATCACTTTGCCACTGGTAGAAGTCCACCTCCAAGACCATACCATAAAACAGTCCAAAGCATCTGTGATCAAATATCAGGCCCTGGCTGTGTTCACAAAGACCTCAGTGGAGAACTATATAATGATCAATCTCCACAGTCTTAACACTCTGACATCTTAGCCCTCACAGTCTTGAGTTTCAGTCTGGAAATGTGTTTTGGGGCCCCTTTTCTGAGGACTGTCACATATAGTTGTGCACTGCATATCTGTGGGAGTGATTTTCATATATACTACAATGCAACAGGTGTCCTCTAGAGCTACATGGAGCATAGTTTGCATGGTCATATGGGACTATCAATTCTTATCCCTGGAACAGATTTCTCCCTGACTGAGGCTGTTGAAGAGAGAACCCATATATTTTTTAAGAGGGCAGAGCATTGAGTATGTGGAAATGGACTCCTTTGATGGCTTAAAAGACCACCTTGAATGGATTCAGTATATTGCTACAACATAGTCTGATTACTAATACCTGAAGTTTAGTATTGTCAGCTGATGTGGGCATGTCCTTCAGATGGTTCAACTTTGACATTACCAGTGGCTTGACAGCCCAAGCTGTTGAGCAGATAATTCATGACATGAGTCAGAATACCAAAAGGAAATTGAGAACCCCACAACACACTCTGAGGGAAAGATTTTACTCCTCTTAGATTTTGTAGCATCTGGTGGCAAAGATCTAGTGAGAGAAGTGAGAAGTGTTTATTCACAACAGCTCCCAGCTAAGATTCATCTGGAGCAGAGCCTTGACAGCTGGTTTTCCAGGACAGAAGTCTCTATCTCCCAAGAGAAAGAAAAACTGTATCCAAGGACTGTGGCTCAATTCTACCCACATTCCAAGTTTCTAAAAATAATCCATGTAAACTCTGCCAGCCCTACATTAGACAAGGAACCCTCCAGTTCTGATTCCCCATCATCACAGGAAGGTAGAGATATTCATCTGTTTGTATACTCACCTATCTCAAGTCCTGGGATATAGTGGATACTCTATAAATATTGAATCAATGAATAAAATACTCAGTAATCAGTCAATAATGAACCTTGGACCCCCAAAGAATTTATGCATCTATTTATTTCCTAAAATATTGCAAATTATTTTCTTGGGGACCTGAGCTATTCCATAACCAAGACAACCTCAATCTGTTCTCCAACACTGGTCATGTATCTGCATTGAGTTTTAGTATTTTGTTGTTGTTATAGTTGCTATTGTTATAGTGATTTGGGTACACAAACATTCTAGCCCCTTGATCTACAACCATATCACCCACCCACTTCTGAACTCACTGCTCCACTTCCAAATGCCATATTTATCAATAGGTCTATTAATATGTTCCCAGCAGAGAAAGAGCACTGAGATGGCCTTCAGTCACCAAAGACATAATCTACAAAATTTCATCCTTCATCTCTGTTGCATGATTGCTTGAGAATGCTCCTCCAAAATATCTAGGATCTAGTCCCTATAACCAGTGAATACTGCCTTATATGGCAATAAGAGCATTGCAGATATGATTAAGTTAAACCTCTTGAGATGGAGAGATTATTCTACATTATCGGGAAATACCGAATCTAATGGCAAGTGCTCTCATAAAACAGAAGCAGAGGGAGATTAGGTTACAGAAGAGTAGAAGGCACCACGAAGACAGAAGCAGAGATTGAAGTGATTAAGCTACAAGTGAAGGAATGTCAACAGCCACTAACAGCTGAAAGAGGCAATCAAGCAGATTCTCCCCAAGACCCTACAGAAGAAACTGATCTTATTTAAAACTGGCTTTTAGCCCCATAAGACTCATTTTGGTCCACAGAACTAAAAGAATAAATTTGTGTTGACTTAAGCCACTAAGTCTGTGGCAATTTATTAGACTAGCAAAGAGAAACTAAGGTAGCCTCCTCATAAATATATTTTCTCCTTTCTCAGGTGAAGACAGATACATCACAGCATTTTTTAGCACCATAATTATTTAACCAACCATCCAGTTCATAGAAGACTACAAATTTCTCAAAAGAATAATAAATACTCTCTGATCTGTCCAGTAGAAATGTTATTCAGAGTAAGGGCCAATTCATAAGCCTATTTCCTGTCAACTGTTACCACTCAACCAGTTCTCAGCATCAATCAGGTTTCCTATAGGTCTTCCTACCACCATCCTGTCCATTATAGTAATGTGTGTACCTGTGGCTTAAAAATGATGAGTTTTACATCCAACAAACTCCATAGTATTATTTATATTTTTATTTTTTAATTTATTTTTATTGTTTTTCTATTACAGTAGTCCCACGTTCCCTCCATTCATCCCCCCCATGCAGCCTACACCTTCTCCCAGAGTCAAACCCCACACCGACACCATTGCCCATGTCCATGGGTCATTTATACTAGTTCCTGGACTAGACTCTTCCCTTACTTAACCCCCTACACTCCCTCCCCCCAACCCTCCTGATAACTGTCACTCTTTTCCTTGTTTACATGTCTCTGGTTCAATTTTGTTCATTTGTTTGTGTTGTTCATTAACCTCCTGTATCCGGTGATATCATATGGTATTTATTTTTCATTGCCTGGCTTATTTAACTAGGCATAATTCTAGTCCATCCATGTGATAACAAATGGCAGGAGTTCTTTCTTTCTGCTGCATAATATTGCATTGTGTAAATGTACCACAGTTTTTTAACCCACTCATCTACAGATGGGCATTTAGGCTGTTTCCAGCACTTGTCTATTGTAAACAGCACCGTTATGAACATAGGGATGCATAGGTTTTTTTAAATTGGGGTTTCAGGATTCTTCGGGTATAATCCTAGCAGTGGAATTGCTGATTCAAAAGGCAGTTCCATTTTTCATTTTTTGAGGAAATTCCACACATTTCCATAGTGGCTGCACAGTCTACATTCCCACCAACAGTGCTCTAGGGTTCCCTTTTCCCCACATCCTCACCAGCACTGGTTGTTTATTGATTTGTTGATTAAGGCCATTCTGACTGGTGTAAAGTGGTATCTCATTGTGGTTTTTATTTGCATTTCTCTGATGGTTAGTGATGTTGAGCATTCTTTCATATGCATATGGACCCTCTCATGTCCTCTTTGGAGAAGTGTTTGTTCAGTTCCTTTGCCTATTTTTTAAAAGGCCTGTCTGTCTTCTTAGTGTTGAGATGTGTATGTTCTTTATATACTTTGAAGATCAATCCCTTGTCTGAGGTATCATTGGCAAATACGTTTTCCCATATGGTTGGTTCCCTTTTCATCTTGCTGAGGTTTGCTTCTGCTGAGCAGAAATTCTTTAGCATCATGCAGTCCCCTTTGTTCATGGTTTTCTTTATTTCACTTGCACTAGGAGATGTATCAGTGAAAATATTGCTACATGAGATATCTGAAATTATCCTGCCTCTCTTTTCCTCTAAGACTTTTATGGTGCCACAGCTTTCATTTAAGTCTTTGATCCATCCTGAGTTTATTCTGGTGTGTGGTGTAAGTTGGTGGTCTAGTTTCATTTTTTTTGCATGTCCCTTTCCAGTTATCCCAGCACCATTTGTTGAAGAGGTTCTTCTCACTTCATTTTATGCTCCTTCGCCCTTTGTCAAATATTAGTTGACCATATAGACCTGGGTTTATTTCTGGGCTCTCTATCCTCTTCCAATGGTCTATATGTCTGTTCTTTTTTATTTTTTTTTAATAATTTCTTTTATTTTTTGGTTTTTCAATTACAGTTGTCCCATTTTCCCCCCATTGCTCCCCCCACCCAGCCCATCCCTTCTCTCACAATCATATCCCTCCCCATTGTCCATGTCCATGAGTCATTTATACAGGTTCCTTGACTAAACCCTTCCCTTACTTATCCCCCTTCTCTCCCTCCCCCCTACCCCTTACTGACTACTATTCTACTCTTTGTCATATTTAGTTCATTTGTTTGTGTTGTTCTTTAATTTCCTGTATTAGGTGATATCATACGGTATTTTGCTTTCTTTGCCTGGCTTATTTCACTAAGTATAATTCTCTCTAGTTCCATCCATGTTGTCGCAAATGGCAGGAGTTTCTTCTTTCTTTGTGCTACATAGTATTCCATTGTGTAAATGTTCCACAGTTTTTTGATCCACTCATCTACAGATGGGCACTTAGGCTGTTTCCAGGACTTAGCTATTGTAAACAGGGCTGCTATGAACATAGGGGTGCATAAGTTCTTTTGATTTAGGGTTTTAGGATTTTTCGGGTATAATCTTAGCAGTGGAATCACTGGTTCAAAAGGCAGTTCCATTTTTAGTTTTTTGAGGTAATTCCATACTGTTTTCCATAGCGGCTGCACTAGTCTGCATTCCCACCAACAGTGCAGTAGGGTTCCTGTTTCTCCACATCCTTGCCAGCATTTGTTGTTTGTTGATTTGTTGATGATGGCCATTCTGACAGGTGTAAAGTGGTATCTCATTGTGGTTTTTATTTGCATCTCTCTGATGGTCAATGATGTTGAGCATTTTTTTATGTGCCTATGGACCTTCTGTATGTCCTCTTCGGAGAAGTGTTTGTTCAGGTCCTTTGCCCATTTTTTAATTGGGTTGTTTGTTTTCTTGATGTTGAGTCGTATAAGCTCTTTATATATTTTGGAGCTCAGTCCCCTGTCTGTGATATCATTGGGAAATATGTTTTCCCATAGGGTTGGTTTTCTTTTCATCTTGCTGATGTTTTCTTTTGCTGAGCAGAAACTCTTTTAGTTTGATGTAGTCCCATTTGTTTATTTTTTCCTTTATTTCTCTTGCTTTAGGAGATGTATCCATGAAGATATTGTTACGTGAGATATCTGAAATTTTCCTGCCCATGTTTTCCTCTAGGACTTTTATGGTGTCACGGCTTACATTTAAGTCTTTAATCCATCTTGAGTTTATTCTTGTGTGTGGTGTAAGTTGGTGGCCTAGTTTCATTTTTTTTGCACATCCCTGTCCAGTTCTCCCAGCACCATTTGTTGAAGAGGCTCTTCTCACTCCATTTTATGTTCCTTCCTCCTTTATCAAAGATTAGTTGACCATAGAGGCCTGGGTTTATTTCTGGGCTCTCTATTCTGTTCCACTGATCTATATGTCTGCTCTTATGCCAGTACCAGACTGTTTTGATCACAGTGGCTTTGTAGTATTGTTTGATGTCTGGTATCGTGATTCCTCCTGCTGTGTTCTTCTGTCTCAAGATTGCTTTTGCTATTCCAGGACTTTTTTGGTTCCATATGAATTTTTGGAGTGTTTGTTCTAGGGCAGTGAAATATGTCATTGGCATTTTAATAGGGACTGCATTGAATCTTTAAATTGCTTTGGCTAGTATGGCCATTTTGATGATGTTGATTCTTCCCATCTAAGAACATGGTATTTGCTTCCATTTATTTGTATCTTCCTTAGTTCTTTCTTCATTGTTGTGTAATTTCATTGTACAGGTCTTTTATCTCTTTGGTTAAGTTTATTCCTAGGTACTTTATTTTTCTTGTTGCTATAGTAAATGGTATTTTCTATTTTGCCATTCTCTGATATTTTAGTGTTGGTGTACAGAAATGCCCTAGATTTCTGCATATTTATTTTGTACCCTGCTATTTTGCCAAATTCACTTATTATATTGAGTAGTGGATTTTATACGGTTTTCTAGGTATACTATCATGTTGTCTGCAAAGAGTGATAGTTTTACTTCTCCTTTCCCAATTTGGATGCCTTTTATTTCTTTGTCTTGTCTGATTGCTGTGGCTAGGACTTCCAACACTATGTTGAATAGAAGTGGAGAGAGTGGACAAACTCTTCTAGTTTCTGATTTCAGGGGAACTGCTTTCAGTTTTTGTCCATTGAGTATGATGTTGGCTTTGGGCTTCTTATATATAGCCTTAATTATGTTAAGGTATGCTCCCTCTATTCCCATTTTGCTGAGTGTTTTCATCATAAATGAGTGTTGTACTTTATCAAATGCTTTTTCTGCATCTATTGATATGATCATGTGATTTTTGTCTTTCATTTCATTTAGGTGATGTATTATATTTATTGATTTGCAAATATTAAACCATCCTTGCATCCCTGGGATGAATCCCACTTTATCATGGAGTATGATCTTTTTGATTTATTGCTGGATCCTGTTTGCCAAAATTTTATTGAGGATTTTAGCATCTATGTTCATCAGTGATATTGGCCTGTAGTTTTCTTTCTTTGTTGTGTCTTGACCTGGTTTTGGAATTAGGGTAATAGTGGCTTCATAGAAAGAGTTTGGGATTTTTCCCTCTTCTTGGATTTTTTGGAATAGTTTGAGGAGGGTAGGAGTTAGTTCTTCCCTAAATGTTTTGTAAAATTTGCCTGTGAATCCATCTGGTCCAGGGCTTTTGTGTGCAGGGAGATTTTTGATTACTGTTTCAATTTCCTTCTTTGTTATTGGTCTGTTGAGACTTTCCACTTCTCCTTGGTTCAGTTTTGGAAGGTTATATGTTTCTAGAAATCTGTCCATTTCTTCTAGGTTGTCAAATTTCTTGCATATAATTGTTTGTAGTAATTTCTTATAATTGTTTATACTTCTGAGGTATCAGTCGTGATTTCTCCTCTTTCATTTCGATTTTGTTTATTTGGGTCTTCTCTCTTTTTTTCTTGATGAGCCTGGCTAAAGGCTTGTTGATTCTGTTTATTTTTTCAATGAACCAGCTCCTAGTTTTGTTGATTTTTTGGATTGTTTTAGTTTCTATGTCATTTAATTCTGCTTTGATCTTGATGATTTCCTTTCTTCATCTTGCTCTATGTTTTGTTTGTTCTTGTTCTAATTCTTGTAGCTTTAGGATTAGATTTTTTATTTGAGATTCATCTAGTATTTTCAGATATGCCTTTATTGCTATGAACTTCCCTCTTAGGACTGCTTTTTCTGTGTCCCATAGGTTTTGGGCTGTTGTGTGTTCATTGTCATTAGTATCTAGAAATTTCTTGATTTCCTTTTTGATGTCATTCTTAACCCATTTATTATTTAATAGCGAGTTATTCATTCTCCATGAGTTTGGGTGTCTTTGATTTTTTCCCCTGAGGTTGATTTTTAGTTTCAAGGCATTGCGGTCTGAAAAGATGCTTGATAGGATTTCAATTTTCTTGAATTTGTTGAGGCTTGTTTTGTGTCCTATTATGTGGTATATCTTTGAAAATGTCCCATGTGCCTTTGAAAAGAATGTATATTTTGCTTCTTTGGGGTGAAAAGTTCTATATATATCAGTTAAGTCCATGTGGTTTAGTGTGTTGTTCAATGCCTGTATATCCTTGGTGTTCCTTTGCTTGGATGATCTGTCTATTGTTGATAATGGGGTGTTGAAGTCTCCTACTATGAGTGTGTTCTTGTTAATATCCTTCTTGTGGTCTTCTAGTATTTGCTTTATGTATTTGGGTGCTCCTATGTTGGGTGCATATATGTTTATCAGTGTTATATCTTCTTGATGGTTTGTTCCTTTAGGTATTATGAAATGTCCTTCTTTGTCTCTTCTTATTGCCCTTGCTTTGAAATCCGTTTTGTCTGATATGAGGACCGCTACCCCAGCTTTTTTTTCATGTCCGTTTGCTTGGAATATATTTTAATATCCCTTTACTTTCAGTCTATGTAAATCTTTTGTTTTGAGGTGTGTTTCTTGTAGACAGCAAATATGTGGGTCCTTTTTTCTTATCCATTCTGTTACCCTATGTCTTTTAATGGGAGCATTTAATCCATTTACATTTAAGGTTATTATTGACATGTATTTATTCATCTCCTTTTGTATCTCTGTTCCTCTACTCTTTTTTTGTTTTTTCTCTCTCTCTTTTTTTTTTTCTTAGAATATTCCCTTTAGCATCTCTTGCAATGAAGGTTTGGTGGAGATGTATTCTTTTAGTCTTTCTTTGTCTGAGAAACTCCTTATTTCACCTTCTAGTTTGAATGAGAGCCTTGCTGGGTAGAGTATTCTTGGTCGTAGGCCTTTGTTTTCCATTGCTTGAAATATTTTTGACCATTCCCTTCTGGCTTCTAGTGTTGCTGTTGAGAAATCTGTTGATAGCCTTATTGGAGCTCCCTTGTAAGTTATTTGCTGTTTTTCTCTTGCTGCTTTTAGGATTCTCTCTTTGTCTTGGAATGTTGCCATTTTAACTATGATGTGCCTTGGAGTGGGTTTTGGGGGGTTCCTCTGTATTGGAACTCTCAGTGCTTCCTGGACTTGCATAACTTTTTCTCTCATCAGGTTCGGAAAATTTTCTGTCACGATTTCTTCTATCAGTTTATCTATTCCCTGTTTTTCTGATCCCTCTTTAACTCCAGTTACTCTTATATTGTTCTTCATTATGCTATCCTGTAATTCCCTTACCTCTTCTTCATACTTTTTCAATCTTTTTTCATTTTGCTGTATCATCTGACAATTTTTTTTTACATTATCTTCTAACTCACTAATCCGATCCTCTGCTTCGTTTAGTCTGCTTTTGACTGATTCTACTGTTTTTCAGTTGAGAGATTGCATTCTTCATTTCTTTCTGGTTTTTGTTGATAGTTTCTATGTCTCTTTTTATGCTGGTGTAGTTCTTTACAAGTTCCCTGTAGTTTTCCTGGAGCTGTTGGTAGCTTCCTTATAGGTTGTCATAGTTGTTTTTAAGGTTGTCGATTATATTGAGCTTCGTCACCACCATTGTTTTGAACTCCATGTCTGACATTTGGGCTATGTCTATTCTATCTACCTCTCTTTCTGGGGATTCCTCTTTTCTTTTCATTGAGAGGTTATTTCTGCATCTTACCGTGTTGGATTCTTCTTGTTTGTTTTTGTTATTTGGATTTATCTGCTCTGCTTTCTCACCTTTGTGGTTTGAGATTCTATATTGGAGATCTGGGGTTTTCAGTGGTGCAGTCTCTTTGATCTCCTGAGCCTGATGTTCTTGGGGTACCCTTTATGTCATTTGTTTATACTGTCTGGTTGTATTTCAGATGCTCTTTGTTCGGACCTTCCTTCTGGCTTGTTGATTGAGAGTCACTCTATCCACTTTGTCTTGAGTTCTTTTGTGGAGATGCTGTTAAAAACATAAACACTCAGACCCGGCAGGAGATCTGCACCCTCAAAAATATCCCCCACCCTCTATCCTGCTATCGTCAGCCAACGAGCCAGTATTAATATAAATGTAGAGAGATTATAGCTTTTACACTATAGGAAGAATAGGTAAGAGTTGTTTTAGGGGAGGAAAAATATGATTTTTGAGAGAGGGGATACGATTAATAATAGTTGAGACTGTGCAAGACAGTAGGTAATATTTACATTGTATGTTAATAACTATAGAAGAAAAAAGGGAAGAGTGCAGAATATAGTAGGAAAGTGGAATTGTATAGTATTGGATTTATATAGTAGTTATATTCTATTTATTTAGAGTGAAAGGGAGGCTTAACTAGACCCACAAACAAATAAACAACAATTAAGAAGAATAAGAAGGAAAGATTATATAAAACAAATTAGAGATATATATATATATATATTTTTTTTTTTCCCTTCCTACGCCTCCTCCCTCCTCCCCTCCTCTTTAAGGAAGAAAAGAAAAAGGAAAAAGAGAAAAAGAAAAAAAAGAAATGTTTTTACTCAGTTCAGCCTTTGTGTGTCGTCTTCTTTTTCTGCATCCACAGCTGGTCTAATGTGTTGGGTCAGTGGTTCCTATTCCTTGCAGCAGCGATGTGCGTGAGGTGGCTGGCATGGCACAATGCAAGGCGCCCGAGAGCCCACCTCAGGCCTGCCGTGCCTTGCTCAGGGAAAGCAGGCCACGCCGTGCTCTGGGAAAGCAGGTTGCGCTGTGCTCCCGTGAAGCCGGCGATGTGTTTTTCCTCTCGAGCGCCGGTGCGTGCCCAAGGTGGCTGGGGAGCTAAACTCAGGCCTGCTGTGGCGCACTCTGAGAAAGCCAGCCACACCGCGCTTCAAGAAAGCTGGCCGCATAGCACTCTGGGAAAGCCGGCGAGGTGTTTTTTCACTGGAGCGCTGGTGCACACCCAAGGTGGCTGGGGAGCTAACCTCAGGCCTGCAGCACCGCGTTCTGGGAGTTGGTCTCTTGACTGTTAGGGCGGGGCCCCAGACACTTGTGCTCAGTAGAAGTGAGTGTCTGTGAGTCTATATATCTGTTCTTACGCCAGTAGCAGACTGTTTTGACTACCGTGGCCTTGTAGTATAGTTTGATACCAGGTATTGTGATTTCTCCTCCTGTGTTCTTCGGTCTCAAGATTGCTTTGACTATTCAGGGTCTTTTTGGTTCCATATAAAATTTTGAAGTATTTGTTCTAGGTCTGTGAAGTATGTCATTGGTATTTTAATAGGGATTACTTTGGGTAGTATGGACATTTTAATGATGTTCATTCTTCCGATCGAGGAACATGGCATTTTCTTCCATATATTTGTATCTTCCTTATATTCTTTCTTCAGTATTATGTAGTTCTCTAGGTATAGGTCATTTATATCTTTGGTTAAGTTTAATCCTAGGTACTTTATTTTTCCTCTTGCTATAGTAAATGGGATTTTTTTTTTTTAGTTTCAGTCTCTGATGTTTTACTGTTGGTGTACAGAAATGCCTTAGATTTCTGTATATTTATTTTATACCCTGCTATTTTGCCAAACTCACTTATTCTGTCGAGTAGTTTTTTAGTGGAGTTTATACGGTTTTCTATGTACACTATCATGTCATCTGCAAATAATGACAATTTTACTTCCTCTTTTCCTATTTGGATGCCTTTTATTTCTCTTTCTTGTCTGATTGTTGTGGCTAGAACTTCCAACACTACGTTGAGCAGGAGTGAAGAGAGTGGACATCCTTATCTTATTCCTGATCTAAGGGGAATGAAATCAGTTTTTGTCCTTTAAGTATGATGTTGGCTTTAGGTTTCTTATATATAGCCTTAATTATGTTGAGGTATGCTCCCTCTATCCCCATTCTGCTGAGAGTTTTCATCATAAATTGGTGTTGTACTTTATCAAATGCTTTTCCTGCCTCTATTGATATGGTAATGTAATTTTTGTCTTTCATTTTGTTTAGGTGATGTATTATATTTATTGATTGCAACCCTGCGATGAATTCCACTTGATCGTGATTTAAGAAATTTTAAAATTGTTGGTGGATCCTGTTTGCCAATATTTTGTTGAGGATTTTAGAATCTATGTTCATCAGCGATATTGGCCTGTAATTTTCTTTCTTTGTGTGTCTTGACCTGATTGTGGGATTAGGGTAATACTGGCTTCATAGAAAGAGTTTGGGATTTTTACCTCTTCTTGTATTTTTTTGCAATAGTTTGAGAAGGGTAGAAGTTAGTTCTTCCCTGAATGTTTTGTAAAATTCGCCTGTGAAGCCATTCAGTCCAGGGCTGTCCTGTGTCGGGAGATTTTTTATTACTGTTTCAACTTCACTCTTTGTTATTGGTCTGTTCAGTCTTCCTAACTCTTCTTAATTCAGTTTTGGAATATTATATTTTTCCAGAAATTTATCTATTTCATCTAGGTTTTCAAGTTTCTTTTCATACAGTTGTTTGTAGTAATTTCATACAGTTCCTTGTATTTCTTGGTATCAGTCGTGATTTCTCCTCTTTTGTTTCAGATTTCTGTGTATTTGGACCCACTTTCTCTTTTTCTTGACGAGCCTCCCTAAGGCTTGTCGACTTCATTTTTTCAAAGAACCAGCTCCTACTTTTGTTGATTTTTTGAATTATTTGTTTAGTCTCTATGTCATTTAATTCTGCTTGGATCTTGATGATTTCCTTCCTTCTTCTCACTCTGGGCTTTGTTTGTTGTTGTTGTTCTAGTTCTTGTAGCTGTAGGGTTATATTTTTAATTTCAGATTCTTCAATCTTTTTCAGGTAGGCCTGTATTGCTATGAACTTTCTTCTCAGGACTGCTTTTGCTGTGTCCCATAGGTTTTGGGCTGTTGTGTGTTCTTATCATTTGTTTCCAGAAACTTCTTGATTTCTTCCTTGATGTCATTGTTAACCCATTCATTATTTAATAGCATGTTTTCATTCTCCATGAGTTTGGATGTCTTAGGTTTTTTTCCTTGATGTTGATTTCTAGTTCAAGGCAGTGTGGCCTGAGAAGATTCTTGATATAATTTTAATTTCATTGAATTTTGAGGCCTTTCTTGTGGTTTATCTTTGAAAATGTCCATTTGCATTTGAAAAGAATGTATATATTGCTTCTTTGGGGAGAAAAGTTCTATATATATCAGTTAAGTCCATTTGATCTAGTGTGTTATTCAATGCTTCAATATCCTTGGTGTTTCTTTGCTTTGAAGATATCTCTATTGTTGATAATGGGGTGTTAAAGTCCCCTACTATGAGTGTGTTGCTGTTGATACCTTTCTTGTAGTCTTCCAATATTTTCCTTATATATTTTGGTGCCCCTATGTTGGGTGCATATATGTTTACCAGGGTTACATCTCCTTGATTGATTTTTCCGTTAAGTATTATGAAATGTCCTTCTTTGTCTCTTTTTATGGCATTTGCTGTGAAATCCATTTTGTATGATATAAGTATTGCTACCCCAGCTTTTTTTTAATGTCCATTTGCTTTGAATACTTTTTCCCATCCCTTTACTATCAATCTGTGTAAGTCTTTTGGTTTGAGATGTGTCTCTTCTAGACAGTATGTATGTGGGTCATGTTTTCATATTCACTCCACTACTCTATGTCTTTTGATTGGTGCAGTTATTCCATTCACATTTAAGGTTATTATTGACAGGTATTTACTCATTTCCATTTGTACCTGTGTTCCTCTCCATCTCTCTTTTGCTTCTTCATCTGAAAGGATTTCCTTTAGCATCCCTTAAAATGTTGGTTTGGAGGAGATGTATATTTTTAGTCTTCCTTTGTCTGAAAAAGTCCTTATTTCGCCTTCCACTTTGAAGGAGAGCCATGCTGGGTAGATTATTCTTGGTACTAGGCCTTTGTCTTTTATTGTTTAAAATATTTTTTTGTCATTCTCTTCTGGCTGTAGTGTTTCTATTGAGAAATCAATTGATATCCTCATTGGAACGCCCTTGTATGTTATTTGCTGTTTTTCTCCTGCTGATTTTAGGATTCTCACTTTGTTTTTGAATGTTGACATTTTAGTTATGATGTGCCTTGGAGTGGGCCTTTTTGGGTTCATCTTTATTGGGACCCTTTGTGCTTCCTGGGCTGGCATGACTTTTTCTCTAATCAGGGTACGAAACTCTTCTGTCATTGCTTTTCCAATCAGGTTTTCTATCTCTTGCTCCTCTTCTTCTCCTTCTTGTATCCCTATCATTCTAAAGTTGTTTAGTGTCACATTGTCCTGCAGTTCTCTTAAACCCCCTTCATTCTTTTTTGGTCTTTTTATTTTGTTGTATTCTCTGGGAATTTTTTTCTACATTGTCCTCTAACTCACTGATCCAATCATCTGATTCGTTTAGCCTGATTTGATTGATTCTGCTTTGTTCTTCAGTTTAGCAATTGTATTCTTCATTTCTTCCTGGTTCTTATTGATAGTTTCTATGTCCTTTTTTATGCTGGTGTAGTTCTCCATAAGTTCCTTGTAGCTTCCCTGCAATTCTTTGAAGTTTACATGGAGTTCCTTGTAAATCCACTGGAGTTTGTTGCAGTTCTTTTTGAGTTTGTAAAGTTTATTGAGCTTCCTTAAAACCATTCTTTTGAATTCCATGTCTGATAGTTGGCTTATGTGTATTCCATCTATCTCTCTTTCTGGGGATTCCCCTTTTCTTTTCTTTGAAAGGTTGTTTCTGTGTCTCCCCATGTTGGATTCTTCTTGTTTGTTTTTATTTATTAGATTTATCTGCTTTGCTTTCTTGCCTTAATGGTATGAGGTTCTGTATAGGAGACATGGGGATTCAGTGGTGCAATCTCTTTCATCTCCTAAGTCTGATGCTCTTGGGATGTATTTTATGCAATTTGTTTAAGCTGTCTGGTTGTATTTCAGTTACTCTTTGGTGGATCCTCCCCTCTGGCTAGTTGATTGAGAGTTACTCTGCTCAGCTTTTCTTGAGTTCTCTTGTGCATATGCTGTTAAAACATCAACACACAACCCAGTCAAGAAACCCACACCCTCTAAAATACCCCCCACCCACAATCCCACTATAGCAGCAAATGAGCCAGTATTAATATAAATATAGAGAGGTTAAGACTATTATACTGTAGGAGAAAGAGATAAGAGTTGTTTTAAATGAAAGAAAGATGATTTTTGATAGGGAAGATGGTAAAGTAATAATAGGAGCAAGTAGAGGAGAGGCTGCGGTTTCAGGATCCCAAGACCCGTCTGCAGTTTGGGCTAATTGCAGACAGAACATCTCAGTGAGCAGCTGGACAGTGGCAGGAGTCAAGCCAAGGCACTGCTGGATTAGAGAAAATCCATCTGGGAACAACCTGTTTAGTGAGGATAGCGGAGGAAAAGGGGATGAAAAGGGATTCCTGACTGGGGCGGCTGTCCAAGCTGCGGCTGGAAGTACACAAAGGCTTTTTAGCGACCACAGGCTACCTGGGAGAGGACTTGGGAGGAGAGCAGATCTTTGCCCGCTGGCAGAGATGAGACTCGACCAAGTGGCATTGGCGCTGAAGGACATGAGACAGCGTGCTGCCGGGCAAGTGAGAACATAATTCTCCTTTATATTTTTCTCTAGTGGACGGTGGAGAGGGGAGGAAAGTTTGGGGGTGGTAAGCCATTCTTGAGGTGCGCAGGTGCAGTGGTGCGCTCATCCACTCCCCAACCTTACCCTTGGGTCATGGGGGCATGCATAGGGAAGTGCTCTCACTCACTGGCCCAGGTGCGTGGAGTGGTGAGTCCAGGTGTCCCTCGGACACCCCCCAACGGACATAAGATCAGTGCCCCAACGGGCACAGGGAGGGTCCACTCCACTGAACACGCAGAGGACCGTGCGCAGATACCCCTAGACAGCTCCCGTGGGCGCCGGGCCCAATGCTAGAAAGCAGACCACTAGCTCAGACTCTGTTCGTGCTGGCCTAGACGGGTGAGGGAAGGCAGTGGGCTGCGGCGCCGGAACAGCGGAACAGCGGGCAGCAGCGACTCACAGACGCTCACTTCCACTGTGCACAAGTGTCCGCGGCCCCGCCCTAAGAGGCGAGAGAGCAACTCCTGGAGCTTGGCTCAGTGGGACTAAGGGCACGGGCACGCGAGCGCGAAAACACCTCAGCCCGGGGACAATAGACACCAATCGCGGGGCAAGTTCTCGGGCAGCTTGCGTGCATGCAGGAACGCATGCAGGGACACCTTGGCGCTAACACGGAACCACCTCGGCCGGCAACAATAGGCGCCAATTGCGGGGCAAGCTCTCAGTCGCCTTGTCCGTGCAGGGGCTCGCGCGCAAGAACACCTAAACTGGCTCCGGTGGGCAGCAAGGGAGCGTGCCCTGCCGGCAACCGCGGGCACACACCATTGCTGCAAGAAGCAAGAACCTCTGAACCGCCACACTAGACTAGCTGTGGATGCAGAAAAAGAAGGCAACACACCAAGTCTAAAATGGACATCTCCACAAAAGAATTTGAGATAAAGTGGATAGAGTGACTCTCAATCAACAAGCCAGAAGGAATATTTTAACAAAAAAATCTGAAATATAACCAGACAGCATAAACAAACGATATAAAAGGTCCCCCAAGAACATCAGGCTCAGGAGATCAAAGAGACTGCACCACTCAAACCCCCAGATCTACCATAAAAAATCTGATATCGCAAAGGTGGGAAGGCAAAGCAGACAAATCCAAATAACAAAAACAAACAAGAAGAATCCAACATGGTAAGACGCAGAAACAACCTATCAATGAAAACAAAAGAGGAATCCCCAGAAAGAGAGGTAGATGGAATAGACATAACCCAAATGTCAGACATGGAATTCAAAACAATGATGGTTAAGAAGCTCAATATGCTCGAAAACCTCAAAAACAACTATGACAACCTCCAAGGCAGTTACCAGCAGCTCCAAGAAAATTACAGGGAACTTGCAGAGAACTACACCAGCTTAAAAAAAGACATAGAAACTATCAACAAGAACCAGGAAGAAATGAAGAATGCAATCTCTGAACTGAAAAACACAGTAGAATCAATCAAAAGCAGACTAAACAAAGCAGAGGATTGGATTAGTGAGTTAGAGGATAATGTAAGTAATAATTCTCAAATGATACAGCAAAATAAAAAATGATTGAAAAAATATGAAGAAGATGTAAGGGAATTACAGGATAGCATGAGAAGAAATAATATCAGGATCATAGGAATAAGAGAGGAAGAAGAAAAGGAGCATGGGACTGAAAAACTGATAGGAGAAATAGTGACAGAAAATTTTCTGAACCTGATGAGAGAAAAAGTAATGCAAGTCCAAGAAGCACTGAGAGTTCCAATAAAGAGAAACCCCCAAAAACCCACTCCAAGGCACATCATAGTTAAAATGGCAACACTCCGAGACAAAGAGAGAATCCTAAAAGCAGCAAGAGAAAAACAGCAAATAACTTACAAGGGAGCTCCAATAAGGCTATCAACAGATTTCTCAACAGCAACACTAGAAGCCAGAAGGGAATGGTCAAAAATATTTCAAGCAATGGAAAACAAAGGCCTACGACCAAGAATACTCTACCCAGCAAGGTTCTCATTCAAAATAGAAGGTGAAATAAGGAGTTTCTCAGACAAAGGAAGACTAAAAGAATACATCTCCACCAAACCTTCATTGCAAGAGATGCTAAAGGGAATATTCTAAGAAAAAGGAAGAGAAAAAACAAAAAAAGAGTAGAGGAACAGAGATACAAAAGGGAAATGAATAAATACATATCGATAATAACCTTAAATGTAAATGGATTAAATGCTCCCATTAAAAGACATAGGGTAATGGAATGGATAAGAAAACAAGTCCCACATATTTGCTGCCTACAAGAAACACACCTCAAAACAAAAGATTTACATAGACTGAAAGTAAAGGGATATAAAAAAATATTTCAAGCAAACAGACCTGAAAAAAAAGCTGGGGTAGCAGTCCTCATATCAGACAAAACGGATTTCAAAACAAGGGCAATAAAAAGAGACAAAGAAGGACATTTCATTATACTTAAAGGAACGATTCATCAAGAAGATATAACACTGATAAACATATATGCACCCAATATAGGAGCACCCAAATACATAAAGCAAATACTAGAAGACCACAAGAAGGATATTAACAACAACACACTCAGAGTAGGGGACTTCAACACTCCATTATCAACAATAGACAGATCATCCAAGCAAAGAAACACCAAGGATATTGAGGCATTGAACTGTACTCTAGATCAAATGGACTTAGTTGATATATACAGATCATTTAACCCCAAAGAAGCTATATATACATTATTTTCAAGTACACATGGAACATTTTCAAAGATAGACCACATGGTAGGATATAAAACAAGCCTCAACGAATTCAAGAAAATTGAAATTATATCAAGCTTCTTCTCAGGTCACAATGCTTTGAAATTAGAAATCAACCTTAAGGACAAAACTCAAAGACATTCAAAGTAATGGAGAATGAATAACATGATATTAAATAATGAATCAGTTAACAATGACATCAAGGAAGAAATCAAAAAGTTTCTGGAAACTAATGGCAATGAACACACAACAGCCCAAAACCTATGGGACACAGCAAAAGCAGTCCTAAGAGTGAAGTTCATAGCAATATAGGCATATCTGAAAAGACTAGAAAAATCTCAAATAAAAAGCCTAACCATAAAGCTACAAGAACTAGAACAGCAACAACAAACAAAGCCTAGGACAAAAAGAAGAAAGGAAATCATCAAGATCAAAACAGAATTAAATGACATAGAAACTAAACGAACAATCCAAAAAATCAACAAAACTAGGAGCTGATTCTTTGAAAAAAATAAACAAAATTGACAAGGCTCTAGCCAAGCTCATTAAGAAACAAAGAGAGAAGACCCAGATTAACAAAATCAGAAATGAAAGAGGAGAAATCACGACTGATACCTCAGAAATACAAACAATTATAAGAAATTACTACAAACAACTATATGGCAAGAAATTTGACAACATAGTAGAAATTGACAGATTTCTAGAAATATATAACCTTCCAAAACTGAATCAAGAAAAAGTAGAAAGTCTCAACAGACCAATAACAAAGAAGGAAATTGAAACAGTAATCAAAATTCTCCCTCCACACAAAAGTCCTCGACCGGATGGCTTCACAGGCAAATTTTACAAAACATTTAGGGAAGAACTAACTCCTACCCTCCTCAAACTATTCCACAAAATCGAAGAAGAAGGACAAATCCCAAACTCTTTCTATGAAGCCAGTATTACCCTAATTCCAAAACCAGGTCAAGACACAGCAAAGAAAGAAAACTACAGGCTAATATCACTGATGAACATAGATGCTAAAATCCTCAATAAAATTTTGGCAAACAGGATCCAACAATACATCTAAAAGATCATACACCATGATCAAGTGGGATTCATCCCAGGGATGCAAGGATGGTTTAATATTCGCAAATCAATAAATATAATACATCACCTAAATGAAATGAAAGGCAGAAATCACATGATCATATCTATGGATGCATAAAAAGCATTTGATTAAGTACAACACCTATTTATGTTGAAAACACTCAGTAAAATGGGAATAGAGGGAGCATACCTTAACATCATTAAGGCTATATATGAGAAGCCTGAAGCCAACATCATACTCAATGGACAAAAACTGAAAGCATTCCCCATGAAGTCAGGAACTAGACAAGGCTCTCCACTCTCCCCACTTCTATTCAACATAGTGTTGGAAGTTCTAGCCACAGTAATCAGACAAGACAAAGAAATAAAAGGCATCCAAATTGGGAAAGAAGAAGTAAAACTATCACTATTTTCAGACGACATGATAGTATACCTAGAAAACCGTATAAAATCCACTAAAAGACTACTTGATATAATAAGTGAATTTGGAAAAATAACAGGGTACAAAATAAATATACAAAAATCTAAGGCATTTCTGTACACCAACAATAAAATATCAGAGACAGAGGCAAAATAGAAAATACCATTTACTATAGCAACAAGAAAAATAAAGTACCTAGGAATAAACTTAACCAAAGAGATAAAAGGCCTGTACTCTTAAAATTATGAAACATTGAAGAAAGAAATTAAGGAAGATACAAATAAATGGAAGCAAATATCATGTTCTTGGATGGGAAGAATCAACATCATCAAAATGGCCATACTACCCAAAGCAATTTACAGATTCAATGCAATTCCTATTAAAATACCAATGACATATTTCAGTGACCTAGAACAAATCATCCAAAGATTCATATGGAACCAAAAAAGACCCCGAATAGCAAAAGCAATCTTGAAACAGAAGAACACAGCAGGAGGAATCACGATACCAGACATCAAACAATACTACAAAGCCACTGTGATCAAAACAGTCTGGTATTGGCATAAGAACAGACATATAGATCAGTGGAACAGAATTGAAAGCCCAGAAATAAACCCAGGCCTCTATGGTCAACTAATCTTTGATAAAGGAGGAAAGAACATAAAATGGAGTGAGAAGAGCCTCTTTAACAAATGGTGCTGGGAGAACTGGACAGGGACGTGCAAAAAAATGAAACTAGACCACCAACTTACACCACACACGAGAATAAACTCAAGATGGATTAAAGACTTAAATGTAAGCCGTGACACCATAAAAGTCCTAGAGGAAAACATAGGCAGGAAAATTTCAGATATCACACGTAACAATATCTTCACAGATATATCTCCTAAGGCAAGAGAAATAAAGGAAAAAATAAACAAATGGGACTACATCAAACTAAAGAGTTTCTGCTCAGCAAAAGAAAACATCAGCAAGATTAAAAGGAAACCAGCCTTATGTGAAAACATATTTCCCAATGATATCACAGACAGGGGACTGATCTCCAAAATATATAAAGAGCTTATACGACTCAACATCAAGAAAAAAAACCACCCAATTAAAAAATGGGCAAAGGACCTGAACAAACACTTCTCCAAAGAGGACATACAGAAGGTCCATAGGCACATGAAAAAATGCTCAACATCATTGGCCATCAGAGAGATGCAAATAAAAACCACAATGAGATACCACTTTACACCTGTCAGAATGGCCATCATCAAGAAATCAACAAACAACAAGTGCTGGCGAGGATGTGGAGAAACAGGAACCTTACTGCACTGTTGCTGGGAATGCAGACTAGTGCAGCCACTATGGAAAACAGTATGGAATTACCTCAAAAAACTAAAAATGGAACTGCCTTTTGAACCAGTGATTCCACTGCTAGGATTATACCCAAAAAATCCTAAAACCCTAATTCAAAAAAACCTATGCACCCCTATGATCATAGCAGCCCTGTTTACAATAGCTAAGTGCTGGTAACAGCCTAAGTGCTCATCTGTAGATGAGTGGATCAAAAAACTGTGGTAAATCTACATAATGGAGTACTATGTAGCAGAAAGAAAGAAGGAACTCCTGCCCTTTGCGACAGCATGGATGGAATTAGAGAGAATTATGCTTAGTGAAATAAGCCAGGCAAAGAAAGCAAAATACCATATGATATCACCCAATACAGGAAACTAAAGAGCAACACAGACAAACGAACTAAATAGGCAAAGACTAGAATAGTAGTCAGTAGGGGGGATGGGGGAGGGAGAGAAGGGGGATAAGTAAGGGAAGTGTCTAGTCAAGGAACGTATATGAATGACTCATGGACATGGACAACGGGGAGGGATATAATTGTGGGAGAAGGGATGGGCTGGGAGGGGGGAGCAATGGGGGAAAAAGGGGACAACTGTAATTGAATAACCAAAAAAAAATTTTTTTTTTAAATTTTCAAAAAATAAATAAAAGTGTACATTAGAAACATAAAGAAAAAATAATAGTAGCGAGTAGGGTCAAGGCAATGTGAGACAGTAAGTAATATTTATATTGTATGTTGAAAAAGGTAGGAAAGAATGCAGAATGAAGTGAGAAAATGGAAGTGTATAGTATTAGGTTTATATATCAGTTTTTTGCTATATGTATAGTGTGAGAGGGAGGATAAACAAAACAGACAAACAAGCAAATAAACAAAAGTTAAAGAAGAAGAATAGGAGGGATAGAAGATAGGAAACAGATTAAAGAAAGAGTTTTTACCCAGTACATACTTGGGCTCTGTCTTCTTTTTCTGGATCCGCCCCTAGTTAAAATTCCATGGGTTTCAAATCTTTTCTGGCTGGCTTCCTGTGAGGAGATTCAGCTTGATTCTGGGGTTGCTAGTCTCTCACTTGTGGGCCTGCCACCACTCTGCTGTGAGCCGCACTTAGTTGAGTCCCCTCGCCCCTGTTCCTGCGGCACCGCCAGTCCTCCTCAGGTTGTCCAGCAATGCTATTCTGCTGGTGGGCCAGTGTGCACATGTCAGTAGTCTCTTCCCAGCCTCAAGTCCTGTTTCTATGTCTCCAAAAAAGTCTCTGTGTTTCCTCCAAACTGCAGCAGTGGCTCACATCCCTGCCTGTGCACCTACATGCACCACCTGCCCATGTGGAGTCCTTACCGAGTCTTCAGTTGCACCACAGCTTTCCCATATATGCCCCTCTCCTTGGCTCAGTTCTGCCCCTTTGCTTGGTGAATCCCTGGCACGAACACCCAGAGCACAGAGTTGTCAGCCCAGGGTTGCCAGCCAAGGGAGTCCCCACCTAGTCTCAGTTCATACAGTTTCCCACAGTCTGGGCTCTTCACTGTGTTCCCATGCCTCTGCCTGTTTCAACCAAACCTTCTCGAAGACTCCCTCCAGGACTTTGCTGGCCAGTGCACCCTTGGCCAGGAGAAGCCTCCAAGAAGATCCTGGCTAATGAGCCAGTCAGCAGCTGCCCCTTTTGGGTGCAATGTGGCAGAAATCCCAGTCTGGGAGGTCCAGCAACTCAGCCTGGAGAGCGTGGCAGAACTTTCCACCCTCCTTCACGCCGCTCCCACACTCTAATCCCTGTTAGCACTCTCTGAAATCCATACTCATTCTTCTCCGTGTTTCCACTCTAAGTCCTTCTGAGATGGGAGCAAGCAGACAACACCACTACCTACTTTGCCGCCATCTTTCCTCCTTCCCTGCTCTATTTTCATATCTGTTTGCTTGAAATACCTTTTTCATCCCTTCACTTCAAGTCTGTGTAGATCTTTTGTTCTGAGGTCAGTGTCTTGTAGACAGCATATATGTGGGTCATGTTTTTTTTTTATCCATTCAGCTACCCTATGACTTTTTATTGAAGCATGGAATCCATTTATATATGATTGTTATTTATAGGTACTTATTCATTGTGATTTTTCTCTTTTGTAAGTGTGTTTCTCTCTCTCTCTCTCTTTTTCTTCATCTTCTTAAAGCAGTCCCTTTAGCATCCTTTACAATGCTGGTTTGGTAGAAATACATCTTTCATCTTCCATTGTGAATGAGAGTCTTGCTGGGTAGAGTAGTCTTGGTTGTAGGCCTTTGTTTTCCATTGCTTGAAATACATTTTGCCATATCCTTATAGCTTTTATTGTTTCTGCTGAGAAATCCAATGATGGTCCTATCAGAGATCCATTGTATGTTATTTGCTGTTGCTCTTTTGCAGCCTTTAGAATTTTCTCTTTATCTTCGAATGTTGCCATTTTAATTATGATGGGTCTTGCAGTGAGCCTGTTCGGGTTCATCTACTTTGGGACCCTCTGCTTCTTGGACTTCTGTGACCTTTTCGGTCCTCATGTCAGGGTAGTTTTCTGTCATTACTTTTTTAAGCAGGTTTTCTATTCCTTGCTCCTGTTCTTTTCTCTCTGGTATCCTTGTGATATGAATAGTGTTACATTGCTTGTTGACCTGAAGCTCTCTTAAACCCTATTCACTCTTTTTCAGTCTTTTTCTTTTTGTTACACTGTCTGGGAATTTTTTTCTACATTGTCCTCCAGCTCACTGTTCCAATTCTCTGCTTCCTCTAGCCTGCTTTTTATTCCTTGTACTGTGTTCTTCAGTACAGAAATTGTATTCTTCATTTCCTCCTGGCTCTTATTGATAGTTTCTATGTCCTTTTTAATGCTGGTGTAATTCAAAGTAAGTTCCTTCTAGCTTACCTGGAGTTCTTTGTAGTTTCCCTGGAGTTCTCTGGTAATTCCTCTGGAGTTTGTTGTAGTTTTCTCTGAGTTTGTCAAGTTCATTGAGCTTCCTTATTACCACTCTTTTGAATTCCATGTCTGATAGTTTGCTTGCCTCTGTTTCAACTAACACTCTTGCTGGGGATTCCTCATTTCCTTTCTTTGGCAGGTTGCTTTTTGTCTCTCCATTTTAGGTGATTCTTCTTTGTTTTTGTTTCTTAGATTTGTCTGCTTTGGTTTCTTGCCTTCATTATGTGACCTTCTGTTATAGAAGATGTGGGAGTTTGAGTGATGCAATTTCTTTGATATCCTGAGCTTGATGTTCTTGGGGTGCCATTTATACAATTTGTTTTGCTGTCTGGTTGTATTTCAGTTTGGGTTGTTGTTGTGTTGCTCTTTGGTGGGACCTTCCTTGTGGGTAGTTAATTGAGAGTCACTCTACCCACCACATCTTGATATCTTATTTGGAGGTGCTGTTAAAATACAAATACACACCCAGGCATGAAACTCCCACCCACAATAACACTGTCAACAGCAAATGAGCCTGTGTTAATATAGATGTAAAGAGATTAAGACTATTATACTAAAATAAAAACAGATAAGAATTGACTAACTGAAAGTAAAATGATTTTTGAGAAGAGATGGGGAGAGAAATAATAATAGTGAATAGGGACAAGACAAAGTGAGCCATAAGTAAAATTTACATTATATATTGAAAAAGGGAGGAAAGAGGCAGAATGAAGTAAAAGGGAAGAATATAGTATTAGGTTTAAACAGAAGCTATAGAATATATATTTAGTGTAAGAGAGAACATAAACAAAAGAAAAAAAGTAAATATGAGAAGAATAAAAAGAAAAGAAAGTAGGAAATACATTAGAGAAAAAGCTTCTTCCCAGTACTACAGACAACCTTTAAGCTATGACTGATATAGGTGGGATAGGAACAAGAGTGAGAAAAGGAAAAAAGAAAAGTTTAAGAGATGTCAAAAGGAAACAGAAATAAATTTGAGATGATACAGGGTATACTAAGAGTGAGGAATGAAAACCAGGCTAAAAGAGGGAAAAAATTTCAAATGTAAGCTGAAAGAAAGAAAGAAAGTGTTGAAGGCAGTTATTAATGGAATAGGAGAGGGGATCTATAGGATTTGAGATTTGAAATACAGAAAAAGTTGTAGTAAGAAAGAAGATAGAATTTAAGATAAAAATAAGAAGAGGAGCTTGGATATTAAAGTGGGGTAATAAAAGGGAGGAGTAATTGAAATAAACTATAACAACTAGTGACTTAAAAATGCATAAACTGGGAGGACAAAAAAAAAATAACTCATGAAGAATACCACAGTGGAATTCATCCCAATAATATCTGTTTTTTACAACATTCTTCTCTTTCTGGATCTATACCTAGTCAAAGTTCCATGGGTTTCATATCTTCTTTTATGGCTGTCTCTGTGTGAGGAGATATAGCTGAATTCTCCAGCTGCTATTTTCTTTCTTATGGGTCTGCCAACCCTTCCCCTTACTGCAGCTCTCTGCTGTGATCCACACTGAGTTGGGTACCCCCAACTGTGCCTGTGATACCTTCTAACCCTCTTCATTTTTGTTTAGCAGTGCTACTATGCCAGTCTTTGATAAGCCTTGGGTCTTGTTTCAGATCTTCTTCCAAAAAAGTCTCTGCGTGGCTTCCAACTTGTGGCACTGGTTTACGTTTTGTTTTGGAGAGCCCTTGTGTGTACACACGCAGGCTTGCCAGCCCAGGAGCCCGTACCAAGTTTTGGGTCCTGCCTCAGCTTTTTCCTGTGTGGGTTCCTCTCTGTGCCTTTATTCTGCATTTTTGTTTGGCAGAGCCCTTGTGTGCATGCACAGGTTTGCCAGCCTGGGGGTCCCTACCAAGGCTCCAGTCCTTCCTTAGCTTTCCCCTCTGTGGGCCCCCCTCTGCATCTCCCTTCTGAGTTTTTGTGTAGCAGAGCCCTTCAGCCCACGTGCACAGGCTTGCAAGACCAGGGGTTCCTACAAAGTCTCCGTCCTACCCCAGCTTTTCTTCTAAAACAGTGTTGGGCCACCACACTTCAGCAGCAGTCCTTGTGGGCCCTGCTCTCCGTACTCTACCCCACTCAAAAATTCACACAGTCTCTCACAATCAGGGCTGGCTTATGTCTTCTTGCACCTCCAACTATTTCACCAAACCTTCTTGCTGACTCCCTCCCAAACATAGCTGGACAAGGCGCCTACGGCAGGAGTGCAGTTTCCAGGAAGATCCTGGCTAATGAGTCAGTCAGCGCTGACCCTATGCAGTGCAGTGGAGATGCTGGGCTGAGAAGCTCAGCGACTCTCCTTGGAGAATGTGGGCCATGTTTTTTGCCCTCTCCCATGCTATTCCCATGCTCCTGTCCCTGTTCGCCCTATCTGAGAGCCACTCTCACTCACTCTCTACTCTGTGTTTTTACTCCAAGTCCATTCCGCGATGAGAGCAAGCAGACAACATTGCTACTTACTCTATTGCCATCTTTCTTTCCTGACAGTTTTCTCATCCACTCATCTACTGATTGGCTCTTAGGCTATTTCTAGCACTTAGCCATTGTAAATAGCACTACTATGAACATAGTACATTTACACAATGGAATACTATGCAGCAGAAAGAAAGGAGAAACTCCTACCTTTTGCAATAACATGAATGGAACTAGAGAGTATTATGCTTAGTGAAATCAGCCAGACAGCAAAAGAAAAATACCATATGATCTCATCTAATACAGGAAACTAATGAACAACACAAACAAATGAGGAAAATAGAACCAGAAGCATGTAAATAAGGAACAGACTGACAGTGACCAGGTGAGAGGAGGGAAAGGGAGAAAAGAAGGGGAAGGGTCTAGTGAAGGAACTAGTATGAATAACCCATGAACATGGACAACAGAATGGATATTGAATGTGGGAGGGTGGTGGGCAAGGTAGGGGGTAGAAATGGGGGAAAATGGGGCAACTTTAATAAAAAAAAACAATTTAAAAACACATATAGCATCAGGAAGACAAAAAATCTGGTTTAAAAAATGGTCAAAGGACCTAAATAACAACTTCTCCAAGGAGGACATACAGAGATCCCATAGGCTTATGACAGGATGCTCAACATAACTAGTCATTAGAGACATGCAAATTAAAACCACAATGAAATATCACTTCACACCTGCCAGAACAGCTATCATTAATAAATCAACAAAAAACAAGTGCTGGTAAGAATGTAGAGAAGAGGGAACCCTAGTGTACTATTGGTGGGAATGCAGATTGGTGCAGCCACTGTGTAAAACACTATGGATTTTCCTCAAAAAGTTAAAAATGAAACTTCCTTTTGGCCCAGCTATTTCACTGCTGGGAACATAGCCTAAGAATCCCAAATCACCAAATAAAAAGAACATATGCACCTCTATGTTCATAGCAGAATTATTCACAATAGCCAAGTGCTTGGAATAGTCTAAGTGCCCATCAGTAGATGAATGGAATAAAAAACTATGGAACATTTATGCAGTGGAATGCTATGCAATAGAAAGAAAGAACTCCTACTTTTTACAACAGCATGAGTTGAACTGGAGTATATTATACTAAGTGAAATAATCCAGTTAGTGAAAGAAAAATACCATATGATCTCACTTATAAGAGGAATCTGATGAACAAAATAAACTAACAAACAAAATAGAACAAGGAACATGGAAGCATGGAACAGATTGACAGCACTGAGAGGGGAAGAAGGAAGGGTATAAAGGTGGAAAGAAGGGGAAGGGACTAGTCAAAGAACATGTAAGAATGATCCATGGACATGGACAATGGTGTGAGAATTGACTGTTGGAACAGAGAGTGGGCTGGGTGGAGAAAAATAAAGGGGGAAAAAATGGGACAGCCATAATAGAATAACAATGAAAAAATACACATGATCATTGACTACCTTGGTTATTGCCTTTATGTATGTGTTAACATACACTACAGAGCCCTGCACACCCATTTTAAGTCTTACAGTTTGAAAAGGGTCAGGTATCTCCAGAAGAGTGATAAGAAGGGCCTGATATAGTTCCATTTGCTCTGGGAAAGAAAGTCATAGATAAATGATAGGTAGACAGATAAATAATAGAATATAAAGACCTAGGGAGAACTATGTATTTAACCTGGTAAAGTCATTGCTATTTGAAGGAAGATGAATACTTCAGAGTGTTGTGTGGTATCTGTCACTTATAAAATTTCTGCCAAATAGGAAGAGAAGAATGTAATTAAAACTAAAAGTACTGGTCAGAAAAAAGATGGCTGTGCGGTAGGTAGCAGTTTTGTCTGCTTGTTCCCATCAGAGAAAGACTTGAAGTACAAACATGGAGTGGAGTGAGTGAGTGTGTATTTCAGAACGAGCAAACAGGGATGGGAGTGTGGGAGCAGCATGAAAGAGGAAAGAAAGCTCAGCCTGCACTCTCCAAGTGGAGTTGCTGGGCTACCCAGCACAGTGCCTCTGCTGTCCTGCACCTGAAAGGGGCAGCTGCTGACCAGCTCATTAGCGGGGACCTGCTTGGAAACTTACCCCTGCCATAGGCACCTTAACCAGCAAAATCCTGGAGGGAGTCAGTAAGAAGGTTTGGTTGAGTTGTGGGAAGACAGAGAACAACATGGACTGTGAGAATCTGTGTGAAGTGAGTTGGTAGGGAAACCCAAGGCTGGCAACCGTGTACATGGGGTGCTCGCATCAAGGCCTCAGCAAACAAAAATGCAGGACTGAGCATGGAGATGGACACATAGGGGATAGCTGCTGTGGAACCCCAGACTCGATAGAGACCCCAGGCAGCAACACTCTATGCATGTGAGCAGCAAGTCTCTGCTAGGCAGGGACTCAGGACTGGTGCTGCAGTTTGGAGGCAACAGAGAGGCTTTTTTAAAGTTGAGACAGGACCCAAGGCTGGGCATGGACTATGGGCATGCGCACTAGCTTGCAAGCAGAATAGCACTGCTAGACAAGTCTGAGGTGTTAAAGGGTGCCGCAGGACCAATGGGGTGGGGACTCAACTCAGTGTGGGTCACAGCAGAGAGCTGCGGCAGGCCCTCGAGTGAGAGAATAGCAGCTTCAGAATCCAGCTAGATCTCCTCACAGACAGACAGCTAGAAAAAAAGATTTGAAACCCATGGAATTTTGACCAGTGGTAGATCTAGCAAAGGAGGACAGTGCCCAAAGGTTGTACTGGGTAAAAATTCTTTCTTTAATCTGTTTCCTACCTTCTCTGCCTCTTATTCTTCTTCTTTAATTTTTGTTTGTTTGTTTGTTTGTTTGTCTGTTTTGGTTTTCCTCCCTCTCACACTATATATATAACATATAACTGCTATATAAAACTAATACTATATACTTCTGCTTCCTCACTTCATTCTACATTCTTCTCTCCCTTTTCAACATATAATGTAAATATTACTTTATGTCTTTCATAGCCTTGACCCTACTTGCTTCTATTGTTATTCTACTATCTTCCCTCTCAAAAATCATTTTTCTTTTGGTTAACACAACTCTTACCTGTTTTTCCTATAGTATAATAGCCTTAACCTCTTTACATTTATATTAATACTGGCTCATTTGCTGCTGATAGTGTTATTGTGGGTTGGTGATATTTTTGAGGGTGTGGATTTCTTGCCTCGGTAGTGTGTTTATGTTTTAACAGAATTTCCACAAAATAACTCAAAAGTGGTGAGCAGAGTGACTCTTGATCAAATAGCCAGAGGAAAAGTTCCACCAAAGAGTAATTGAAATACAACTACACAGCTTAAACAACTGGTATAAAGGGTGTCTCACAAGCATCAAGCTCAGGAGATCAAAAGACTGCGCCACTGAATCTCCCAGGTCTCCTACACAGAATCTCATACCATGAGGTGGGAAATCAAAGCAGACAATTCTAAGAAAAAAACAAGAAAACAAGAAAAGTCATCCAACATGGACAGACACAGAAACAACCTCCCAATAAAAGGAAAAGAGGAATCCTCCGAAAGAGAGATAGATGGAATAGACATAAGCCAACTATAAGTCATGAAATTCAAAATAACGGTTAAAAGAAAGCTGAATAAACTTGACAAACTCAGAGAAAACTGCAACAAACTTCAGGAAATCTTCAAAGAACTCCAGGGATGCTAAAGAAACTTACTGAGAACTACATCAGCATAAAAGAACATAGAAACTATCAATAAGAACAGGAAGAAATGAAGAATACAATTTCTGAACAGAAGAACACAGCAGAAACAATCAAAAGCAGGCAAAAGGAAGCAGAGTATTAGATCAGTGAGTTAGAGGACAACATAGAAAATTATTCCCAGACAATACAACAAAATAAAAAAAGATTGAGAAAGAATGAAGAAAGTTTAATAGAACAGCAGAACAATATGAGCAAAACAATATTCATATCATAGGGATACAAGAAGGAGAAGAAGAGGAACATGGAATAAAAAAGTAATAAAAAACATCTACATTGATGAGAGAAAAAGTCATGCAAATTCAGGTAGCACAAGTCCAGATCCCAATGAAGATGAATCCAAAAAAAACCCACTCCAAAGTACATCATAATTAAAATGGCAACATTCAATGACAAAGAGAGACTCCTAAGGGCAGCCAAAGAAAAACAGCATATAACATACAAAGGAGCTTCGATAAGGCTATGAACTGATTCTTTAACAGAAACACTACCAGCCAGAAGAGAATGGCAAAAAATATTTCAAGCAATGAAAAACAAAAGCCTACAACCAAGACTACTCTACCCAGCAAGGCTCTCTTTCAAAATGGAAGGTGAAATAAGGAGTTTCCCAGGCAAAGGAAGACTAAAAGAAAATATCTCCAGCAAACCAGAATTGCAAGAGATGCTAAAGATGATGCTTTAAGAAAAAGAAGAAAGAAAGAGGAGAGGAACACAGGTACAAAGGGAAATGAATAAAATACATGTCAATAATAAGATTAAATATAAATGGATTAAATGCCCAAATCAAAAGACATAGGGTAGTGGAATGGATACAAAAACATGATCCACGTATATGCCATTTAAAAGAGAAACATCTCCAAACAAAAGATTTTACAGACTGAGAATGAAGAGATGGAAAAAAGTATCCCAAGCAAATGAACATGAAAAAAAAAAAAAAAAGCTGGGGCAGCATATATTTATATCGGACAAAACAAATTTCACAGCAAAGGCCAAAAAAGAAATAAAGATGCCATTTTATAAAACTTAAGGGAACAATCAATATAGAAGATATAACCCTGGTAAACATATATGCATCCAACATAGAAGCACCCAAATATATAAGGGAAATATTGGAAGATGCAAGAACGACCTCAAGAGCAACACACTTGTTGCAGGGGAATTTTAGAAGTTGTTGTCAACAATGGACAGAGCTTTGAAACAAAGAAACACCAAGGATATTAAGGCATTGAACAGTACTCTAAATCAAATGGACTTTGTTGATATATACAGATCATTTAACCCCAAAGAAGCTATATATACATTATTTTCAAGTACACATGGAACATTTTCAAAGATAGACCACATGGTAGGATATAAAACAAGCCTCAACTAATTCAAGAAAATTAAAATTATATCAAGCATCTTCTCAGATCACAATGCCTTGAAACTAGAAATCAACCTTAAGGACAAAACTCAAAGACATTCAAAGTTATGGAGAATGAATAACATGATATTAAATAATGAATCAGTTAACAATGACATCAAGGAAGAAATCAAAAAGTTTCTGGAAACTAATGATATTGAATACACAACAGCCCAAAAGCTATGGGACACAGCAAAAGCAGTCCTGAGAGGAAAGTTCATAACAATACAGGTCTACCTGAAAAGGATAGAAGAATCTCAGATAAATAATCTAACCCTACATCTATAAGAAACAGAGGAACAACAACAAACAAAGCCCAGAGTGAGTAGAAGGAAGGAAATCAAGATCAGGTTTGAATTAGACATAGAGACTAAACAAACAATTAAAAATATTACTAAAACAAGGAACTGGTTTTTGGAAAAGATAAACAAAACTGACAAGACCTTAACCGGGCTCATCAAGAAAAAAAGGGAGAAGATCCAAATTAATAAAATCAAAAATGAAAAAGGAGAAATCACAACTGATACCACAGTAATACAAAGGATTGTAAGATATTATTAAGAACAACTGTATCAAAAGCAATTTGACAACCTAGATGAAATGGACAAGTTTCTGGAAATGTATAATCTTCCAAAAATGAATCAAGAAGAAGTAGAAAACCTGAACAGACCAATAACAACTATTGAAGTTCAAGCAGTAATAAAAAAAACTCCAGGCACACAAAAGCCCTGGACTGGATGGCTTCACAGGTAAATTTTACAAAACATTTAGTAAAGTATTAACTCCTATCATTCTCCAACTATTACAAAAAATCCAAGAAAAGGGAAGACTCCCAAATTCTTTCTATGAAGCCAGTATTACTTTAAATCCAAATAAGGTCAAGACAAAACAAAGAAAGAAAAATTACAGGCCAATATCGCTCATGAACATGGATGGTAAAATCATCAACAAAATATTGGCAAACAGGATCCAGCAACACATTAGAAAGATCACACATTACTATAAAGTGGGATTCATCCCAGGGATGCAAGGATGGTTTAATATTTGCAAAACAATACATGTAATACACCACATAAACAAAAAGAAAAGCAAAAAACACATGATCATATAATGGATGCTGAAATGCATTTGATAAAGTACAACACCAATTTATGATAAAAACACTCAGAAAACTGGGATGGAAGGAGCATACTTCAAAATAATAAAGACCATATACGAGAAACCTAAAGCCAATATCATACCCAATGGACAAAAACTGAAATCATTGCCCTTGAGATCACAAACAAGATTAGGATGTCCACTATCCCCACTCCTGTTCAACATAGTTTTGGAAGTTCTAGCCATCGCAATCAGACAAGAAAGAGAAATAAAAGGCATACAAAGTGGAAAAGAGGATGTAAAACTGTCATCATTGGCAGACAACATAATAGTGCACATAGAAAACCCTGTAGACACCATAAAAAACCCACTTGACGCAATAAATGAACTGAAAAAATACCAAGGTACAAAGTCAATATTCAGAAGTCAAAGACATTTCTTTACACCAACAATAAAATACCAGCGATAGAAACTAGAAAAAAAAAATCCCATTTACTATAGCAACAAGAAAGATAAAGAACTTAGGAATACACTTAACTCAGGAGGTAAAAGACCTGTAATCAGGAAACTACATAACGGTTAAGAAAGAAATTAAGGAAGATACAAATATATGGAAGCATATATCATGTTCATGAATGGAAAGAATCAACATCATTAAAATGTCCATACTACCCAAAGCAATTTATAGATTCAATACAATCCCTGTTACTATATCAAGGACATATTTCACAGACCTAGAACAATTATTTCAAAAATTTATGTGGAACAAAAAAGACCCCGAATAGCCATGGCAGTCTTGAGGAAGAAGAGCACTGTAGGTGAAATCACAATACCTGATAGCAAACTATACTACAAGGCCACAGTAATTAAACAGTTTGGTACTGGCATAAGAAGTACATATAGATGAGGAGTTAAGATCCCAGTTCTTACTTGATTTGCCTACAGTCACTTGGCGTGCAGGGGAGATACCTTTATTGAAAGGCTGGGCTCCATGTTTGGCATCTAATTTCCAGTGTTCACACTAACACACTACTGTTTTAAGCCATGAAGATTCTGAGTGGCTCTAGGGGGCAGGGGTCTACCTCTTCTGCTCTCAACTGGTAGGACTTTAAGGCATCAATGCCCTCTGGTCGACAGACCCATTTCTCCATGATCTTGGATATGAAGATCTCAAAATGGTTAATTGTGGAGAAATCATCAGGAGTAACCAACTGAGAACTAGCTGGAGAAAAGTCTTATAATTTCAGAGAGATAGAAAAGGCTGCATCATTACAACATGACTGGTAGGAAGTGCAGAGACGTGAAAGGGCTGGCTGGGCTCCCACGGGTGGCAGCTGAAGAGACTGAGAAACAGTTCAGCACCTGGGAGTTCCCCTTGAGAAGGGCAGGGTCTAATCCCCCAGCTGCACTTCCCAGTTTACAGTATCAGAGCAGAAAGTAAAATAGTATCCAGCTGTGAAAAGCAAAAAGTTACAGGGATTTTTGCTGGCCTGACAGAAACAGCTAGATAAAAAGAGCTCTTAAGCAGATCACATACAGAAATATTTTGGCACCCACTTACCTGGGCTCGAGCAGAGGGAGGGCAGAGAAGATTAGACTCGCTTGCGAAGAATTTGGGGTGGTGGCTTTGAGGGGAAAACTGAAGGAGAAGCCGAACGGATCCCAGTGCTGACTCATTCCCCATACTGCAGGCAGAACATTCCATTCCAAGTGGCATCAGCCTGAGGGGAAGCAAAAACCCCGCCTACAGAAATTAAGCTGCCACACCCACGGTCCTTAAGTCTGATGGCTGATCACAGATTGAATAGATTAACAAATAAAGGAGGCAGACAAAGGCAGTAGATATCTGGTAGTCTCCAACAGGCTGCTTAGGCCCAGACTGGTACACGATCTGACGCCACTAGGGGCAGATCCAGGAAGTGCAGACCAATCTAAGAAGCAGCAACAAACAAGAAGAGAAACAAAAATGGGGAGACAAAGAAACAACTCCCCATTGACAGGAAAGGAAGAATCCCCAGAAAGAGCGCTAAATGAAATAGAAGGAAGCAAATTATCAGACATGGAATTCAAAAGATGGATTGTAGGGTAAAGCAATGAGATCAGCGAGCTCAAAGAAAACTACAAAGAACTCCAGGAAAAACTACAAGGAACTTGCTGAGAATTACACCAGCATGAAAAAGGATATAGAATCTATCAATAATACCCAGGAGGAAATGAAGAATACAATTTCTGAACTGAAGAACACAGTAGAAGGAATTAAAAACAGGCTAGAGGAAGCAGAAGATCGGATCAATGAGCTGGAGGACAATGTAGAAAAAAATTCCCAGACAGTGCAACAAAATAAAAAAAGAGTGAAAAAGATGAAGAGGTTTTAAGACAGATGCAGGACAACATGAAATGTAATAATATCTGTATCATTAGAATTACAGAAGGAGAAGAGGAGCAAGGAATAGAAAACTTGTTTGAAAAACTAATGACAGAAAACTTCCCTTACTTGATGAGAGAAAGAGTCATGGAGGCAATGAAGCACAGAGGGTCCCAAAGAAGATGAACCCCAAAAGGCCCACTTCAAGACACATCATAATTAAAATGGCAACATTCAAAGACAAAGAGAGAATCCTAAAAGCAGCAAGAGAAAAACAACTAATAACATACAACAGAGCTCCAATAAGGCTAACATCAGATTTCTCAGCAGAAACACTACAAACCAGAAGGGAATGCAAAAAATATTCCAAGCAATGAAAAACAAAGGCCTACAACAAAGAATATTCTACCGAGCAAGGTTATCATTCAAACAGAAAGGTGAAATAAGGAGTTTCCAAGACAAAAGAAGGCTAAAAAAAATACATCTCCACCAAACCAGCCTTGCAAGAGATGCTAAAGAGTCTGCTTTAAGAAGATGAAGAAACAGAGAGAGACAGAGAGGAACACGAGTACAAAGGGGAAAGTGACAATGAATAAGTACCTATCGATAATGACATTAAATGCAAATGGATTAAATGCACCAATCAAAATACATAGGGTAGTTGTATGGATTGGAAAGCCTGACTCACATATATGCTGTCTACAAGAGACCCACCTTAAAACATAGCAATACAGATCTACCTAAAAAGGATACAAGAATCTCTAATAAAAAATCTAACCCAACATCTAGCTACGAGAATTAGAGGAAGAACAACAAACAAAGCCCAGAGGAAGTAGAAGGAAGGAAATCATTAAGATCAGAGCAGAGTTAAATGACATAGAGACTAAGCAAACAATTCAAAAGATCAACAAATGTAGGAGCTGTTTTTTTGAAAAGATAAAGAAAATCGACAAGCCCTTAACCAGGTTCATCAAGAAAAAAAGAGAGAGAACACAAATAAATAAAATCAGTAATGAAAGAGGATGAATCACAACTAATACCACAGAAATAAAAAGGATTGTAAGAAATTATTACAAACAACTGTGTCACAAGGAATTTGATGACCTACATGAAAAGGACAAATTTCCAAAAACATGTAATCTTCCAAAAGTGAATCGAGAAGAAGCAGAAACCTTGAACAGACCAATAACAACACTTGAAATTGAAGCAGTATTCAATAAACTCCTGGCACACAGATGCCCTGATGGCTTCACAGGTGAATTTTAAAAAACATTTAAGAAAGAACTAACACCTATCCTTCTCATACTATTCCAAAAAATCCAAGAAGGAAGACTCCCAAACTCTTTCTATGAAGCCAGTATTACCCTAATTTCAAAACCATGTTAAAACACAACGAAGAATCAAAACTACAGGCCAATATTGCTAATGAACATAGATGTTAAAATCCTCAACAAAATATTGGCAAACAGGATCCAGCAACACATTACAAAGATCAGAAACCACGATCAAGTGGGATTCATCCCAGAGATGCAAGGACGGATAATATCCCCAAATCAATGAACATAATACACCACATAAACAAAATGAAAGACAAAAACCACATGATCATATCAACAGCTGCCGAAAAAGCATTTGATAAAGTATAACACCCATTTAGGATGAAAACTCTCAGCAAAATGGGAATAGAAGGAGCATACCTCAATATAATTAAGGCTATATACAAGAAACTTGAAGCCAACATCATATTCAATAAACAAAAACTGAAAGCGTTCCCTCTGAGGTCAGGAACAAGACACGTATGTCTACTCTCTCCACTCCAATTCAACATAGTGTTGGAAGTACTAGCCACAGCAATCAGACAAGAAAAATAAATAAAAGGCATTCAAATTGTAAAAGAGAAAATAAAACTGTTATTTTTTGCAGATGACATGATAATGTACATAGAAAATCCTATAGACTCCATGATAAAACTACTCGATGTAATAAGTGAATCTGGCAAAATAGCAGGATACAAATTCAATATTCAGAAATTGAAGACATTTTTTTACGCCAACAAAATACTAGCAATAGAACCTAGAAAAAAATTTCATTTACTATAGCAACAAGAAAAATAAAGTAGATAGGAATAAACTTAACCCAGGAGGTAAAAGAGCTGTACTCAGAAAACTACATAACACTGAAAAAAGAAATTAAGGAAGATACAAATAAATGGAAGCATATACCATGTTTATGAATGGGAAGAATCAACATCATTAAAATGTGCATACTACCCAAAGCAATTTATAGATTCAATGCAATCCCTTTTAAAATATCAATGACATATTTCAAAGACCTGGAACAAATACTTCAAAAATTTATATGGAATCAAAAAGAACCCAAATAGCCACAGCAATCTTGAGACAGAAGAACACAGCAGGAGGAATCACAATACCAGACATCAAACTATACTACAAAGACACTGTGTTCAAAACAGTATGGTACTGGCATAATAACAGACACATAGATCAATGGAACAGAATAGAGTCCAGAAATAAATCCAGGACTATACAGTCAACTAATATTTGATAAAGGGGGAAGGAACTTAAATGGAGTGAGAAGAGCCTCTTCAACAAATGGTGCTGGGAGAACTGGACAGGGATGTGGAAAAAAATGAACCTAGACCATCATCTTACACCACACAGCAGAATAAACTCAAAATGGATCAAAGACTTAAATGTAAGCTGTGACACCATGAAAGTCCTGGAGGAAAACATTGGAAGGAAAATTTCAGATATCACGCATAGTAAGAGATTCACTGATATATCTCGTAAGGCAAGAGAAATAAAGGAAAGAATAAACAAATGGGACTACATCAAACTAAAGAGTTTCTGCTCAGCAAAAGAAAACATCAGCAAGATGAAAAGGGAACCAACCACATGGGAAAATATATTTGCCAATAATGCCTCAGACAAGGAGTTGATCTCCAAAATATATAAAGAACTTATATGACTCAACACCAAGAATATAGACAACCCAGTTAAAAAATGGGCAAAGGACCTGAACAAACACTTCTCCAAAGAGGACATACAGAAGGTTCATAGGCATATGAAAGAATGCTCAACATCACTAGCCATCAGAGAGATGCAAATAAAAACCACAATGAGATGCCACTTTCCACCATTCAGAATGGCCATCATCAACAAATCAACAAACAACAAATGTTGGTGAGGATGTGAAGAAACAGGAACTATAGTGCACTGTTGATGAGAATGCAGACTTGTATAGTCACTATGGAAAACAATATGTAATTTTCTCAAAAAACTGAAAATGGAACTGCCTTTTTAACCAGCAATTCCACTGCTAGGATTATATCTGAAGAATCCTGAAACTTCAATTCAAAAGAATTTATGCACCCATATGTTCATAGCAGTGCTCTTTACAATAGCCAAGTTCTTGAAACAGCCTAAGTGCTTATTTGTAGATGAGTGGATAAAAAAGCTGTGGTACATTTACTCAATGGAATATTATGCAGCAGAAAGAAAGAAGGAACTCCTGCCATATGCAGCAATGTGGATAGAACTAGAGAGAATTCTCCTTAGGGAAATAAACCAGGCAATGAAAGAAAAACACCATATGATATCACCTAATACTGGAGACACTTGAACAACACAAACAAATGAACAAAATTGAACAAGGAACAGAATAAAAGTTATTGGCGATGGGGAGGAGAAAAAGGTTTTTCTTTTAAGTATGTTTTATTTTATTTTTAAGTATATTTTGTTGATTATGTTAAGATAGTTTCAATTTTTCTTCCCCTTTGCTCCCCTTTTCCCAGCACCCCACTTCCCACCAGCGATCCCATACCCCCTAGTTCATGTCCGTGGGTCGTGCATATAAGTTCCTTCACCCTTTCCTTTATTATTCTTAACTTTCCCCTTTCTCTTCTGCACCAACCAATTATGCTTCTCAATCCCTGCACCATTTCCCCATTTATTCCCCTTTCTCCTTCCAGCTGATAACCCTCCAAATATTATTCTGTTCCTATTCTGGTTTGCTTAGTTGGATTTTGTTTTTATTTTTTAGATTCAGTTGTTGATAGCTGTGAGTTTGTTGTCATTTTAGTGTTTGTAGTTTTGATCTTCTTTTTCTTAAATAAGTCACTTTAAATTTTATATAATAATGACTTGGTGATAATGAACTCTTTTAGCTTTACCTTGTCTGGGAAACACTTCATCTGCCCATTTATTCTAAATGATAGCTTTGCTGGATAGAGTAATCTTGGTTGTAGGGCTTTGCTTTTCATCACTAGTAAAGGGATTAATATAACTGGCCCATGAACATGGACAATGGGGGGGGGTGACTTTGGGAGAAGAGGTGTGCTGGTGGGGGGGAGCAATAGAGGAAAAATTGGGACATATATAATAGAAAACAATAAATAAAATAAAATAAAACCCTTTTTGTCCGAGAAATGTGATAATGTTTAGTAAAGCAATACTTTTTTTCTAAAAAGCAACAACTAAAAGTTCTGCTTTATTGAATGGCTAAAAGTCCTCCATAGTAGCCTGTGAAGTAGCAAAATACAAAGCATGATTTCATTGCTATTGTGGATAAGAAATATATTTATACCTATCCAATAAAACAACTCACCAGACCTGGCCCTTCAATGTTTAAAACAATTGCTTTTGAGTCCTCTTATATATACTTTCATAACACTTATCTAGATAATATGGATTTTCACTAGAGTTTTTATTCAATGAAAGCACAGTAGTGTAGTAGTTAGAGCACAGTTTTTGAAATGAGGCTGATGTGGGTTTCAGTTCCACCCCAATCCCTCACAAGATATGTGACCTTGGTGTGGTCACTTGCCCACTCTAAGACCTAGCCATTTATTATGCAGCAGAAAGAATGTTGGTTAAATACATAACACATTGTTTAATCAGTGGAGTTTCTGGTTGTTCAACATGAGCCCTTGGGAATTAAGTCTATCTCCACTCTTCTAGTCAAATTTGCAAACTACTGAAAAAAGGATTCCATTTGTTAAGATTGCTACTTTTTTAATAGTTCTTTAGATTACAGTTGGCTGGGGTAAAAAATTTCAAAAATATTGACTTTTCAAAGTGTTCTGTGTTTTTTTGCTCATGTCTTGCCATCCTGTGACTCCTCTGACAGCAGTTGTGGTTTGAAATAATGATGGTTTCTATTAGACTCAATTTAACTTAATCCTGTGTTCTCTAAAACTTGTCCAGAAATTATTTTTTCCTCTTCAAAGTATATGATCATTCTCTCTCTGATTTCTTTTCTACACTGTGTATTTATCATACCACTTCTTTAAACTCTAACTATCACAGGGTTAAATTATCATACACTTTGAAAATGTTCTGGACAGATTGAAAAAAGTAAATTATTCATTTCTTTTATCATTTCTTTCCTGTAAACCTGTTCTCTTGTCTCCCTGCCTCCAGTCTTGCAGTCCTTCAAACCAGAGAAGAATCATTTTTCTAGAAAGCAAAATTACTATTTTGCTTCTCAACCTTCCTCCTTTAAATACTTCAGTTGTTCTCAATGTTCTTTAAGGTAAAGGTTGAACATCTTTCCATGGCTTACACAACCCTTTGCAATATAGCTCCAGCCTGCTTCTTGATGTCATTTCTTCTACATGTGGTGCCTGTATGCCTTTTACATGGTCACACTCCCTCTTGCTTTAAAGTATTTGCTCACAGTGATGCTCTGGCCTCCTTCTTGCTGGCACATGGCAACCACTGCCTCTGATTCAAGAAATAGGTCTTGTTTATCCCAGAAAGTTCTCTTACCCTATTTTACTCCCTGCAGACTGGCCAAGTAACCCTGGTATGTAGTCTGAAGGGCTTACAATAAAGATTAAAAGAGATAAAACCTGTGAAAACACATGATACATTGTGGGCTTTTAATAAATGTTAATTCTCTTCTAGTGATGAAGAACAAATCTGAACATTATCTAGACTGATCTTGGGTTGCCGTTTAGAGCGTCTTCAAAAAGTATTTATTCTTTCTTAAACCTGGCACTTTCCCAAAACTTATTGCAAACATAGTAAGCATCTTGCCAGTTGTATAAATTATTAACCAACTGAAATTTATTTTCAAAACATTCATATCAGCTTTTTATTCTGGAATAAACATGGCATTATCTATCCTTTTAAATATATAGGGTTCTAAGGATATTTTTTAAGGTCTCTTCCAGCCCTAACATTCTTTTGCTATAAGATTTATTTTTGTAAAACTGCTTAATATAGATGAAGTCTAGTTTTGGAACCTGATTATATAATTTAAAGATTATCTAGAACCTTAGTTCCTTCCCCTCCCCTCTGCTGCATGCCCTGTAGTCATGGATGCAGAAAGAAAAAGCAATGCTAACACAGCAGCTTTGGTAAAATGCATTACAGAAGAGGTTGAAACCACTGATTGATAGAGATTTCTTAGATTTCTTATCCCTCCACCTCTTTAAACTGACCAAGTAAATTGGCTAGAAAATTATTATACTTCCTTTTTTTATTTTTTAGATAACAAATACTCAGTCCAAATAATTCATGAGCTCCTTACCATGGCACTCTTCATTATACTCAGCTCCAATGTCTCCTTTACAAACATTCAATCCTCTTTCCTTATTAAGTTTATGTGGGTTTTGCCTGTCCTGCTATTATCTCTGTGCCCTGTTACTCTCACAACCCTCTGTTTTAATGAAATATGGAACGAAGGACATGAGGGCTTGAAGGCTTGAAATATTTAACTGTTTCATTCTGACATCTGAAACTGATCTGGAGATTTTATCGAGAACTCTGTAATATCAGCAATTGCTTAGTTACACATTTCACACAACTCCTTTTATAGCCTTGACTCAGCCAACTTCTGTTTCCAGTGTCAGTGCCAAGAGCCAATGACTGCTTAAGGTTCAAGGAAACTTATTCTGCCCTAGAACTTTCTTTTCAATTCAGTTGACAGAGTCAGAGTCCTGGGGATTTTAATTATCCCAGTGAATATCATGATACTGCTTACAGAAGTAAAATTGGGCCCTGGTTCTACTGTTCTTGTGACTTTGTTGCCTTGGGTCTACAATTTGTCACAGGTGTTTACACAACTAAGTGGCCAGGCCAGTGAGTCCACTTCTGGTTTGAGTTTAACCATTACTGTCTTTTTTCTTTCTTCTTCTTATCCATGGCCAAGAGTGCTTTGGCAAAGTTTACTAGACATGAATTGTGAAAAAAAACACATATGTTTATTGTATGATAAAACCTTTTCTAAACAGTTAAGCATCTTATGTCACTTCAAAATACAGCAGCCCTCAAGAATTGGTATTGTTCCCAGTCTATAATTATGAGAGAAGTCAAGTTCATGGCACATTGTAATGAGAATTGAGATCTGGGCACAATGTCAGAGCAATGACCTTGCTTAAGGTGGCTACCATGTTTTTGAATGATAATAGCAACATAATAGTTCTTAAATGTGTACTATATGAGTGTATTTCTTCAAATAATCTTTATTATCATCCTATTAGTATTTTACTAGTTTTATCCACATTTTATAAATGAAGGAAATGTGCATAAAACAGTTAAATAGTTTTTTCTAGGACCATAGAGCTAGTAAGAGCTAGAACTAGCTATTGAACAATAATGATCTGCCTTCAGAGCCCATTTTTGTACACTATTTTATACTGGTCTTTCTTTGGTCACCTAAGTTATGGTTTTACTATTTAAAGCCAGGCAGTACATAGCCATCTTCAACTCTAGGTACTGTGGTTGGGTGAGTTCTCTCATTAATTCAACAAGTGTTTGCCAGGTATATTACAAAGGCCAGGTACTAATCTATATACTCATGGCCATAGCCTTATGGGTGAGAGGTCCTAAGCAAATTGTTATAAATGGGTACCATAAAAAAGTTGATCGGATACTATGGTAGGTCATAATAAGCTTCTGGTCCTGAAGACTAACTGGAAACCAAAGGATGAGTAAGAGCTAGTCTTGTAATGACCCTAGAAAAGAGTGTTTTAGGTGGAGAAGAGCACGTTCAAAACCTGGAGACCAACTAATGGCAGTTAGCCAACATTTCTAAGCCACATGTGAGGAGCTTGTGCACCCAGGCTGGGGTGTGGTGCCAGATCAACTCTAAACCTTTGAGTGCCATTCCAGGCAACCCTCCAGACCAGCCAACCTCAGTGGAAATGTAAGAAAATGTGGAGGTCTAGTTTTGAGTTTCATTTGCTCCAGGAAGTTGTGTGGGTGAGAAAGAGGCAAACTGACTCCAAACAACTGAGAATTAGCACAGGGTACTTGACAGAGAGGATATCAGGATGCAGTCTAACATAAAAATAAAATAAAGCCATCTAGATCAACATTTAGAGATAGAAGCTCTATCTTCCAGTGGAATGTGATTATGTAGTTTTTCATTCAAATACTTTTCAGAGTTTGTTATTCACTAATATTTAAAGTCTTTGGAAAGAAAGTACTATAAGATTGATCAGGGGACTTAGGAAGATGGTGGAGGAGTGAGGGGAGGCTGCACTCTCAGGTTCCCGAGACCCGTCTGTAGTTTGGACTAATTGCAGACAGAACATCTCAGTGAGCAGCTGGACACCGGCAGGAGTCGAGCCTTGGCACTGCTGGATTAGAGAAAAACCATCTGGGAACAACCTGTTTAGTGAGAACAGTGAAAGAAGAAAAAGGGACAAAACGGGATTCCTGACTGGGGTGGCTGCCCGAGCTGCGGCTGAAAGGACACAAAGGCTTTTTGTCGACCACAGGCTTCCCCAGAGGGAAGTTGGGAGGAAAGCTGATCTCTGCCGGCTGGCAGAGACAGGACTTGACCAGGCGGCATAGGCGCTGAAAGACGGGAGACAGCGTGCTGCTGAGCAAGTAAAATCGTAATTTTTTTCTTTATATTTTTCTCTTGTGAATTGCGGAGAGGGGGGGAAAGTTTGGGGGTGAAAGTACATTGTGAGGAGCACAGGTGCAGAAGTGTGCGCGCTCACTCCCCAACCCTCCCCTTCGGTCATGGTCACACATAGGGAAGTGCCCTCATTCACTGGCCCAGGTGCGCAGGACCAAGAGTCCAAGGGCCCCTCAGACACACCCTAACAAACATAAGATCAGTGCTCAAACGGACACAGGGAGGGACCTCTGGATACACAGAAGACTGTGCGCAGTCGCCCCTGGCCAGCTCCAGTGGGAGCCAGGCCTGAGTGCCAGGCCGGAATGCAAAGCATTTGCTCAGGATTGGCTCGTGCCCGCCCAGGCGGGTGCAGGAACGGTGGGTGGCTGTGGTGCCAGAACAGCAGGCAGCAGCAGCTCACAGACGCTCACCCGGAGCACTGCGCGGAAGCTAGCTCCCCGGCTGCCTTGGGCAAGCAGGGGTGCGCAAGGAACAGCAGGCAGCAGCGATTCACAGACACTCACCCAGAGTGCTACGTGGAGCCTAGCTCCCTGGCTGCCTTGGGCGAGCAGGGGTGCACAAGTGCAAAAATACCTTGCCAACATCAATAGGCACCAATCGCTCACTTCCACTGTACACGAGTGTCTGGGGCCCAGCACTGACAGGCGAGAGACCAACTCCTGAAGCACAGTGCGGCAGACCTGAGGATAACTCCCTGGCCACCTTGGGAAACTCCCGGAGCGCTACGCGACAGGCCTGAGGCAAGCTCTCGGGCCACCTTACCCGCTCACAGGCGTGCCTGCAAAGACACCTTGGCTAGCTCCAACAGACACTGAAGGAACACGCAGTGTGGGGGCGCACTGCTGCAAGGAACAGGAACCTCTGACCCACCTCATTAGACCAGCTGTGGATACAGAAAAACAAGACAACACACAAAGGCTGAACTGACATCTCCACAAAAGAACTCAAGACAAAGTGGATAGAGTGACTCTGAATCAACTAGCCAGAAGGAAAATCCTAACAAAAAACATCTGAAATATAAAGAGACAGCATAAACAAATGATATAAAAGGTACCCCAAGAACATCAGGCTCAGGATATCAAAGAGACAGCACCACTGAAAACCCCAGATCTAACATAAAGAATCTCATACCACAAAGGTGGGAAGGCAAAGCAGACAAATCCAAATAACAAAAACAAACAAGAAGAATCCAACATGGTAAGACGCAGAAACAACCTATCAATGAAAACAAAAGAGGAATCCCCAGAAAGAGAGGTAGATAGAATAGACATAACCCAAATGTCAGACATGGAATTCAAAACAATGGTGGTTAAGAAGCTCAATATGCTCGAAAACCTCAAAAACAACTATGAAAACCTCCAAGGCAGTTACCAGCAGCTCCAAGAAAATTACAGGGAACTTGCAGAGAACTACACCATCATAAAAAAAGACATAGAAACTATCAACAAGAACCAGGAAGAAATGAAGAATGCAATCTCTGAACTGAAAAACATAGTAGAATCAGTCAAAAGCAGACTAAACGAAGCAGAGGATCAGATTAGTGAGTTAGAGGATAATGTAGGAAAAAATTCTCAAACGATACAGCAAAATAAAGAAATATTGAAAAAATATGAAGAAGATGTAAGGGAATTACAGGATAGCATGAGAAGAAATAATATCAGGATCATCAGAATAAGAGAGGGAGAAGAAAAGGAGCATGTAATTGAAAAACTGATGAGAGACAGTGACAGAAAATTTTCCGAACATGATGAGAGAAAAAGTTATGCAAGTCTAGGAAGCACAGAGAGTTCCAATACAGAGGAACCCCCAAAAACCCACTCCAAGGCACATCATAGTTAAAATGGCAACATTCCAAGACAAAGAGAGAATCCTAAAAGCAGCAAGAGAAAAACAGCAAATAACTTCCAAGGGAGCTCCAATAAGGCTATCGACCGATTTCTCAACAGAAACATTACAAGCCAGAAGGGAATGGTCAAAAATATTTCAAGCAATGAAAAACAGAGGCCTACAACCAAGAATACTCTACCCAGCAAGGCTCTCATTCAAAATGGAAGGTGAAAGAAGGAGTTTCTCAGACAAAGGAAGACTAAAAGAATACATCTCCACCAAACCAGCACTGCAAGAAATGCTAAAGGGAATATTCTAAAGAAAAGGAAGAGTAAAACCAAAAAAAGAGTAGAGGAACAGAAATACAAAGGGAAATGAATAAATACATGTTAATAATAACCTTAAATGTAAATGGATTAAGTGCTCCAATTAAAAGACATAGGGTAATGGAATGGATAAGAAAACAGGACCCACATATTTGCTGTCTACAAGAAACACACCTCGGCTTTTCGGCTGGACCTAAAAGAGGGTAGGAATGGCCTCAGAGCGCCCGGACACCCGAAGAACCTGGGTTCCGAGGGTCTGTGCGCTGCCCTCACAACAACGGTAAAAGAAAATCCTGCTCCAGCGGAACCAGCAGTCCAGTCGGAAGGGGTGGCCCAGAGGCTGCCCCTGGGCGGCCAAGGGAGCATCCTCACCTCTAAGAGGGAGGAGGGAAACTTGGCGCGTACCTTCCGCGATATCAAGGACTGGAACCCACCAGCTGCGTTGCCGAGCAGCGGAAACGTTCATTTTCTTACTAGACGTCTGCCTTAAACATGGACAAACACCGCCATAAGAGTAGTGTTTACCTGGGCTGCAGGGTGGTTTTTGCTTCAAGACGTGTTTGATGCTTCCAGTCTCTGAATTGATAGCTGTGGGCATAATATTTAAACACAAAACTGTTAATTTGCTTTCTCCTTGGTTGGCCCGGAAATACTATTCTTTGGCTTTCGGGTGTTGTGTTGAATATGCCTTTTTAGCATATTAAAATGGCTGTACCTGCAAACGCCATCCCTTCCTTGTCGGAATGCCAGTGCGGAATCTGTATGGAAATCCTGATTGAGCCCGTAACACTGCCTTGTAATCACACGGTCTGTAATGCATGCTTCCGATTGACTGTGGAAAAGGCGAGTTTATGCTGTCCCTTCTGTCGCCGCCGGGTCTCTTCGTGGACACGATACCATACCCGAAGAAATTCTCTCATCAATAAGGAACTGTGGGATATAATTCAAAAACACTATCCAAAGGAGTGCAAGCTTAGAGCCTCTGAGCAAGAATCAGAAGAAATCGGTGAGTAAAACCTAACGTGTTTATTGGCTAAAAAAACCAAAATCCTTTTAAAAACGAATCACTGCTAATCCATTTTTTAAAAGGCTAAAAAAGAAAGCCCGATTAGTATTTGTTTAAATTATTAACGGTGGCGGGGGGTGGGGGGGCTTGGTCCTTTGGGACCCAAAGTCAGTGGCAAGATTCTGTTCATTGTTACAATACTCAATCTGTGTTCAGTTGGTGTTTGTTGGGTTAAAAATGAAAAAAAAGAAAGAAAACTCAAAAGAATTGCTCGGGTAGAGTCTTTATTCTTATGATTTGTATAAATATTCAGATGAGCAATAGTGGTAGTACAGCAACAACAGAGATAAGGAAACTACTGGATTCCTGTTAGTACTTCTGTTGCTTTGAATTACTTTCTCAAACTTACTTGCTTATACATTTCCATCTTAAGTATGCATTGAGCCTAAAGTAGCTTTCTGTGACCAGTTCCTTCCGTTAGGCCATTTTTATTTAAAGCTCTTCACAGTGTGGACTCAGCATCTATTGAGTATGCCCCAAATGGAACAGTTCACTGTAGCATCTTGATCACTTATGTGGATCAATAAGCTGTGCATATATTTTTTTTTGTCTCAGTGTGGTGTCTGCTCTGGTGTACTTGCCTTTTTGTTGTTGGAATTATTTTTATTGTAGTAAATATATATATATGAAACAAAATTTGCTGTTTCAATCATGTTTTTAACAGCAATTATCTTTTATTAACATTGCCTTATTGAGATAGTCACATACAGTTGAACATTATTTTTGGAAAAATCGTGGTAAAATGCATATAACATCAAATTTGCTATTTTAACTTTTTATTTTATTTTAACCATTCAAAAAATTTTTTTAATTTATTGGTTTTAAAGAAAAGAGGAAGGAGAGGGAGAGAAAGAGGAAACATCAATTTATTGTTTCACTTAAGCATGGAATGGTTGTTTCTTGTATGTGCCCTGACCAGGATTGAACCTTGCAAGTGTGTTATATTATGGATACACAAACACACATTTTTTTTTATGCTGTTTTGAATCTTGGTATGCTGTGTCTTCTTTTCTTTTTAATTAATTTATTTTTAGAGAGAAGGGAAGGGAGGGTAAAGAGGGAGAGAAACATGGATCAATTGCCTCTCACATGTGCCTCAACCAGTACCCAACTCTCAATCCAGGCAGTGCCCTGACTGGGAATCGAACCGGAGACCATTTGCTTTGTGGGACAACACCCAACCAACTGAGCCACACTGGTCAGGGCTATTTTATGGATATATTTTATCTGTCTCTTCATCCACTGACGGACATTTGGGTTTTTTCCACCTTTTGGACAAGTATTTGAATATGTTTTCAGTTATGAATTGCTGGGTCATATTGTAGTTCTATGTTTAGCTTTTTGAGAAACTGCCAGAGTTCACATGGCTGCACAATTTTTAACACTTCACTATATTTGCTGTATCACATAGCTTCATCTATCCATTAGTATTATATTTCTTCCCCTTGAATATATAAGCATAGATGTTATTAGAGATCATTATTAGGTTATAATTTTTTTCTTTTAATGTAAGATTCATATATAATAAGAAGCACAAAAAAAAGAAAAAAGAAACACACCTCAAAACAAAAGATTTACATAGACTGAAAGTAAATGGATATAAAAAAATATTCCAAGCAAACGGACATGAAAAAAAAGCTGGGGTAGCGGTCCTCATATCAGACAAAACGAATTTCAAAGCAAGGGCAATAAAAAGAGAAAAAGAAGGACATTTCATAATACTTAAAGGAGCAATCCATGAAGAAGATATAACACTGATAAACATATATGCATCCAACATAGGAGCACCCAAATACATAAAGCAAATACTAGAAGACCACAAGAAGGATATTAACAACAACACATTCATAGTAGGGGACTTCAACACTCCATTATCAACAATAGACAGATCAAGCAAAGAAACACACACCAAAGATATACAGGCATTGAACAACACACTAAATGACATGGACTTAACTGATATATATATAGAACTTTTAACGCCAAAGAAGCAAAATATACATTTTTTTCAAAGGCACATGGGACATTTTCAAAGATAGACCAAATAATAGGACACAAAACAAGCCTCAACAAATTCAAGAAAATTGAAATCATATCAAGCATCTTTTCAGACCACAATGCCTTGAAACTAAAAATCAACCTCAGGGAAAAAAATCAAAGACACCCAAACTCGTGGAGAATGAATAACACGCTATTAAATAATGAGTGGGTTAAGAATGACATCAAAGAGGAAATCAAGAAATTTCTAGATACTAATGACAATGAACACACAACAGCCCAAAACCTATGGGACACAGAAAAAGCAGTCCTAAGAGGGAAGTTCATAGCTCGTCGGCAGCTGTCCGTCTCAAGAGACGATGATGTAGCTTCTTAAGAGTCTATCTGCACCGCCGAGAATGGCTGTGCAGTCCGACTCGGGAGTGACACGGTATCTGTCTCCTCCCGTGTTGAATCAACATCTTGCGATGACGCTGGAGTGTCCTCTCCAGTGAAGCTGAAGCTACAGAGCCTGGGCCTCTCCAGTGAAGCTGAAGCTACAGAGTCTGCTGTTGCCCATGCAGCAGACCCCCCTCTCTTCGCAGCTGAAGGGTCCAAGGGAAAGACAGAGTCAATACAGCTTGGCTTCAGGTGCGCCGCAGGAGTTGCCGGTGTTGAGTACAAGTTCATATCAATACAGGCATATCTAAAAAGACTAGAAGAATCTCAAATAAAAAATCTAATCCTAAAGCTACAAGAACTAGAACAAGAACAAACAAAACCTAGAGCAAGAAGAAGAAAGGAAATCATCAAGATCAAAGCAGAATTAAACGACATAGAAACTAAAGGAACAATCCAAAAAATCAACAAAACTAGGAGCTGGTTCTTTGAAAAAATAAACAAAATCGACAAGCCTCTAGCCAGGCTCATCAAGAAAAAAAGAGAGAAGACCCAAATAAACAAAATCAGAAATGAAAGAGGAGAAATCACGACTGATACCTCAGAAGTATAAACAATTATAAGAAATTACTACAAACAACTGTATGGCAAGAAATTTGAAAACCTAGTAGAAATGGACAGATTTTTAGAAACATATAACCTTCCAAAACTGAATCAAGAAAAAGCAGAACGTCTCAACACACCAATAACAAAGAAAGAAATTGAAACAGTAATCAAAAATCTCCCTCCACACAAAAGCCCTGGACCGGATGGATTCACAGGCGAATTTTACAAAACATTTAGGGAAGAACTAACTCCTACCCTCCTCAAACTATTCCAAAAAATCCAAGAAGAGGGAAAAATCCCAAACTCTTTCTATGAAGCCACTATTACCCTAATTCCAAAACCAGGTAAAGACACAACAAAGAAAGAAAACTACAGGCCAATATCACTGATGAACACAGATGCTAAAATCCTCAATAAAATTTTGGCAAACAGGATCCAGCAATACATCAAAAAGATCATACGTCATGATCAAGTGGGATTCACCCCAGGGATGGAAGGATGGTTTAATATTTGCAAATCAATAAATATAATACATCACCTAAACAAAAATGAAAGACAAAAATCACATGATCATATATATAGATGCAGAAAAAGCATTTGATAAAGTACAACCCCCATTTATGATGAAAACACTCAGCAAAATGGGAATAGAGGGAGCATACCTTAACATAATTAAGGCTATATATGAAGCCCAAAGCCAACATCATACTCAATGGACAAAAACTGAAAGCATTTCCCCTGAAATCAGGAACTAGACAAGTTTGTCCACTCTCTCCACTTCTATTCAACATAGTGTTGGAAGTCCTAGCCACAGCAATCAGACAAGACAAAGAAATAAAAGGCATCCAAATTGGGAAAGAAGAAGTAAAACTATCACTGTTTGCAGATGACATGATAGTATACCTAGAAAACCCTATAAACTCCACTAAAAGACTACTCGATATAATAAGTGAATTAGGCAAGATAACACGGTACAAAATAAATATGCAGAAATCTAAGGCATTTCTGTACACCAACAATAAAATATCAGAGACAGAGGCAAAATAGAAAATACCATTTACTATAGCAACAAGAAAAATAAAGTACCTAGGAATAAACTTAACCAAAGAGATAAAAGACCTGTACACTGAAAATTATGCAACATTGAAGAAAGTAATTAAGGAAGATACAAATAAATGGAAGCAAATACCATGTTCTTGTATGGGAAGAACCAACATCATCAAAATGGCCATACTACCCAAAGCAATTTACAGATTCAATGCAATCCTTATTAACATACCAATGACATATTTCACTGACCTAGAACAAATCCTCCAAAAATTCATATGGAACCAAAAAAGACCTGGAATAGCAAAAGCAATCTTGAGACAGAAGAACACAGCAGGAGGAATCACAGTACCAGACATCAAACAATACTACAAAGCCACTGTGATCAAAACAGTCTGGTACTGGCATAAGAACAGACATATAGGTCAGTGGAACAGAATAGAGAGCCCAGAAATAAACCCAGGCCTCTATGGTCAACTAATCTTTGATAAAGGTGGAAGGAATATAAAATGGAGTGAGAAGAGCCTCTTCAACAAATGGTGCTGGTAGAACTGGACAGGGACATGCAAAAAAATGAAACTAGACCACGAACTTACACCACACACAAAAATAAACTCAAGATGGATTAAAGACTTAAATGTAAGCCGTGACACCATAAAAGTCCTAGAGGAAAACATAGGCATGAAAATTTCAGATATCCCACGTAACAATATCTTCACGGATACATCTCCTAAGGCAAGAGAAATAAAGGAAAAAATAAACAAATGGGACTACATCAAACTAAAGAGTTTCTGCTCAGCAAAAGAAAACATCAGCAAGATGAAAAAGAAACCAACCATATGGGAAAACATATTTCCCAATGATATCACAGACAGGGGACTGAGCTCCAAAATATATAAAGAGCTTATACGACTCAACATCAAGAAAACAAACAACCCAATTAAAAAATGGGCAAAGGACCTGAACAAACACTTCTCCGAAGAGGACATACAGAAGGTCCATAGGCACATGAAAAAATGCTCAACATCATTGGCCATCAGAGAGATGCAAATAAACACCACAATGAGATACCACTATACACCTGTCAGAATGGCCATCATCAACAAATCAACAAACAACAAATGCTGGCAAGGATGTGGAGAAACAGGAACCCTACTGCACTGTTGGTGGGAATGCAGATTAGTGCAGCCACTATGGAAAACAGTATGGAATTACCTCAAAAAACTAAAAATGGAACTGCCTTTTGAACCAGTGATTCCACTGCTAGGATTATACCCAAAAAATCCTAAAACCCTAATTCAAAAAAACCTATGCACCCCTATGTTCATAGCAGCCCTGTTTACAATAGCTAAGTGCTGGAAACAACCTAAGTGCCCATCTGTAGATGAGTGGATCAAAAAACAGTGGTACATCTACACAATGGAATACTATGTAGCAGAAAGAAAGAAGGAACTCCTGCCATTTGCGACAACATGGATGGAACTAGAGAGAATTATGCTTAGTGAAATAAGCCAGGCAAAGAAAGCAAAATACCATATGATATCACCTAATACAGGAAACTAAAGAGCCACACAAACAAACGAACTAAATAGGCAAAGACTAGAATAGTAGTCAGTAGAGGGGAGGGGGGAGGAAGAGAAGGGGGATAAGTAAGGGAAGGGTCTAGTCAAGGAACCTGTATGAATGACTCATGGACATGGACAACGAGGAGGGATATGATTGTGGGAGAAGGGATGGGCTGGGTGGGGGGAGCAATGGGGGAAAAATGGGACAACTGTAATTGAAAAATCAAAAAATAAAAGAAAAAATAAAGATTGGTCAGGGCTATCCATGTGGAATAAATAAGAATGAACTTGATACATTTTAATTTTGAAGATTTTAAGATACCTGATTGCTGTCACAATTAAAGTTTTCTTTTGGGAGTCATGGTATTTTCTCTGTGATTATCCTTAATCATGATAACGTGTTAAGCTCTTTTTTATTACCGAATATTCTGTGAAGGTTTGTTCTCACAGAAGTTAAGATCTGGACAAGATCAGAAGAAGGGAGCTGTCTTCTGTATCAAGCAAGGAAAAAGAATCACTCCTTCCAGTATCTCTCAAATTTTGAGTGCTTACCACACTCCAGGTATAGTACCAGGCACTGAAAAATACACACCTTGTCAAAGGCACATGGTTTCTAAAGGGGAGAGGCTGGAAAAGAGGTAGGGATTAAAGAGTGGAGTAAGAGTAACTGAGGACAAATCTCACCTTCTTTCCAGGTTTTTCCCATATGTATACAGGGATAAGCATCCAACCATGAAGGAAGAAGTGCTGACATAAGGAAGGTAATAAATGTTTTTGTATTTCATCACCATTGAAGAGTTATATCACATTACTGCCAGGGCTCAGCTCTTTTTGATTCACATTTCTTTTCTGCTATGACGTCATTTGGTTCTTGAGCCTGTAGAATTAAATTCCTTTTAGTCAGATTCTCTTTAGCTGCACACAGACTTCTCATAAAGAAAACCAGGTTTTCTGCTACAGTTTACTTTACATTCAGGTAACATGTTGCCATCTGGAATAAGCCATTGTCGAGGTTGAGTCATATTTTCCACAGTTATGCTAAACCTCCATGTTTCCTATGCCTGGTGTTAAAGGAGAGACTAGGAAATAAAACGCTGCCTCTGGGTCAGAAAATGTGTTTCCTACCCAAAGGGTTAATTGGTTTCTAGAGAGAACAAAAACGTGAAACTACTTGGCTGCCTGCCCAGCCCAGAGGAGTAAGTGAAAAGTCTCTAAATAACCATTAGTATAGGCTCCTGTACATCCTGACCTTCTCAGTGGAGTGGATCCATCTCTGCTGGGCATGGCACCAAAGGGAAGCTTGAAGTAATCAAGCTTTCGGTGTCTCTAAGAATCTTATTTTGAGATGCCTTCAAAGATTCACAGAAGATCTTTAATTTCCTGATTGAAAAGGGCAAGTTAGAAAGAAAACCATTACTGGAAGTTATTTTCCTGTGGAAACAGTGTAAACAAGAATAAGTATTTAGGAAAAAGTCTAATAATGACAGCAAATCATAGTTATATGTTAATGTAAAAGTTATTTGTGCACACAGTAAACAGACTTTGTGTTGCTATCAAGTGAATAAAGTTTACCGGGACTAATATGTTTAGAATTATTTTTCTTCTTGTCTAAAAGCAAGGATTAAGGGAAGAATATTTGAATGGCTAAAATACACAAACACACACATGCTCACATGTACATACATATCTGAAGGGTAAGGTGGGGGAAGACATTTAAAAAATCTGGTAGTACTTTGAACATATCTGCTTAGAAAGAAGGTAAAATGACCTTTTATTCAGGGAAATACCTTAAGGTAACAAAAAATAATAAGGCCACTTGAGCATAGATTAAATATAAAAAGGAATCACAGGATTTTGGCAACAGCAGTAGGAGGATAAGGCTTTTGAAAAGGGAAGAAGCTAGGAGATGGGAAGGACAGGCCAATATGGAACTTCATATGGTGCTGAATGGTTCATGGGTTTCCCATACAGTGATGACTAGAACTGAATTTAGAGTTGGTTCTTACCTCCTGTTATAGTTATTCTCAGCTGCCCCCAAACTTTACAATTCAGTACTCTTGTGTTGAACTTCAAAATAAAGAATGGCAATAAGGAGGTCCTAAGACCTAGGAGCTGAGTGGGTAGGATGAGCAGGCTGCAATAAAGGGTGGAAATATGACAAAGCTCATTTCCCCCAGATGTATTTGAAAGTGACATCAGGAAATGGTGGTAGTGCAGAAGAAGAAAAAGGAGAAACACTATGGTTACTCCTACACTCATTTAGGAGCCTTTCTTTGAATATGAAGAATATTTCCAGTAGCCACCAATTTGCTCCATCACTACCCACATGCTGCTGAAAGGCAAACAACTTTCTAAAGCTTCAGAGATTTTGCCTTGGTATGAATAGTTTGAATGTTTGTTTGGCTGCAAAGCGAAGTTTGACCTCTAGGGAGTAAAGAGCAGGGCTCTAGGGAGGCAAACACAATTTTAAAAAAGTCCCAAGTTCCCAATTTCAGTCCCAGCTACTGGGTATTTGCACAAAGGTACCCATGAGAGTACAGCAGCATCTGCTGAGTTATATCCCCAACATTCAAAGACACATTCTTCCCTGTGCTTGAAGGTGGTGCCTTCCAGATGCAAGTTGCTGAGAGTGGATAAGCCAGCCTTTTATGCCACTTGAAAGACATTGGATTGGAAGTAATGGGGAACAGGATAGAATTTCTTGATTTCTGGAACAGGGATTGCAGTCCCTGAAGAGATGAGAATCCTCTGTAGATATCATGACTATAGCTGGACAGAGCAGGACTGTGAGACAGAAAGTGGACCACCCCAAAGTGATGTGGAGACTGAAAAGTAAAAACTGGAGGCAATAAAATACAGTAGTCCCTCTCTATATCGCGGTTCACTTATTGAAGACTCACCATATCACAGGATTTTAAAAAATATTATATTTAATTATCGTAGATTTTTTGCTATATTGAGAGATTTTGCGGTATTGTATACATATGTTGTTAAAGTTACATAGGTTTAAGAGTGTAGAATAAATGTAAGGTTCCCACCTCGTGGGGGGGGTCTAGAATGTAATACCCATGATAAGTGAGGGAATACTGTAATGCAAGTTCACCAAAATATAGCTGACTCTCAGTAGAGTTGGGCTTCAGCTTTGGTATAGCTCTCCAGGGGTGCTTCTGGTATTAAGAAGTCCAGAATTGAAAGTGGAGTTGAGAATAGCACCATTCAAACTCCACATGACACAACTTCCCTCTGGTCTTCCCTTGAATAAAGCTGGATGATGAAGCTGGCTTCTTTCTTCTGCTTAGTTGCCAGCAGAGTTTGTGGGCCTGTGCAATCTCTTCCCAACCCTAGTTGGTTTCAGGAAGTTCTCAATATTTCCCAAGGAGAATGGGGCCAGTGGATGGCAGATTGATAGATCAGGAGATACTTATTAAGAAGCCAGTTCTTTAAAAAACAAAACACTTGTTAACATGTACTCTTCAATAAATTTTGTTAAAATTGTACACACATAACAGCCATCATAATCAAGATACAGAATTTTCCATCACCTCCCAGATTCCCTTCTGCTCCTTCCAAATCAGTATGTCCTCCATCTCAGACAAATAGTGATCTTCTTTCTGCCACTATTATCTGCAGTGTGCTCTTGTGTCATTTCTTTTCACTCACATTTATATACAAGTCCTTTTATTTCTCTTGGATAAACAATTAGGCATAAGATTCCCGGTTATGTGGAAATGGTATGTTGAACTTTGCAAGAAACTGTCAGATAGTTTTCTACTGCTTGTACCAATTTTTATTTTGGCCAACAATGTTTGAGTGTTCCCATTGCTCCATATCTTTTCCAACACTTGCTACTATTTGTCTTCTTTATTTGGCTATTCTAGAAGATATTAAGTGGTATCTCACTGTGGCTACTGATGTTGAACATCTCATCATGCTCTTATTAGTCATTTGAGTATCTTCTTCTCATAGTGGCTGTTCAAATATTTTCATTCGTTTGTCATTAAATTCTGAGTTTTTGTAACTATATTCTTGATTTTTATTTGTAAATAGTATGTTTGTAAAGTTTTTAATTTTGATTAAATGCGATTTAACATTATCTAATGGTTTTTGCCTTCTGTGTCTTAACTAAGAAATATTTTACCATCTGAGGAAGTGGAGATTTTCTCCTATATTTTCTTGTAGCACCTTTACAGTTTTAGTTCTTATGCTTAGGTTGATGATCCATTTAGAGTTAAATTTTGTGAATGGCTTGAAGTAAGGATTGAGATTCTTTTTAAAAAATTGATACTTGGGACTTCTGGCCAAGATGGAAGCATAGACAGATCTGCTGCATCTCCCTCCACAACTAAGAAGGAATACAACTACCTCAAAACCAGAAACAGTCAGAAGTTCCAGAAAAACAAACTACATGAAAGTCCAGCAAACAAAGATATAAAAAAGAAATACTCATCCAGACAGGTAGCAGGGGTGGAGCTGGGGCGGAGAGAATGCGGTGTGGTGGCAGCAGTGGCGGCAGCAGCGGTGGGCTGGTGGAAAGCATAGTCCCACATTTTAAAAAGTCAAGAGGGACACCTGGGGAGTATTCCCAGCTCCTTGCCGGACCTTGCAGCTCATGGTCCCAGCACCAGGGAAAATCAAGTCTCATTGCTTCTGATGTGCAGACCATCACAGGTTGGGGTGGAGGCAGAAACTGCCGGTCTCAGCAGAGTCTGCTTGTTTAAAGCTCCCGCATGGTCCTAGAACATCCACAGACCCACCCATTCTGGGAATTATGGCTAGGGCAGCAGCTAGAGGGCCGGCAATCTGGTGTGGAAGTGAAAAAGGTGCCTGGAAAAGGGGTGAGTGCTGGGCAGGTGGCAGTGTTCTCTCTCGGACCCCTTCCCCAGATATAGCATCACAATGTGGTGAAACAGGTCACCCTGTACTGATGAATCCCTAAGGCTCTGCCCCTTAAATCGTAACAGGAGTGAAATCTCTACCTGGAATGCAGAGGCAAACAAACACAGGAGTCTGTTGGAATGAGGAGACAGAGAATTATGGCCCAAAAGGGGAAATAGATCAAGGTTCCAGTGGGAGAACTAAGTGACAAGGGGATAGCCAACCTCACATGAGGAGATAGACAACCTAACAAATGCAGAATTTAAAACACTGGTGATAAAGATGCTCACAGGCTTGACAGATATGCTTGAGTACAGCAAATGCATAAAAGAAGTGAAGGCTATGCTAAGTGAAACAAAGGAAAATTCACACAAAACCAATGGTGAATCAAAGGAAACCAAGATTCAAATCAATGATTTGGAACATAAGGAAGAAAAAAACAGTCAACCAGTGCAGAATGAGGAAGCAAGAATTGAAAAAAATGAGGAAAACTTCCCAAATTTACAAAGGAGATGGACATACAGGTTCAGGAAGCACAGAATGTCCCGGGTGAGCTGGACCCAGAGGGGACCACACCAGGATGCATCATGATTGAGATGACAAAGGTGAAAGATAAAGACAGAGTGCTGGGGGCAGCAGGAGAGAGGCGGAGAGTTGCCTACAGGGGGGTGCCTGTAGGACTATCAGCTGATTTCTCAGAGGTAACTTTGCAGGCAGGAAGGGACTGGCAAGCAGTATTCAATGTGATGAAAGGCAACGTGCAACCAGGATTACTCTATCCAGCAAAGCTATCATTTGGAATGGAAGGGCATATAAAGTGCTCCCCAGACAAGATGAAGATAAAGGAGCTCACCATCATCAAGCCATTATTGTATAAAATGTCAAAGGGACTTACTTAAGAAAAAGAAGATCAAAACTATGAACACTAAAATGACAACAAACTCACAACTATCAAAACTGAATCTAAAAAATAAAAACAAAATTCAACCAAGCAAACCAGAATAGGAACAGAATCATTGGTATGGGGATCATTTGAAGGGTTATGAGCTGGGAGTGGGGAGGGAGAGAAACGGGGAAATGGTGCAGGGACTAAGAAGCAGAATCATTTGGTACAAAATAGACAGGGGAATGTTAAGAATAACATAGGAAAGGGTGAAGCCAAAGAACTTACATGCATGATCCATGGACATGAACTAAGTGGGGTGGGATTGATGGAGGGAAAGGGGTTACTGGGCAGAGGAGAGCAAAGAGGAAAAAAATTGGAACTGCTGCAACAACATAATCAAGAATATATACTTAAAAAAAGGTGAAGATATTAAAAAGTGCAAATTGATAGTCACAAAATAATCACAAGGATGTAAAATACAGCATAGGGAATAGAGTCAATAATATTTTAATAACTATGTATCATGCCAGGTGGGTACTTAAAATATTAGGGGGACTACTTTGTAAAGTATATAATTGTCTAACCACTATGCTGTACACCTGAAACTAATACAAAATAATATTGAATGTCAACTCTAATTGGAAAATAAAAAAATTTTGGAAAAAAATTGATACTTAATTGTTCTCACATTACTGTTGAAAGAACTATCGTTTCTCTAATGAATTTATTTGGTACCTTTGCTGAAAATACATGTGTGTGTATCTGCATTTGGATTCTTGATTTTGTTTCATTGGTCTATAATGTCTATTCTTTCACTAATTGCATAGTACGTCTTGAAATCAGGTTGTTAAAGTCTTTTAAATTTGTACTTCTTTTTCCAAATTGTTTTGGCTGTTCAAGATCTTATACATGTCCATATAAATTTTAAAATTAACTTGTTAATTGCGGTAAATAATCAACTGTAATTTTGATTTAAATTGTGTTAAATTTATGGAACAATTGGGAAAGCATCTACATCTTTAAAACATTGAATCTTCCAGTCCATGAACATAATATGAGTCTCCATCTACCTAGGTTTTATTTAATTTCTTTCTATAATGTTTTATAAGTGTCAGTGTACATATCCTACAGCTGTTTTGATTAATTTATATCTAAATATTTTGTGTTTATTGATATTGTTATTAATAGTATTTTATTATGGTTTCTGACTTTTTATTATTTAATATATAAAATTGATTTTTATATTGACTATATCTTGTCAGTTTATTGAAATCACTAATTTTAGTTTTGCTTTCTTTTATTCAGTATATGTAAAGTTTATTGATTTTTATTGCTTTATTACACTAAGTAGGAGCTCCAACACAATATAATGCACACATGTGAAAGTGTGCATCCTTACTTTTTTCTTGATATTAGAATGGACATTCAGTCTTTTGCTACTATAATAATAGATGTAGATGTTTTATAGATAACCTTTTCATTTTAAGAAATATCCCTTCCCCATCTCTACTGTCTTAGAAGTTTTTATTAAAATTTTGTGTTGAAGTTTATCAAATGCTTTTCCTGCAACTACTAAGGTAATCATATCTGCATACACACTTTAAGGTATATTGTACAGCTTGCTAAATCTCAAATATTATACTGTCTTTCATTATTGTTATTCCTGTGCTTTACTTTTCAAAGTAACCCTCCTTGATCTCCTAAGCTATTTCTTCTTGTCTTTCATGCCCTACCAGTGTAAGTAATAGCAGAAACTCAGGTTTAAAGAAGATAACAGAAGATTCAAGGTGGTGAAAATGCATTGTTTCAGGTTGCTTCTGCCTCATGGATCTATTAGTACTGATATTCTTCTTCTCTCTATGAAATGGAAATACATAAACTGCACTTAAATATATCAGAAAAATTGGGCAGTTTTCTTTGAGAGTTAGGTATATAGGCTGTTTATAACAGTAGAATTATTACTGATCTCAAAACAATTTCCTGAAGGGAAACAAAACAAAGAAATACAGCAACAGAGAGAAAACTTTAAATTTTGGAAATACTACCTGTATTGGAATACTTTCAGTACATTTATTTATTTACTATTTTTATAATTTTGTAATTGTTGTTCTATTAGAGTTGTCCCATTTTCCCCCATTGCTCTCCCATGTCACTCCCACACCCTCCTTCTGCCATGGTCAATCTCCTCTGTTGTCCATATCCATGGGTCGTTCATACTAGTTCCTTGACTAGATTCTTCCCCTTCTTCCCCATTTTCTTCCATTTCCTCTCCCCTGTGATCACTGTCAGTCTGTCCATTGTTTACATCCCTCTGGTTCTATTTTGCTCATTTGTTGTTTGGATAATTAGGTTCCTGTGTTAGGTGCGATTATATAGTATTTGTCTTTTGCTGTCTGACTTATTTCACTAAGCATAATGCTTTCCAGGTCCATCCATGCTGTCACAAAAGGAAAAAATAGCTTCTTTATTTCCGCTGTATAGTATTCCATTGTGTAAATGCAACACAGTTTTTTGATCTACTCATGCACTAATGGGCATCTTAGACTATTTGCAGCATTTCACTATTGTAAACTGTACTACTATGAACATAGGGGTGAGTGGGTCTTTTTGAATTGACGTTACAGGATTCTACATGTATAATCCCAGCAGTGGAATTGTTGGATCAATAGGCAGTTCCATTTTTCATTTTTTGAGGAAATTCCATACTGTTTTCTACAGTGGCTGCACCAGTCTGCATTCCCATCAACAGTGCATTAGGGTTTTCTTTTCTCCACATCCTCACCAGCACTTGTTCTTTGTTGATTGGTAATGATGGCCATTCTAACTGGTGTGGGGTGGTGTCTCATTGTGGTTTTAATATGCATCTCTCTGATGGCTAGGGTTATTAAGCATCCTTTCATGTCCTTATGGGCCCTCTGTATTCCCTCCTTGGGGAACTTTCTGTTCAGGTCCTTTGACCATTTTTAATTGGATGTCTGTCTTCCTGGTGTTGAGTGATGTAAGTTCTTTATATATTTTAAATAGTAAACTCTTGTCCAATGTATCATTGGCAAATATGTTTTCCCATAAAGTTGGGTCCCTTTTCATCTTGCTGATGTTTTCTTTAGCTGAGTAGAAACTTTTTAGTTTGATGTAGTCCCATATGTTTAAACATTCATTTCCCTTGCCCTAGAAGATATATCTGCAAAAATACTGCATGTGGGATATCTGAAATTGTATACCTATATTTTCCCCTAGGACTGTTATAGTGTCACAGCTTACATATAAATCTTTTACCCTTTAGTGTTTATTCTGATGTATGGTGTATGTTGGTGGTCTAGTTTCATTTTTTTGCATGTCACTGTGCAGCTCTCCCAACACCATTTGTTGTAGAGGTTATTTACACTCCATTTTATGCTCTTTCCACTTTTTTCAAATATTAATTGACCATAGAGACCTCAGTTTATTTCTGGACTCTCTATTCTGTTCCGTTGATCTATATGTCTGTTCTTATGCCATTGCCAGACGTTTGATTAGAGTGGCCTTGTAATATAGTTTGATATCAAGTATTGTGAATCCTCCTATTTTGTTCTTCATTCTCAAAATTGCTGAAACTATTTGTGGTCATTTTTGGTTCCATATAAATTTTTGAATTATTTGTACTAGATCTGTGAAACTGTCATGGTATTTTCATAGGGATTGTAAATTTTGGGAGTAGTATGGACATTTTATTTATGTTAACTCTTCCAATACATGAACACGGTATGTGTTTCCATTTATCTAAATCTTCCTTAATTTCTTTCTTCAATGTTTTCTAGTTTTCCAGGGACAGGTTTTTTACCTCCTTGGTTAAATTTATTCTTAAGTACTTTATTTTCCTTGTTGCTATAATAAAAGGGATATTTTTCTGTTTTTATCTCTGATATTTTATTGCTGGAGTACAAAAATGCTCTTAATTTCTGGATGTTGGCCTTCGTATCAAGCTATTTTGCCAAATCCACATACAAAGTCAATGATTTTTTGGTGGAACCTATAGGGTTTTCTATGTGCGCTATCATGTCATCTGCAGATAATGACAGTTTTATTTCTGTCCAATTTAAACGTTTTTTATTTCTTTGTCTTGTCTGATTGCTGTGCTAGAGCTTTCAAAACTATGTTAAATGAAAATGGAAAGAGTGGACATCCTTCTCTTGTTCCTGGCCTTAGGGGAAACATTTTTGTTTTTGCCCATTGAGTATGATGTTGGCTGCAGGTTTCTCGTATTTGGCCTTTATTATGTTGAGATATGCTCCCTCTATTTCCACATTCTGATTGTTTTTATTAAATGGGTGCTGTACTTTATCAAATGCTTATTCAGCTCTATTGCCTGATAATGTGATTTTTGTCTTTCATTTTGCTTATGTGGTGTATTACGTGTATTGATTTGTGAGTATTATACCATCCTTGCACCCCTGGGATGAATCTCACTTGATTATGGTGTATGATCTTTTTAATGTGTTGCTGGATCTGGTTTGACAATATTTTATTGAGGATGTTAGCATCTATGTTCATCAGTAATATTGGCCTGTAGTTTTCTTTCTTGGCTGTGTCTTGACATGGTTTTGAAATTAGGATGATAGTGGCTTCATAGAAAAAGCTTTGGAGTTTTCCCTCTTCTTGGATTTTTTGGAATAGTTTGGGAAAGATAGGAGTTAGCTCTTTCCTAAATGTTCAGTAAAATTTACCCGTGAAGCCACCCTGTCCAGGGCTTTTGTGTGCTGAGAGTTTTATTTTATTACTACTTCAATTTCTCTTAATGTTATCAGTTTATTCAGGCTTTCTGTTCTTCTTGATTTGGTTTTGTAAGTTTATATGTTTCCAGAAATTTTCCCATTTCACCAAGTTTTCAAATTCTTGTTATTTATTTCTTTGTTATAATATCTCACAATTTGTTATATTTCAGTGATATTGGTTGTGATTTCTCCGATTTCATTTCTCTTTTTTCTTGATGAGCTTGTTAAAGGCTTATTGATTTTGTTTATCTTTTCAGGGAATCAGCTCCTGGCTTTATTGATCTTTTGAATTGTTCTTTTAGTCTCTACATCATTTAATTCTGCTCTGCTCTTGATTATTTCCTCCCTTCTACTCGCTCAGGACTTTGTTGTCATTCCTCTAGTTCTTGTAGCTGTATGGTTAAGTTGTTTATTTGAGATTCCCCCATCTCTTTTAAGTAGGTTTGAATTACAGTTGTTCCAATTTCTCCTCCCTCTGCTCCCCTCCACCTGGTGGCCCCCCTCCCTCCAGTTGTCCCCCCCTTTTAGTCCATGTCCATTGGTTGTGCATTAGTTCTATTCCATTCCCTCCTACTATGCTTCTTAATTCCTATACCATCTCCCTCCCTATCCCCCTTCCCCCTCCCTGCTGATCTCCCTCCAGTATGGTCCCCATACCTATAGTTGTTTTTCCACTCTCATTGCCTATTTAGTTTGCTTTTGTTTCCATTTCCTAGCTTCTGTTGTTGGTTCTTGTGTTGCAGTTTTCATTTTAGTGTTCATAGTTTTGATCCTCCTTCTTCTAAACCAGTCTTTTTAACATCTCATATAATCGTGGTTTGGATCTAATGAACTCCTTCAGTTTTATTTTGTCCTGGAAGCACTTTCTTTGCCCTTCTATTCTGAATGACAGTTTTGCTGGATAGAGTATTCGTGGCTGTAGGTTTTTGATTTTCATTACTTTGGATATTTCTTGCCAGTCCCTTCTTGCCTGCAGGGTCTCCCTTGAGAAGTCAGCTGATAGTCTAATTGGGACCCCTTTGTACATAATTATTTTCTTCTCTCTTGCTGCTTTTAAGATTCTCTCTTTATCTACAATTTTTGACAATTTGATTATAATGTATCTTGGAGTGGTTCTCCCTGTGTCCAGTTTTTATGGATCTCTCTGTGCTTCCTGAACCTATAAATCTATTTTCTTCCCCAAGTTAGGGAAGTTATGCTTCATTACTTTTTCACATAATTTTTCAATTTCTAGTTTTTCTTCTTCACCCTCTGGCAATCCTATAATTTGAATATTTGATCTCTGATAGCTATCCCAGAGGTTTCGATCCTTTCCTCACTTTCCTTACTTTTTGTTTCCTCTTTCGGAACTGGTTGACTGTTTGTTCCTTCTCTATGTTCTGGTTTGTTGATTTGATCCCTGGATTTTATTTCCTCACCACTTGTCTCATATGTGTTTTTGTTCGTTTCAGTATGTTTTTTTTCCTTTCCTGTCCTGTTCCAAATCTTTTGTTAATTCTGTAAGCCACCTTATAACAATAGCTCTGAACTGAGCCTCTGAATGGTTTCTTATTTGTTCGTCTGTCGGGTTCTTCATCTGCTACCTGGTGAGCTACATCACCAGGATTTCAATCGTTGTCTCCTTCATTTTAACAGATCTGTGTTTTGCTTTGCTTCCTGGGCAGGCTGTGGGAGACAGAGCCTTGTGTACTCGTCACTACCCGGCAACCAGCTGTGATCCCGACATTTTTTCCGGTGCTGTGGTGCTTTGTGTGGAGACAGGAGCCCAAGATGGATTCCTGCCATTATTCTCTGCTGGGAGACCAGGATCCGTCCTCCCGCCTTCTGGGCCTCACTGTCCGATGCAATGGGCGGGGGGGGGGGGGGGCTGCCTTTCCTTGTGTTGGGGTCTCGAGCTGCTGGGGCTCGACTGCAGCTGGGATTGCTCCCCCTGCTGCTGTCCCTGGTGCTACCACAAACAGCACCGCTGGACCTTTCCATTCCGGTTCCGATTTCGCCCCTCCTACCCATTCAGGCGAGCACTGCTGGTTTATAACTACATACATTGGGCTTCCATGTAGTTTTATTTTCTGGAATTTCTGGTTATCTTTTATTTTGAGTTAGTTGTATTTTTTTCTAGTTGTAGAGGGAGACCGAACGTATCCATCTAAGCCTCCATCTTAGCCGGAAATCCGAATGTTGCCTTTTTAATTATGATGTGTCTTGGCATGGGCCTCTTTGATTTCATCTTTGTTGGAACTCTCTGTGCTTCCTGAACTTGTGTAACTTTTTCTCTCTTCAAGTTTTAGATGTGTTCTGTTATTAGTTTTTCAAACAAATTTTCTAACTCTCACTCTTCTCCTTTGGTGTCCCTATGATATGGCTGTCATTATGTTTCATGTTGTTTTGCAGCTCTCTTAAATCCTCTTCATTCTTTTTAAGACTTTTTTCATTTCGTTGCATTTTGGTAATTTTTTTATATGTTGTCACCCAGCTTTCTAATCTGATCCTCTCTTTCATCTTGTTTGATTTTCATTCTTTCTAACGTGTTCTTCAATTTGGATATTGTATTCTTTATTTCTTTCTGGCTCTTATTGATAATTTCTATGTCCTTTTTAAGACTCGCATAGTTCACAGTAAGTTCCTTGTAGCTTCCTTGGATGTCTTTGTAGTTCCCTTGCAGTTCTTTGTAGTTTTCTCCGAGCTCACTGTGCTCACTGAGCTTTCTTATAACCATTGTTTTGAATCCCATATCTAATAGTTTGCTTGCCTCTCTTTCATCTATTACTCTTTCTGGGGATTCCTCCACTACTTCTTTCAAAGGGGGGTTGTATCTTTGTTTACCAGTTTAAAGTAACTCTGTTTGTTTCTGCTTCTTAGATTGATCTACTTGACTTTCTCTTTTCATGGTGTGTTCTTCTGTGGTAGGAGGCATGTGGGATTTAGTGGTGCATCCTTTTAAATTCCTGAACTTGATGCTTTTGGGTTATCCTTTATGTTATTTATTTGGGCTGTCTGGTTGTATTTTTGTTGTTGTTTTGTTCCTTAGTGGGTCCTTCGCTCAATCTAGTTTCCTGAAAGTCCCTCCACTGACCACATCTTGTATAATGGTGTAAAGGTGCTGCCTCAACAGAACCAAACACCCCAGGCAAGAAACCAACACCCCAAAAGTAATCTCCACCCACAGTCTCATTATCAACAACCAAAGAGCTACTATTAATATCGATTAAAAAGAATAAGACTATTATAAGAAAGGAAAAACAAATAAGAATTGATTTACTGATTGCAAAATGATTTGAGAGAAGGGAGGGAGGAACAATAAGAGTAATGAGTAGAGACATGGCAATGAGAGACAGAAAGTAAAACTTATATCATAAAATTTATGTCATAGGAACCAAATTAGAGAAAAAGTTTCACCACAGCACTATTGACAACCAATGTGCTAAGGTTGTGGGATTGGAGTAATGGGAAAAAAAGAAGAAGAGCTTAAGATATGTCTAGAGGAAAGGGAGATGATTTTGAGATAATAGAGGAAGAAGGTATACTAAGAATGAGGAATAAAAACCAGGCTATAACAAGGAAAAATTACAATTTAAAATAAAGGAAAAAAAGAGCATGAAGAAGGTATAAATGGAGTAGGGGAGAGGCACAATAAGATTTTAGACTTGAAATACCAAAATAGTTAAGATTTATGAATAAAATTGTAGAAATGCAACAATTTCCACCATATCCATATTCAATGAGCAAAGATTGATCATGGTGGAGAGGGAATAAGTATATTTTATGAATGGGAAAAATAATATGGGATGACTAATGACAGAAAAAAATGGTTAAGAGCCTGTAGAGTGGAGAAATAGTAAGAGTATGGAATAGAAACAAGTTGTAGCAAGAGAGAAGATAAAATTTTAAACAAAAATAAGAAAAGGAAATCAGATGGTAAAATGAAGTAAAAGAAGGGAGGAACAAAATATGATATTTGAAATAAACTATAATATAAAAAGTAGTTACTTAAAATGCACAAACTGGGAAGACAAGAAATGAATATTAAATAGATATGCAGGAGAGATATAACTCATGAATTCGCCCATGGTGGAATTTGTCTCAGTAGCATCTGTTTTTTACCACTTTATTTTCTTTCTGGATGTGCCCCTGGTTCAAATTCCATGGATTTCATAACATCCTTTCTGGCTGTCTGGCTGTGAGAGATCTAGCTGAATTCTGAATAAGCTGCTCTCTCTTGCTGGCAACTCTGCCAAACTTTCTTTTTATAACAACTATCCACTTTGAGCCATTCTGTGTCAGGACCTTCCCATGGGTCCTGCAGTGCACTCTAGTTTGCTGTGTTTTTGTTTAGCAGAACTGCTGTACCCATGCACAGGAGTGCAAGCCTCAGGTTCCTGCTGAATCTTGACTCTTGCCTCAACTCTTCTTTCAAAAAAGTCTCTGTGTTGATCCCATGATGCAGCCCTGGTCCTTGGGGTGGGGGGAGGTCTTGTTTACCATGCACTCTCCTTTTCTAAAAATCATACAGTCTCTCATGGTCAGGGCTGCTCTCTGTCTTCCCATGCTTCTGATCAGTCATAAACAGTTTCTCACTTGATCCTTCCCAGATGGTGCTGGGAGGGGACCCAGTAGTGATACAGTAATGCAGTGGCAGAATACTGACTTTCTCCCTCTAGTGATTTTCAGCCTATGGCAGGAATGCCATTTCTAGAGCCTGCATTGCCCTGAGCTTGTCTTTCCACCCTGGTAGATCATGCCTACTGATCCAATATGCAGCTGTCCCTACACAGTGCCATCAGAAGTAATGGGCTGGATAACCCTCGTGGGTCCTCTTAGAAACTATGGGCCTGCATTTTTTTCCCCAATCTCATGCGTCTCCATCCTCACATTTCTATTCACACTCACTCACAGCTGCTCTCACTCTCTGCTCTGAGTTTTTATTCCAAGTGCAGTTTGTGATGGGAGCAAGCAGACAGGGCTGTTAGCTACTCTGCCACCATCCTTCTCTTCCCTCAGTTTCAATACATTGTTAACTCCAACCCTCCTGCACCTACTGCCTTTCAGCCCAGTCACACTTGGGTGTGTGTGAAAATAAGTGTTAACATAAGTAGCATCTACTATCTAGGTGGTAATAATGGGAAAAAAAGTTATAATACATTCCCAAAGCAAAATAAAACAAACAACTAAAAAATCCCTCTGGGGAGAAACAAGATGGCGGAGGAGTAAGTGGAAGCTACACTAACTTCTCCCAGAACTAGTCTGGATTTACAACGTAATTTTGGAGAAATCATCAGGAATAACCAACCGAACACCAGCTGGAGAGAAGTCTTATAACCACGGACAGACAGAAAAGGCTGCTACATCACAACGTGACCGGTAGGGAGTGTGGAGACGCGGAAGGGGCTGGCTGGCGTCACATGGGTAGCAGCTGAAGGGACTGAGAAACAGCTCAGCAGCCAGGGATTCCCCCTGAGAAGGGCAGGGTCTAAACCCCCAGCTGAGCTTCCCAGCCTACAGCAACAGAGTGGAAAGTAAAATAGTATCCAGCTGAGAAAAGCGAAAAGCCACAGGGTTTCTTGCTAGCCGGAGAGAAACAGCTGGAGAAAAAGAGCTCTTAAGCGGATCACATATGAAAATATTCTGCCCCCACTTACCTTGGGCACAAGCAGAGGGAAGACAGAGAGGACAGAAAATGCTTGGGGAGAGTTTGGTGTGGTGGCTTTGAGGGGAGAGCTGGGGAAACGGCCGACCGGGTCCCAGTGCTGACTCATCCCCAGTACTGCAGGCAGACCATTCCCCTCCAAGTGGCATCAGCCTGAGGGGAAGCAAAAGCCCTGCCTACAGGAATTAAGCTGCCACACCCACGGTCCTTAAGTCTGACGGCTAATCACAGATTGAATAGATTAACAACTAAAGGAGTCAGACAAAGGCAGTAGATCCCTGGAAGTCTCCAACAGGCTGCCTGGCCCAGACTGGTACACGATCTGACGCCACCAGGGGCAGATCCAGGAAGTGTAGATCATTCTAAGAAGCACCAACAAACAATAGGAGTCACAAAAATGGGGAGACAGAGAAACAACCCCCCATCGAAAGGAAAGGTAGAGTCCCCAGAAAGAGTGCTAAATGAAATAGAGGGGAGCAAAATATCAGATATGGAATTGAAAAGCATGGATTATGGAGAAGCTGAATGAGCTCAGCGGAAACTACAAAGAACTCCAGAAAAACTACAGTGAACTCCAGAAGAACTATAAGGAACTTACTGAGAATTATACAAGCATCAAAAAGGACATGGAAGCTATCAATAAGAGCCAGGAGGAAATGAAGAATACGATCTCTGAATTGAAGAACACAGTAGAAGGAATTAAAAACAGGCTAGAGGAAGCAGTAGACTGGATCAGCGAGCTGGAGGACAATGTAGACAAAAACTCACAGACAGTGCAACGAAATGAAAAAAGACTGAACAAGACTGAAGAGGCTCTAAGACAGCTGCAGGACAACATGAAACGTAATAATATCCGTATCATAGGAATTCCAGAAAGAGAAGAAGAAGAGCAAGAAATAGAAAACGTCTTTGAAAAACTAATGACAGAAAACTTCCCTAACATGAAGAGAGAAAGAATCATGCAAGTCCAGGAAGCACAGAGGGTACCAATGAAGATGAATCCCAACAGGCTCACTTCAAGACACATCATAATTAAAATGCCAACATTCAAAGACAAAGAGAGAATCCTAAAAGCAGCAAGAGAGAAACAACTAATAATATACAAGGGACCTCCAATAAGGCTATCATCAGATTTCTCAGCAGAAACACTACAAGCCAGAAGGGAATGGCAAAATATAATCCAAGTAATGAAAAACAAAGGCCTACAACCAAGAATACTCTACCCAGCAAGGCTCTCATTCAAAATGGAAGGTGAAATAAGGAGTTTCCAAGACAAAAGAAGGTTAAAAGAATACATCTCCACCAAACCAGTATTGCAAGAGATGCTAAAGAGCCTGCTTTAAGAAGATGAAGAAACAGAGAGAGACAGAGAAGAACACAAGTACAACGGGGGAAAATGACAATGAATAAGTACTGAAAGAAAGAAGGAACTTCTACCATTTGCAACAACATGATTGGAACTAGAGAGAATTATGCTTAGTGAAATAAGCCAGGCAACAAAAGAAAATTACCTTATAATATCAGCTGTTACAGGAAACTAATGAACAACACAAACAAATGAGCAAAATTGAACCAGAGGTATGTAAACAAGGAATAAACTAACTAACAAAGGGGGAGATGGGAGGGAGAGAAGTGGTAAGAAGGGGAAGGGTCTAGTCAAGAACATGTATAAATGACCCATGGACATGGACAACTGGGTGGAGACTGAATGTGGAAGAAGGGGGGGCAGGGGGCAGGGAAGTAAGAGGGAGGAAAAGTGAGACAACTGTAATGGAAAAACAAACAAACAGAAAAATTTTTAGTGGGGGGAAAAAATAAAAATATAAAGAATAGAAATGCAAGTTCAGTGAATATTAGAAGGACAAGGATTTTCCTTCACACTGTATATATTTTCTCCCTATCTGATCCCTCCAGAATTTGGCATTCTAAAGAAGTAAGTAATGACCTAAGTTTCTTTGCAAAAAACTAATAATCCCAGTTGTTAATAACGATTTTTTTGACTAAGACTTTGACTGGAATGTCATGCCTAAAGGAGACATGCTTGGGCTTTGGTTGTTACCAAAAAGCCCTGAGCAACTGGGACTGACTTTCAAAGGTAATAAAAGTCCACGAGATAAAAGGCCTGGTACCTTGGATGGATGAGCGGTCCATAGCAATCTTTCCAGGGAAGGAATGAAGGTTGTTTTCCTGAAAGATGGCTAGAAGGGACCTTAAGGCACAATGGAAAACCAGGAGAACCTGGAAAAGACAGGTGTTTACAGGCAAGGCTGAATGCCAGGTATGTGGCTCAGCTTCTGTGCCCTGAAGGGCAGACTGAAGGTCACCCTAAATGTTCCTTGTGTAAGTTCCAGCAAAGCAAAACTAAAGATCATAAGTGATCATTTGCTGCTCTTGCTGTGTTTATGCAAATGAACAGGATAAATTAAAAATAAACCTAATGCAGTCCCTTTAATGACAAAGGGGGTAATCTTAGGGAGAAAAATCACAATTCAAGGAAGATCACAATGCCCAGTGGTAGAATATAAAGTAGTGCAGCTAACCGTCTTTAAAGTTTCTTTTCATTTAAAATTTGTTTTCATTTGAAAGTTAATCTATGTCTGTGGCATTATCAAAGATGTTTAATTTACAGGCAAGAAGAATGTCAAATGCCTTGCAACTGGATGTCTTTCCGATAAGACAGTCCTACAGATTTAGAGACTTGTATGTGGGTTATGTTACATAAATTAATATGTGTTTTCTGTTTTCAAAGGGCATAAGCCTACGATCTCATTACCTGAGTGATTGTCTCTACGTATAGGCCTCACTTAATCCTGTCTGCATTGCTCCCTCCTGAGACTCAATGGTTTGGCTGAACTAAGTGGCTGGGTTGGTGAAGAACGGGGTGGTCTGTGGGCTTCACTTTAAAACTGGTTTCTCTTTTCTATCCTAATGGCTTGGACAGAAAGAGCCCAGACGCCTGAGAGGGGGGAAACCTAAAATATTTCCCTCAGTCCAAACTAAGTATAATGGGCAAGAGGATTTTGGACAGGTGAGATGTACCTGGCATACCTTCCTCCAAAGAAGCCCTTATTTTCCCTAATGTGGGACATTGAAAAATTAATACCTGTCTTTTGTCATCTAGTGGTTATGGATTGAATGATGTCCTTTAACCCTGTTGCCCCCAGAATACAACAAGGATGCCCGCCTGTTAAACCAAACATGCCATTGTCCAGAGACAGCCAACCAACCTGGAGTCTGCACGATCCTTCCCCTTGTGGGAAGGCCACCCTCCCCTCCACACCCCCACTGTTATTAGGGATTTCTTGACCCAATTGTAGGTAGGACGACCACCATGTCCAGCTTGAAGCAGTTAGAGGAGCTCGAGACCTTCGTCCATTGTCCTTTATAAGATTGTAAAGGGTCTTAAGTCTGAGAGGGAGGGATTGTTATTTTTTATTGTTAAAATATTTAACTAATTAATTAATTATTTAAAAAAAAGAAGAATATATGAAAGGGTGAGGCAAGAGAGCTTGTATGTACGACCCATGGGCATGGACTTGGGGAGGGGATTGTTGGGGAAGGGGGGTGCTGGGTGGAGGGGAGCAAAGGGGGAAAAATTGGAACTATTGTAACAATATAATCAATAAAATATACTTTAAAAAAATAAAAAAAATTAAAAATCCCTCTGATTGTTTATATGATTGAGGGTGGATTTTATATAAAAATTATTATTTTATAGCCAAGGTGAGGAGGAAACAAAGAAACCTACTAGAGAAGCAATATCTGCCTTATTTTTCTTGGCAATCTCTGATATTAGATTTCTTCACCTGCTGGACTCCATTGCCATTTTGCAATTATATTTAAAGTAGATAAGTGGATCAAAAATTATGGTACAGTTAAACAGTGAAACACTATGTAGCAGAAAGAAAGACGGGAGAGAAAAAAGATGGTGGAGGAGCGAGGGGAGGCTGTGCTTGCTTGCTCCCAAGACTTCTTTGTAGTTTAGGCTAATTGTGAACAAAGCATATGAGTTAACGTCTGGATACTGGCAGGAGTTAAGCCTTGGCACTGCTGGCAGCAGAGGGAACTCTCAGAGCAATCTGTCTGGTGAGGATCACAGAGGAGAAAGGCGCAAGATGTGAGTTCTGGCTCGCTTGACTCCCTGGGGCTGTGGCTGGCAGTGTGCAAAGATTTTTTAGTGCTGCTAGTGTTTGCTTCAGAGGAGTTGGGGCTTGAGAGTGAGGCTCTGCCCACTGGCAGATCCAGGAGTGGGCCAGGTGGTGTCTGGCTCTGAGAGACAAGGACCAGCATATAATTATATATATATATATATATATATATATATATATATATATATATATATAGTGTGTGTGTGTGTGTGCTTATTTTTCTTCTTCTGATAGTTTTTTGTGAATTGGGGAGGAAAGACTAAGGGTGGGGTGAGATTCTTGAGGCACACATGCACAAGAGTGCCCTCATCTACTTGCTGCCCACCCCGTCCCAGGTGGGTGCACACGTGATATGGGAGCACCCTGGACCACACACCCTGGCGCACAACTAGCCAGCCTGTGACATGCCTCCCACTTATGTGGAGTGCACTCAACCTGGCTGTAGCCAAAGGAAGGTGAAGTGAACTAAGTGAGGGTTGTAAAAATTTTGGGCGCAGGCTCCAGGGAAAGGGAAAGGGGATCAGTGGACTATATCTCAATGCAGATTCATCATCAGTGCTATGGGAGAAATATCTTAAGCAGACTGCTCCCCTCCAATTGGCATCAGCTGGAGGTAGCATCTCAAAAACTGTATACAAGAAGAGCACACTACAAAGGCAGGAAATAAAAGTAGGTCAATCTTAGAACAGAAACAACAAGAAAAGCCATGTAAAATAGGGCAATGGAGAAACAACACCCCAACAAAAGAAAAGGAGGAATTCCCAGAAAGAATAGATGAAATAGAGGCAAGCAAATTATAAGACATGGAATTCAAAACGATGGTAATGAGGAAGCTCAATGAACTCAACACACTCAGAGAAAACTTGAATGAACTCCAGCGGAACTTCAAAGAACTCCAGGGAAACTATAAAAAACTCAAGGGAGGCTACAAGAAACTTACTGAGAAATACACTAGCATGAAAAAGGACATAGAAGCTATCAATAAGAACCAGGGAGAAATGAAAAATACAATTTCTGAACTGAAGAACACAGTAGAAGGAATCAAAAGCAGGCTAAATTAAGCAGAGGGTGGGATCAATAAGTTACAGGACAACGTAGAAAAAAATTCTGAGACAGTGCAACAAAATAAAAAATGACTAAAAAAGAATGAAGAGGGTTTAAGAGAGCTGCAGGACAACAGAAAATGTAATAATATCCATATCATAGGGCTACCAGCAGGAGAAGAAGAAGAACAAGAAACAGAAAATCTGACGGAAAAAGGAATGACAGAAAACTTTCTGAAAATGAGGTTAGAAAAAGTCTCACAAATACAGAAAACACAGAGCATCTCAATGAAGATACATACAAGGAGGCCCCCTCCAAGGCATATCATAATTAAAATGGCAACATTCAAAGACAAAGAAAGAATCCTGAAGGTAGAAAGAGAAAAACAACAAATAACATGCAAAGGAGCTTCATAAGGCTATCATCTGATTTCTAAACAAAAACATTACAAACCAGAGGAGAATCACAAAAAGAAATTTCAAGCAATGAAAAGCAAAGGCCTACAACCAAGACTACTCTACCCAGCAAGGCTCTTTTTCAAAATGGAAGGAGAAATAAGAAGTTTCCTAGACAAAAGAAGACTAAAAGAATACATCTTCACCAAACTAGCAATGCAAGGGAATGCTTTAAGATAAAGAAGAAAAAGAGGGAGAGAAAGAAACACAGGTACAAAGGGAAATGAATAAATACCTATCAATAATAACCTTAACGTAAATAGATTAAATGCTTCAATCAAAAGACGTAGGGTAGCAGAATGGATGTGCAAACATGATCCACATATATCCTGTGTACAAGAGACTCACTTCAAAACAAAAGATCTACACAGACTGAAAGTGAAGAGATCGAAAAAAATATTTCAAGCAAATGGACATAAAATAAAAGCTGGGGTATCAATAGTTATATCAGACAAAACAGGTTTTACAGTAAAGGTCGTAAAAAGGGGCAATGAAGATTTCATAATACTTAAGGGAACATATATGTACCTTAAGGGGGAACATATATGGACCCAACAGAGGAGCACCCAAATATGTAAGAAAAATTTTGAAAGACTTCAGGAAGGATATAAACAACAGCACATTCATAGCAGGTGAGTTTAACACCACATTGTCAACAATGGACAGATCTTTGAAGCAAAGAAACACCAAAGATATTGAGGCATTGAACAACACTCTAGATCAAATGAACTCAGTTGATATATATAGAAATTTTTACCCCAAGAAAGCAAAATATACATTCCTTTCAAGTGCACCTGGAACATTTGCAAAGATAGATCACATGGTAAGACACAAAATAAACCTCAACAAATTCAAGAAAATTGAAATTATATCAAGTATCTTCTCAGGTCACAATGGCTTGAAACTGGAAATCAGTTTAAAGGAAAAACTCAAAATCATTCAAACTCATGGAGAATGAATAAAATGCTATTAAATAATAAATGGGTTTACAATGACACCAGGAAAAAATCAAAAAGTTTCTGGAAACAAATGATAAGAACCAAAAACTTAAGGGATACAACAAAAGCAGTTCTGATAGGAAAGTTCATAGCAGTAGAAGCCTACCTAAAAAGGAGGGAAGAATCTCTAATAAAAAATCTAATCCTAGAGCTATAAGAAATAGAGGAACAACAACAAACAAAGCCCAGAGTGAGTAAAAGGAAGGATATCATTAAGATCAGGGTTGAACTAAATGACGTAGAGACTAAACAAGCAATTCAAAAGATCAATAAAACCAGGAGCTGGTTCTTTGAAAAAATAAACAAAATTGACAAGCGTTTAGCCAGGCTCATCAAGGAAAAAAATAGAGAAAACTCCAATAAACAAAATCATAAATGAAAGAGGAGAAATCACAACCAATACCACAGAAATACAAAGGATTATAAAAAATTACTATCAACAACTGTACGGCAAGAAATTTGACAACCTACATGAAATGGACAAATTTCTGGAAACATTTAATCTTCAAAAACTGAATCAAGAAGAGGTAGGAAGACTGAACAGACCAATAACAAAGAGTGAAGTTGAAACAGTAATCAAAAAACTCCCGACACACAAAAGCCCTAGACCGGATGGCTTCACGGGCGAATTTTACAAAACATTTAGAGAAGAACTAACTTCTATCCTTCTCAAACTATTCAAAAAAATACAAGAAGAGGTAAAAATCCCAAACTCTATCTATGAAGCCAGTATTACCCTAATTCCAAAATGAGATCTAGACACAACAAGGAAAGAAAGTTACAGGCCAAAATCGCTGATAAACATAGATTCTAAAATCCTCAACAAAATATTGGGAAACCAGATCCAGCAACATATTTAAAAGATCATACACCAAGGTCAAGTGGAATTCATCCCAGGGTTGCAAGGATGGTTTAATATTCGCAAATCAATAAATGTAATACACCACATAAACAAAATCAAAGACAAAAATCACATGATCATACAATAGATGCTGAAAAAGCTTTCGATAAAGTAAAACACCCATTGACGATGAAAACACTCAACAAAATGGTAATAGAGGGGGCTTACTTCAACATAATAAAGGCCATATATGGGAAACCTGAAGCCAACATCATACTTAATGGACAAAAACTGAAAGCACTCCCCTAAGATTAGGAACAAGAGAAGAATTTCCATTCTCTCCACTCTTATTAAAAATAAACTTGGAAATTCTACCCACAGGAATCAGACAATAAAAAGAAATAAAAGACATCCAAATTGGAAAAGAGGAAGTAAAACTGTCATTATTTGTAGGTGACATGATAGTGTACATAGAAAACCCTGTAGACTCCACAAGAAAACTACTCAACTAATAAGTGAATTTGGTAAAATAACAGGGTAAAAAATTAATATTCAGAGATCAAAGGCATTTCTGTATACCAATAATAAAATATCAGAGATAGAAACTAGAAAAAATATCCCATTTACTATAGCAATACGAAAAATAAAGTACCTAGGAATAAACTTAACCATGGAGGTAAGAGACCTGTTTTGAAAAACTATATAACTCTGAAGAAAAAAATTAGGGAAGAAACAAATAAATTAATGCATATACCATGCTCATGGATGGGAAGAATCAACATCATTAAAATGTCCATACTACCCAAAGAAATTTATAGATTAAATACAATCCCTATTAAAATACTAGTGACATATTTTACAGATCTAGAACAAATATTCAAAAATTTATACGGAACCAAAAAAGACCCTGAATAGCCACAGCAACCTTGAGGAAGACGTATACAAGGGGGAATCACAATACCTGATCTCAAACTATACTACAAGGGCACTGTAATCAAAACAGTATTGTACATAAGAACAGTCTGGGCGTAAGAACAGACATATAGATCGATGAAACAGACTAGAGAGGCCAGAAATAAATCAGGTCTATATGGTCAACTAATATTCAAAAAAGGGGAAAGAAACATAAAATGGAATGAAAAGAGCCTTTTAAGAAATGGTGCTGGGAGAACTGGACAAGGACATGTAAAAAATTGAAACTAGACCACCAACTTACACCCTACACCAGAATAAATTCAAGAGGAATAAAAAAATTAAATGTGAGCTGTGACAACATAAAAGTCTTAGAGGAAAAGATAGGCAGGAAAATTTCAGATATCGCACATAGCAATAAATTTGCTGATATATCTCCTAAGGTAAGGGAAATAAAGGAAAGAATAAACAAATATGACTACATCAAACTGAAAGTTTCTGCTCAGCAAAAGAAAACATAAGCAAGATGAAAAGGGAACCAATTAACTGGAAAAATCTATTTTCCAATACCTCAGACAAGGGTTTGATCTCCAAAATATATAAAGAACTTATACAAACCAATACCAGGAAGATAAACCAATTAAAAAATGGGCAAAGGACCTAGATAGACACTTCTCTAAGGAGGACATACAGAGATCCCATAAAATATGAATGAGAAGTTTAGTGTCACAAGCTGTTAGAGAGATGCAAATTAGAACCACAATGAGACACCACCTTACATCAGTAAGATTGGCTATCATTAACAAATCAACAAACAATAGGTGTTGGTGAGGATGAGGCGAAAAGGGGACTCTAGTGTACTGTTGGTGGGAATTCAGACTGGTGCAGCCACTGTGGAAAACAGTATGGAATGTCCTCAAAAAACTAAAAATGAATCTGCCTTTTGAGCCAGTAATTCCACTGCTGGTATTATACTCTAAGAATCTTGAAACATCAACTCAAAAGAACTTATGCACACCTATGCTTATAGCAGCGCTATTTACAATAGCCGAGTGCTCTGTAAAAGAATAAGTGACCATCAGTAAATCAGTGAATCAAAAAATTGTTGTACATTTACACAATGGAATACTATACAGCAAAAAGAATGAAGGAACTTTTACCTTTCACAACAGCATGAATGGAACTTGAGAGTATTATGCTTAGTGAAATAAACCAGGCAGTTAATTTTTTCTCAGTGTGTGAACACTCTGCATTTTAATGGATACTGTTAAATTTTTCCCACATTTGCTGTAGTATTCATGACTGCAGCGTACAGTCTTACTGTATGCTGTGTTAACTGTGGATGTTAACACTTTTAATTTTTTGCCAATCTGATAGGCAAAAAATGGCATTTTATTGTTGGTATAATTTACATTTTCATGACTCCTAATAAGGTTGAGTTTCTTTTCATGTATTCATTACTTCTTCTGTTAATTGCCTGTTTACATACTCTACCAATTATGCCATTTTTTAACTTAAACTTTATTGTATTTTTAATTAATTAATTAATTGATTGATTGGGGGGGCCTGCTCTGTAACAATTCCCCCCTCTCTTATTTAAGACCCTTCATAATTGTATAAAGGACAATGGACGAATGTCTCATGCTTTTCAAGATGATTCAAGCTGGACATGGTCGTCATCCTACCTACCCTTGGGTCCAGAAATCCCTAATACATGTGTGGGTGTGAAGGGGAGCATGGCCTTCCCACATGGGGAAGGATATTGCAGACTCCAGGTCAGGTATTTGTTCCAGACAATGGCGTGCGTGGTTTAACATGCTGGCTTCCTTGTTGTATTCTGGGGGCAACTAATTTGGCAATAGGATTAAAAGACATCATTAAAACCATAACCACTAGATGACAAAAGACAGGGATTAATTTTTCAATGTCCCACATTAGGGAAAAAAATGGCTTCTTTGGAGGAAGGTGTGCAAGGGTCACACCTGTCCAAAGCCCTTTTGCCCACTAAACTTAGTTTAGACTGAGGAGAATATTTTAGGTTTCCCTCCTCAGACCTCTGGGCCCTTTCTGTCCAAGCCATTAGTTTTAAAGTGAAGCCCACAGACCACCCCATACTTCATTAACCCAACCACTTGGTTGAGCCAAACCGTTGAGTCTCAGGAGGCAGCAATCCAGACAGGATTAAGTGAGGCCTATATGTACAGACAATCACTCAGGTAATGAGATCATAAGCTTATGCCCTATGAAAAAGAACACACATGTTAATTTATGCAAAATAACCCACAAACCAGTCTTTAGATCTGCGAGACTGTCCTAGTGGGAAGACATCCAGTTGCAAGGCATTTGACATTCTTCTTGCTTGTAAATTAAACATTTTTAACTTTCAAATGAAAACAAACTTTAAGTGAAAATAAACTTTAAAGACAGTATCCTGCACTACTTTATAGTTTATCACTGAGGATTGTGATTTTCCTTGAATCACAATTTTTCTCTTAAAGATCACCCTCCTTGCCATTAAAGGGACTGCATTAAGGCCAGTTTTAATTTATCCTGTTCATTTGCATAAACACAAGAGCAGCAAATAATCACTTATGACCTTTAAGTCTGTTTTGCTATAACTTACACAAGGAACATCTAAGGTGACCTTCAGTTTACTCTTCAGAGCACAGAAGCTGAGCCACATACCTGCCATTAAGCTTTGCCTGTAAACACCTGTCTTTTCCAAGTTCTTCAGGTATTCCATTGTGCCTTAAGATTCCCTCTAGACATCTTTCAGGATAGCAACCTTCATTCCTTCCCTGGAAAGATTGCCATGGACTGCACAACCAACCAAGGTATCAGGCCTTTTTTCTCATGGGCTTTTATTACCTTTGAGAGTCAATCCCAGTCCCTCAGGGCTTTTTGGTAACAACCAGAGCACAGGCATGTCTCCTTTAGGCATAACATTCCAGTCAAAGTCTTAGTCAAAAAAATCGTTATTAACAACTGGTCTTATTAGTTTTATGCAAAGAACCTTATGTCATTACTTACTTCTTTAGAATGCCAAATTCTGGAGGGATCAGGTAGGGAGAAAAAGATACAGTGTGAAGGAAAATCCTTATCCTTCTAATATTCACTAAAATTGCATTTTCATACTTTACATTTCCTTTTGTTCACTTTTCTATGTGTTAAGTATTTTGGGGGTGGGGCATGGGGTTATTTTCTGGCTCATTTATTTATTTATTTTGCTTTCATTTTTTTTTTCCACTAAAAATTTTTGTTTGTTAGTTTTTCTATTAAAGTTGTCCCACTTTTTTCCCCATTGCTACCCCTACCTTGCTCACCGTTTCTCCCACAGTAAGTCCCCACCCCATTGTCTCTGTCCATACATGTTCTTTGACTAAAGCCATCACCTTCTTACCCTACTTCTCTCGATTTCTCCTCCCGCCTAGTCTGCTCATTGTTTACATGAACCTGTTCAGTTTTTTCAAATTAATTAATTAATTATTTATTTATGTATCTTGTTTTGTTTATTTATTTATTTATTTTTAGAGAGGGGAAAGGAGAAAGAGAGGGAGAGAAACATCGCTGTGTGGTTGCCTCTCACTCGCGCCCCCAACTGGGGACCTGATGTGCAACATAGTCATACGCCCTGACTGGGAATCAAACCAGCAACACTTGGCTCACAGGCCGACGCTCAGTCCACTGAGCCTGGGCCCCTCGTTCAGTTTTGCTCATTTGTTTGTGTTGTTCATTAGTTTCCTGTATTATGTGATATCATATGGTATTTGTCTTTCATTGCCTGGCTTATTTTGCTAAGCATAATTCCCTCTTGTTCCATCCATGTTGTTGCAAATGGCAGGAGTTCCTTCTTTATCTCTGCTGCATAGTATTCCATTGTGTAAATGTATCACTGTTTTTTGATCCACTCGTCTACAGATGGGCACTTAGGCTGTTTCTAGCACTTGGCTGCTGTAAATAGTGCTGCTATAACATAGGGGTGCATAAGTTATTTTCTTATTATTGATAGGTACTTATTTATTTTCATTTTCCCCATTGTACTTTTGTTCCTCTCTGTCTCTCTTTGTTTCTTCATCTTCTTAAAGTAGACCCTTTAGCATGTCTTGCAATGCTGGTTTGGTGGAGATGTATTTCTTTAGTCTTTTTTTGTCTGGGAAACTCCTTATTTCACCTTCCTGTTTGAATGAGAACATTGCTGGGTAGAGTATTCTTGGCTGTAGGCTTTTGTTTTTCATTGCTTGGAATATTTTTTGCCATTCCCTTCTGGCTTGTAGTGTTTCTGTTGAGAAATCTGGTGATAGTCTTATCAGAGCTCCCTTGTATGTTATTAGCTGTTTCTCTCTTGCTGCTTTTATGATTCTCTCTTTGACTTTCAATGTTGCCATTTTAATTATGATGTGCCTTGGAGTGGGCCTTTTTGGGTTCATCTTCATTGGGGCCCTCTCTGTTTCCTGGACTTGAGTGACTTTTTCTCTCGTCAAATTACGGAAGTTTTCTGTCATTACTTTTTCAAACAGGTTTTCTAACTCTCACTGTTCTTCTCTTTTGGTGTTCCTATGATATGAATATTATTATATTTCATGTTGTCTTGCAGTTCTCTTAAAACCTCTTCATTATTTTTTAGACTTTTTTCATTTTGTTGCACTCTGGTAATTTTTTTTTTCATATGTTGTCCTCCAGCTCACTGCTCCAATTTTCTGCTTCCTTTAGTCCGCTTTTAATTATTTCTACCATGTTCTTCAATTCGATAATTATATCCTTCATTCCCTCCTGGCTCTTATTGATAGCTTCTATGTCCTTTTTCATGCCGGTGTAATTCTCATTAAGTTCCTTGTAGTTTCCCTGGAGGTTTTTGTAGTTTTCTTTGAACTTCCCAAACTCATTGAATCCCATGGCTGATAGTTTACTTTCCTCTATTTCATTCAGCACTCTTTCTGGGAATTTCTCCTTTCCTTTCGATGGGGGATTGTTTCGCTGTCTCCTCATTTCTGTGACTCCTCTTATGTGTTGCTGCTTCTGAGATTGAGCTGCACTTCCTGGATTTGTTCTTGGTGGCATCAGATAGAGTATCAGTCTGGGCATAGACATCCTGTTGGAGACTGCCAGAGATCTGCTCAGGCAGTTAATTTTAATGCTTCTCTTCAAGTGGCTTTGGCTCAGAACTCAGGAAAGAAAGTCCTGCTTTTCCTGGGAGTATGTTATGGCCAACACAGCTTGAGTCTGTGTGACAAGGATAGACACATAGAAAATCCTCCCTGTTACATGATCGGTTTGTTCAACTTCATTCTGGCCTTAGTATGGAAGAACATGGGCCACATATGAAAACTGAAAAGCCCAGTGGAAACCTGCATGGCAGGTTTAGAAACAGAGACATAGAATAACCACATAAGGTGACGGGATATTAAAATACTCTAACTAAAAGCAGTTCATGGTGGGTAGTCATGTCCTAGGCTGGTATTTTTCCCTAATAGAGGTCAATCATTACCTTAACTGAGCCTGTCTGTTTTTTCCTTGCATCTGGGACAATATATTTTTGGAATGTCAATTTTTTTTTCCAGAGGCTTCAAGCATAGGCACCACACCAGGGAGACCACAGATTTCTTTATCGTGATTGTTATCATGTTAATTGTTGACAGTTAGTTATCCTATACACACCTCAGTAAAATATGTACCTCGTTTTTTATATAATCCCAGAGTTTTCTCCACCTTGCTTCCTTCTGCCTTCCTAATGTATCATCAATGGATTTCATGTAATCCACTTAATGCTTCTTCTTTTCATTATGATATATAATATAAGTTGCAAAATTGCCATTTTCCAGAGCATTTTTTTCAACTCACTGAGGTTTGCCTTATCTGCAGTTGTCACCAGTTTGGCTCAATAAAGCTTACAAAAAATTTCTATAAGTTTGAATGTTTTTTGTTGACATTAATGATGTTATATGAGGATCAAATTCTCAGCTTCATCAGTGTATATAGATTTTGTATAAATAATCTGCAAGAGAAGGCACATCCCCATACATAGAGTGTAAGGGAGAGTTCTCTTTGATGAAGAAAAAGTTAAACGTTTATAAGAAATTACGAAAATCTGGTTACCATTAACTTTAAACAATTAATAAAAGTGACACTAAGATACAGTAAATTCTAGTGCTCAAAGAAACAATTTGACTTTATATATTGTTTCTGCCTCACTAGTGTTTGAGTTTAATTGAAATGAAACTCATCAGCATTAAAGAAGGCCTCCTGGAGCCCTGACTGGTGTGACTCATTGAATTCACCCCTGACCTGCAAACCTAAGGGTTGCCAGTTTCGTTTGCAGTCAGGGCACATGCCTAGGTTGTGGGCCAGGTCTGTAGTTGGGGGCATGCAAGAGGCAACCACACATTAATGTTTCTCTCTCTCTCTTTCTCTCTCCCTTCCCCTCTCTCTAAAAATAAATAAATAAATACATACATACACACAAACATAAGTAAATAAATGAATAAATTATTTTAAAAATATCATAAAAACGCCTTTCAGAGAAACAGGGGGCAGAGCTTAAGAAGGCTGTGAAACCCCACTACAAAGGTAGGAGCTTAGGAACCTAAGGGAGGCAGCCATAGGGGGATTTTGAAATAATTGGAGAGAGCAAGAGTTTTTGTAATTAATATGAGCTATGGGTAAAATAAGAAAGGCCATGGACTGCTGAAAATATTTTAAGTTTTAAAAAGATAAGAGAATAAGCAAATGGTGAATTAAATACATTTTTGCCTCTCACCTTCCTTTGTCCCAATGCCATTATTCTTTAAAAGAAAACTTCATGCTTTGACAGGAGCCAATGTCAGCAGCCAATGGAAAACTAGATATAACATATAAAAAAGAATAATAAATATGAAAACTAAGCAGTCTCAAGTTTTCTCATCTTTCTAGTGTTCGTTTCCCTTCTTTTAAAACTTAATTAGTGCCTTTGAAATTGAAATAGTTCTAATAGCTAACATTTGTTGAGTGCTTTGTATATGTCATGTGCTAATCTTCTGTCAGTCAGTTTTTGCCAGAACCATATTTAATCGTAACTGCTCAAGACCCCACTTCTAATCAATTCTTCACAAATAATTGGAATGAGCTGTTCAAAGCAATCCAAGTGTCCCTCTCTTGTTTCTAACCTTTCAATCACTTTAAATTAATAAAAAATATCCAAAAGTTTTGATTTGCCCTGTAGGCACTGCAGGTGTCCAGGCACTTTAGTCACATCTCTCACACATTATTCTACCCACATTTCGGGTGCTTTCATTACTCAGGTGCTCACACCAGCTTTTACCACACAACCATTGCCCATTCTGGATCCTTTCCCTCTGTTTGTTTGGATTAGCATTCCATATTTCTCAGATGCTGTGTCCTTCAGAATATAACCTGACTCCTCAAGCTAGGTCCCATATAACACTATCTCATAGTATCTGTATTTATCTTTTGTTATGATTGTACATTTTGAGGATGAACCTCTGTTTCTATGTTGTCCATTAGACTATGTGGTTCATTTGATTTCACATGTACGTAAGATCATATGTTATTTTTCTTCCACTGACTGTCTTATTTCACTTAGCATAATTATCTCCAAGTTAATCCATGCTACTGCAAAAGGCAAGAGTTCCTTCTTATTCATGGCTGTTGAATATTTCATTGTGTTAATGTATCACACCCTTCTTATCCACACATCTACTGATAGGCATTTGGGTTGTTTCCAGATCTTGACTATTGTATATGACGCTGAAATGAACATAGAGGTGCATGTAGTATTTTGAATTGGTGTTTGGAAATCCTTAGAATATATTCCCAGAAGTGGAATTTCTGGGTCATAAGGCAGTTCTATTTTAATTTTTTGAGGAAACTCCATACTGTTTTCCACAGTGACTGCACCAGTCTGCATTTCAACCAGTGATGAATGAAGCTTTCGTTTTCTCCATATCATCACCAGCACTTGTTTTTCATTGATTTGTTAATAATATCTGTTCTCACAAATGTGAGTTGATATCTCATTGTGGTTTTAATTTGCATCTTTAATGATTAATGATGTCGAACGGTTTTAATATGTCTTTTGGTCATGTATATATCCTCTCTGGAGAAGTATTTATTTAGGTCCTTTGCCCATTTTTAAATTGGATTTTTCATCTTTCTGTTGTTGAGTTGAATAAGTTCTTTATAAACTTTAGAGATTAACCCCTTATCAGATCTATTAGCAAATATTTTCTTCCATACTGTGGGTTTCCTTTTCATTTTGTTGATGATTTCTTTTGTTTTATAGAAGCTTTTCAGTTGAATGTAGTCTTATTTATTTATTTTTTCCTATATTCACATTGCCTTAGGAGACATAATTGGCAAATATATTGTTCTGAGAGATGACTGAGATTTTACTTCCTATGTTTTCTTCTAAGACTTTTATAATTTCATTATTTATATTTAAATCTTTTATCCATTGTGAGTTTATTGTTGTGTATGGTATAAATTGGTGGTCTAGTTCCTTTTATTCTTTTTCTTTCTTTTTTTTTTTTTTTTTTTTTTTTGCATTTATCTGTCCAGCTTTAAAATCAACAATTCGATATGGAGACTATTAGGTATTACTCTTATTTTCTAGGCACATGAGAAATAATAATGAAAAAAAAACTGGGATATTTTATAATGTAAACAATTGCCCACTATAATTGTCAAAAAAAAAGAAAAGAAATAAAAGTAGCATGTTCTTAAGTCTATCTCCTGGAAAAATGTATATAAGCTGGGGAAATAAGGAAAAGTGTGTGTTTCACTTGAAGGAGTCTTGGAGGCAAAGAGTTCTCATCTAGTGAGCTGGACATCCTAGTTTATTATGTAGCCTCTAAATGTCAGTGTTTCTTATCTATAATGAACACTAGCTATATCATCTCCAAGTTCTCCAAGACCTAAATTCCATTGTCATCTGTGATGATATTGATGGCATAAAATCAAAACTTAGAAAGCAATTGACTAATTTTTAAAATTTCATATGCATTTTAGATTTACATAGAATAAAAATTTGCTGTCTCTTTAAAGGTTAAATTTTTTTAAAAAAGGAACTTGTTAAAAAAGGAAAAAAAGTTTGTCTGAGGAGCCAATTCACAATCCACAATCATGTCTTGGTGCCCTGGCAGCAGGACTGGGATTGTGAGTGTGAGAGTGTTACCAAACCTAGCCAATGGGGATCCCACCACTTATGGCCATATTGGCAAAACTCTAGAGACAGAGTTTGATAGAAAGAAAAGGGAATACTTTATTTAACAATCATACAATTTTAAATAAAAACACATTTCTGCCTCAAAGACTGTTTCCTTTAAGACATCCAAAGAAAATCACCACGTCACCCTCTGCCAGCTCAGTTCAAGGTTGCATCAGGAACCTCTTCTTCCACCTGAAGAACTGGTTTTTTTTAGAAATGTAGATGGCTTAGCTGGTTTCCATTCATTTTCTGACTTCCTTCAGAAAGGCATCCGTAAGAGTCTGTGTGTTCAAGTGTCTTATTCCTGGAGCACTGTCCCTGCCCTCCAGCCACACTACCCTCTGGTGGTCTGCTAAACCTTGTCCCACATGTTAGTGTGGTGGGTGCAAGGCCCTGCCTATGCTGGAGTCGGTAGAATGGCAGTGATGGCCAGAACCTATGTTGCTGGAGAAATATGCAGGTGGGCAGCTGCCATTGTGGCTTCTGGGCAGCATGCCCCTGTGTGGGAGCTGCCACTGCCAGGCCCAAGTTTGAGTCATGGGCAACTTCTGCAGCCTCTTCAGCTTCTCATGTTGGGGAGTGGTCCAGGGCTTGATACCCAGCCATGTTCCTCCAGTCCCCAGATGGATCCTCCTCCCCTTTTGTCTACTGGCCTAGTGACCACTGCACTCCAGGCAAGCCCTGGAGCACTTCGTAAGGGCCTTGAGAATGTTCTCTGACCACTCTATACCCAAGGCCACATAACCCTCCAGCCCCTTGGGCTGGGAAAGAGAGGAGAATCTTAAACAGGGGAGGCTTGCACCCTCTCCTATTTAAAGTCTTGTCCCAGAATCCTCTGCATGGCCAGCTTGCTGTCACCCTGGTTGCCAGGGCAACATGTACTGGCTCAGCAGCCTGTGGCTCATGTGCAGTCTTTCACACTCCCCAGCCGATCCCCCATTTCCCGGATGTTGGAGTACCCTCCTTTACTCCCCCATCCCCTTTAATTGCATTAAATATTCTCATGAGACCACTCTAACCCACTGTGATAATACACAGTCCATAATGCTCTCTCTGATTCTGCAATTAGTACATTCAAAAAAAATAAGTACTTAAAACCTTCTGATTGTATCAGATGGTTTTGCTTTCTCTGTACATCTAAAAACTCACATAGACTGTTCTACTGCTTCACACAGAAAATATAGAAGTTTAGAATGGAAGATGAAAACATTGCAATGTGGGATGAGAGGAAGAGTGGGCAGTTTACAGTCTGGGAGCAATGCTGATTCCAGGTTTCCAGGTGGCACCGTGCCCTCCCCCTAGACCCTCCATCTCTTGGGAGAGATTGGTTCCTCTGTAGTCTTTTCCGAAGTTCTTCTGGTTTCTGACTTTATGAAAGTTCTATGTATTTTTTTAAAAAACGAATTCTAGGAGATTGCAAAGTTTATGTTTTTGTTTTGTTCTTTCCTTAATCCCTCAAATGTGTTTTAGAGAATTTGTTCCCAGACATTCATGAATAATTATTTTTTAAAAAAATTGATGACATGGTCTGTCCTAGTACATTTTATTAATAACATAAAATTGCTAAAATTATTATCATTTTACTTAAAGCAGGACATTACAACACTAAAAATATAAAATAGAAAAATGGCATGATCTTTATCACAAGAGCTGGAAATCTTAGATGTTTTTGAGAACATAATATTATTTATTTAAATTTTGTTGTAAACCAGTTAAAACTTAGCTACAGGTTGGCAAGACTGTCACCAATGTATGATTCCTTTGGACTTAATCTTTTAGGGAATACTCTTAGATTAAAAACTGATGGGTCTTTGATATACACTTAATGCTCTTATATTAGTGAACTCCATAGAAAGATAGGATCGCTTTTTTCTCCCATATTTGTATTTTGCTCATATTTTAACACTATACATGCTATATTGCTTCGTATTCCTTTCTGTCATACAAACTGGGAGGGAACAGGCACTTTCAAGGTCTACTCTCTACTACAAAGAAGAGAGATGAGTTGGTTTTCATTGGGAGATGTTCATTTGTTTGTTAAAGAGGAGTTATTCTCATATGCCTGTCCACAGACAATGGTTTATTTTTTATTGAATTAATTTGGTGACATTGGTTAATAAAATCATATAGGTTTTAGGTGTACAATTCTATAGTACATCATCTACATACTGTATTGTGTGTTTGCCACCTCAAGTCTCCTTCCATCACCATTTATCCCCCTGTATCCTCTCCTACTTACCCCCGCCTGTCTTTCCCTCTAGTAATAACTATATTGTTTTGTTGTCTTTTTATGAGTCTTCCTTTTTTCTTTGTTTAATCCCATCACTTTTTCACCCAATCCTCCTAAATACTCTCCTCTGACAGCTGTTGGTCTGTTTCTATTTTGTTCTTTCTCTTTCTTTCTTTCTTTCTTTCTTTCTTTCTTTCTTTCTTTCTTTCTTTCTTTCTTTCTTTCTTTCTTTTTAATTTCTATTAGATTCCACATATGAATAAAATCATATGGTATTTGTCTTTCTCTGGACTAGCTTATTTCGCCTAGCATAATGTTCTCCAGATCCATCTATGCTGTTGTTGCAAAAGGAAAGATTTCCTTCTTTTTTATGGCCAAGTAGTTAGCCCCAGTCATTATTCTCCACAGGGAGCCAAAAAATCAGTGTGAACATTGTTGAACATAAAGATTATTTTTCCCAAGTCAGGTGGATGAACATTTTTGAATAAGTATGAAAAAGATAAAATTTGAGACTGAGACCTTCTGTGTTTTGTTTCCAATTCCTAATGAGAATAGATATGCATTCTTAAAATTTTTATTAATTTAAAAACTAATGCTATTGATAGGAGTTGGAAAACAAAGTTTCTCTGGAAAGCAGCATAATTGATGGGTGTTGAATTTTTGGCTGAAAATTAGACCTTAGGCCTTGGTCTAGAAGAAAAGTGAAACAAAGAAAACTAAAATTACCTGCCTAAAAAAACAAGAGAATTCAAAGTTTTCATGGGAGCTTATGAAGGAAGCAGTGAGAGGGCTTATGGATGAATGACTGGTAAAAGAAAAATTGGGGTCAGCTGTGTGGAAGGTCAGAGGTATAGGTTAGTCAGAGAGATGGTTACCCCTGGGGAAAGTGGCCAGGAGACTTCCAGGAACAACAGTGTCATATGCACTAATAGGCAGTTTCCAGATATCTACTGTTTTATTCTATGTCAGTTCTATTCTTTATTTCTGACTCCTTAGGAACTTTCTTATAACTGTCATTTTGTGTGAATAATGTCTTGTAAAAACCGTGGAAAAGCATCCATGTTTCCACATTTGGTTTAATGGAGAGAGGGAGCAGATAATGGAACAAAAGGAAGATATTAGGAGAGGAAGTAATGTGAGAAATGGAAAGTCCCTTAGATTCCTGAGAAGTGCAGGGAGTCAGCTAAATGAGGGATGAGGTAGTATTTCAGTTATAGAGAGAAAAGTAATTTCATAAGATGAAAGACTAGGAAACACCCATGCAGATGACTCTTGGATTGTTCTGGTTATTTATCTAATGTTTTTACAAATGGCAGCTTCTTCTGATTTGTTGCTGACCAGTTAAGCGATGTCTTCAAATTTACAGCATAAGCATAACTGGGAATCTTGCCTAGGACATTTGATATCTTCATGTTATGGGACAATTATCCTAGAGTTTTTCTCAGCACCTAGAACTGGTTTTAGTACTCAAGCTCATAAATCTGCATTTTATGAAATATTTTTCTCCAAAAGCTATGAATTTTTGAGAAAGCAATATCAAACAAAGATTTGTGAGATCAAGAACAGGTAAAGAGTAATTCAGCAGGCTTAATTTTACCCAAGTAACTGTCCCCTCAGTTGTAGAGAGTAGCTGGGAAAAGTTCCAAAGGACTTGCCTGGTACTGCTTGAAAGTAATCAGGCTGGAAACCTCAGAGACCCTCTAGAGTGTGATGGAGGTAAATTGGAAAGCGCACCCTAGACTCCCTGGAAATGTCAGACTGGTGTCACTTCACCACTTGAATATTATGTAACTACTTCTGAATCCACATTTGAGATCGTCCATGCTGACTTAAGATTTGAGAAAGAGGAAGATTCTTCCCAGTCAGGAAGGTCCAGGTGTTTTTTTCTTCTCTGAAAGACTGAACAGATTTATCCCCAGAAGCTGGTACTGCTTTACTATTTTCCAAAATCTAACTGGTGCTGGTTATTGGATGAGAACTGCCTTCAGGCTGAGCTAAGGGAGCTCAGTTAACATTGATTCATTATCTCTCTCTCTTTCTCTCTCCCCCACCCCCTCATTTTAGAGTTTTTAAAATGGTTTTTCTATTACAGTTCCATTTTTTCCCCCCATAGCTCTCCCCTACCCTGCCACTTCCAACCTCGCCCATAGTCAATTCCCATGAGTTATTTGTACTAGTTCCTTGACTGGACCCTTCCCCTTCTTTCCCCCATCACCCCCCCCCCCCCGCCCCATCAATGTTTGTCTGTTCCTTGTTTACATGCCTCTGGTTCCATTTTGCTCCTTTCTTTGTTTTGTTCATTAGTTTCCTGCATTAGGTGAGATTATATGGTATTTATCTTTCAGCACCAGGCTTATTTAACTTAGCATAAACTCTCAAGTTCCATCCATGCTGTTGCAAAAGGTAGGAGATCCTTCTTTCTTTGTGCTGTGTAATATTCCATGGTGTAAATGTACCCTGTTTTTTGATCCACTCATCCACTGATGGCCACTTATGTGGTTTCCACACATGGTTATTGTAAATAGAGCTGCTATGAACAAAGGGGTACATAGGTTCTTTTGAACTGGTGTTTCAGGATTCTTTGAGTATAATCCTAGCAGTGGAATCACTGAATCAAAAGGCAGATCCTTTTTAGTTTTCTGAAGAAATTTCATATTGTTCTCCATGGCAGCTGCACCAATCTGCGTTCTCACCAACAGTGCACTAGGATTCTCTTTTCCCCACATGCTATCCAGCACTTGTTTTTTTGATTTGTTAATGATGGCCATTATGATTAGTGTGAGGTGATATCTCATTGTGGTTTTAATTTGCATCTCTCTGATGGCTAGCGATGTTGAACATCCTTTCATGTGCCTATGGGCCCTCTGTATGTGCTCCTTGGAGAAATATCTGTTCAGGTCCTTTGACCATTTTTTAAATGAATTATCTGTCTTCTTAGTCTTGAGTTGTATAAGTTCTTTATATATTTTGGATATCAAACCTATGTCTGAGGTATCATCAGCAAATATGTTTTCCCATATGGTTCCTTCCCTTTTCATTTGGCTGAAGTTTTATTTTGCTCAGCAGAAACTCTTTAGTTTGATGTAGTCCCTTTTATTAATTTTTTTCTTTATTTCCCTTGCCTTAGGAAATATATCAGCAAAAATATTGCTGTTTAGGATATCTGAAATTTACTGATTATGTTTTCCTGTAGGACTATTATGGCATCATGGCTTACATTTTAGTCTTTTATTCATATGAGTTTATTCTGGTATATGGTCTAAGTTGGTGGTCTAGTTTCATTTTTATGCATGTCCCTGTGTAGCTCTTCCAACACAATTTGTTGAAGAGGCTATTTTCACTCCATTTTATGCTCTTTTCCCCTTTGTCAAATATTACTTGACCATAGAGACTTAGGTTTATTTCTGGGCTCTCTATTCTGTTACATTAGTCTATATTTCTGTTCTTCTGTCAGTACCAGACTCTTTTGATTACAGTGGCCTGGTAGTATAGTTTGATATCAGGTGTTGTGATTCTACCTACTGTGTTCTTCCTGAAGATTGCTGTGGCTATTCAGGGTCTTTTATGGTTCCATATAAATCTTTTTAAGTATATTTTATTGATTATGTTGTTACAGTAGTCCCAATTTTTCCCCCTTTGCTCCCCTCTGCCCAGTACCCATGTTGCCTCCAGCAATCCCACCCCTGTTAGTTTATGTACATGGGCTGTGCATATAAATTCTTTGGATTCACCTTTTCCTATATTTTTCTTAACTTCCCCCTGTCTATTTTGTAACAACCAAGTATGCTTCATAATCCTTGCACCATTTCCCATTTCTCCCCTGCCCCAAGCTGATAACCCTCCAAATGATCCCCATACCTATGATTCTGTTACTATTCTGGTTTGCTTAGTTAGATTTTGTTTTTATTTTTTAGATTCAGTTGTTGATAGTTGTGAGCTTGTTGTCATTTTAGTGTTCATAATTTTGATATTCTTTTTCTTAAGTAAGTCCCTTTGACATTTCATATAATAATAGCTTGGTGATGATGAACTCTTTTAGCTTTACCTTGTCTGGGAAGCACTTCATCTGCCCTTCCATTCTAAATGATAGCTTTGCTGGATAGAGTAATCTTTGTTGTGGGTCCTTGCTTTTCATCATATTGAATAACTGCTTGCCAGTCCCTACTTGCCTGCAAAGTTTCTTTTGAGAAATCAGCTTATAGTCTTATAGGCACCCCTTTGTAGCCAACTCTCTGCTTTTCTCTTGCTGCTTTTAGAATTCTCTCCTTATCTTTCACCTTTGGCATTTTAATCATGATGTGTCTTGGTGTGGTCTCCTCTGGGTCCAGCTCTCCCAGGTCTCTCTCCATGCTTCCTGGACTCGTATGTCTATTTCCTTTGCAAAATTTGGGAAGTTTTTCTCCATTATTTTTTCACATAAGTTTTCAATTTCTTGCTCTTCCTCTTCTTCTGACACCCCCATAATTTGGATGTTGGCCCATTTAAAGTTGTCCGAGAGGTTCCCAAGCCTCTCCTCATTTTTTTCAATTCTTGCTTCCTCATTCTGCACTGGTTGACTGTTTTTTTCTTCCTTATGTCCCCAATCATTTATTTGAATCCCGGTTTCCTTCCCTTCACCATTGGTTTTGTGTGTGTGGATTTTCCTTTGTTTCACTTAACATAGCCTTCACTTCTTCTCTTATGAGTTTGCCGTACTCAAGCATATCTGTCAAGCCTGTGAACACCTTTATCACCAGTGTTTGGAATTCTGTGTCTGTTAGGTTGGCTACCTCCTCATCTGCTAGGTTGACTATCTCCTCATCGCTTAGTTCTCTCACTGGAACCTTGATCCATTTCCCCTTTGGGGCCATGCTTCTCTGTCTCCTCATTCTGACAGGCTCCTGGGTTTGTTTCTCTCTGCATCCCAGGTAGAGCTGTCACTCCTGTTATGTTGTAAGGGGCAGAGACTTAGAGATTGTCAGTACAGGGCGACCTATTTAACCAGGTTGTGGTGCTGTATGTGGGGGAGGGTTATGAGAGGAAACAATGGCACCTACCCAGCACTCACCCCTTTTCCAGGCACCTCTTTCACTTCTGCACCAGACTGCCGCCCCTCTGGCCTTCATTCCCAGAGTGAGTGAGTCTGTGTATGTTCTAGGACCGTGCAGGACCTTTAAGCAAGCGGACTCTGCTGAGACTGGCAGTTTCTGCCTCCACCTCAACCCGCAAAGGTCTGCACATCAGAAGCAATGAGGCTTGATTTTCCCTGGTGCTGGGACAGTGAGCTGCGATGTCCGGTGAGGAGCTGGGAATGCTCCCCAGGTGTTCTTCCTAACTTTTTGAAATGTGTGACTGAGCTTTCTGCTGGCCTGCCACTGCCCCCATTGCCACCATCACATCACATCCTCTCCGCCTTAGATCTGCTCCTCCTTCCTATCTGAATGAGTATTTTTTCTTTATATCTTTGTTTGCTGGACTTCCATGCAGTTTGATTTTCTGGAACTTCTGGTTGTTTCTAGTTGTGAGGTAGTCATATTTCTTCTTAGTTGTGGAGGGAGATGCAGCGGGTCTGTCTACACCTCCATCTTGGCCGGAAATCCTACTTTACAAGTTTTTAAATGGTGTATTTTAAACATAATTTCATTCTAGTAGTTTGTTACTTCACAATATAATTTATTTTACTTGTGCACTATTTAAAGTTACATTAGAAAATTTCCACATAAATACAATTTTCTCTTATTTTTTTGTTTTTAATTTGTAAATTAATTGAATTGTCAAAGAACATAATGTGGACAACACTAAATTTGTTTACATTTTGTTAAGAGCCTAATGTGTGATATTTTAATAAATGTTCCAATGTGTATAGACTGTGTAGAAAATGTGTAATCTTTAATAGTTGAGTGTCCAAGTTTCTATCTACTTATCTGTCTCAATCTGTACATTGCATTGTTCAAAGTTTTTGCACTTTTATTCTTTTGGAGGCCAGTTTGACTAAATGATACATGTTAAAATTTTTCCACTATGATAGTAAATTTGTTGATTTCTCATTGTAAAGATATTAGATGGCATAATTCCTGCTAATATTGTGTTTTTATCATGCAGCAATTCTTTTCATCTCTAGTAAATAATCTCACCAAAAAATTATTGTCTGATGTTAATATAACTACACTTATAATCTTTTTTTTTTTAGGGGTGGCAATATTTTCTTTTTTTTTAAGTATATTTTATTGATTATATTGTTACAATAGTTCAAATTTTTCCCCTTTGCTACCTCCACCCAGCACCCCCCTTCCCCAACAACCCCCCCCCAAATCCATGCCCATGGTTTGTACATACAAGCTCTCCCGCTTCACCCTTTCATATATATTCATATATTCTTCTTCTTTTTTTAAATAAATAAATGATTAATTATAAAAAATAACAATCCCTCCCTCTCAGATATTAAGACCATTTATAATCTTATAAAGGACAATGGGCGAAGGTCTCAAGCTCCTCTAGCTGCTTGAAACTGGACATGGTCGTCGTCCTACATACCCTTGGGTCCAGAAATCCCTAATAAGAGTGGGTGTGTGGAGGGGAGGGTGGTCTTTCCACATGGGGAAGGATCGTGCAGACTACAGGTCAGCTGGCTGTCCCTGGATAATGGCATGCTTGATTTAACAGGCTGGCATCCTTGTTGTATTCTTGAGGCAACAGATTTGGCAACAGGGTTAAAGGACATCATTCAATCCATAACCACTAGATGACAAAAGACAGGTATTAATTTTTCAGTGTCCCACATTAGGGAAAAGAAGGGCTTCTTTGGAGGAAGGTGTGCCAGGTACATCTCACCTGTTCAAAACCCTTTTGCCCATTATACTTAGTTTGGACTGAGGGAAATATTTTAGGTTTCCCCCCTCTCAGGCCTCTGGGCTCTTTCTGTCCAAGTTGTTAGGACAGAAAAGAGAAACCAGTTTTAAAGTGAAGCCCATAGACCACCCCATTCTTCACAAACCCAGCCACTTAGTTCAGTCAAACCGTTCAGTCTCAGGAGGCAGTGATGCAGACAGGATTAAGTGAGGCCTATACGTACAGACAACCACTCAGGCAATGAGATTGTAGGCTTATGCCCTTTGAAAACAGAAAACACATGTTAGTTTATGTAACATAACCCACATACAAGTCTCTAAATCTGTAGGACTGTCTTATCGGAAAGACATCCAGTTGCAAGGCATTTGACATTCTTCTTGCCTGTAAATTAAACATCATTGATAAGGATAATGCCACATACATAGTTTAACTTTCAAATGAAAACAAATTTTAAATGAAAAGAAACCTTAAAGATGGTTAGCTGCACTACTTTACAGTCCACCACTGATCATTGTGATTTTCCTTGAATAATGATTTTTCTCCCTAAGATTACCCTCGTCATTAAAGGGACTACATTAAGTCCATTTTTAATTTATCCTGTTCATTTGCATAAACACAACAAGAGCAGCAAATGATCACTTATGATCTTTAGTTCTGCTTTGCTGAAACTTACCCAAGGAACATTTAGGGTGACCCTAAGTCTGCTCTTCAGGGCACAGAAGCTGGGCCACATACCTGGCATTCAGCCTTGTCTGTACACACCTGTCCTTTCCAAGTCTTTCTGGTTTTCCATTGTGCCTTAAGGTCCCTTCTAGCCATCTTTCAGAAAAACAACCTTCGTTCCTTCCCTGGAAAGATTGCTGTGGAGTGCACAATCAACCATGGTAGCAGACCTTTTATCTCGCGGGCTTTTACCTTCGAAAGTCATTCCCAGTTCCTTAGGGCTTTTTGGTAACAACCTGAGCCCAACCGTGTCTCCTATAGGCTAGACATTCCAGTCAAAGTCTTGGTCAAAAAAAAAAAAAAAAAAAAGAACCTCTATTAACAACTAATCTTATTAGTTTTATGCAAAGAAACTTATGTCATTACTTACTTGTTTAGAATGCCAAACACTGTAGGGATCAGATAGGGACAAAAATATATAACGTGAAGGAAAATCTTTGTCTTAATATTCACTGAGCTGGCATTTCCATTCTTCATATTTTCATTTTTCCCCAACTAAAAAAAGATTTTTGTTTGTTTTTCCATTACAGTTGTCTCACTTTTTTCCCCCCTCTTGCTTCCCTGCACCCTGTCCCTCCTTTCCCCCAAATTCAGTGCCCACTCAGTTGCCCATGTCCATGGGACATTTATACATGTTTTTTTAATTGACCCTTCCCCTTTTTACCCTCTTCTCTCCCTCCCATCTACCCCCTGTTACTGTTAGTCTACTTCTTGTTTACATAGCTCTGTTTCAATTTTGCTCATTTGTTTGTGTTGTTCATTAGTTTCCTGTAATAGGTGACAGCATAAGGTAATTTTCTTTTGTTGCCTGTCTTATTTCACTAAGCATAATTCTCTCTAGTTCCATCCATGTTGTTGCAAATGGTAGAAGTTCCTCCTTTCTTTCTGCTACATAGTACTCCATTGTGTAAATGTACCACAGTTTTTTGATCCACTCATCTACAGCTGGGCATTTAGGTTGTTTCCAGCACTTGGCTATTGTAAATAGTGCTGCTATGAACATTGGAGTGCATAGGTTCTTTTGAATTGGTGTTTCAGGATTTTTTAGATATAATCTTAGCAATGGAATTGCTGGTTCAGAAGGTAGTTCCATTTCTAGCTTTTTGAGGAAATTACAAACTCTTTTCCATAGTGGCTGTACCAGTCTGCATTCCCACAAGCAATGCGCCAGGGTTCCCAATTCTCCGCATCCTCTCCAGCACAAGTTGTTTGTTGATTTGTTGATGATGGCCATTCTGGCTTGTGTGAGGTGGGATCTCATTGTGGTTTTTATTTGCATCTCTCTGATGGCTAGTGATGTGGAGCATTCTTTCATATGTCTATGGGACCTCTGTATGTCCTCTTTGGAGAAGTGTTTGTTCAGGTCCTTTGCCCATTTTTTAATTGGGTTGTCTGTTTTCTTGGTGTTGAGTCGTATGAGTTCTTTATATATTTTGGAGATCAATCCCTTGTCTGAGATGTCATTGGCGAATATATTTTCCCGTATGGTTGGTTTCCTTTGCATCTTGCTGATGTTTTCTTTAGCTGAGCAGAAACATTTTAGTTGGATGTAGTCCCATTTGTTTATTCTTTCCTTTATTTCCCTTGCCTTAGGAGATATATCAGTGAAAATGTTGCTACGTGAGATATCTTAAATTTTCCTGCTTATTGTTTCCTCTAGGACTTTTATGGTATCACGGCTTACATTTAAGTCTTTGATGCATTTTGAGTTTATTCTGGTGTATGGTGTATGTTTGTGGTCTAGTTTCATTTTTTTTGCATATCCCTCTCCAGTTCTCCCAACATCATTTGTTGAAGAGGTACTTTGCACTTTATTTGATGTTCTTTCCCCCTTTGTCAAATATTAGTTGACCATATAGACCTGGGTTTATTTCTGGGCTCTCAATTCTGTTCCATTGATCTATATGTCTGTTTTTATGCCAGTACTAGACTGTTTTGATTACCGTGGCTTTGTATATAGTTTAATATCAGGTACTGTGATTCCTCCTACTGTGTTCTTTTTTTCAAAATTGCTGAGGCTATTCAGGCTCTTTTTTGGTTCCATATAAACATTTGAAGTATTTGTTCTAGGTCTGTGAAATACGTTGCTGGTATTTTAATAGGGATTGCATTGAATCTATAAATTGCTTTGGGTAGTATGGACATTTTAATGATGTTGATTCTTCCCATCCATGAGCATGGTATTTACTTCCATTTATTTGTATCTTCTTTAATTTCTTTCTTCAGTGTTATGTAGTTTTCTGAGTACAGGTCTTTTACCTCCTTGGTTAAGTTTATTCCTAGGTATATTATTTTTCTTGTTGCTATGGTAAATGGGATATTTCTTTCAGTTTCTATCTCTGAATTTTTATTGTTGGTGTATAAAAATGCCTTTGATTTCTTAATATTGACTTTGTATACCGCTATTTTGCCGAATTCACTTATTAGGTTGAGTAGTTTTTTTTGTGGAGTCTATAGGGTTTTCTATGTACACTATCATGTCATCTGCAAATAATGACAGTTTTACTTCCTCTTTTCCAATTTGCATGCCTTTTATTTCTCTTTCTTCTCTGATTGCTGTGGCTAGAACTTCAAAGAGTAAATTGAATAGGAGTGGAGAGAGTGGGCATCCTAGTCTTGTTCCTGACCTCAGGGGGAATAATCTCAGTTTTTGCCCATTGAGTATGATGTTGACTTCAGGTTTCTTGTGTATGGCCTTTATTATGTTCAGGTATGCTCCCTCTATTCCCATTTTGCTTAGCGTTTTCATCATAAATGGCTGTTGTACTTTATCAAATGCTTTTTCTGCATCTATTGATATGATCATGTGATTTTTGTCTTTCATTCTGTTAAGGTGATGTATTATATTTATTGATTGGCGAATATTAAACCATCCTTGCATCCCTGGGATGAAGCCCACTTGATCATGATGTATGATCTTTTTGATGTATTGCTGGATCCTGTTTGCCAATATTTTATTGAGGATTTTAGCATCTATGTTCATCACTGATATTGGCCTGTAGTTTTCTTTCTTTGTTGTGTCTTGACCTGGTTTGGGGATTAGGATAATGCTGGCTTCATAAAAAGAGTTTGGGATTTTCCCCTCTTCTTGGATTTTTTGGAACAGTTTGAGGAGGATAGGAGTTAGTTCTTCCCTGAATGTTTTGTAGAATTCGCCTGTGAAGCCATCTGCCCCAGGGCTTTTGTGTGCAGGGAGATTTTGGATTACCGTTTCAATTTCCTTTTTTGTTATTGGTTTGTTGAGACTTTCCACTTCTTCTTGATTCCGTTTTGGAAGGCTGTAAGTTTCTGGAAATTTATCCATTTGTTCTAGATTGTCAAATTTCTTGTGATACAGTTGTCTGAAGTAATTTCTAACTATCATTTGTATTTCTGAGGTATCAGTCGTGATTTCTCCTCTTTCATTTCTGATTTTGTTTATTTGGGTCTTCTCTCTTTTTCTCTTGATTAGACTGGCTAGAGGCTTGTCGATTTTGTTTATTTTTTCAAAGAACCAGCTCCTAGTTTTGTTGATCTTTTGGATTGTTTGTTTAGTCTCGATGTCATTTAGTTCTGCTCTGATCTTGATGATTTCATTCTTTCTTCTTGTCCTAGGCTTTGTTTGTTGTTGTTGTTCTAGTTCTTGTAGCATTATGGTTAGGTTTTTTTATTTGAGATTCTTCTATCCTTTTCAGATATGCCTGTATTGCTATGAACTGCCCTCTCAGGACTGCTTTTGTTGTGTCGCACAGGTTTTGGGTTGTTGTGTGCTCATTATCATTAGTTTCTAGAAATTTCTTGATTTCTTCTTGATGTCATTGTTAACCCATTCATTATTTAATAGCATGTTATTCAACCTCCATGAGTTTGGGTGTCTTTGATTTTTTTTCTCCGAGGTTGATTTCTAGTTTCAAGGTATTGTGATCTGAAAAGATGCTTGATAGGATTTCAGTTTTCTTGAATTTGTTGAGGCTTGTTTTGTGACCTATCATGTGGTCTATCTTTGAAAATGTCCCGTGTGCACTTGAAAAGACTGTATATTTTGCTTCTTTGGGGTGGATAGTTCTATATATATCAGTTAGATCCATGTGGTTTAGTGTGTTGTTCAATGCCTGTATATCCTTGGTGTTTCTTTGCTTTGATGATCTATCTATTGTTGATAATGGAGTGTTGAAGTCCCCTACTCTGAGTGTGTTGTTGTTGATATCCTTCTTGTGGTCTTCTAGTATTTGCTTTATATATTTGGGTGCTCCTATGTTGGGTGCATATATGTTTATCAAAGTCATATCTATTGATGGATTGTTCCTTTAAGTATTATGAAATGTCCTTCTTTGTCTCTTTTTATTGCCCTTGCTTTGAAATCCGTTTTGTCTGATATGAGGACTGCTACCCCGGCTTTTTTTTCCGGTCCATTTGCTTGGAATACTTTTTTATATCCCTTTACTTTCAGTCTGTGTAAATATTTTGTTTTGAGGTGTGTTTCTTGTAGACAGCAAATATGTGGGTCCTGTTTTCTTATCCATTCCATTACCCTATGTCTTTTAATGGGAGCATTTAATCCATTTACATTTAAGGTTATTATTGACGTGTATTTATTCATTGCCCTTTGTACCTCTGCTCCTCTCCTCTCTTGTTCTTTTCTTCTTTTTTCTTAGAACACTCCCTTTAGCATGTCTTACAATGCTGGTTTGGTGGTGATGTATTCTTTCAGTCTTCCTTTGTCTGAGAGACTCCTTATTTCACCTTCTATTTTGAATGAGAGCCTTGCTGGGTAGAGTATTCTTGGTTGTAGGCCTTTGTTTTTCATTGCTTGAAATATTTTTGACCATTCCCTTCTGTCTTGTAATGTTTCTGTTGAGAAATCGGTCAATAGCCTTATTGGAACTCCCTTGTATGTTATTTGCTGTTTTTCTCTTGCTGCTCTTAGGTTTCTCTCTTTGTCTTGTAATGTTGCCATTTTAACTATGATGTGCCTTGGAGTGGGTTTTTGGGGGTTTCTCTTCATTAGAACTCTCTGTGCTTCTTGAACTTGTATAACTTTTTCTCTCATCAGGTTTGGAAAATTTTCTGTCACTATTTCTATCAGTTTTTCAATTCCATGGTCCTTTTCTTCTCCCTAATTCCTATGATCATGATATTATTTTTTCTCATGCTATCCTGTAATTCCCTTACATCTTGTTCATATTTGTTCAATCTTTTTTCATTTTGCTGCATTGTCTGAGAGTTTTTCTCTACATTATCTTCTAACTCACTAATCCGATCCTCTGCTTCGTTTAGTCTGCTTTTGACTGATTCTACTGTGTTTTTCAGTTCAGAGATTGCATTCTTCATTTCTTCCTGGTTCTTGTTAACAGTTTCTATGTCTTTTTTTATGCTGGTGTAGTTCTCTGCAAGTTCCCTGTAATTTTCTTGGATCAGCTGGTAACTTCTTTGTAGGTTGTCATAGTTGATTTTAAAGATGTCGAGTATATTGAGCTACTTTACCACCATTGTTTTGAATTCCATGTCTGACATTTGGGATATGTCTATTTCATCTATCTCTCTTTCTGAGGATTCCTCTTTTCTTTTCATTGAGGGGTTATTATTGCGTCTTACCATGTGGGATTCTTTTTGTTTTTATTTATTTATTTATTTACTTGGTTTTTTTGGGGGGATGTAGTCTGCTTTGACTTCCCTCTTTTGTGGTGTGAGATTCTTTATTGGAGATCTGGGGGTTTCAGTGGTGCAGTCTCTTTGATATCCTGAGCCTGATGTTATTGAGTTACACTTTATGTCATTTGTTTATGCTGTTTGGTTATATTTCAGATGTTCTTTGATAAGATCTTCCTTCTGGCTAGTTGGTTGAGAGTCACTCTATCTGCTTTGTCTTGAATTCTTTTGTGGATATGCTGTTAAAAACATAAACACACAACCCAGGCAGGATACCCACACCCTCAAAAAGTATCCCCCACTCTATTCTGCTATCGTCAGCCAACAAGCCCGTAGTAATATAAATGTAAAGAGATTAGAGCTTTTATACTATAAGAAGAATAGATAAGAGTTGTTTTTGGGGATGAAAAATATAATTTTTGATAGAGGGGTGATAGATTAATAATAGTTGAGATGGTGCAAGCCAGTAGGTAATGTTGACATTGTATGTTAATAAAAATAGAAGAAAAGGATAGAAAAATGCATAATATAGTAATAAAGTGGGATTGTATTGTATTGGGTTTATATAGTAATTATATTCTATTATTTGGAGTGATAGGGGGGCTAAACTAGACACAAACAAATAAACAACGATTAAAGAGAAAGGATGAGAAAGAGAAGTTATATGCGACACATTAGAGATAAAGTTTGTTATTCTTTTTGGAAGGGGAGGAAAAAAAAAACACCCCCCCAAAAAAATCCCAAGAAAATAGAAGAAAGAAATAAAAGAAAGAATATAGAAGAAAGAAGAAAGAGAGAAAAAAATAACCACAACCCCCCCAAAAAAACCCAAAAGGGAAGAAAGAAAGAAAGAAAGATAGAAAAGAAACAAAGATAGAAAAGAAAGAATAAAGAAGAAAGAAAGAAAGAAGAAAGAGAGAAAAAAAAATTAAAAAAAAATTATACCCCCCAAAAAACCCTTCCAAAAAAAACCCAAGAAAAGAATAAAGAAAGAAAGAAAGAAAAGAAAGAATTAAGAAGATAGAAAGAAAAGGGAGAAAAAAATTGGAAAAAAAAAAAGCGATGTTTTTACTCCATTTTAGCCTTGGTGTGTTGCCTTCTTTTTCTGTGTCTGCAGCTGGTCTAGTGTGGCAGGTCAGAGGTTCTTGTTTCTTGCAGCACTGGTGTGCGCCCGCGGTTGCTGCAATGGCGCGCGCCCGTGGTTGCAGCAATGGCGCGCGCCCACGGTTGCCGCAATGGTGCGCTCCCCCGGTTGCCGGCCTGGAGAGCTCCCTTGCTGCCTGCTGGAGCCAGTTGAGGTGCCCTTGCGGGCGAGCCCCTGCGCGCTCGGGTAGCCCGAGAGCTTGTCCCGGGATTGGCGCCTATTGTCCCCGGGCTGAGGTGTTTTCGCGCTCGCGCGCTGCCCGTGCCCTTAGTCCCGCTGAACCGAGCTCCTGGAGTTGGTCTCTCGCCTCTTAGGGCGGGGCCCCGGACACTTGTGCTCAGTAGAAGTGAGCGTCCATGAGTCGCTGCCTCCCGCTGTTCCCGTGCTGCAGCTGCCCGCCTTCCCTCACCCGTCTGGGCGGGCAGAAACAGAGCCTGCGCTAGTGGTCTGCTTTCCGGCCTGGGGCCCTGCGCCCACGGGAGCTGTCTAGGGGTATCTGCGCATGGTCCTCTGCCTGTTCAGTGGGCCCTCCCTGTGCCCGTTGGGGCACTGATCTTATGTCCGTTGGGGAGTGTCCGAGGGACGCCTGGACTCACCGCCCCCACGCACCTGGGCCAGTGAGTGAGAGCACTTCCCTATGTACACCCCCGTGACCCAAGGGTAGGGTTGGGGAGTGGATGAGCGCGCCTCTGCGCCTGGGCTCCTCAAGAATGGCCTACCATCCCCAAACTTTCCTCCCCTCTCCACCATCCACTAGAGAAAAATATAAAGGAGAATTATGTTCTGACTTGTCCAGCAGCACGCTGTCTCCTATCATTCGGCGCCAATGCCACTTGTTCAAGTCCAGTCTCTGCCAGTGGGCAGAGATCCGCTCTCCTCCCGACTCCTCTCCGGGGCAGCCTGTGTTTGCCAAAAAGCCTTTGTGTGCTTCCTGCTGCAGCTCGGGCAGCTGCCCCAGTCAGGAATCCTGTTTCGTCCCCTTTTCCTCCACTATCCTCACTAAACAGGTTGTTCCCAGATGGATTTTCTCTAATCCAGCAGTGCCTTGGCTCGACTCCTGCCAGTGTCCAGCTGCTCACTGAGATGTTCTGTCTGCAATTAGTCCAAACTACAGACGGGTCTTGGGAGCCTAAAACCGCAGCCTCTCCTCACTCCTCCGCCATCTTACCTTGGCCCAAAAGTTGTTCTTTTCAAAAACCATCTCTTGGATTCATTGATCTTTTGTATTGTTTTTAAAATTCCTTTTTTATTTCTGCTCTTATCTTAATTGGTTCTTTCCTTCTACTCACTTTGGGCTTTGTTTATTTTCTCTTTTCAAGTTCTTCTAAGTGTAAAGTTAGACTGTAAAGGGTTTTTTCTTCTTTCTTGAGGTAGGCCTGTAATGCTATGAATTTCCCTCTTAAAATTACTTTTCCCGTATCTCACAGACTTTGGGTTTCGTGTTCTCATTTTTATTTGTTTCAAAGTATATTTTGAATTATTTCTTTATCTCACTGTTAACCCATAAATTGTTTAAAAACATGTTATTTAACTTCCATGTCTTTGTGTAATTTTCACTTTTCTTCTTGTGATTGATTTCTAGTATCAGCATTATACTTCAGAGAAAGTGCTTACTTTCATTTCAATCTTCTTTAACATTAAGAAAATGTATATAGAACCATAAAAGGCCCTAAATAGCAACAGTAATCTAGAAAAAGAAAAGCAAAGTTGGAAGAATCACACTACCTAATATCAGACTATACAATAAGGCCATAGTAATCAAAACAACATGGCACTGGACAAAAATAAAACAAACAAAACAAAAAGCAGACACACATATCAATGCATTCCATGAATAAAGAGCTCAGGAATAAATTCATGCCTTTATTTATTTTTTAAATATGTTTTATTGATTATGCTGTTACAGTTGTCCCAATTTCTCTTCCCTCTGCTCCCCTCAACCTGGTGGCCCCCGTCCCTCCAGTTGTCCACCCCCCTTTTAGTCTATGTCCATTGGTTGTGCATATAGTTCTCAACATCTTCCTGTCTATTCCATTTCCTCCTACTATGCTTCTTAATTCCTATACTGTCTCCCTCCCTCTCCCCCTCCGCCTCCCTGTTGACCTTCCCCCAGTATGTTCCCAATGCCTATAGTTCTTTTTCCACTCTCGTTGCCTATTTAGTTTGCCTTTGTTTCAATTCCCTAGCTTCTGTTGTTGGTTCTTGTGATGCAATTTTCATTTTAATGTTCATAGTTTTGATCCTCCTTCTTCTAAACTAGTCCCTTTAACATCTCGTATAATAGTGGTTTGGACCTGATGAACTTTTTCAGTTTTATTTTGTCCTGGAAGCACTTTCTCTGCCTTTCTATTCTGAATGACAATTTCGCTGGATAGAGTATTCATGGCTGTAGATTTTTGATTTTCATTCCTTTGAATATTTCTTGCCAGTCCCTTCTTGCCTGCAGGGTCTCCCTTGAGAAGTCAGCGGATAGTCTAATTGGGACCCCTTTGTACATGATTCTTTTCTTCTCTCTTGCTGCTTTTAAGACTCTCTATCTTTAATTTCTGACTATTTGATTATAATGTGTCTTGGAGTGTTTCTCCTTGGGTCCAGTTTTTCTGGTACTCTCTGTTTCCTGGACCTGTAAGTCTATTTCCTTCCCTAAGTTCGGGAAGTTCTGCTTCATTATTTTTTCACATAATTTTTCAATTTTTAGTTTTTCTTCTTCACCCTCTGGCAATCCTATAATCTGTATGTTCGATCTCTTATAGCTGTCCCAGAGGTTTCTGATCTTCACCTCACTTTCCTTGCTTTCTGTTTCCTCTTTCTGTACTGGTTAACTGTTTGTTCCTTCACTATGTTCCGGTTTGTTGATTTGATCTCTGGATTTATTTCCTCACCACTTGTCTCGTATGTGTTTTCTTTCTTTTCAGGATGAGTGGCTTCCAGTCCTTTCTCATCTTGTTCTAAATCTTTTGTTAATTCTGTAACCCACCTAATGACTATAGCTTTGAATTCAGCCTCTGAAAGGTTTCTTATTTGTTCATCTGTCAAATTCTTCATCTGTTGCCTGGTGAGCTGCGTCACCAGGATTTCTATAGTTGTCTGAATTGTGTTTTGCTTTGCTTTTTGAGCAGGCTATAGGGGGCGGAGCCCGTGTACTCGTCAAAACTTGGTGACATGTGGTGATCTGCAACCTTTTTCGCCATACTGTGGCGCTTTGTTGTCACAAACTGGCAACCGGTGGCAATCTGCAACCTTTTACGCCATGCTGTGGTGCTTTGTCGTCAATACCCGGGGACCCGGTGGCAATCTGCAACCTTTTTCGGGGCACTGTGGCGCTTTGTGTGGGGGTAGGGGTCCAAGATGGATTCCTGCCGTTATTCTCTGCTGGGAGACCGGGATCCGTCTTCCCAGTCTCTGGGTTTTGCCCTCTGAGGCAATGTGGGTGCTGCCTTTCTCATCATTGGGGTCGCGAGCTGCCAGGAGTCAACTGCAGCCAAGATTGCTCTCCCTGCCACTGTTTCTGGTGCTACTGCAAACAGCACTGCCCGATTTCCACTCTTCCTACCTGTCCAATGAGCACTGCTGGTTTATAGCTTTGTATGTTGGGCTTCCATGTAGTTTTATTTTCTGGAATTCCTAGTTATCTTTTGTTTTGAGGTAGTTGTATTCCTTTCTAGTTGTAGAGGGAGACTGAGTGTGTCAGTCTAAGCCACCGTCTTGGCCAGAAGTTAAATTCATGCCTTTATAGTCAAATAGTATTTGACAGAGAAAGCAAGAACATACCATGGGCTAAAAATAGTTTACTCAAAAAATGGTGCTGAGAAAATTGAAGAGATATGTACAGAAAAAGAACTACACCACTTTCTTATGCCACACATGGAAATAAATTCAAAATAGATTAAAGACTTAAATGTTAGACCCCAAACCATAAAAATCCTAGAAGAAAACATAAGCAGTAAAATCTTAAACATTGCTTATGATAATAATTTTTTCCTGATATATCTCCTCAGACAAAGGAAGTTAAAAGAACAACAACAATGATACTACATCAAACTAAAACGTTTTTCACAGTTAAAGAAACCATCAACAAAATAAAAAGACAGCCCAATATTTGGAAGAATATATTAGCCAATACACCTGGTAAGCGGTTAATATCTAAAATTTATTAAAAACTTATAAAACTCAACACCAAGAAAAGCAAACAATACAATTAAAAATTGGCAAAGGATCTGAACAGACACTTCTCCAAAGAGGACATACAGATGGCCAATAGACATATGGAAAAAGGTTCAATGTCACCAATTGTCAGAGAAATGCAAATTAAAACCAAAATGAGATATCACCTCACAGAGGTAAGAATGGCCATCATTAATAAATCAACAAACAGCAAGCACTGGCAAGAATTTGGAGAAAAGGGAATCCACTTGCACTGTGGTGGGAATGCAAACTAGTGCAACCACTGTGGAAAGTAGTATAGAATTATCTCAAAAAATTTAAAACGTAACTGCCTTATAACCCAGTGATTCTATTTCTTGGAATTTATTCAAAGAAACCTCTAGTACTAATTTGAAAGAATAGAAGCACCCTTATTCATTGCAGTGTTATTTACAATAGGCAATATTTAGAAGTAGCCCAAGTGTCCTTTAGTAGATGAGTGGATTAAACAACTATGGTATCTTTACACAATGTCATACTACTCAGCCATAAAGAAGAAGAAAATTTTACCTTTAGCAACAGCATGAATGGACCTGGAGAACATTATGTTAAGTGAAATAAGCCAGCCAGAGAAAGAGTAATACCACACAATTTCACTCATATGTGGAATGTAGTGAACAAACTAAACTAACAAACAAAAATAGATACAGCCTAATAGATAAGGAACAAGCTTGGGGAGTCCGTGAGTAGAGGGATCCATCACAAAAGAAAAAGGACTCATGGACGTGGATAACACTGTGGTAATTGAAAGGGGAGGGGACTGGGTAGAGGTGAAAGAGGGCATAAGGGAAATAAATGATAATAGAAAAATACAATAAAAATAACGTAAAAATTAAAAAAATAGTAGTTGTAAATATACACAATGGAATATTAGTCATAAAAAAGAACAAATTCTTACCATTTACAACAACATGAATAGATCTATGAGGAATCATGCCAGCTGAAATGTCGGAAACAGGAAGATATATATCACATGATTTTACTTACATGTGGGATTTAATGAACAAAATAAATGAACAAATAAAATTGAGAAAGAGATACAGAGAACAGACTGATCGTTACCAGATTGGGTTGTGGGTGGAGGGTGGGGGAGAGACTGGGTGAAAAAAGTTAAGGCATCAAGAAGTACAAATTTGTAGTTCCAAAGTTGTCATAGGGTTTTAAAGTACAGCATAAGTGTTGGACATTATCAAATGCTTTTTCAGGATCTTTTGATATGAACATGTGATTTTTGTCTTTCATTTTGTTTATGTGGTGTATTGCATTTATTGATTTGTGAATATTAAACCATCCCTGCATCCTTGGTATGAATCCCACTTGATTATGGTATATGGTCTTTTTTTTTGGAATTCGGATACTACTGTCCTCTAGAGTCTTCCCTCTTCTCTGTGCTGAGGTATGACAAAAACACTCAGCAAAGTGGTAATAGAGGGAGTATACCTCAACATAATAAAGACCATATATTAGAAACCCTTAGCCAACATCATACTCAATGGGCAAAAACTGAAAGCTTTCCCTCTAAGATCAGGAACAAGACAAGGATGTTCACTCTCTCCACTACTATTCAACATAGTCTTGGAAGTTCTAGCCACAACAATCAGACAGGAAAAAGAAATAAAAGGCATCCAAATTGGAAAAGAGGGACTAAAAATGTCACTATTTGCAGATGACATGATAGTGTACATAGAAAACCCAGTAGACTTGACCAAAAAACTACTTAACCTAATAAGTGAATTTGGCAAAATAGCAGGGTACAAAGTCAATATTCAGTAATCAAAGGCATTTCTGTACACCAACAATAAAATATCAGAGATAGAAACTGGATTAAAAAATCCCATTTACTATAGCAACAAGAAAAATAAAATACTTAGGAATAAACTTAAACAAGGAAGTAAAAGACCTGTACTTGGAAATTACAGAACACTGAAGAAAGAAATTGACTAAGATACAAATAAGTGGAAGCATATACCATGTTCATGAATGAAAAGAATCAATATCATTAAAATATCCATGCTACCCAAAGCAATTTATAGATTCAGCACAATCCCTATTAAAATACAAATGTCATATTTCACAGATCTAGAACAAATACTTCAAAAATTTATATGGAACCCAAAAAGACCCTGAATTGCGACAGCAATATTGAGACAGAAGAACACAGTAGGAGGAATCACAATACCTGATATCAAACTATACTACAAATCCATGGTAATCAAAACAGTCTGGAACTGGCATAAGAACAGACATATAGATCAATGGAACAGAAGAGAGAGCCCTGAAATAAACCCTCTATAATCAATTAGTATTTAACAAAGGGGAAAGTAGCATAAAATGGAATGGAAATCACCTCTTCAACAAATGGTGCTTGGAGAACTGAACAGGGACATGCAAAAAAAAAAAGTTAAACTAGACCACCAATTTATATTATACACCAGAATAAACTCAAGGTGGATCAAAGACTTAAGTGTAAGCCATGGCACCATAAAGGTCCTAGACCAAACATAGGCAGGAAAATTTCAGATATCCCACACAGCAATATTTTCACTGATATATCTCCAAAGGCAAGGGAAATAAAGGAAAGAATAAACAAATGGGACTACAACAAACTAAAAAGTTTCTGTTCAGTGAAAGAAAGCATCAGCAAGATGAAAAGGGAACAAACTGTATGGGAAAACATATTTGCCAATGACACCTCAGACAAGGGTTTGATCCCCAAAATATATAGAGAACATATATGACTCAACACCAAGAAGACAGATAATCCAATTAAAAATGAGCAAATGTTCCGAACAGACACTTCTCCAAGGAAGACATAGAGAGGGCTCATAGGCACATGAAAAAAAGTTCAACATCACTGGCCATCAGAGAGATGCAAATTAAAATCACAACGAGGTGCCAACTCACATCAGTCAGTATGGCCATCATTAACAAATCAACAAACAGCAATGCTGGTAAGGACGTGTAGAAAAGGGAACCCTAGTGCACTGTTTTGGGGAATACAGACTGGTGCAGCCACTATGGAAAACAGTATGGAATTTGCTCAAAAAACTAAAAGTGGAACTGCCTTTCGATCCAGCAATTTCATTGCTTGTGTTATACCCAAAGATTACTGAAACACCAGTTCAAAAGAACCTATGCATCCCTATGTTCATAACAGCACTATTTTCAATAGCCAACTGCTAGAAATAGCCTAAGTGCCCATCAGTAAATGAGTGGTCAAAAACATTTACACAATGGAATATTATGCAGCAGAAAGAAAGAAGTTACTCCTGCCTTTTGCTACAGCATGGATGAAAGTTGAAAGAATTATGATAAGCGAAATAAGCCAGGTTGCAGAAGATAAATATCATATGATTGCATCTAATACAGGAAGCTAATGAACAAAACAAACCAATGAGCAAAATAGAACCAGAGGCATGTAAACAGGGAATAGACTGACAGTGACCATAGGGCCAGGGGGAGGAGGTAAATGAGGAAAATAAGGGGAAGTGTCTAGTCAAGGAAGTAATATGAATGACCCATGAACATGGAAAACTAAATGGGGATGGTCTTTGGGAGAGGTGGGAGGTCGGTCTATCAGAGGAGAGCAATGGGGGAAAACTGGGGCAACTGTAATAGAAAAACAATACAAAATAAATTTAAAAATAGGGTAATACATAGAGAATATGATAAAAAAATTATAATAGCTGTGTACAGTGCCTGGTGAGTATAGTATTATATTTATTAGGGGGGGTCACTTTGTAAATTATGTAATTGTCTAACCATTGTGTTGTACACATAAAACTAATATGAAGTAACATTAAATGTCACTGTAATTGAATAATTAAAAAAAAGAAAAGAAGATGAGGGAGCCACTCTAAAATCGTGTAGCTTTTGAATGCAACAGAATATTGGAATAATCTTTTTCTTCTTAAAACTGGTCTGTTCATCTGATGAATCATAATTATGCTTCAGCTATAAACATTAAATATTCTATCACCTTCTACATAGTCAAGAAGAAAGACATTCAGGATTGTGTGGACATTGCATTTCTCCCAAAGAATTCTATTGACCCTGAAAATACATGCTGGAAATGAGGGATAACATTTGTGTTCCCTGTGGGATAGGTCCTTGCACACTCCAAGATACTCTGATGAGAAGGGTGGTGAGAATTATTTATATGAGGCTATCAGGCTAGCATCAGATCCTGGGTAAATTAATGAGGGTGTTTGTAAAAATGAATCATGTCCATTATCTGGCCCACACATAAGATTTTGTTTTGAGTGTATCTCTGAAGTTGGTCAAATTGGCCAAAACTGTCTGTTCTGGCCCCCATGAATACTGGAGAGCTATAAAATTTCTCCGAGTGGAAACTTTAAGTCTAGCAGAAAGTACAAGTGTGTAGCCAACACCACGACACAAACTGAAAGCCAACCATAATATTTTAAAAAACAATCAGAAATCACTCAAATGTTCAGGTTTATGGTATAAGGAAAAAGACTTCAAGGACTCCAGAGTTCTGATTTTTTAAAGACCTAGGTTCTTGCAAATGCCAAAAAATTGCACTGTTATTCATATCAGTCTTCAATGCATTTTGCACCAGGCATAAGATGCATGAAGAAAAACCACATTTCTCTAAGAGGCACATGTTCACTAAGATTTATTAGTTGATTTTTCCACATGCAATACTGTCTGTCCACCAGGCCCAGTATGGAACCCTAACCAGAAGAAGAAATCAAGATGTGGCCAGAGAGCCTGTAAAACATCTAGATTCAACTATATATTTGTGCAACTTGGTAGTAATGAGAACAAGAAAGGAGGTTGGAAATCTTGAAGAAGAATAACATTCCTCTTGGGGGAAAACATCCCTGAGTAAAACCATTATATCTCTTTACTCTCCTTTTCCACAAGACAGAGGGTCTGGCCAGAGGCCCCACTCCCCTTCCAAGAAGGCAGAGGTGGCCTGATCCTCCCATGGCCATTATTCCCTAAAGGGTGGTTCCATTGTGCTGCTCCACACAATTAAAGTTCCCAGTGAGTTGCACATAAATATTATGCCTTAGGGATGCAAAGGCAGGGAAGAGGAGAATAGATAATATTCATGAAGTTGTGTCTGTTGCTGAGAAAAACACAGTGTGTATTTTAATCTAAAAATGCCTAAAATGACTCCCTTTGTGATCCTGGCCACCACACTTGAGACAGATTCTGTTGGGATGCTTGAAGTGTGTTATGCAAAGTCCATTAAGCAAATGATGAGGTATAAGACTGAACTCTTCTACACTTTCATTTTATGCATTTCTACATGTAGTTTAATTGAATGTTAACATGCAGCATATTTCTATTACCAGGCAATTATGTGGCTGTAACTCAACATGAGATTATATTAAAAAGTTTAATTTGAAATTACATATATATCACATAAAAATAATTTCACTTATGTATCATGTGATATATATGTGAATACATATATAAGTATACCATACCCAGAGAAATTCAGGGCAACTTTGGTCTGGAGAAGTTGTCCTCCTTTAAGGAAGTTTAAGGCTTTTGCAGTATTATTTTAGGCTTCGTAATTTGAGTTTTACTGTGGAATTCTGTCTAATATATTACTCCACCCTTATTCTCAGAGCATGCATTCCAAGACCCCCCAGTGGATGCCTGACAATACAGATAGTACTAAACCTTATGTTTTTTTCCATATGTATTTAACTATGATAAAGTTTTTTTTAATAACTAGGTACAGTAAGAGAACAACAACTAATAAGATAGAATGATAATAACCATATAATGTAATAAAGTATGTAATGTCATCTCTCTTTCAAAATACCTTAGTGTACCATAGTCACCCTTCTTGAAATGATGTGAGATAATACAATGTCTATGTGAGAAGATGAAGTGAGGTACTCTGAATAGCACCTAATTTAAAATTTATGAATTGTTTATTTCTGGAATTTTTCATTAAATATTTTTTGAGCCACTCTTGACTGCAGGTACTGAAACTTCAGAAAGTAAACTCTAGATAAGAGGTGAGCTACTGTATGTTGAGTCAACCTGGAATCTGATGTGTCTTCATGTCTTTTCCTATGCCTCTGAAGTCCTCCTGATGTTGATACTGAAAGTATCCTTGGGACCACCTTCAGAGAATGAGTCAGGCTTTATTATGTTTTATTTTGTAACTTCTGGCTTTATGTCAGAGTCCAGGCTCCTTCTGGGTACAGGGATAGGGAGAAATGAAAAGAAATTGCCACTGTTTTATTTGGTGTCACTCTTGTGCTCTTTTCTCCAACAAGATTTTTCTGTCAGCAGAGGGTCATTTGTTGGCTTCTCTTTTTTCACTCTTTATCTACTCAGCTCTCCAACTACATTTAAAAGCATATTTAAGAAAAGCAAACAAGCAAATAGTTAACTTATCAAAGCATTTTTTTCAAAGCAACCATCTGAATTCAGGTAGAGGAAAGTTCTAACCTCAGTTACACAATTTGCCAACATTTAATTAATCTGTCTACACCTCTGTTTTCTCATTTACCAAATAAGAATATTAATAACCAACTCAAAATATAAGTGAATAACATATGACCTGATACATGCAAAGTGCTTAATGAAAGGTTAAACATTATCATCATTAATATCAACAGCTGCTTAATAATGCTGATTAATAAATAATTTAGCAGTTAAAATTCAGACATTTTTTTCCAAATATATCTCTTTGTGTCTATAAGACCTAACATAGCCTTGGACATCCTCAAAAGTACACCTGGGATATGAATATGAAAAAATAATCCACTAAGTTAATGCTTCCCTATGTCTTCCAGATATTATCCCATGTTCTTATATAGTTGCTTTTTTACATATAAAATTAAGTGTTTTTACAGCTCTCTCTCTACCTACCTATTTGCACCACAATTTTTTAATACTACTTCATGGACACACTAAAGGTCTTGGTCATGTCCTCACACACCTGTTGCAGCACAACACTCTCTATGAATGCTGTACATAATTCTGAATTCAGGAGGATTCATCACATTTAAAAAGCCTTTCCATAAGAATTTTTTGTTTGTTCATGTTTCACATTGCTCTTTCCCATGAGCCTACCTCCAATTCATTGATTGTCTTCAGAAGCAAACCCTTATCAAACTGTAAAACTTCAGGGGATGTTCACAAAAGCTAAATCTAAGTTAAAGGTATTACATACATTGCCCCAAAATATAACCAAAAATTTGAGCACAGCAATCTCTTTTTATTTTTTAAATAAGACAAGATCATCTGTTTTAGTGTAAGAAATGTAGTTAAAATAATGACGATAAAGGCATCCTAAACAAATTTGTTGTCCTGACTACCAGTGTACAAGACTGCTTGAAGCAGTTTCTTTCACGGAAGATCACATGATATAGGGAATGTTACTATCACTGTCAAAGCAAAGGTGTCCACTTTATCAAGATATTACACTTACCAGAAAATTAATTCACATGAATTATATTATATTATACCATTGTGTTTATTATCAACATATTTTCAGAGAGCCTAGAAAAACTTAATTGTCAAAAATAAAGTTCCAAGGTTAAATGTGGAAAATATGCATCAACTGGAAAACAAAGCTACATTTGTGCACTGTGATTTCAACTATTATATTTTAAAAAGGTAAATTGAATAATTACTGAAGTTAATTAAGTAGCAATAGGAATTTTTAAGTATATTTTATTGATTATTTTGTTATAGTAGTCCCAATTTTTTCCCTTTGCTCCCCTCTACCCAGTACCCTCCTTCCGTGGAGAAATCCCACCTCCCTTAGTTCATGTCCATGGGCTGTGCATGTAAGTTATTTGGCTTTGCCCTTTCGAATATTATTCTCAAATTCCCCCTGTCTATTTTGTACCAAAAAGTTATGCTTCTTAATCCTTGCAACATTTCCCCATTTCTCCCCCTTCACCCTCCCAGCTGATAGCCCTCCAAATGATCCCCATATCTATGATGCTGTTCCTATTCTGGTTTGCTTAGTTGGATTTTGTTTTTATTTTTAAGATTCAGTTGTTGGTAGTTGTGAGTTTGTTGTCATTTTAATGTTCATAATTTTAATCTTTTTCTTAAGAAAGTCTCTTTGACATTTCATATAATAATAGCCTGGTGATGATAAATTCCTTTATCTTTACCTTGTCTGGGAAGCAATTTATCTGCCCTTCCATTCTAAATGAAAGCTTTGCTGGATAGAGTAATCTTGATTGTAAGTCCTTGCTTTCATCACCTTGAATACTTCTTGCCAGTCGCTTCTTGCCTGTAAACCTCCTTTTGAGAAAACAGCTGAAAATCTTATAGCCATCCCTTTGTATGTAACTCTCTGTTTTTCTTTTGCTGCTTTTAAGATTCTCTCTTTATCTTTCACCTTTGGCATTTTAATTATGATGTGTCTTGGTGTGGTCCGTTTTGGGTCTAGCTTGTTTGGAACTCTCTGTGCTTCCTGAACTTTTATGTCGATTTCCTTTGCCAAGTTTGGGGAGATTTCCTTCATTATTTTCTTACATAAGTTTTCAATTTCTTGCTCTTGCTCTTCTCCTGGCACCACTATGGTTTAGATGTTGGCATGTTTAAAGTTGTCCCAGAGGTTCCTACACCTCTCCTCATTTTTTTGCAATTCTTGTTTCCTCATTCTGTACTGGCTGATGGTTTTTTTCTTCCTTATGTTCCAAATCATTGATTTGAACCCCAGTTTCAGTCCCCTCACCATTGGACTTCTGTGGATTTTCCTTCATCTAACTTCTTCCTTTATGCATCTGCCATACTTAAGCATATCTGTCAAGCCTGTGAGCATCTTTATCACCAGTGTTTTGAACTCTTCATTTGTTAGTTTGGCTATCTCCACATACCTTAGTTCTCCCACTGGCAACCTTGATTCTTTTCGTCTTTTGGGCCATACTTCTCTGTCTCCTCATCTTGACATGCTCCTATGTTTGTTTGCCTCTGTGTCTTAGGTAGAGCTGTCACTCTTGTTACATTGTAAGAGGCAGGGACTTAGGTATTGTCAGTAGAGGGTGACTAATTTCACCACGTTGTGATGCTGCACATGGGGGAGGTGTCTGAGAGGAAACAATGCCACTTGCTCAGCACTCGCACCTTTTCCAGGCACTTCTCTCACTTTGTATGGACTGGCACCTCTCTAGTTGTTGCTCTGGCTGTCTCTCCCAGAGTGGGTGGCTCTGTGGATATTCTAGGACCATGGGGGCCCTTTAAACAAGTGGACTGTGCTGAGAGACCAGCAGTTTCTTCCTCCACCCCAAACCTGACTGGTTTGCAGTCAAAAGCAATGAGGCTTTATTTTCCGCAGTGCTGGGACCTTGAGCTTCCTGGTCTGGTCTGGTGCTGGGAGTGCTCCCCAGATGTCCCTCCTTAGTTTTTAAAACATGTGACTGTGCTTTCTGCAGGCCTGCTGCTGCTGCCGCCAGTGCTGCCACCACCACACTGCATCCTTTCTGCCCCGGCTCCACCTCTACTACCTGTTCTGATGAGTATTTCTTCTTTACAACTTTGTTGGACTTCCATGCAGCTCAATTTTCTGGAACTCCTGGTTGACTCTAGTTTTGAGGTAGCTGTATTCCTTCTTAGTTGTGGAGGGAGGTTCAACGTGTCTGTCTAGGTCTCCATCTTGGCCAGAAGTAGCGATAGGTATTAAATACTTTGCTTGCATGTTTTTTGAGTGAGATTATAAAATACAAATGATACTTGCAGTTGTGTAAGAGGGGAAGTGAATTTTACGTTAAAAGGTGTATCCCCAAAATAGATTATTTATTTCTCATTTTGCTTTACTAATAAAATTTTTAACTAATTGGTTAATTGGAAGATAGGTATGAAAATATCCCACTCGCTTTTTTCTGGTAAGACTAAGTGATAGAAAAGAAATATAAAGTCTAAGAAATTGATAAATTTAATATTTAAAATGATTGAAATGATGCAGAAGTTTTACATCTTTTTCTTTCTTTCTTTCTTATTTTGGGGCCCATCATGAATCACTATTAATATTTAAATCATGAAGGAACTTGTCCAAACCTCAGTTCACAGAACTGGAATTAATATTCCTGTAAAAAAAAAAAAGTGAGGGGAATAAGCTCTGAAACTCTGGCTACAGGAAACGTTAAACTAAGCAGTCATGTGAATTGTGTAACTCATTCCGGGAAAGAATTTTCCTCTGCCGCTCTTAGAATAGAACTTGATCCACTTTCATTGGCCATTAGCTCAGTTCTTTAAATTAAACATATTAAAAGCCACCAAGTTGCCTATTGAAAGAAGTCTGTTTTGTATCATCAATGTATTTGAAGACACTGGTTAAAATTGTTAGAGATAAGATGCTCTGAATTTTTTTCTTTTTATAGCACATCTTGAAAAGTAAAAATAATGATAATTTGGAAAAATAAAGTTTTGTGGAAATGTTTTAGAATCTTGTTCAAATGAAAAACATTATAGGAGATTTTTTACTTCAATTGGTCTTATTTTCAAAAATAATGTGACACATGTCATTACAAAACTTCAAGATGGGGAGAGAAAACACATACACATTCAATTACAATAGGTTCTTTTAGTTTTCTAGAGAATATTTAAATAGTCCATGGGAGCCTGAAGAATAAATGGCATTTTATGTTTGTTTTTTTTAGAAAGGGTGTGGTTTATTTTCCCCCAAATCTCTGTCTATGTTCTGCACTTACGAAAATTTCCCAATTTGCTTAGAATAGGAAGGCTACTTACGAGCTGCTAGAAACATATTTATCTTTCACATATTTTATCAGATTGTCTTGCAGTGATGAATCCTTATATCTCAATAGTTAAACCCACAATGGTTTGTTTTTCATTTATGCTACATAACTACATATCCTTGACGCTCATCATCAGTACTTAGGGACAGTTGCTGAGAGTCAGGCCATGTAGAAATATCTTTCAAAAGAAGTCTTGCAGGCAAGAAGGGATTGGCAAGAAGTATTCAAAGTAATGAAAAGCAAGGACTAACAACAAAGATTACTTTGTTCAGCAAAGCTATCATTTACAATGGAAGGGCAATGAAGTACTTCCCAGACAAGGTAAAAGTAAAGGAGTTCATCATCACCGAGCTCTTATTACATAAAACGTTAAAGGGATTTATTTAAGAAAAAGAATATCAAAACTATGAACAGTAAAATGACAACAAACACAACTATCAACAACTGAATCTAAAATACAAAAACAAAAAATGAATCAAACAACTAAAACAGAAGCAGAATGATGGATATGGAGACCATATGGAGGGTTATCAGTGGGGAGGGGGAAGAAAGATAATGGGGGAAAATGTAGGAGTTAAGAAGCATAATTGGTAGGTCAAAATAGACAAGAGGATGTTAAGAATAGTAAAGGGAGGAGAGCAAAGGGGAAAAATGGGAACTACTGTAACAACATAATCAATAAAATATACTTAAAAAAATAATAGTAAAGGAAATGGGGAAGCCAAAAAACATATATGCATGATCCATGGACATGAACTAAAGGGGGAGATTGCTGGAGGGAAGAGGGTACCAGATGGAGGGGGGCAAAGGGAAAAAATTGGTATAACTGTAATAATGTAATCAATAAAATATACTAAAAGAAAAAAATAAAAAGGAAGCTCTGGGAGGTCTTACCTTATCAAGATATTGGCCAGAACTAGTCATATGGTGTCAACCCACCCCAAAGAAATGAGAAATTACAATTTTTCTGTATACTGGAAATATTTGATGAACTGCATTAAACAAAACCACACACAACTGCACATCTACATTAATTACATGGAGCTTGGCCTTGTGTCAATGAATTCTAAAATAGTTGCAATTCTTATAATGTAAATTGTACAATCTCTTCCCACTTCATTTACTTGTCAACAGATATCTGTTTTGGTCAAAAGTATGGACTATTTTATGTATAGTTACCATCAAGCTACAGGTTGGACATATGTTTACCTTAGTTTTTAATATTATCATAAGCCAGATAATTCACATATTACTACTCAAGAGAAAGTTATTTGTATTATCTTCTTTATTAATATAAGATTTTATATTTTTTTATTATAATTCAACAGAAAAATCAGAAGTTGGAGACTTCTTCAGCTTTCTGGTTAGGAAAAGAGAGATATTTTAGAAACAAAATTTTAACAGCTTCCCATTCAATGAATGTTTTGATATAGCTTGAGGATTTTGCAACTATTTTGAAAAGTGTTTCAAATATAAAATAAGTAATTTTTTTTTAATTTTATTTTTTGATTTTTCAACTACGGTTGTCCAATTTTTCTCCCATTACTCCCCTTCACCCAGCCTACCCCTTCTCCCACAGTCATATCCCTCCCCTGTTGTCCATGTCCATGAGTAATTAATACACACTCCTTGACTAAACCCTTCCCTTACTTATCCTCCTCTCACTTCCCCTCCCCCCTATTGACTGTTATTCTGCTCCTTGTCTTATTTAGTTTGTTTGTTTATGTTGTTCTTTAGTCTCCTGTATTAGGTGATATCATATGGTATTTTGCTTTCTTTGCCTGACTTATTTCACTAAACATAATTCTCTCTAGTTCCATCCATGTTGTTGCAAATGGCAGGAGTTCCTTCTTTCTTTCTTCTGCATAGTATTCCATTGTGTAAATGGACCACAATTTTTTGATCCACTCATCGACAGATGGGAATTTAGGCTGTTTCCAGCACTTAGTTATTGTAAACAGTGCTGCTATAAACATAGGGGTGCATAAGTTCTTTTGAATTAGGGTTTTAGGATTTTTGGGGGGTATAATCCTAGTAGTGGAATTGCTGGTTCAAAAGGCAGTTCTATTTTTAGTTTTTTGAGGTAATTCCATACTGTTTTCCATAGTGGCTGCAGTAGTCTGCATTCCCACCAACAGTGCAGTAGGGTTCCCATTTCTCCACATCTTCGTCAGCACTTGTTGTTTGTTGATTTGTTGATGATGGCCATTCTGACTGGTGTAAAATGGTATCTCATTGTGGTTCTTATTTGCTTCTCTCTGATGGCTAATGATGTTGAGCATTTTTTAATGTGTCTATAGACCTTCTGTATGTCCTCTTTGGAAAAGTGTTTGTTCAGGTCCTTTGCCCAATTTTTAATTGAGTTGTTCTTTTTCTTGATGTTGAGTCGTATAAGCTCTTTATATATTTTGGAGATCAGTCCCCTGTCTGAGATTTCATTGGCAAATATGTCTTCCCATATGGTTGGTTTCCTTTTCATCTTGCTCATGTTTTCTTTTGCTTAGCAGAAACTCTTTAGTTTGAAGTAGTCCCATGTGTTTATTTTTTTCTTTATTTCTCTTGCGTTAGGAGATGTATCCATGAAGATATTGTTATGTGAGATATCTGAAATTTTCCTGCCTATGTTTTCCTCTAGGACGTTTATGGTGTTATGACTTACATTTAAGTCTTTGATCCATCTTGAGTTTATTCTCGTGTGTGGAGTAAGTTGTTGGTCTAGTTTCATTTTTTTGCAAGTTTCTATTCAGTTCTCCCAGCACCATTTGTTAAAGAGGCTCTTCTCACTCCATTTTATGTTCCTTCCTCCTTTATCAAATATTAATTGACCATAGAGGCCTGGGTTTAGTTCTGGACTCTATTCTGTTCCACTGATCTATATGTCTGTTCTTATGCCAGTACCAGACTGTTTTGATCACAGTGGCTTTGTAGTATTGCTTGATATCTGGTGTTGTGATTCCTCCTGCTGTGTTCTTCTGTCTCAAGATTGCTTTTGCTATTCAGGGTCTTTTTTGGTTCCATATAAATTTTTGGAGTATTTGTTCTAGCTTTTTGAAATATGTCGTTGATATTTTAATAGGGATTGCATTGAATCTGTAAATTGCTTTGGGTAGTATGGCCATTTTGATGATGTTGATTCTTCTTATCCAAGAACATGGCATTTGCTTCCATTTATTTGTATCTTCCTTAATTGCTTTCTTCAAAGTTATGTAATTTTCAGAGTACAGGTCTTTTATCTCTTTGATTGAGTTTAGTCCTAGGTACTTTATTTTTCTTGTTGCTATAGTAAATGGTATTTTCTTTTTTGTCTCTGTCTCTGATAGTTTATTGTTGGTGTACAGAAATGCCTTCGATTTCTGTATACTTATTTTGTACACTGCTATTTTGCCAAATTCACTTAATATATTGAGTAGTCTTTTAGTGGAGTTTATACGGTTTTCTAGCTATACTATCATGTCGTCTGCAAATAATGATAGTTTTACTTCTTTTTTCTAATTTGGATGCCTTTTATTTCTTTGTCTTGTCTGAATGCTGTTCCTAGGACTTCCAACACTATGTTGAATATGAGTGGAGAGAGTGGACAGCCTTGTCTAGTTCCTGATTTCAGGGGAAATGCTTTCAGTTTTTGTCCATTGAGTATGATGTTGGCTTCAGGCTTCTCGTATATAGCCTTAATTATGTTAAGGTATACTCCCTCTATTCCCATTTTTTGAGTGTTTTCATCATAAATGGGTGTTGTACTTTATCAAATGCTTTCTCTGCATCTATTGATATGATCATGTGATTTTTGTCATTCATTTTGTTTAGGTGATGTATTATATTTATTGATTGGCGAATATTAAACCATCCTTGCATCCCTGGGATGACTCCCACTTGATTGTGGTGTATGATCTTTTTGTTGTATTGCTGGATACTGTTTGCCAGTATTTTATTGAGGATTTTAGCATCTATGTTCATCAGTGATATTGGCCTGTAGTTTTCTTTCTTTGTTGTGTCTTGACCTGGTTTGGGGATTAGGGTGATACTGCCTTCATAGAAAGAGTTTGGGATTTTTCTCTCTTCTTTGATTTTTTGGAATAATTTGAGGAGGGTAGGAGTTAGTTCTTCGCTAAGTGTTTTGTAAAATTTGCCTGTGAAGCCATCTGATCCAGGGCTTTATTGTGCAGCCAGATTTTTGATTACTGTTTCAATTTCCTTCTTTGTTATTGGTCTGTTGAGACTTTCCACTTCTCCTTGGTTGAGTTTTGGAAGGTTATATGTTTCTAAATTTGTCCATTTCTTCTAGGTTGTCAAATTTTTTGCCATATAATTGTTTGTAGTAATTTCTTACTATCGTTTGTATTTCTGTGGTATCAGTCGTGATTTCTCCTTTTTCATTTCTGAATTTGTTTATTTGGGTCTTCTCTTTTTTTTTTCTTGATGAGCCTGGCTAAAGGCTTGTCGATTTTGTTTATTTTTTCAATGAACCAGCTCCGAGTTTTGTTGATCTTTTAAATTGTTTGTTTGGTCTCTATGTCATTTAATTCTGCTCTGATCTTGATGATTTCCTTTGCTCTTCTTGCCCTAGGCTTTGTTTGTTGTTGTTGTTCTAGTTCTTGTAGCTTTAGGGTTAGATTTTTTATGTGATATTCTTCTATCCTTTTCAGATATGTTTGTATTGCTATGAACTTCTCTTTCAGGACTGATTTTGCTCTGTGCTATAGGTTTTGGGCTGTTGTGTGTTCATTATCACTAGTTTCCAAAAATTTCTTGATTTCTTCTTTGATGTCATTGTTAACCCATTCATTATTTAATAGCATGTTATTCAATCACCATGATTTTGGATGCCTTTGATTTTTTTTCTTGGGGTTGATTTCTAGTTTCAAGGCATTGTGGTCTGAAAAGATGCTTGATATGATTTCAGCTTTAATTGAACATAACAAGCCGGTTTCATTCTTCGGTGGTTTTTCTTCTCCTGAAGGTAGGCTACCATCAACCTCTGAATATTTCCCTTTTGCTCTGGCAATGCCTTGTGTTTGGATTTGATTTGATTGCTGAGAAGCCTTCCATGTTCTTAGCCTCATCTTTTATGGGTACCACATGTAAAACTAACTGTGATGACAGAGAAATGTCTTCAGGCTCCGGCGATGGTCCCGACTGTGCAACGTGTGGTGTCTTTCCCGCTTAGTCCGCAGCAGCAACAGAACCAGCTCCTTTAGCCAGTCTCCATTTCCCCTAAAATTAGTAATTTAAAGATAATGTCTAAACTTATTTTCAGTCTAACATCTAGTATGTGAAGGCATCTGACAAATACTTTGAAATTATATTTTGAATTTCTAATTTTAAAGATATTAATGAAAACTGTTGAGAAGCTGCTATAATTAGATACTAACCTAGAAAAAATATCTTTAAAATAATAAATGAAAGAGTGAAAGAAATCTTGAGTTTGGGATCAAGTCTTAAACCTTTTCTATTTCCCAAATAAACATTTACTCCTTGACAGAGAGTTGCTGCAGGCAGTTGGTGTGGGCGATCATTGAGGTAGTGCTACGGTTGAAAGCTTTCTGTCCTGACCATTTGGCTTTCTCTTTGGGGGCACTTTCAAAAACCTCTAGAGTTCCATAGAACACAGGTTAAAATTTGTTGATTTTGTACACTACTTATTTAGCAGCCAAGGAAACAAAGTACAGTGGGCCAAAGGGGAACAGTTATTATCCAGAAATAAGGATTAAAGTTTGGAGGTTTTAAAAATTATTTTGTTGACAGACTGTAAGCTTGGGCCATATTCTGAAAACATTTGTTAAATACATATATTCGTTAATAACATTAATCATCATTTGTTTATTGCATCTCTACTTATTCACTGAGTAGGGCAATATATCCTAGGTGTTATGGGTTAAAAGAATAAGTCTTATTTCATACTCTCAAGAAACTTCCTGTCTAGTTTGGAGAAGAAAACATTTTTAATTCTATTTTTCTCTATTTTTTTAGCACAAAAAAATTTAATGTTCTTTTTATGTTAATATTTAAGTATTAAGAAAGATAAATTTAAAATATGTTGAGTAGAGTTCTATACTTTATATTTACATAATGATTTTGATTTTACCTCCCCAAAAGCAGTTGCCCAGAAAGAAGGAAAGGCAACATGTAAACTGCCTGGGGCTTGCACTGCCTGCAGGTTCCCTGGCAGAGCAAAGAATTGAAGTGCAGAAGCAAATGTCCCCTCCCCACCCCTCTTCCCTTTATTTTTATGTAATACATTTCTGAATAACAAATGCAAAAATTAGGTTTGGATATAAGAAGCTAGATGACCATCCCAATTCAGGATTGTTTCACTGGGAGACCTGGTACAGAAAGGATGTGGATTACCCCTCACCACAAGGACACAGGGACAGAGGCAAAGGTCACATTAAGTCATTTGTGATCTCTGAGCAAAGGCATAGCAAGTATAAGCTCATCTGTAAAGGAAAGGGATTTGACCATATGGCCTGCCAGATCCCATGTGCTCTGAGCTTAGACCGTCCATGCTTGGAGGCCTTCCTTCTCTGTTAAGGTAGATGCAGGAAGGAAGGTATATCATACTGTGGCACCAGCCTTCCAATATCCTTACCATACTTGTGGGATAAATTCACATTCAATCATGTGAAATTTCTGTATGCTGTTAAATTGGCAAGCTACTACCTTAAACAAATAAGCCAAAGGCCTTTCTGTGGGATATGTAATTTGAGAGCGAGCCCTGTGAGCTCCTGTCCAGGGCCCGGGTCTGCATTCATGACAGTTTGTTCCAGTTGGACTGGATGAAGGCATTTCTTGTCTTATGGAGGATCTGAAATACATTTTTAATAAAAATCATCAAGAAATTATGATTTAAGGATTTGAAACCCTAATGTTACAGGCAAAGCCTTATTTTTATGGAATACAAAACACTCTGTTTCTTCCACTTCTCACAGCTCATTAAGAGAAGACACCACTAAATCGTGGTCCTGCAGCATTTCCGGGTAGCGGGACACTGCTCGCTTGCTCGATCCTCGCGGACTGCCTCACCGGAGTGATCAGCTTCATGTCCTGCACTTCTGGCATCCCACTTATTCTGGGGATGGGAGCAACCTGTAATTTGATACCAGGGTGATTATCCTGTTCTGCTTTGGTTATTTGGGGTATTGCTGGAAACTGTTCTCTCTTTTTTGGAGAAAGACAAGACTTTCTTCCAGATTTCATATCCCTGTCCACCTCTTCTGTGGATGTTATATGAGTTTCAATAATGAAAAAGTCAGAGGTAATACTGTCTCTAGTTCTGTTTGGGTCTTGCAAAATATTAAGAACAACTTCTCGTAACTCTTGTATTGGTGTTGCCCCATTTCTAATGACCTCGTCACAGAGTTCGATAACATCAAACGTGCCTTTACTTGCCAAGAACTTTGCTTTCCAGATCCAAAATTTAGCAGATTTTTCAGCCTCTAGAATACTAGACAATATGGTAAATACTTCATTAGAAAGTATACCCCCTTCGATGAGCTGCAGACACTCAGCCAGAATGCTGTTAATTTTATTGGACAGTTCAAGCTGTGCTTCCTCTCTTCCTCTTCTTTTTTCATGCTTTTCCAGAATGATGTATTCATTTTCTCTATTATTTTCCTTTTTGTTTTAAGTTCCATTGGAGGCCGTTTATACATTTTCCCTTTAGATTTTAGCCATTCTCCCAGCTGTTTCCTTCGATCCGCTGCTGTAATCCTCTTAACATCTAGGTTAGTCTGGGTCCCATTTAAGACTCCTCTTCCATTTATGGTTGTGCCACCAGCTCGAGTTTTGGGAGCTGTCTTGTTCAGAAAATGATTCTGAGGAAGAGCCCTTTTCAGCTTGGAGTCCAGGGTCCATGCTTTCTGTTGACATCTGCCGTTGTGTTTATTCCCCTTGGCTCTGCTTGCTCTTATGCTTGGGGTGTTGGAAATGACTGAGGCAGAGCTGCCAAACGCCACATTGGGCCTGTGGCTCACAGCTTTGGATTTCTGCAGCACACATGATGTCTAGGGTCTGGAACAAGGTTGAGTGGGTTTCTGGTCCTGCTTAATGTTTGGAGGTCTGTGGTTTGGTCCTCCCTGAAGTAGACGGGGGCATGTTCTGGGTCTGGTATATCCTACTTTTTGTTCAGTAATAGTGTGTGACTGTAACTTAGCTCCACCTGATCTTTCATATTTACCATTATTAACCTTTATATCCTTCATGTCTTTGACCCCTGGTTTCTTTGATGTTTGATTGCTACTAAGGGTCTGAACAAAGTGAGGGAACTATCTTTGGGGGTTTTTTCTCCTGGTTTCGCTAGAGCTGCTCCTCTAGGGAGCTGCTGTGACTTCACTGGTAGAATCCTGGTTTGTGTTTCTCCAATGAACCCTTTATTAACTCTGTCTTTCAGAACAGCATGATTCAATGAACTTTTACCCAAGGCTTGCTTAGGGGCCAGACTGCTTTTGGTTTGATTATAAGAGCTAGTTTTGGGGTTACTTTTGGTCCTAAATTGAAGATGTGGTGTCTTCTCAGAGTCCAGTAAGGTTTGAGGCAAGATCTCTTTGTTCATCTCTTTTAGAAAGTTGTGTATGGACTCACTCTCACCGTGGACATTGTCCACAGAGTCTTTATGTGCAGAATTTCCTTGATCTGTCATTTGCTGCTTTACAGTTTTCAGTTCCTGTAATATTGAGTGACCCCACAGTTTTCTTGATAGCTCTCCAGCAGATGATCCAGCTTTGTGCTCTTGCTGATGATTGTTGGAGGGCTTACAGTTTGGGTTAGGAGTAATACATCCTGAAGTCAGTTATTTTCCCAGAAGTTTTGGTGGCTCCAACTTTGGCTTCTGGGACCCTGGAATAATGTCAGGCCTGGGCTGAAGTTTAATGCTGATGGGTCTTGTAGCTATGAGAGGTAAAGCAACATCCTTTTTGGGTTCAGTAGTAGATTTAGAAGGTGGAGGATTTGGGCAATTATTCTTGGCTTTTAGATAAGGATTGCTGCTTTGGCACTTCAGTTTTCCCTTAGCTGCTAGGTACTCCTAGAGCTTCCTCTTCCACTCTTCTGCAGCGGCAGTGAGTGCAGGCCACACCATGTTGGCTTATCCACGATGGTTCAATTCTATTTTTCTGAATTTGGTATCTATCTATTTGCCTTCCACAAGTAGTTATTCAATGAATATTTAATGAACATCTAATTTATTAGACAAACTCTAAATCAGTTTTCATATGCATCTTTTACCTCTTCTATATTTTCACTTGCTTTGTAGCTTGTCCCTTTTTTTCTCCTTATTTCTGGTCTATTTCTACTTTTTTCTCTTCCTTTTTCACCATCTTGTAAAATATTTCTGTTAACTATTTAAAGTCTGGAATTTATTTTGGAATATAAAATAGCCTTTCATTCTACATTGCAAGATAAAAGAATTAAAATGCAAATGAAATGTTGAAATCCCAAGCTATATTTGTGTGACTGGACTTCAGTTAAAGTGCAATTAATCAATCCAATCATCAAGTATGAGTGACTGATAAGAATCATTCCTATTTTCATAAATGCTGTTGATAGGAAAGGGAGAGGAGGAGGAGTGAAGACAGTAAAAGGCCTTGGGAAAATTAAGGGATGGGGGTGGGAGGACTGGGCCTGAGATGGCCAAAGTCTTAATAGTTTTACCTGGGACAAGCAGAAGAATTATCCTGAAGTACCTGTGGAGTACAACTGCAACCAAAAGGCAGTTCTCAATGATTTATGGAAGGCCTCACATGATTTATGGAGACTTTAACACATCAGCACACAGCTGACATTCTATAAAGAATCTTTTTTTCCCCATGGATTCAAGGAACTTGGAATTTAATAAGGGAAAAGGAATATACAGTAAGAGATAAGGAAATAATACTGTTTCACAAACACACACATACACACACACACCCCAGAATTTATGTATTCTGTTGCTCTGGCCTTCTCAGGCCTCAGTCTAAGCTCAATACCTTTGGTCCCAAAAGCATACACTGGAACTCTTTCCCTCTTCACATTACCCTGCTACCCTTTCTAATACAGATTATTCCTGGAGATTTTCTTAGAACTTTTAGTTTTCCAAATGTCTGCCCTCACTCCTGACTTCCCCTTTCCCATTGCTGTGGTTATAATCCTATATATCTTTTAAGTAGTAATCCAAATGTCTCATAGGATATCTCTTACCTCCAAACTCTTTGTATCTCAATCATAGCATGTAATATATTTTACTTTGTTATTGGTTAACACATTTTAGGTGATTTTTTAAAAGACAAAAACAATTAAAATAAAAATCAGAAAACAAGGAAGTGTTAGTTCTCAGATTGGAGCTTGTTTGAAATAGGGATAGGTCAATTGTATAAAAGAACAGAATTAAAAATCTAGATTCTGGTTACAATGGTCGAGTACATAAATGCTGTGTTCACTTCTTCCACTACATCAAAATTACAACTAAATTACAGAACAACCATCACTGAACTAAATTACAGAAAAACCATCACTGAGAATCATCTAAAGACTAGCTGAACAGAATCCACATAAAGTAAATGAAGAAGCTATGTCAAGACTGGTAGGAGCATCAGAGATTCATAACAGGCAGGTCCAACACCCACATGTGGTAGTTAAGAAATGAGATAAATATTTTAGCTGCAGAGATCCTTCCTGAATTTGAGGAGTCTCAGCTCCACCCTGGGTTAACCAACCAAGGGCTCCAGGGCCAGAAACAGAAGTCCTTAAAAACTTTGTCTGTGAAAACCAACAGAGATAGTGGCTCAATGAGATGGAGGGCTGATGGAGAACTAGGCACTGCAGGTCCTAAAGGAACTACATACAGACTCATTCACTCAGAAACACACTTACTCTGAGTTCTAGAACAGGAGCATCCACTCTGAAAGTGCCAGAGACATAAGGGAGGAACTGAATTGTCTGACTTCTGCATGAAAGCAAGAGGGACAGCTCTGTTTAGGACTGAAGTAATAGCAGGTGCCATTGCTCATTTGTTGAGCTCTCCACACACAGAGACACCTGCAAAGACTAAAGTGCTGGGAATCACCTTTGTTCCTTTGCTGAGCCCTCCTCCCACACAAACAGTAGATGTTGGCAGGCACAAAATCTGAATTCTCCATTAATGTGGGAAACATTGTGTACCCCACCTGGACACTACTGAGAACTCACCCCACCCAACCACAACAGCTAGAACCCCTTTCAGCAGTGGTCCAAAATAATAGCCAGCCTTTGCTCATGATTTAAACTTAAAAAAGATCTTATTAAGATTAACAAACCCCTGACAATGAGCATGTGGCCTTGGTGTAACTCATTCCTCTTGCTAAGCAGCCTGAGAACCTCTACTAGTGGCAGCTTACCTAGGTTCACAGAGTCAGCAGTTGAATTTGGCCTGCACTGGACCCCCTCCCAAAAGGCCTCAGAACTAACCAGCACACCTGGTTTCTGGCTTCACACCACACCAGAGCACCATCCAAACAGCTTGATAAACAACAAAACAGGTTGGACTTGGCAAGTACCAGAGCACCACTTAAGCAACTCCTGCTCCATGGGGTTAGCCCATGCACATCTTGTCTACTGAAGTCACAACCATTCCTCAGAGACAATTAGCCTGAGGGTCAATTACTTCAATTGACATCACAACAGCAATCAAGGCTTAACTTCAACAAGAGGACATCGAATACACAAAAGGGACACCCTTGGATCATCTGGCTCAGGTGACCAGGGACACTGCACCACTTGACCCCATGGGTCTCTTAATACATGAAGAAATTCTGCCAAGACTAGGTGATGTATTGGATCTACACACTATATAGAAACAAACATAATAAATCAGATAAAATGAGGAAACAAAAAAACATGTTCTTTCTCAGACCCCTCCCCCACCTACAGCACCATAACGTGGTGAAATGGGTTGCCCTGTACTGATGAATACCTAAGGCTCTGCCCCTTACAACATAACAAGTACGACAGCTCTATCTCAGACGCAGAGGCAAAAAAACACAGGGGCCTGTCAAGATGAGGAGACAGAGAAGTATGGCAAAAAGAGGGAATGGATCAAGGTTCCAGTGGAAGAACTAAGCGACAGGAGATAGCAAACCCAACAGACATAAAATTTAAAACACTGGTGATAAAGATGCTCACAGACTTGACAGATATGCTTAAGTACAGCAAACGCAGAATGAAAGAAGTGAAGACCATGTTAAATGAAAGAAATGAAAATCCACAAAAAACCAATGGTGAAGGGAAAAATTGGGGTGCAAATCAATGATTTTGAATATAAGAAAGAAAAAAAGTCAATCAGTACAGAATGAAGAAACAAGAATTGAAAAAAATGAGGAGAGGCTTAGGAACCTCTGGGATAACTTTAAACATGTCAACATCCAAATCATAGGGGTGTCAGAAGGAGAAAAAGAAGAGTAAAAAATTGAAAGTGTATGTGAAAAATTAATGAGGAAAACCTCCCAAATATGGTGAAGGAAGTAAACATACAAGTCCAGAAAGCACAGAGAGTCCCAAAGAATCTAGACCCAAAGAGAGCCACACCAAGACACATCATAATTAAAATGTCAAAGGTGAAAGATAAAGAGAACGTCTTAAAAGCAGCAAGAGAAAAGCAGAGTTACCTAAAAAGGGGGCGCCTATAAGACTATTAGCTAATTTCTCAAAAGAAACTTTGCAGGCAAGAAGGGACTGGCAAAGTTCTAGCCAAGATTGGGATGTAGACAGACATGCTGCATCTCCCTCTGCAACTAAGAAGGAATACAACTAGCTCAAAACTAGAAATAACCAGAAGTTCTAGAAAATCAAACTGCATGGAAGTCCAGCAAACAAAGATATAAAGAATAAATACTCATCCAGACAGACAGGTAGGAGGGGTGGAGCAGGGATGGAGAGAATGCAGTGTGGTGGCAGCAGCAGCAGCAGCAGGCTGGCAGAAAGCGCAGTCAGAAGTTTTAAAAAGTCAGCAGGTACACCTGGGGAACGTTCGCAGCTCCTCACCAGACCTCGCAGCTCATGTCCCAGCACTGGGGAAAATCAAGTGTTATTGCTTCTGACTGTGCAGACCAGTGGGGTGGGGTGAAGGCAGAAGCTGCCAGTCTCTCAGTACTGTACACTGTTTAAAGGGCCCCCATGGTCGTAGAATGTCCACAGACCCACCCATTCTGGGAACGACGGCCAAGGCAGCAACTAGAGGAGCACCAGTCCGGTGCAGAAATGGGAGAGGTGCCTGGAAAAGGGGCGAGTGCTGGGCAGGTAACATTGTTCCCTCTTGGACTCCTGCCCCACATACAGAACCACAACATGGTGAAACAGGTCGCCCTGTACTGACGAATCCTTAAGGCTACACTCCTTACAATGTAACAGGAACAACAGCTTTATCTGGGATGTGGAGGCAAACAAACACAGGAGCTTGTCAGAATGAGGAGACAGAGAAGTATGACCCAAAAGGAGGAATGGATCAAGTTTCCAATGGGAGAACTAAGCGACGAGGAGATAGCCAACCTAACAGGTGAAGAGATAGAAAACCTAACAGATGCAGAATTCAAAACACTGGTGATAAAGATGCTCAGAGGCTTGACAGATATGCTTGAGTACAGCAAACACATGAGGAGAAATGAAGGCTATGCTAAGTGAAACAAAGGAAAATCCACACAAAAACAATGGTGAAGGGAAGGAAACCAGGGTTTAAATCAATGATTTGGAACATAAAGAAGAACAAAACAGTCAACCAGTGCAGAATGAAGCAAGAATTTAAAAAACATGAGGAAAACTTCCGAAATTTTGCTAAGGAGATGGACATACAGGTGTGGGAAGAAAAGAGGGTCCTGAGCAAGCTGGACCCAGAGGAGACTATACCAGAACTTATTGTGATTGAGATGCCAAAGTTGAAAGATAATGACAGAGTACTGGGGGAAGCAAGAGAGAAGTGTAGAATTGCCTACAGTGGGGTGCCTATAGAACTATCATCAGATTTCTCAGAGAACACTTGGCAGGCAGGAAGGGACTGGCAAGCAGTATTCAATGTGATGAAAAGCAACCTACAACCAAGATTACTCTATCCTGCAAAGATATCATTTAGAATAGAAGGGCAGATAAAGTGCTTCCCAGACAAGGTGAAGCTAAAGGAGTTCATCATCACCAAGCCACTATTATACAAAATGTCAAAGGGACTTACTTAAGAAAAGGAAGATCAAAACTATGAACACTAAAATGACAACAAACTCACAACTATCAACAATTGAATCTAAAAAATAAAAACAAAATCCAACTAAGCAAATCAGAATAGAAACAGAATTATAGGTATGGGGATCATTTGGAGGGTTACCAGCTGGGAAGGGGTAGGGGAGAAATGGGGAAATGGTGCAGGGATCAAGAAGCATAATTGGTTGGTACAAAATAGACAGGGGGAAGTTAAGAATAATTTAGAAAATGGTGAAACCAAATAACTTATATGCACAACCCATGGACATGAACCTAAGGGGGTGGGATTGCTGGAAAAAACAGGGGTACAGGCAGAGGGGAGCAAAGGGGAAAGTTGTTGCTACTATAGTAACAACATAATCAATAAAATATAAAAAACAGAAAGAGAAGTGACAACTGACACCACAAAATACAAAATGCTATAAGAAAATACTGCATACAATAATGTGCTACCAAATTGGACAACTGAGAAGAAATGGAAAAATTACTATTCAGTTATTGGTTTGCTCCCATGCTTCTACACCAGTTTCTGGACACCCCATTCTCTGCTCTCCCCACCTCCAAAAATCACACAGTCTCTCACAGTCAGGGCTGGACTCTGTCTTACCATGCCTCTGACTGTTTCATCCAAACCTTCTCACTGAATCCCTCCCAGGCTTCACTGGGAAGGGCTCCTATGGTAGGAATGCAGTTTCCAGGCACCCCCACTGCACTAGCTTCTTATCACCCTGGTATATCCTGGCTAATGAGCCAGTCTGCAGCTGTCCATACATGTTGCAGCCAGAGGTGCCTTTTTATACACTGATAATAGACTATTAGTAAGAGACTCAGTAGGGCACCTGGACTTGCACACCTGCACCCAGGCATAATGGCTCTGCTAAACAAAAACACAGACAGGTGCTGCAATGAGGGGGCCACACAGAGATATGTTTGGAAGGAGAGCTGAGGAAAGATCCGAGACTCAGCAGGAACCTGGGTCCACCTGCCAGTTTTTGGGTATAGTGGACTCTGCTAAACAAAAATGAAGAGGACTAGAGGGTACTGCAAGACCAGTGGGTGGAACCAAACCCAGTGTGGCTCATAGCAGAAAGTTGTAGTAAAGAGAGAAGTCAGCAGACCAATGAGAGAGAGCAACAGCTTCAGCATCCAGCTAGATCCCCTCACAGACTGCCAGCCAGAAAGGAAGATATGAAACCCATGGAACTTTGACCAGGGGCGGATCCAGAAAGAGAAGAAAGTGGTAAAAATCAGATACTACTGAGGTAAATTCAACCGCGGTCTTCTTCATAAGTTATTTTTTTGTCCTCCCAGTTTAGGTATTTTAAGTCACTAGTTTTTATATTATAGTTTCTTCCTTATATAATATATTTCTCCTCTCTTCTATTGCTTCACTTTAACATTCAATCTTCTCTTATTTTTGTTTCACATTCTATCTTCTCTCTTATTATGACTAGTATCCATTCTGCATTCTTACTATTTCTTCCTTTTACAACCTCTAAAAACTACTTTCTTTTCATTAGTCATCTCACATTCTTTTTCCCATTGATAAAATACACTTATTTTATTTCCACCTTGATAAATCATTGTGCAGTGATTGTGGATATGGTGGTAGTTGTGGCACTATTGTAGTCTTATTCATAGATCTTTATTGTGTCAGTATTTCAAATCTCAAACCCTCAGTCCCCCTCCACTATTCCATTAATACCTTCCTCTAGCCCTTTCCTTTTTTCATATTAAATTTTATTTTTTCCCCTCTCTTAGACTAGTTTTCTTTTCTCACTCTGAGTATATCTATCCCCTCTATCATCTCAAACTCACTTCCCTTTTCTCTAGACATATCTTAAACTTTTTTTTTTTTTGGTTTTTCTTTTACTCTCTTATTCCACCACAACTATATTAACCATAGTTCAATGATTGCCAATAGTACTAGGGAGAAACTTTTTCTTTAAGTTGGTTCTGACCTTTTTTCCTTTTCTTCTTCTTCTTCCCTTTTATTTTTTTGTTTTGTTTATGTTCTTGCACTAAATATATATTCTATAATTTCTGTTTGAATCTAATACTATACACTTCCCCTCTCTCACTTCATTCTCCCTTCTTCCTTCACTCCCTTTTTAAACATACAATGTAAATTTTACTTTCTTTTTCTAATTGTCTTGTCCTTACTTGCTACTGTTATTGCTCTGCCCCTCTCAAAAAACATTTTTTTTCAGTTAGTCAACTCTTAACTGGTTTTTCTTTAATATGATAGTCTTAATTTTTTTACATCTATATTAATACTGGCTAATTTGCTTTTGATAGTGTGATTGTGGGTGGGGGATAATTTTGGGGGGTGTGAGTTTCATGGCTGCATTCTGTATTTATGTTTTAACAGCACCTCCACAAAAGTATTCAAGACCTGGTGGACAAAGTGACTCTCAGCTTACCTGAAGGGAAGGGCTTACCAAAGAGCAACACAATAACAAGAAAAACTGAAACACAATCACACAGCCAAAATAAATGGCATAAAGGGCACCACAAGGTCATCAAGCTCAGGAGATAAAAGAGGCTGAACTACTGGATCCCACAGGTCTCCTATTACAGAAGTTCACATCACAAAGACAGAAAGTCAAAGCAGACCAATCCAAAAAACAAATACAAACAAGAAGAGTCACCTAAAATGCGGAGATGAAGAAACAATAACCAAATGAAAGGAAAGGAGAAATCCCCAGAAATGTTGCTAGATGAGATGAAATAAAGGCAAGCAAACTATCAGACATTGAATTCAAAAGAATGGTTATTAGGGAGCTCAATTAACTCAAAAAATTCAGAGAAAACTACAGCAAACTCCAGGGAAATTACAGAGAAATCCAGGGAAACTACAAAGAACTCTGGGAAAGATACAATGAACTTAATTTGAACTACACCAGTACTAAAAAGAACATAGAAATATTCAATAAGAGACAGGAAGAATTTAAGAATATGATTTCTGAACTGAAGAATGCAGGAGAAGGAATAAAAAGCAGGCTAAATGAAGCAAAGAATTAGATCAGTGAGCTGGAAAACAATGTAAAAAAAAATTCCCAACAGTGTAACAAAACAAAAAAAGACTGAAAAAAGAAAGAAGATAGTTTAGGATAGCTGCAGGACACCATGAAATTTAATAATATCCATATTAAAGGGTACAGAAGAATAAAAAGGGGAGCAAGAGATAAAAAAACTTATTTTAAAAAATGAGAGAAAACTTCCCTGAACTAAAAAAAAAATCGGGCAAGTCCAAGAAGCACAGAGGCTGCCAATGAATATGAACACAAAGAGCCCCATTCTAAGACACATCATAATTAAAATGTCAATGTTCAAAGACAAAGAAAGAATCCTAAAGGCAGGGAAAAAAAGTACAGCTAATAACATAGAAGGGGGCTCCAGTAAGGCTATCAGCAGACTTCTCAACAGAAACACTACTAGCAAGAAGGGAATGGCCAAAAAATATACCATGCAGTGAACAACAAAGGCATACAAACAAGAATACTCTACCCAAGAGGCTATCATTCAAAATGGAAGATAAAATAAGAAATTTCCAAGACAGGGGAAGTCTAAAGGAATACATCTCCACCAAAACAGCATAACAAGATATACTAAAAAGTCAGCTTTAAGAAGATGAAGAAAAAGACAGACAGAGGGAGAAGGAAAGAGAGAGAGAGGAGAGAGAGAAAAAAACAGGTGCAAAGAGAAAAAGTGATAATGAGTGAACATAACTATGTCAATAATAACCTTAAATGTAAGTGGATTAAATACTCCAAACAAAAGACATAGGGTAGACAAAAGGATTTAAAAAATGACCCACATATATGTTATCTACAAGAGACACACCTCAAAAAAAAAAAAAAGAAAAGAAAAAAGAGATCTACATAGACTAAAAGTGAAGGTATGGAAAAAGTATTTTAAGCTAATGAACATAAAAAAAAACTGAGGTAGCAATACTTATATCAGACAGAACAGATCGCACAGCAAAGGCCTTAAAAGAGACAAAGAGGAACACTTCATAATATTTAAGGGAACACTCCATCAAGAAGATATAACCCTGGTAAACATATATGCACCCAACACAGGAGCACCCAAATATATAAGGAAAATATTGGAAGACTATAAGAAGGATATCAACAGCAACACACTCATAGTGGGGGACTTTAATACCCCATTGTCAAGAATGAACAGCTCATCAAAGCAAAGAAACACCAAAGATATTGAGGCATTGAACAATACTCTAGATCAAATGGACTTAGTTGATATATATATATAACTTTTCCGCCCAAAGAAGCAAAATATACATTTTTTTCAAGTGCACATGGAACATTTTCAAAGGTAGATCACATGGTAGGACACAAAACAAGCCTCAACAAATTCCAGAAAATTGAAATTACATCAAGCATCTTCTCAGATCACAACTCCTTGAAACTGGAAATCAATCTCAAGAAAAAGAAAACCCAAAAACATTCAAACTCATGAAGAATAAAAAATGAATGGGTTAACAGTGACATCATGGAAAAAATTTAAGTTACTGAAAACAAACAATAATGAATACACAACAGCCCAAAACCTATGTGACATAGCAAAACCAGTTCTGAGAGGAAGTTCATAGCAATAGAGGTAAATCTAAAAAGAATTTAAAAACTCATTTAAAAACCTAACCCTACAGCTACAAGAACTAGAGTAACAACAACAAACAATGCCCAGAGCATGTATAAAGAAGGAAATCATCAAGATCAAAGCAGAATTATATGACATAGAGGCTAAACAAACAATTCAAAAGATCAATAAAACCAGGAGCTGGTTGTTTGAAAAGATAAACAAAATCAATGTGCCTTTATTCAGGTTCCTCAGGGGAAAAAAAAAAAAAAAAAGGACCCAAAATAAATAAAAGCAGAAACAAAAGAGGAGATATCACAACTGATACCACGGAAATACAAAGGAGTGGAAGAAATTACTACAAACAGCTGCATGACAGGAATTTCAACAACCTAGAAGAAATGAACAAATTTCTGGAAACAATCTTCAAAACCTTGAATCAAGAAGAATCAGAAAGCCTGAATAAACCAATAACAACTAGTGAAATTGAAGCAGTAATCAAAAAACTCCTGGCACACAAAAGCTCTGGGCCAGATGGCTTCGCGGGTGAATTTTACAAAACATTTAGTGAAGAACTAATGCCTACATTTCTCAAATCATTCCAAATAATCCAAAAAGAGGAACACTCCCAAACTAATTCTATGAAGTCAATATTACCCTAAGTTCAAAACCAGGTCAAGACATAACAAAAAAAGAAAACTACAAGCCAATATCACTGATGAACACAGATGCTAAAATCCTCAACAAAATATTAGCAAACTGAATCCAGCAACACATTAAAAATATCATACACCACTATCAAGTTGGATTCATCCCAGGGATGCAAGTATGGTTTAATATTCACAAATCAACAAATGTAACACACCACATAAGCAAAATGAAAGACAAAAATCACATGTACATATCAATAGATGCTGAAAAAGCATTTGATACAGTACAACACCCATTTATGATGAAAACACTTAGCAAAGTGGGAATAGAGGGAGCATATCTCAGCATAATAAAGACTATATGTGAGAAACCTGAAGCCAACATCATACTCAATGGGCAAAAACTGAAAGCATTCCCCCTGATCAGGAACAAGACAAGGATGTCAACTCTCTCCACTTCTCCTCAACATAGTCTTGGAAGTTCTAGCCACAGCAGTCAGACAAGAAAGAAAAATAAAATCATCCAAATTGGAAAAGAGGAAGTAAAACTGTCATTATTTGCAGATGACATGATAGTGTACATAGAAAACCTTATAGACTCCACTAAAAAACTACTCGACATAATAAGTGAATTTAGCAAAATAGCAGTGTACGAAGTCAATATTCAGATATCAAAGCGATTTCTGTATACCAGCAATAAAAAATTTAAGATAGAAGCTAGAAAAAAAAGTCCTATTTACTTAGCAACAAGAAAAATAAAGTGCTTAGGAATAAACTTAAACAAGGAAATAAAAGACCTGTACTTGGAAAATTACAGAACACTGGAGAAGAAAATTGAGAGAGATACAAATAATTGGAAGCATATATCATGTTAATGGATGGGAAGAATCAACGTCATTAAAATGTCCATATTAGCCAAAGCAATTTATGGATTCAATGCAATCCCTATTAAAATACCAGTGATATATTTCACAGACCTAGAACAAATATTTCAAAAATTGATATGGAACCAAAAAGACCTCTAATATCCACAGCAATCTTGAGACAGAAGAATACAGTAGGAGGAATCACAATACCTGACACAAACTATACTACAAAGCCACTGTAATCAAAACAGTCTGGTACTAGAATAAGAAGAGACATATAGATCAATGAAATATAATAGAGAGCCCAGAAATATAACCAGATCTATATGGTCAAATAATATCTGACACAAGGGAAAGAACATAAAATGGAGTGAGAAGAGCCTCTTCAACAAATGGTGCTGGGAGAACTTGACAGGGACATGCAAAAAAATGAAACTAGACCACTAACTTACACCACACACCGGAATAAACTCAAAATGGATCAAAGACTTAAATGTAAGTCATGACACCATAAAAGTCCCAGAGGAAAACATAGGCAGGAAAATTTTAGATATCCCACAAAGCAATATTTTCACTGCTATATCTCCTAAGGAAGGAAAATTAAAAAAAGAATAAACAAATGAGACTTCATCAAATTAAAGAGTTTCTGCTCAGCAAAAGAAAACATCAGCAAGATTAAAATGGAACCAACCATATGGGAAAACATATTTGCCAATGATAACTCAGGCAAGGGATTGATCTCCATAATATATAAAGAATTTACATGTCTCAACACCAAGACAGACAGGCCAATTAAAAAATGGGCAAAGGACCTGAACAAACGCTTCTCCAAGGAGGATACACAGAGGGTCCACAGACATGTGAAAGAATGCTCAACATCACTAGCTATCAGAGAGATGCAAAAACAAACCACAATGAGATACCACTTTACACCAGTCAGAATTTCCATCATCAAAAAATCAACAAATAACAAGTGCTGGTGAGGATATGGATAAAGGGTAATCCTAGTTCACTGTTGGTTGGAATGTAGACTGGTGCAGCCACTCTGGAAAATATTGTGGAACTTCCTCAAAAAACTAAAAATCGAATTGCCTTTTGAACCAGTGGTTCCATTGCTAGGATTATACCTGAAGAATCCTGAAACCTCAATTTAAACGAACTTACACACCCCTATGTTTATAGTAGCAGTATTCCCAATAAACTAGAGCTGGAAACAGCCTAAGTGCCCATCTGTAGATGAGTGGGTCAAATAACTGTGGTACATTTACACAATGGAACACTATGCAGGAGAAAGAAACAAGGAACTTCTAACAGTTGCGATAACATGGATGGGACTAGAGATAATTCGAGTCGAGTCGGCAGCCGTCCGTCTCCAGAGAGGATGGTGTAGCTTCTTAAGAGTCTATCTGCACTGCCGAGAATGGTTGTGCAGTCCGACTCGGGAATGACACGGTATCTGTCTCCTCCCGTGTTGAATCGACATCTTGCAATGACGCTGCAGTATCCTCTCCAGTGAAGCTGAAGCTACAGAGCCTGGGCAGGGTGATATGGAGGGTCTGCTGTTGCCCATGCAGCAGACCCCCCCTCTCTTCGCAGCTGAAGGATCCAAGGGGAAAGACGGAGTCAATACAGCTTGGCTTCAGGTGCGCCGCAGGAGTTGCCGGTGTTGACTACAACGTCAAACCGCCTTAGGGACTCCGGCTCCGGATTTTCTGTCGGGGTTTACTCCCTTAGCCTTTCCCCTGAAGAGGTATGCCGCAAGGCAGCGGAGGTTTTTTTGGAATCAGAGTTTTCCTTCTCTGATGTGCCCTGACTGGAAGATCGAAGCAGCGACACTTAGCTCGCAGGCCGACGCTCAATCCACTGAGCCAAACCAGCCACTAGAGATAATTATGCTTAGCGAAATAAGCCAGGCAAGAAAAGAGAAATACCATATGATATCACCTAATACAGGAAACTAATGAACAACACAAACAAATGAGCAGAATTGAACCAGAGGCGTGTAAACAAGAAACAGACTAATAGTTAACCAGGGGAGAGGGGTGGAGTGATGTGAGGTAAGTCGGGGAAGGGCTTAGTAAAGGAACTAGTATAAATAACCCATGGACATATACAACGAGGTGGGGATTAACTGTGGGAGAAGGGGTGGGATGACTGGGAGGAGAATTGAGGGGGAAATTCATACAACTGTAATAGAAAAACAATAAATAAATCAATAATTTTTAAAAGGTCAAGACAGGCAATTTATTTATTTTATTTTATTTTTACTGCTTTCTGGTAAGAAGGTGGGAAAGAGTTTATTTCTAGTTTACACTCATATTTAAGACATTTCTTCATGGTGTTTCCACTCTATGGGGGGAGGTCTCCTATCAGACACTCTTACTTAGAAAGGACTGGTTCTTTTTTTTCTGGTTTCCACACCTCACAGGATCATATAAACTTAAGTGGTCAAGTTTTGCAAATATTCTCAAAGTAAAAATATTGCCTGAAATGAAACTGACTATCTTTGCCTCTCTAGATTTTCACCTTTACTTATATTTTGGCCTAAATATTTATTATGTTCTTGCTAACTCACCAAATCCATCATTCAACACATAATTGGGGAATGTTTATAATATGCCTGCTATTATTCTATGTGCTGCAGATACAACAGTATAAGAAACAGACAATAGTTCTTTCCCTAAAGGAATTTTTATCACAATAATTGAATAGTTGTTTCAATATTATTTTGAGTATTTCATCCAGAATTTTTGTTTCCAGGTGGTTGATCTAGATTCATAGCCTGACATACATAAGACAAGAATTTCTGTTTTTCAATCAAGCATTATAAAACATAAAAATAGTAACAGTTTTAAGGGGCTTTTTAGTTTTTTGTTTGGGTTTGTATTTTTTAGGGACCTTGAATTCAATGCTCTGAAATGAGCACAGGACTGAGAAATAGGAACACCAGATGTTAGTCCCATTCTATCATACATCTTAGCAAGTGCAAATACTGTACCTTAATTTTCTTCTGGGATTAAATGGGTTGATTATATTTCCACCAAAGGTTTATCTATAGGCAGCAACTATACAGTGTAATGAAGTCACATTGTGAACATTATTATTCACTCAATGTTCTATTACTTCTGTTCTATTACTTCTCAAAGAAACATCATGTCTAAAGACACATTTTAATAGTTTATTGTTCAAGTAAAATTAGTCTCCTTTGAGTGGGAGTGTAAGGTAAATGTGAGAGAGTAGTCCTTTTAGTAAAAAGGGCCTTACTCTCAATATAGGCTTTTAATTTTTCCAGCTTTTAGTTAGAAATCATTTTCCAGAATTAACAGAACCACCCTATTATGTTTTTTCCTCTAAAAAGCTATAATAAAGTTACATACTGTGCAATCATGAGGGCTGAAGAAAGGGAGAGAAGATGGAGTATGTGTGTGGGGTAGGAGGCCCAATTTCTTAAAGGTCCTATTTCTAATGCCCACATCTTTTTAAGGAACTATCTCATTTGGGTGTACTTTATTTCCCTGATATCAGTGAACACCAACACTGAGAAGACTAAAAGGCAAAGCAACTCTCTGATGGGTCTCTTCTGTGTTCTGATATTTAGTGAAGTGTTGATTGAGACATGTTACTCTCTCAGGAACCCCAAGTACCTCTGCACCATTCCCTTGTAATGTCAACCAGGAAAATCAAAACAGCAGTCCAAGGTTCTTCAGTGTTGCTGAATCAGCTGCTACATAGGACCAGATAAAAACCTGTATGTACTAGCTAGTTATTTACTTCTTTCTCCAAAGCCATTGATGGATTCTAGAGAGATTTAGAATTCATCTTCTGTTTCTGGCCCAGCGCTCAAGTTGCTCAGGAAACACAAATTCATGGACTAATGAAATTCACAATCTTACCCGAAGTGTTTATTTATAATAAAGAGATATTTTTCTAGTAAGGAAGGCATATTTTAACCATCTTGATTAATTTCAAACATGCTTAGAATAATTCAACAAGCTTCAAATAGAGGATCAGAGGGCAAGCTCTGGTTTCCTTATATCCTTCATGGTCACATTAAATCTATGTTGTTTTCTTACAGATTAGAAAGAGACTGCTCAATTTAATCAAGTTAAAATGCAACTTTTTGGCACTGAATATAAAGTCCCTCGGTTTTGTTTTTATGCTTATGACTAAGAGTTGTTACTTATGCTAAATACCCTTTTATTCAAAATCTCAGGTGTATGAGGCAGCTGGCTTAGATGCTGCTCATTCTGCACTCCTTATACCCTATTTTTAATCATTAATATCATTACTTGATTTTTAATCAAGTAATATCAAATACATAAATCTCAAGGGATGTTAAGAGAAACATTTCTAATTTTTAACAATAAACATATATGCTCCTCAAACAGAAAAGACAGAGCTATGAGTCCAAGGAATGATGTTTAACTATAAGACGTTCACTCTCACTTCAAGTAAAATGAAACTAGAAAATACTAAGCCCTAATGCAGATCAACTGATTAACAAATTGCCTTAGTGCAAACTGAGAGGCTCAAATATTTTGACTTTACCATTTCTCACTGAAGTCTTTCATTAAATCTGACCACAGCTGTCCCTGAGGCCAGATGTTTGCAGTAAAATTTAGTGAATTTAATATACCGTGCACTCTCCCTGTCTCTTTAGACAGGCTGAAGCCCACAGCATCAGCATGTTTGAGCTCTTCAGAACTCTGGTTGCTGTATGAAAATGCTTATTATCCTTATGTGGTTTGGCATTGGCCTCCAAGCTTGTGCACAATGACTCCATTTAGAACTTTCTGCTTCTAAAGAAGTGAATGAAGCTTACAAATACAGTCGATACTAGCTGTTCCTAAAAGTATCCCCCATTTTCATCATTGTTAAGCTTCCCAATCTCACTTAACTGCAGCCTAATCTAATGTGTTTCCTGGAGAGTTTCAGGATTCCTCAGCATAGGGTGTGCTTTGCATGAAAGTGAGCAGCTTGCACAGTGCAAAGTAATCGGGGTTCTCTGCTTCCCACTTCTCGCAGTGCATTTTCTGGTTTATTAATTAGAGCTCAGGACTGAGGAAATGTCTGTGCATAACTCCTTGGGGCAAATTCTCAAAACCTGGGTAGCGATGATGCAATGGAAAGAGCACAGGGTTTCAGAATAGGAAAGACCCAGGTTTAAATCAAGCAACACCATTGAATTCCCTGAATGCCTGTTGATTCCAGCCTAAGCCCTGCTGCTCCCAACTTAATGCAGTAATTTTTAAGCTGGATTCAGGATTTAGGGTCTACAAATGCTTGCATGACTTTTTAAAAGAAAAATATACACATTAAAAACATAATAAAATTGTAATTAAAAATTACATATATTCAGGTGTGTTTATACCAAAATTCAGTGTTCCCTAAATTGCTTCGTTGTTAATTGCTCTTAAAAATGTGAAATTAAAAATTTAATGTTTAATCATAAAGTCCTACCTCACATTATTTGCTGGAATCCCAGGTAATAATGGGAAGAAAATCCTCCACTGTTTAAAATGCTTGAAAACCACAGCTTAACTGCAATTTCAACTCTTTCAAAATGTTTTTACTCTTCAGGGAACTTCAAGGTTGCACATTAATTCATAAAACACTGTAATTTTCAGGATCTTAACTTTCAAATTTCTTGTTCATCATTCCTTTTGAGGTTTGAAAAATGACAGAGGTGTGGGCATGTTTGGTAGAACACATCCTTATTGCCTCTAATGTGGTCACAGGTGGCTCCACTCATTGAGCATTCCTTGGAGGAGGAGTCTATTACAGGGGAATGTGTCACTGCTGGACAAGAATGAGAAGCTTTCAGGCAGAGGGAGCAGTTCTAGCAAAGATTGGAGACAGCAAAGCATTTGAAAATTGGACATTACAGTGTAGCCAGAAACAGCATGAAAAACAGACACAAATACATGTAGAGACAAAGGCAATGAGAAAATGATACAGATGTTGTATCTCATGAATATGTGTTTACATTTCATTCAGTAAGAAATTGGAAAAACATTGGACTTTTGGTTTGCTTCTTTTACAAAAAGAAAGACATTTGGAAACATCTGCTCATATCTCCCATATTATTACATTTCTCCTTTTTAGAAAAGATAGTTAAACTATATAAACTTTTTAGAAGCAAATATGTCAAATACAGCTATTGAAATTTTTTTTAGTTTTGCCACTTCCTAGTTTGGCTTTGTTCAAGTCCTTAAACATTTGAGTTGAGTTTCTTAGATCTGGTATCATTTATTCTAAGGCAGATTTTAGCTCACTGTAAGAGAAAGTCTCATTTGCACATATTTTTTCTTCCAAAAACATTCGTTCTCTATTGTTACATCAGAAAACTTGTCTTTATCTTAACACAGACATGCTTTCCCAAGGCATGACAGTCTGACACTCAGACTGGGTTGAGGCCCTCAAGATACATTGCAATAGCACCCTGAACTAATCTATGACAGTTGTCATATTTGCAATGATTTGCAGTTTTCCACGTTTTTTAAAAAGAAATGATCATAGATGCTTTGTCCTCTGGGATCTTACTTGAGAAAGTCTGTCAACTGTCTTCATAAAATCATTAATAAAAAAATTAAATAAAGTGTGGTGGTCTCATGAAGAAATTTGAGCTAAGTTTGGTTTTCATGCTTAAATAATTGAATAATTTTTAGGAATTTATCAAAGTTTTGTTTACATACAATAAAGCATACATATTTATAGTGTACAATTTGATGTTTCAAAATATGTATATTCCCATGAAATAATCAATACAATCAAGATAGTGAATACATACACCACCCCAAAATGTGTCCTCGTGCATCTTTATAATCTCTCTGTACCACCATTATCTCCCTCTCTTTAGACAACCATTCTCTGCTTTTATCACTTTATGGTAGCTTACACTTTTTAGGTTACAATTAAATGGAATAATAGAGTATGTACTCCTTTTGGGGGGTCTGGCTTTTTTGATAACATTATTATTTTGAGATTTATCCTGATTGTTGGGCATATAAATAGTTTATATTTTTATCACTGATAAGTGCTCTGCTGGATGAATATACTATGATTTACTTATCCCTTCACCTCTTGGTGGCATTCATATTGTTTCCAGGTTTTTCTTGTTGCAAATAAAGCTGCTGTGAATATGTGTGTGCTGATACATTGAACTTTATCAGTATAAGAACTTCTGCCCTCTGACTTTGTTTAGAGAATAAAATATAAACCACACTCTGAGAAAAAGAGAATTAAACCACATATCTGAAAAAAACCTATTATAAAGAATCTAACTCCTGTTTTGTTTTGGGTTCCCAGTATTTTCCATGGAGAAGGACGTTTTATCAAGTGTGGATCTACCCCCACCTCGAGAGCACTTGGTCCACAATGAACTGCAGGTGTAGGCCAAATGACTGGAGACCTTGTGTCCTGGGGGAGGACAGACAGTCATGCAAGAGTCATGCAAGTCCAAGAAGCACAGAGGGTCCCAATGAAGACAAACCTAAACAGGCCAACTCCAAGTCACATCATAATTAAAATGGCAATGTTCAAAGACAAAGAGAGAATCCTAAAGGCAGCAAGAGAGAAACAGCAAGTAATATACAAGGGAGTTCTGATAAGGCTATCAGCATATTTCTTAACAGAGACACAACAAGCCAGAAGGGAATGACAAAAAAAAAAAATATTTAAAGCAAAGAAAGCAAAGGCCTACAACCAAGACTACTCAACCCAGCAAGGCTCTCATTCAAAATGGAAGGTGAAATAAGGAGTTTCTCAGACAAAAGAAGACTAAAAGAATACATTTCCACCAAACCAGCATCGCAGGAGATGCTAAAGGGGCTGACGTTTAGATGAAGAAAAAGAGAGAGAGAGAACACAGATACAAAGGGGGAAAAAGCACAATAATAGATACCTATCAATAATAATGTTAAAAGTAAATGGATTAAATGCTCCAATCAAAAGTCATAGGGTAGCTGAATGAATAAGAAAACATGACCCACATCTATGCTGTGTACAAGAGACCCATCTCAGAACACAACCTACACAGACTGAAAGTAAAGGAATAGAAAAAAGATATTTCAAGTAAATGGACATGAAAGAAAAGTTGAGGTAGCATATTCATATCAGAAAAAATAGATTTCACAACAAATGCCATAAAAAGAGACAAAAAAGGACATTTCACAGTACTTAAGGGAAGAATACATCAAGAAGATATAACCCCAATAAACTATATGCACCAAATATAGGAGCACCCAAAGAAATACGGAATATCTTGGAAGACAACAATAATGCTATAGACAAAAACACACTCACAGTAGGGGACTTTAACACTCAATTGTCATCAATGGACAGATCTTTGAAGCAAAGAAACACCAAGCATATTGAGGCATTGAACAACACTCTAGATCAAATGGACTTAATTGACATACAAAGAACATTTCATCCCAAAGAAGCAAAATATACATTATTTTCAAGTGCACATGGAACATTTTCAAATATAGGACACATGTTAGGACAAAAAACAAGCCTCAACAAACTCAAGAAAATTGAAATTATATCAAGCATCTTCTCAGATCACAATGGCTTGAAACTGGAAATCAACCTCAAGAAAAAAACACACAAAAACATCCACATTCACGGAGACTGGATAGCACACTATTAAATAATGAATGGGTTAACAATGACATCAAGGGAGAAATCTAAAAGTTTCTGGAAAAATGAAAATGAACACACAACAGCCTCAAAACTATGGGATAGAGCAAAGGAAGTCTTGAGAGGGAAGTTCATAGCAATACAGTCCTACTCAATAACAACAGAAGAACCTGAAATAAAAAATCTAACCCTACAGCTACAAAGTCTATGGGAATAACAACAAACAAAGCCCAGAGCAAATACGAGGAAGGAAATCATCAAGATCAGAGCAGAATTAAATGACAAAGAGACTAAAAGAACAATTCAAAAGATCAATAAAACCAGGAGCTGGTGCTTTGAAAAAATAAATAAAATTGACACGCCTTTAACCAGACTCACTAAGAAAGAAAGAGAGAGGACCCAAATAAATAAAATCAGAAATGAAAGAAGAGAAAACACGACTGATACAACAGTAATACAAAGGAGTGGAAGAAATTACTATGAACAACTATATGACAAGAAGTTTGACAACCTGGGTGTAAAGAACAAATTTATGGAATCATATAATCTTTCAAAAATGAATCAAAAAGAAGCAGAAAGCTTGAATATACCATCAACTAGTGGAATGGAAGCAGTAATAAAAAAACTCTAGGCGTACAATGGCCCTGTACTAGATGGTTTTACAGGTGAATTTTAAAAACATTTAAGGAAGAATTAACTCTTATCTTTCTAATACTATTCCAAAAAATCCAAGAAGAGGGAAGACTACCAAACTCTTTCTATGAGACCAGTTTTAGCCCTGATTCCAAAACCAGGTCAAGAAACAACAAAAAAGGAAAACTACAAGCCAATATCACTGATGAAAATAGATGCTAAAATTCTGAACAAAATATTGACAAACTGGTCCAGCAATGCATTAAAAAGATCAAACACCATGATCAGGTGGGATTCACCTCAGGGATGATTATTAACAAATCAATAAACCTAATATACCACATAAATAAGGTGAAAGACAAAAATTACATGATCATATTAATAGATGCTCAAAAAGCATTTGATAAAGTCCTGCACCCATTTATGATAAAAATGCATGGCAAACTTGGAATAGAGAGATCATACCTAAACATAATAAAGATCACATGCAAGAAACCTATGGCCGACTTCATACTCAATGGGCAAAAACTGAAAACTTTACCCCTACAACCAGGAAAAAGTCAAGGATGTCCCCTTCCTTCACTTTTATTTAAGACAGTTTTGGAAGCTTGAGCCACAGCAATTAGACAAGAAAAAGAAATTAAAGTCATCCAAATAAGAAAAAAGGAAGTAAAACTGTAAAAATTATTTGTAGACAACATGATAGTGTACATAGAAAACCCTATAAAGTATATCAAAAAAACTACTCAAACTAATAAGTAAATTTGGCAAAACAGCAGGGTGCCAAGTCAATGTTCAGAAATCTAATGCATTTCTGTACACCAACAATGAAATATTATAGATAGAGACCAGAAAAAATCCCATTTATTATAGCAGCATGAAAAATAAAGTACTTAGGAATAAATTTAACCAAGGAGATATAAGACTTCTTCTCAGAATACTACAGAACACTGAATAAAGAAATTAACAAAGATACAAATAAGTGGAAGCATATATCACATCATGGATGGGGAAAATAAACATCATTGAAATGTTCATACTACCCAAAGCAATATATAAATTTAATGCAATCACTATTAAAATACCAATTATATATTTCATACAACTAGAACAAATACTTCAAAAACTTATATGGAACCAAAAATGATTCTTAATACCCTCAGCAATCTTGTGAAGAAAGAACATAGTAGGAGGAATCACAATACCTGTTATCAAACTATATTATAAGACCACAGTAATCAAAACAGTCTGGTACTGGCATAAGAACAGACATATAGGTCAATGGAACAGATATGGAACCCAGAAATAAGTCCAGGTCTCTATGATCAGTTAATATTTAACAAAGAAGAGAGGAGCATAACATGGAATAAATATAGCCACTTCATCAAGAGGTGTTGGGAGAACTCGCAGGGACATGCAAAAAAAGTGAAAGTAGACCACCAATTACACCACACACCAGAATAAACTCAAGATGGATAAAAGACTTAAATGTAAGTCGTGACACCATAAAAGTCATAGAGAAATGATAGGCATTAAAATTTCAGATATCCCACGTGGCAATATTTTTGCTGATATATCTCCCAGAGCAAAGGAAATAAAAGATAGAATAAATCAATTTGGACTACATCAAACTAAGGAGTTTCTTCTCAGTGAAAGAAAATATCAGCAAGATAGAAAGGGAATCAACTATATGGGAAAACATATTTGCCAATGATACCTTAGACAAGGGTTTGATCTCCAAAAAATATAAAGAACTTATATGACTCAACACCAACAAGACAGATAATCCAATTTAAAAAATGGGCAAAGGATCTGAACAGACACTTTTCTAAGGAGAAAACACAGAGGGCCCATAAGCATATGAAAGAATGCTCAATATCAGTAGCCATCAGAGAATGCAAATTAAAACCACCGTTAGGCACCATCTCACACCAGTCAGAATGGCCATCATTAACAAATCAACAAAAAACAAGTGCTGGTGAGGATGTGGAGAAAAGGGAACCCTATTGTGCTGTTGGTGGGAATGAAGACTGGAGTAACCACTGTGGAAAATAGTATGGAATTTCCTCAAAAACTAGAAATAGAACTGCCTTTTGGTTCAGCAATTCCACTGCTAGGATTATACCTGAAGAATCCTGAAACACCAATTCCAAAGAACCCATGCACTTCTATGTTCATAGCAGTGCTATTTACAATAGCAAAATGCTGGAACTAGCCTATGTGCCCATTAGTTGATGTGTCAATCAAAACCATGGTACATTTACACGATGGAATTCTATGCAACAAAAATAAAGAAGGGACTCCTACCTTTCAGGACAACATGGATAGAACTGGAGAGTATTATGGTTAGTGAAATAAGCCAGGCAGTGAAAGAAACATATTATATGATCTCACCTAATACAGGAACCCAAATGAACAAAACAAATAAGCAAAATAGAACCAAAGGCTTGGAAATAAGGAACAGATTGACAGTGACCCAAGGGGAGGGGACAAGAGGAGAAGGAGGGAATGAAGGGGAAAGGTTTAGTCAAAGAACTAATATAAATGACTCAGGGACATTGTCCACAGTGTGGAGATTGCCTGTGGGAGAAGGGGGTGGGGCTGGACTGGGGAGAGCAATGGGGGAAAGATGGGACAACTGTAATAGGGCAAGAGAAAAATGGGGAAAAAAGAAAAAGAAAAAAAAACAAAAAACTGGTTTTAAATTAAAATGGCAATAAAAACATATGTATCAATAATTACCCTAAATGTAAATGGCTTAAATGCTCCAATGAAAAGACAAAAGATAGCTAAATGTATAAGAAAACAAGACCCGTATACAGACTATGTCCAAGTGACCCACAGACTAAACTTATACAGATGGAAAAAGATATTTCATGCAAATCTAAAGGAAAAAAAAGCTGGGGTAGCAGTACTTATATCTGACAAAAATAGACTTTAAAACCAAGACTGTGGTAAGAAACAAAGAAAGACACTAAATAATGATAAGGAGAACAATTCAACAAGGGAATATAATCCTAATAAACATTTACACTCTCAACATAGGAGCACCTAAATATGTAAAACAAATATTGATGGACATAGAGAGAGAAATAGACAGAAATACAGTCACGGTAGGGGATTGTAACACCGCATTGACTTCAATGAATAGAATTTCTAGTCAGAAAACCAACAAAGAGACAGCGGCTTTAAAAAACACACTTGGCCAAATGGATCTAATTGACATCTTCAGAACATTTCACCTCAAAATAGCAATCTATATATATCTATATATATCTATATATATATATATATATATATATATATGGAATGTTTTCTAAAATAAACCACGTTAGCATACAAAACATGCCTCAATAAATATAAGAAGATAGAAATCATATCAAGCGTTTTCTTTTACCACAATGCTTAAACTAGAAATCAATAAGAAGAAAAATACACAAAGACGTGGAAGCTAATACCGTCATTAAACAATGACTGGGTCAACAACGCGATAGAGGAACAAATCAAGATACCTTGAAACAATTGAAAATGAGAACACATGAATCCAAAATTTGTGGGACACGGGGAAAGCAATTCTAAAAGGGAAATTCATAACATTACAGTCCTATCTCAAAAAATAAGAAAAAGCTCAAATAAACAATCTAAATTTACACTTAAAGGAACTTGAAAAAACAATAAACAAAGCCAAAAGTGAGTAAAAAGAAAAAAATAATAAAGATCAGGGCAGAAGAAAAGCAAAATAAAGTATAAAAAATGGAATACAAAAGATCAATGAATCCCAGAACTGCCTCTCTGAAAAGAAACAAGATTGACAAACCTTTAAAAAACTCATCAAGAAAAAAAATAAGGGACCAAAATAAATGAAATCAGAAGTGAAAGAAGAGAAATAACAACTGACACCAATGAAATACAAAGGATTGTAAAATATATATAATGGACTATTATATGACAACAAACTGAACAACTGGATGACATGAATAAATTCCTAGGAACACTGAATCTTCCAAAACTAAATCTGGAAGATTCAGAGAATCTAAATGTAGAAATTACACTGAGTGAGATTGAAGCAGTAATAAAAAAACTCCCAACAACAGTAACAACAACAAAAGTTCTGGACTGGATACGTTCCATGGTGAATTTTACCGAACATTCTGAGTAGAAAAAACAACACACCTTCTCAACTATTTCAAAAAATTCATCAGGAGGGAAATCTCCCAAGCTTGTTTTTCCTAGGCTAGCATTATCCTATCCAAAACCAGATAAATACATTACAAAAAAAATTATAGGCCAATATGTCTGATAAAATAGATGATAAAATCCTCAACAAGATATTAGTAAACAGAATACAGCAGTACATCAAAAAAATCATGCAGCATGATAAAGTAGAATTTATTCTGGGAATGCAATCTTCATATAACATTTGCAAATCAATAAATGTGATTCAATACATAAACAAAATGAAAGATAAAAACTACATTATCATATCAACAGATGCAGAAAAAGCATATGATAAAATCTAGCACCCATTTATGATAAAAACTCTCAGCAACGTGTGAATAAAGGGAACACACCTAAGCATAATAAAGGTCATAAATGACAAACCCACTGTCATCATCATACTTAATGAGCAAAAATCATAAGTATTCCCCTTAATACCAGAAACATGACAGGGATACCTGCATTTATCTCTTTTACTAGAAGTCATAACAATAGCAATCAGACAGAAACAAAATAAAAAGCATCCAGATTGGAAATAAAGAAGTGAAATTGTCTTTATTTGCAGATGACATGATACTACCAAAGATTCCACCAAAAAAAACTACTAGTACTGATAAATAAATTCAGTAAAAGTGGGATACTAAATTAACATATAAAAATCAGTTGCATTTTATCTGCCAAAAATGAACTAACAAAAAGGGAAATTAAAAAAGCAATCCTATTTACAATTGCTTCAGAAATAAAATAAAACACCTAAGAATAAACCTAACCAAGAGGTAAAAGACCTGTACTTGGAAAAACATAAGACACATAAGAAAGAAACTGAAGAAACTACAATTAAGTGGCAGCACATACTGTGTTCATGGATAGAAAAGATTGACATCATTAAAATTTCAATGTTACCCAAAGAAATCTATAAATTCAATGCAATTCCAACCAGATTCCAATGAGGTATCTCACAGAACTAGGACAAATATTTAAAAATTTATATGGAATCACAAATGGCCCAACACAGGCACAGTGATCCTGAGAAAGAAGAACAAAGTTGGAGCAATCACGCTACCTAATATCAAACTATACTACAGGGCCATAGTAAATAAATCAAAATGGTACTGGTATAAAAGCAGACACACAGATCAATGGAACAGAATAGAGAGCCCAGAGATAAACCCACACCTTTATAGTCAATTAATATTTGACAGAAGATACAAGTAGATACAATGACTTGAAAGTTAGTTTATTCAATAAATGGTGTTGGGAAAATTGAACAGATATGTGCAGAAAAATGAAATTAGACCACCTTCTTACACCGCACACAAGAATAAATTGAAAATGGATTGAAGACTTAAATATTAGATCTGAAACCATAAAAATCTTAAAAGCATACATAGGCAGAAAAATCTTAGACATTACTTATAGCAGTATTTTTACTGATATATCTCCTAAGGCAACAGAAACAAAAGAAAATATATACAAATTTTATACGTCAAACTAAAAAGTTTTGCACAGCAAAGGAAATCATCAACAAAATAAAAAGACAATTCATGGAATGGGAAAACATATTTGCTGATACACCTGATAATAGGTTAATATCCAAAATTTATAAAGATCTTACTAAAGTCAACACCAAAAACACAATCCAATAAAAAAAAATGGGCTTAGAACCTGAACAGACACTTTTTAAAAAAGTATATTTTATTGATTATGTTGTTACAGTAGTCCCAATTTTTTCCCTTTGTTTCCCTCTACACTGAACCCCTCCTTCACGCCAGCAATCCCACCTTTCTTAGTTCATGTGCATGGGTTGTGCATAAAAGTTCTTTGGCTTCGCCTTTTCCCATACTATTCTTATCTTCCCCTGTCTATTTTGTACCAACCTATTATGTCTCTTAATCCCTGCAACATTTCCCCATTTCTTCCCCTTCCCCCTCCCAGCTGATAACCCTCCAAATGATCCCATACCTATGATTATTTCCTATTCTGGTTTGCTTAGTTGAATTTTGTTTTTATTTTTTAGATTCAGTTGTGGATAGTTGTAAGTTTGTTGTCATTTTAATGTTCATAATTTTGATCTTTTCCTTAAGTAAGTCCCTTTGATATTTCATATAATAATGGCTTGGTGATGATGAACTCTTTTAGCTTTATCTTGTCTGGGAAGCACTTTGTCTGCCCTTCCATTCTAAATGATAGCTTTGCTGCATAGAGAAATCTTGGTTGTAGATCCTTGCTTTTAATTACATTGCATACTCCTTGCCAGTCCTTTCTTGACTGAAAAGTTTCTTTTGAGAAATCAGCTGATAGTCTTATAGGCACCCCTTTGTATGTAACTCTGCTTTTCTCTTGCTGCTTTTAAGATTCCTTCTTTATCTTTAACCTTTGACATTTTAATTATGATGTGTCTTGGTATGGTACTCTTTGGGTCTAGCTTGTTTGGGACTCTCTGTGCTTCCACGACTCATATATCTATTTCCTTCTCCAAATTTGGGAAGTTTTCTTTCATTATTTTTTCACATAAGTTTTCAATTTCTTGCTCTTCCTCTTCTTCTTCTGGAACCCCTATGATTTCGATGTTGGCACATTAAAAGTTGTCCCAAAGGTTCCTAAGCCTTTCTTTGTTTTTCAATTCTTGTTTCCTTATTCTCTATTTGGTGACTGTTTTTTTTTTCTTCTTTATGTTTCAAATCATTTACTTGAACCCTGGTTTCCTTCCCTTCACCATTGGTTTTGTGTGGATTTTCCTTCATTTTATTTAGCATAGCCTTCACTTCTTCCTTTATGCGTTTTCCATACTCAAGGATATTGTCAAGCCTGTGAGCATCTTTATCACCAGTCTTTTGAACTCTGCGTCTGTTAGATTGGTTATCTTCTCGTCGCTTAGTTCTCCCAAATATGGAGAACCTTGATCTGTTCCCTACTTTGGGCCATACTTCTCTGTCTCCTCATCTTGACAGGCTCCTGTGTTTGTATGCTTCTGTGTCTTAGGTAGAGTTGTCACACCTGTTATGTTGTAAGGGGCAGAGCCTTGTGTATTTGTCAGTATGGGTGACCTGTTTCACCACCTTGTGGTGCTGTATGTGGGGGAAGGGTCAGAGAGGGAACCATACTCCTTGATCAGTACTTGCCCCTGTTCCAGGCATTCCTCTCACTTTCATATGGGACTGACGCCTCTCTAACTGTTTCCCTGGCTGTCGTTCCAAGAGTGGGTGGTCTTCAGATATTCTAGGACTATGGGGGCCCTTTAAACAATCAGACTCTGTTGAGAGACTGGTAGTTTCATTCTCTGCCCCAACACCCGCTGGTTTGCACAGTCAGCATGAGGCCCGATTTTCCCTGGCACTGGGAATGTGAGCTGCATGGTCTGGTCTAGTGCTGGAAATGTTACCCAGGTGTCCCTCCTGATTTTTTAAAACGCGTGGCTGCACTTTCCACCATCCTGCAGCTGCCACCACTGTCACAGCCACCAGACCACATCCTCTCTACCCCTCGTACCTGTCTGGATGAGTATTTCTTTTTTACTTCTTTGTTTTTTGGACTTCCATGCATCTCAGTTTTCTGGAACTTCTAGTTGTTTCTAGTTTTGAGGTATTTGTATTTCTTGTTAGTTGTGGAGGGAGACATAGCATGTCTGTCTCTTAAATAGATACTTTTACAAAGAGGACATAGAGATGGTAAAAGGACATATGAAAATCTGTTCAATGTCACTAATCATCAGAGAAATGCAAATTAAAACCACAATGAAATATCAACCCACACCTCTCAGAATGGCTATCATGAATAAATAAACAAACAAGTGCTGGCAAGAATGTGTAGAAAGTGGAATGCTTTTGCACTGTTGGTTAGTTCATAGATTGGTACAACCACTGTGGGGAGCAGTATGGAGACCACTCAAAAAATTAAAAATGTATCTGCCTATTTACTCAGTGATACCACTGCCTGGAATTTATCTGAAGAATCCCAGAACACAAAATTGAAAGAACATAAGCACCCCTATGTCCATTGCAGCATTATTTATAATCTCCAAGATATAGAGGCATCACTAGTGCCCATTAATAGGTGAGAGGATAAAACAACTGTGGGGTACTTACCCAATAGTATACTAATCAGCCATAAAAAGGAGAAAAAAATCTTTTATGGCCATATTAATGGACCTAGAGAACATTATGCTAAGTGAAATAAGCCCATCAGAAAAAGACAAATACCACATTATTTCACTCATATGTAGAATCTAATGAAAAAATTTAACTAACAAGCAAAATAGAGACAGACTTATAGTAGATATTAGGAACAGCTATGGGGGGAGGGGAGTTTAGAGGGTACAAAAATCAAGCAAAAAGTTAAAAAGACTAATGGACATGGAAAACAATGTGGAGATTGTGGGGAGGAGGGAGGTATAAGGGAGTTAAATGGCCATGTAAAAAAATACAATACAAAAGAAAGATGCCAGAGACATAAGGGGAGAAATGGAATCATTTGGCTTCAAAGAAGAGGCTGAAGAGACAATTTTCTCTCATACGAAAGTGTTGGAAGAAGCCATTGTTTTATCTTTTTTCTGTACCTTTCTCTATGGAGCTTGCAAGTGGGTGCCTTATATGAGTCTCCATCAGCCTGCCTAACACAGTTAGCACAGCTATGTTGATTCACTGAGACACTCACCTACCCAACTTGTGGGCCTACACAAGTTGTTTCCAGTGGCTTTTCCATAAAAATTGCCTCTCTTGCCTCATGATTTAGACTTTCCTAATATCTTTCAAACAAGCAGTATCTGGCTTCTGCATACCCTGTACTTCTGCTAAGTGGTCCCAGGCCACTACTTGAAGCTGGCATTGATTAGCAGCTTGGCCTTTACTGTGTATGTGCAAGCACTGCACAAACAGCAGGGATCTGCAGATCATTCTGTAACTCATGCCAGGTGGCCCCAGTCATAACACAGGCAGTGGCTGGCCTTGCACCTCTTTGGAGGCCCCATAGCCAGTGCACCTGGTGTATAGCTACAAACCCTGCTGGATTATAACATTACCTACCTCCTCTATAAGCAACACACTCAAAATGCTGACTAGGCAGGCACCAGGCTCCACCAAAGTAAAATGTACTCTTTAGGATTAACCACTCTGTAGTAGCTCCTTTGCTGTAGTCACAGACAGTCCTCTCAGCTGATTGACCTGGGGAGTCATTTCCTCCCAGTGACATGCCAACAGTAATCAAGGCTCAACTACAACAGCCCACACAGTTGATTAACATGGAGCATCCATCTCAGGTGACTGGAGAAGCTGCTCCACTGGGCCCTACAGTACACCTGCTATGAAGGCCACTCCATCTAACACATAAAAACAAACACAGAGAAGCAAGAAAAATGAGGAGACAAAGAAATGGGTTCCAAATGGAAGAACAGGAGAAAGCTCCAGAAAAAATAAAAACACTAAATGAAATAAAGGCAAGCAAACTACCAGATACAAAGTTCAAAACAACAGTTATAAGGATACTCAAGAAACTTAGTGAGAATTTCAGCAGCATAAAAACGGACATTAAAACCATAAAAAATAAACAACCATAAATGAAGAATACATTAATTTTAAAAATGTATGCATTAGAGGGAATGAGCAGTAGACAAGATGAATCAGAAGATCAAATAAGCAATCTTGCAGACAAGCAAGCATATAACACACAATTGGGACAGCAAAAAGAAAAATAGTCCAAATAAATAAGGATAGTATAAGGAACCTCTGGACAACTTCAAGCATACAAACATTTGCATCATGAAGGTACAGAAAGAGAAGAGAGAGAGAGCAAGAAATTGAAAACCTGTTTGAAAAAATAATGACAGGAAACTTTTCTAATATGGTGAAGGATATAAACATACAAGTCTAGGAAACACAGAGGGTCCCACACAATAGAAATTTAAATAGGCCCACAAAAAGGCACATCATAATTAAAAAGCCAAAGATTAAAGACAAATAAAGAATCTTAATAACAGCAAGAGAAAAGCAGTTTGTTATCCACAAGGAAGATCCCATAAAAGTGTCACCTGATTTTTCAACAGAAACTTTGCAGACCAGAAAAGGTCGGCATTAAATATTCAAAGTGATGAAAAACAGGGACCTACAACCAAGACTACTATACCCAAAAAAGCTATCATTTAGAGTTGAAGGACAGATAATTTCCAAGACAAAGGAAAACGAATTAAGGTTATCACCACCAAACCAGTATTACAAGAAATGTTAGTCTACTTTAAGAAGAAGATTAAAAGTATGAATAATAAATGGTCATAAAAATGAATGAAGTCTTACCTCCTGTTACAGCATGGATGGACCTAGAGGGTATTATGATAAGTGAAATGAGTCAGTCAGAAAAAGTCAAATATCACATTATTTCACTTATATGTGGAACCCACAGAACAATATAAATGAACAAACAAAACCAAAACAGACTCATAGATACAGATAACAAATTGATGGTTAGCAGAGTACTGGGGCATTAAGGAGCTAGGTGAGAAAGGTGAAGGGATTGAGAAGTACATATTGATAATTACGAAATAATCATGGAGATGTAAGGCACAACATAGGGAATATAGTCAATAATATTATAATAAATATGTATGGTGCCAGTTGGGTACTAAAAATATCAGGGGAAATACTTTGTAAAGTATATAATTGTCTAAGTACTATGCTTTACACCTGAAACTAGTACAAAATAATATTTACTGTAAACTGTAATTGAAAAGATTTTTTAAAAATTAAGTATTTATATATGTATGCATTATATATTTGAAAGTTTCTAACAGAGTAAATTTTAAAAGTTCTTATATTAAGCAAAATTTATAACTACATGAGGTGATAAATGTTAATTAAAATTATAGTAATTGTTTTAAAACATGTGCCAAATTATTATGTTGTATATCTCAAATCAATGCAATGTTATATGTTAATTATATCTGTATATGCACAGAACTCTTAAAACTATAATATAAACAACAAACCCAACTGGAAAAATGGACAACAATTTTGATCAGACGTGTCAACAAAAGAGTTATCTGGAACCATTCAACAAACTGGATGCTTCTCAGGTCCTGCTTCTAAACTCTGTTAGGCTGGCCCAGAGCAGCATTTAGTCTAGAGATAATTTTTTCTATGATTGAGGCATTTGAACACTCTACCTGATAGCCCATGAAATCTCAGGTTTTCTGCTATGACTCTTAAAAATAGAAACAGTTTATGGCACTGTATGTACCTCTAAAATTATTTTCCCTAATTGTTTTAGGAGTTCTCAAGTAGCTTCCTCGCATGCATGTGCTGATTCACTCAGCTAGAGAATGGAGGGAGAGCCCTGCAGATCTTCAGAGCTCATTCTGAGCCACTTTCTCCTCTCTGGCACTCTGCCCTCTGAACTCTGGTAACCTGGCCTCCTCAAATACTCATCCCCATCTCCTTGGCTCAGTGAAACCACTGGGCTTGGTCTGAGGTCATCTTTTCTACATTGAGGTCTAAACATCCCCAAGGAAAAAAAATGAAGCAATCATAGGGTTCATTTCCGGTTACCAGTCTCTCAGGGATCACTGTGGTTTGTTGCCTGGTGTCCAATGTCTTGAAAACCTTTGTTTCATACAGAATGGAAAAATCCTATCCCTGTTTTTCCATGTCATCCAGAGCGGACTCTGAGTGACTTTTTTTTTCCCTGAAAGAAACAAACAAACAAAATTCATTGTATCACAGGCAGATAAAAGAAGCACACATTATCATTTAACATTATTTAGCTTTCCAGATAATTTCAACATCTTAGAAACAAAAGAGATAGTTATTATTTTGTTTTATTTTGTTTTTTTGTTTGTTTATCTTTATGATGGGGTTAACTAAGAGTTATTGAACACACTATTGACAGTCACTTAATCCTCAAGAGAAATCTATGAAGTATGGACGTTTTGACTCCCAGAGAGATAGCAAATATTTCTTGAAGGAAACAGATAGTCAATTGAAAGAAACGTGACCTGAACTCTGGCAGTTTGATTCTCATCCCATATGCTTAAATAGCAATGGGGAACACAATTTTCTTTCTTTCTTTTTTTTTTTTTAATCCATGATTCTGTCTCTGTTTTTCTTCTTTTTTTTTTAATTTATTTTTTGGTTTTTCAATTACAGTTGTCCCATTTTCCCCCCATTGCTTCCCCCTCCCAGCCCATCCCTTCTCCCACAATTATATCCCTCCCCGTTGTCCATGTACATGAGTCATTCATACACATTCCTTGACTAGACCCTTCTCTTACTTATCCCACTTCTCTCCCTCCGCCCTCCCCCCTACTGACTACTATTCTAGTCTTTGCCTATTTAGTTCGTTTGTTTGTGTTGCTCTTTAGTTTCCTGTATTAGGTGATATCATATGGTATTTTGCTTTCTTTGCCTGGCTTATTTCACTAAGCATAATTCTCTCTAGTTCCATCCATGTTGTCGCAAATGGCAGGAGTTCCTTCTTTCTTTCTGCTACATAGTATTCCATTGTGTAGATGTACCACCGTTTTTTGATCCACTCATCTACAGATGGGCACTTAGGCTGTTTACAGCACTTAGCTATTGTAAACAGGGCTGCTATGAACATAGGGGTGCATAGGTTTTTTTGAATTAGGGTTTTAGGATTTTTTGGGTATAATCCTAGCAGTGGAATCGCTGGTTCAAAAGGGAGTGCCATTTTTAGTTTTTTGAGGTAATTCCACACTGTTTTCCATAGTGACTGCACTAGTCTGCATTCCCACCAACAGTGCAGTAGGGTTCCTGTTTCTCCACATCCTCGCCAGCATTTGTTGTTTGTTGATTTGTTGATTTGTTGATGATGGCCATTCTGACAGGTGTAAGGTGGTATCTCATTGTGGTTTTTACTTGCATCTCTCTGATGGCCAATGATGTTGAGCATTTTTTCATGTGCCTATAGACCTTCTGTATGTCATCTTCAGAGAAGTGTTTGTTCAGGTCCTTTGCCCATTTTTTAATTGGGTTGTTTTCTTGATGTTGAGTCGTATAAGCTCTTTATATATTTTGGAGATCAGTCCCCTGTCTGTGATATCATTGGAAAATATGTTTTCCCATATGGTTGGTTTCCTTTTCATCTTGCTCATGTTTTCTTTTGCTGAGCAGAAACTTTTTAGTCTGATGTAGTCCTATTTGTTTATTTTTTCCTTTATTCGTCTTGCCTTAGGAGATGTATCCGTGAAGATATTGTTATGTGGGATTTCTGAAATTTTCCTGCCTATGTTTTCCTCTAGGACTTTTATGGTGTCATGGCTTACATTTAAGTCTTTAATCCATCTTGAGTTTATTCTCGTGCGTGGTGTAAGTTGGTGGTCCAGTTTCATTTTTTTGCACGTCCCTGTCCAGTTCTCCCAGCACCATTTGTTAAAGAGGCTCTTCTCACTCCATTTTATGTTCCTTCCTCCTTTATCAAAAATTAGTTGACCATAGAGGCCTGGGTTTATTTCTGGGCTTTCAATTCTGTTCCACTGATCTATATGTCTGTTCTTATGCCAGTACCAGACTGTTTTGATCACAGTGGCTTTGTAGTATTGTTTGATGTCTGGCATCATGATTCTTCCTGCTGTGTTCTTCTGTTTCAAGATTGCTTTTGCTCTTCGGGGTCTTTTTTGGTTCCATATGAATTTTTGGAGAATTTGTTCTAGGTCAGTGAAATATGTCATTGGTATTTTAATAGGGATTGCATTGAATTTGTAAATTGCTTTGCGTAGTATGGCCATTTTGATGATGTTTATTGTTCCCATCCAAGAACATGGTATTTGCCTCCATTTATTTGTATCTTCCTTAATTTCTTTCTTCAATGTTGCATAATTTTCAGTGTACAGGTCTTTTATCTCTTTGGTTAAGTTTATTCCTAGGTACTTTATTTTTCTTGTTGCTATAGTAAATGGTATTTTCTTTTTTGCTTCTGTCTCTGATATTTTATTGTTGGTGTACAGAAATGCCTTTGATTTCTGTATATTTATTTTGTACCCTGCTATTTTGCCAAATTCACTTATTACATCAAGTAGTCTTTTAGTGGAGTTTATAGGGTTTTCTAGGTATACTATCATGTCGTCTGCAAATAGTGATAGTTTTACTTCTTCTTTCCCAATTTGGATGCCTTTTATTTCTTTGTCTTGTCTGATTGCTGTGGCTAGGACTTCCAACACTATGTTGAATAGAAGTGGGGAGAGTGGACAGCCTTGTCTAGTTCCTGATTTCAGGGGAAATGCTTTCAGTTTTTGTCCATTGAGTATGATGTTGGCTTCAGGCTTCTCATATATAGCCTTAATGATGTTAAGGTATGCTCCTTCTATTCCCATTTTGCTGAGTGTTTTCAACATAAATGGGTGTTGTACTTTATGAAATGCTTTTTCTGCATCTATAGATATGATCATGTGATTTTTGTGTTTCATTTTGTTTAGGTGATGTATTATATTTATTGATTTGCGAATATTAAACCATCCTTGCAACCCTGGAATGAAGCCCACTTGATCATGGTGTATGATCTTTTTGATGTATTGTTGGATCCTGTTTGCCAAAATTTTATTGAGGATTTTAGCATCTATGTTCATCAGTGATATTGGCCTGTAGTTTTCTTTCTTTGCTGTGTCCTGACCTGGTTTTTGGATTAGGGTAAGACTAGCTTCATAGAAAGAGTTTGGGATTTTTCCCTCTTCTTGGATTTTCTGGAATAGTTTGAGGAGGGTAAGAGTTAGTTCTTCCCTAAATGTTTTG